>NC_056680.1:126078741-126724366 GCF_018350215.1 Panthera leo
AGGGTACAGGGGTCACCTTATCTTCCCAACTCGGGGAGCACTAAAGGGAAGATTACAAATAATGTATGTTAAGTACTCCAAATATATAAAGGTTTCAAAGATGGTAGCTTTTCTCATACGAGGTCATCTCAGAGCATTTTCTTTTCAGTACTGCCTCTACACCCAGACCTCCGTCTCAGTGGTGAGGTAGGGTCTAAACCAGTATTTCTCCCAACATTTTTTTCAAAGTATTGTTTACTTTGTATGCATCATGAGGAAGAAGAATCCATTTAAAGGTTTTGGAATAGTGTAAATACACGTTACATTTTTCATCTGTTAAAAAAAAAATGGCTGTAATGAAAGAAGCTTGAGAAACTAATTCTGAAGGACAAATATCCATCTTTTCCCATAATCAAATTTACTTGACATATAAATATTTCTGCTCTGATTTGGTATAATATTAGAAACATACATATGCCCTGGCTCAAAACCACATGAAACCATTGTAATTAATCTTATTTTCAAAGGGATTTCTATTCCTACCCCCCTACCTCAGGAAATCCATTATCTTCTAGCATCATCACCCAGTGTGCAAAGATATTCCAATTGGATGAGATGCTCATCATAAATTATGAGGGATGTTGAGGCAAGAATTGTAGGGTACATGAAGAACAAGTAGTTTCTAGTACCCACTCGCAATTTTGTTACTGGAAGCCTCAAGATTTTATAAATTCTGTGTTGGTTGTGTAACAGCTTCCTTAAGAAAACATTTTATTTATGACAAACATCACACTAAAGAAAACATACAAGAGGGGTCAGGTTTGTTCTAGTCCACACTGACCCAACACCAGACTATTTCTCTAACAAATAGTGCCGTTGCTGAAAAGTAGGTCACTGGGAAAGAAGGCAAGTCCTAAGTGATTCTGATGTGGTTAACCAGTATGATAATTTATATAAAATGGTGAAATGTTTACCTGCTCAGTATATTGTGGAAAACTGCAAAGAACTATCAAGTAAAGGTTCTGGGACTTGGTAGATGGGCCCAGGATAGATCACATCTAAAAATCCAGAAGGAAACAAGAAAAACCCAAGGGGGAGAAGAATAAGAAAACACGATAAAACAATCTCTACTCTCCGTTTGCTTGTTATTCTATTTTCTGATATCTAAGAACTAGACTTTGCCTTTTTTGTTGACCACCGCATCCACTGTGCATGGCACCACGATGGCAGATGGTAGGTGTTTGATAATATTTCCTGAATGAGTCAGTGAATGAATAAATGTAAATGTTAAAAGAAATTTCTCTTCCTTTAGTTAGATGCTTTTTAGCATCTAAGAAGATGGGCTGTTTTTATTTTTTGTGTGAGTTTTTTTCCTCTGAAAAAAATGGAAGCAATAACAGAAGTATCTCATTTGCATGCATTTGGCTTTTATTGTCGCACATTTAAATAGCTTATCTGACGTCTTTAGGGCCTGGGATTAATGCACAGCACGCATCTGTCTGGCTGTAATGCCAAGAGGGAGACAGATGACTGACAATAGGTTCTGAAGTTCCCCTGATCTTCTAAATGTCACTTCTCATGTCACTAGACTGGAACTTCCAACCACATCTGAAATCTGGAAAGCTCTACAGTGATACCTTTGCCAGGCTCATTTATTCCTTTAAATACCATCATTTGAGGCTCAGTCAAATATTCAGTAATATGACAACATATAGGAAAAAGCCTTAGTTTTCAAAGGATTTACAATTTAATAAAGACAATGTGATGCTGTATACAAACTTTGTAGTTAAACATAAAGTAATGTACCCTCTCTTACTTTTAAGGGGGACTTTCTGATTATGCTAGATCTAGGAAGACCCTAAGTAAATACAAACACTTCCTTAATGGCATCACCAACTTTCCGTGTCTTCTAATCATTTGTCTTAGACTGTCCTCTTTTCCTCCACGTCAAGAATAGCTCTCTTGTGTCCACCACACCCCAAGCCCAGAGACAAGAAACTTCAGACTGGAAAAATGCCTGAAACTTGAAGGCCAAAGACCCAAGTTTAAGTTTCCCTTAATATTGGCTATTTGACCTAACCAATGGAACTCTGCACCTCTCTAGATCCCAGTTCCTGAATCTATAAAATAGTGGTTAACAATGCTTACCCCATAGGCTTTTCTTGAAAACTGAGCTAATCTTTGGAACATGTCTTATATGCTACCCAATCCACTTTAGGCACACAGTTACTCGGATCAAATGGGATGACAAATGGGACCATGCAAGACTGAACTGAAACCACTCTTTCCTTTAGTTGCAGCATGTCTTAGTATTTTTGATGATCCTACTTCTTCCTCAGACCTGGCCATTACATGTTTTGGAGGCCTGAGGTTTCCTCATCATCATTTCCTGCTTTATGGCTCAGTCTTGGCTCCCACAATAGCCAGCATGAGTCTTGAACCAAACGTAAAACCAAGTCATTTTGGGGTTTCTCACTAGCTCCCAATAAATAATTAAATAAAAGAATATATAAGTCCAAAAGTTTTATTTCCAATGGAGTCACTAATTTTCTTTCTTCCAAGGTATTTAGATTTGCTACTCCAGGGAGGGGATAAAAAGCAAAACAAAACAAAACAACAACAAAAGCAAACACATTCAGTTTTATACCATTATACTGTCTGTGAAAAAATGACGGCAGGATCATAGGAGGGAGCCAAGTGCTACCCCCTACCTCTCAGAGAGAGAGCTGTGGTGGGGAGAACTGGGGAATGAAGCATCTCCAGAAAAAGTAAAAGCAATTATGCCCAGGGAAAATAAGACCCAGAAGTCTGAAATCATTCTATGCCTCCATATTTTACTCCAGGCATAGTGGGATGCTCAGATTTGCAATTCTTCCTTGTGTTCTGTGCCTGTCCAAGTGTGGGGTACTTCAATTACATCCAATGCTTCCATTAGTACACACTTACAAAGTATATTTAAATCATACACAGGAAACCAGGTTGCCCATTAATAAAGCCAAGTTGCGAAATTATACTTTTATGTAATTGCTAAAAGGAACAACGCCCATGATTCTCAGGTGATAAAAATGAATTAATCCTTGGCAAGAGACCATTTAAATAAAAACTAGAGAAATTCCTTACTCAATTAACAAGAAACTATTAAAAATCTACTATGTGCCTGGTACCACAAGAGGTAGGCTCGTGGGGCAGGGGTAGTACCCAAAGTGTCCTGAACTCTGTTTAGAAAGATTATCCTAGAAGCTGGCATAGAAGATGGGTACAAAGATACCAGATTTCAGCTGGAAGGCCACTGAGATAATATGGCAACAATCTAGATGAACAAATTAAAGGGAATGATCAAGTTTAAGGATGTAGAATATACAGAATGTGGCGTCTACACGGGTTTGAGCTCTCCTGCCCACACCTCATTGCCTACTAGACACATCCAGCTGGACAGATGTCCTACATGCATATAAGGGTCTGGGCATCTCCAAATGACTACCCCTACAGATCTGCACTCTCTGTCTCATTAATGGCACTACCTTCCTTCCATTCACTCAAGCCAATCATCTTTCTCTTCTTCTTCCTCTTCCTCAGAGAAAGTCCAGTTTATTTTAGCTCCAAAATAATTCACTCAAACCGCTTCTCTCCAGTGCCACTGTCACTACCTTAGTTCAAATTACTCCCAATTTTTATTTTTGTCTCTAGTCTTGATTTCTCACATTTGTTTTCTGGCAATAAGATGATTTTTCTAAAATTAACTTACATCATCTTTACTTAAAACACTTCAGAAATTCTTCAATTCCTTCAGGCTAAAGCCCAAACAAACACCTTAATACGGCATGAACACCTTAATACAACTTAATACCCATCTTAATTAGGGTCCCTAATGAACTAGCCCACATGTGTCTCAAACCATATCATATTAACCACTCTGTTTTAGCCATACTATACTATTTTTGGTTCCCTAAAAAAGGCACACACCTTTACATGCTTGTTTACACGTTTCCCTCCACTCAGACTTGCTCTCCATGCCCTCTGACCTTCACCTGATTAACTGCATTATCCAAGTGGTCTTAGTGCAGAAGCCACATCCTCCAGGAAGCTTTCCAGACTTTACCCCCACATCTGTGTTGGTGACTCTCCTCTGTATCCCCTTCCTTTCCAATCAGAATATATTCTAAGTAGCTCAGAAAGTGCCTGGTATTTAACTCTTCACCCCGCCTCTCCATCTCTAGACAGTAAACTCTTCAACGACAAGACTCATGAGTGACATGTTCCTTGAGGATCTCCATCACCTAGCTCCTCGCTGGGCATTTGATAGTTACTCAGTAAACATGTGCAGACTGAGTCACTGAGAAGAAAAAAGGTCTACAGTTGAGTTCTTGGGATTATGTACATTAGATGGACAGGCAGAGGGAGAGAAAGCTACCAGAGAGACTAAGAGAAATGGACAAGGAGAGAACCAAGACAGACAATACTGGCTCCAGGCAAAAAGAAAGAACTGATCAATGGTAAACAGTGTCCAGTGTCAATAGAAGGACAGATGAAATGGAGGAAGGGGGAGCTGTTCTACATTTGGCAGGAGAACAGTTTCTAGAAAGTGCTGAGTGGAAGCCTCATTGAAAAGGTGCAAAGTATTCAAATTGAGTGGCAGATAATTAGAACAGAGGGCAAGAAGACAACTCATAAATACAAATACATAGTGTTTGAGGAAACATGATAGCTGGAGGGGGGGTGTCAAGGGCAAAGAGGAAATACATATGTATGCGCCTGTATGTGTGTGTGTGTATGTGTGTGTTACAATTCCTTTTAAAAATCTCAACTGTAAATCAGACTAGCAAGTGAATGGTGAGGCTATATTCAGGTACAGAATAAGAGTTTAATGAATGAAAGATATAAATAATAAGTGAATAATTGTATTCAGACAGGAGATTTACCTGGCCAAAAACAAAGCAAATTTTTATCAAAATATAAACTTATTTTTAAAAAGAATCTATTTCTGTATTTCAGAAGAGACCATTCAACTCATAGATCGAAATTTAGTTAGCTGTCTAGGATGACTATTTCTACCATCTATACTATTATTTCACTATCACTATGATAACTTTTTTCATAGTCACCCCCAAAACTTCCTTGCAGAAGTCCTTGGACCTTATACGATCCCCTAACCCCAGTCATTCATGCAAATAGCTTTAGCTTTCCAATAAGGACTTAATGCCCCAAAGTCAGATGATATCAGGAAAGTGACACTTCTGAGAAAATAACAGACATCTTAGTTATAGAAGTATAAATATAGATATTATCAGATATAGACATGGTCTAATCAGTAAAGAAAAGGGGATGTGGACAAAAAGGGCCACATTTTTCTTTACAAATAGGTTTTTCTTTTAAGTCCCTATCAGATGTAAAGTTCTTTCAGATTGCCACATATTAAGTTTACTTGTAAGAGTTTAGAGACTGCATTGAGGAAAATGGGCTTCAAACATTAATCACTTTTCATGAGGCATAGGCTTCCTGTGCACTCAGCATCAATACACTCTAACTTTAGAAACATTCATCTACAATCATTAATCAGTTAATGCTAAATTCAACTTCTATTTGGCTTCTCCTTTTCACACTCAACTCTCCAAGGCTATACTATATGGCACCTCAAAAATATTTAATTTACTTACTGTGAGTGCAGATTATATTCCTAGTAAGGAATCTGTGCAATAAATATATACACACATAAGCCAAATTAAACTTCCATGAGCAAATAATTTTCCTATGAAGGACTGCATTTCTGACCAAGCACCTGATCCCAAACCTTTCACAGGAATGCATAACATCTTTTACATAATCATATTATAAAGAATATTTCAGTATAAATCAAAGCTTGTCAAACTGCATATATAGAAAAACACGTAAAGTTAAAATATAGTGCCTGCAGGGAACTCAGAACCTGGCATGACTTTTTTCAAGGGGGCTGCTACTGGGTAGAACAATTTTTCACTGTGCAGACTGTCCCATGTATTATAGGTTTTGGCCAGTCGTACCCCATTGACATAGTGACTAGCATTGAAATCCACACACACATTTCCAAATGCCCCTTGGGGGAGTAGCACTCCCTTGTTTGGGGAAGAACTTTGAGCCTAGACAAAAGGAACTGCCCACATTTACATCACTAGATAATGCCAGGTCTTGAACCCCAGTCTCCAGAAAGCCAGTCCCATCAAGAGGGATCCAACACAGAATGTCAGAGTAAAGACTCATCTTATTCTAGTGTCAGCCTTATTCTTTCTGCATTAGGCAATTCACTCATCAAAAATTTTCTAAGCTGAGATCTAATCATAATTTTAATTTTATTCACCAATTCTCTTGTCACATTTATTCTTATCTTCCCCCATCTCAGCCTTGGATGAGGATGCCTCCCCGTCGCTGAATCTGGACTCCTCTCCCTGTGGACACGGGATAGGTGTCAGCACAAACAGTGCATCCAGTGGAGCAGCCCTATGTCACTGTCCCTAGGCTCCTGTTCTTTCACATTTAGCCCTTCCCACACCTGCACTGCCCACTCAGCAGTTGGCATCTTCTAGCTTCCTTATGCCTCACCCACAAAGGAGTTTCTTCTGGTAGCTGGAGTTTCACTAGTTTGTTAAGAAATAGGAGAGAAGGCATTTCTTTTCCCTCCCCATCTCTCCCATTCTTTTCTTTCTTTTTGTTTATCTTATTGTGTCTCCAGCATTGGATTGAACGGAAACAGAACCAGAGAGAATCCTTGGTCTCTTTTGCAAAAAGCAGAATAAGCCTAAGGGATCTTTGCTAAAGTTGGGATTGTGCAAGTTTTGAGTAGATGGTTCATTTCTCTTTATTGTTATTTAAGTCTAAGAATTTTTGTCATAATTCACTGCTGAACTATATAAGACATCATTTTCCGGTAACTATTGTGTGTTTTTTTTTTTTTAGATGTCATCATGTGAGAACATTTAAAAGTTAAAAATCCTGATTTCAGGGCCCCTAGTGATTTCATTTAATTTTAATACTTACTGAGTGATGAAAGGCAAAAAACTGGAGACACACATCTAAAGGTAACCCACTCCATATCTGTAAGTCTGAAATTCAAAGTCAGTAGGAGACCTACATCAACTAAAAGGTGCTACATGCTTACCCGGATGTAGGCATCCTGGTGGTGCTTGGCAAAGTACAGCATATTGTCCAGGGCTAACATCCCAGGAGGGGTCTGGGTAAAGTCCATGGCAGGGTTGACATGATTCTGTGGTTAAAACAAAATGTTTGATCAGGTTAATTCTTCAGCAGATTTCACCAACCACCAGAAGTCTGGTTTCTCTTCTCAAGACCAAAGTACCACCAGCCCAGCTCCAAATAATCAAGTAGGATGACATTTTTTATCTTCATGTGAACCTACATAAATTTATCATTTTGACTTTGATACATTAGATTTTCATAGACAGAAATAACATTTAAAATGTTGGTATCGGCCGAGTAATTTCTGAGGGCTAGCACTAGTTTGTGTTTCACATGGATTATCTAATAAACAGGCAATAGGCATTATTATTAGCCCCCCTGTATGGATGGGCCACTGCCACTCAGATGAGATGAGAAACTTGCCCAGGGCCTCACAGCTTTGATTTGGCAGAGCAGGAGATGTCTTGTTTGGACAATATGTCTCAGCATGCTTTTGTTCCTACTTTGTTCTCTACCACTGGTTTATAAGTTGAATGCATTTATTTTGGTACTGCTAGCATTTAGACTTTACATAGCCTGAAAAAAGTTTATTTGAGAAAAATGTAGGCTAATCAATATTAGCTGCCATGAACACGTTCTGGCCAACAAAGGAGAGTATGCCAAATATGAGAGGAAAACATGACATTTACTTCAGACCTATTTCTAGCATTGGTCTGAGTCCATTCCAAAAATAAACACAGGAAAAGGAAATCAAATGACGAAAATTAGCTCCTCTGAATCCAGTTCGAACAACCCCCCAAAGCTATGTCAGTGAAGCTGTCCAGGCAGAAGGTCCCCACGGCTCAAGGGTCATCAGTCTTGTTTGAATTGTGATCCCAGCATCCTCTCGAAGCCTCCTATCAATCACACTGAGGGTATCAGATACAGCACTGCTGCTCTCAAGAGGTCTTACAGTTAAGAAATAGTGAGTTTATTTTTAGGATTCTTTTAAAGAAACATACAGCTATTTCACAAACAGTCCCAGTAAAATAATGCCTGCTACGTATCAGGCATTATGTAAAGGACCTTGCATATGCTAACTCGATTCCGATTCATCCCAAAACTCCCACAAAGTAGGTTCTATTATTATCTTGCTTTGAAAGACAAGGAAACAAGCTGAGCATCTGAGTGGCTTACCCTAAGTTTCAGAGCCAGTGTGTGGCTGGGCCAGAATCCGAACTCCAAGTACAGGCTTTTAACCAGGATTTTAGTGCCATGTCATTGGTCCACTGGACACCAGTAGGGATTTCACAAAGATGACCAATGCAGGTCCTCAATTACTTCAGTCCTCCTCAATCAAATTATTTGCTCAGGCAAAGTGGGCCAGCCTGTGATCCATCCTTTTTAATAAAAGCTATAATTTGTCTATCCCTCCCAGACATAACAGACCCAAGTCTCTCATGCTCAATAAACCATGCCCTATTGTCTCCCACAAATAGGCTCTTACTAAACAAAAGCCAATTAGAAAATTGCCTTTGATTTCCTCTGACTTGCCCTAAATTATAAAGCATCACTGTATTTTAGATGAAAAAAAAAATTTTTGTATTTGTGGGTGAACTAAGTGCTCGCTCATTCTTTCTCTCTCTTTCTCTCTTAACTGCAGGTATCATTTTCTCAGTTTCCCTTTCCTTGAAATGCTTGTTTCCTTTTTCTCTTTTGGTTTTAATAGCCAATGAAATGACTCTACAATCATGAATGTTGAGAATGAAAAAAGTATAAGAATTATACTGCCAAAACATTTGAAAGCTTTCTAAACTGTGACAAAAATACTCTGAGAATCTAGCAAGGCCAGCAGTTCCCCTAACTCCTTTCTTATTTATGAGGTGCTCTGGATACAGATTTATTTTCTTTTCTTGTTCCATGTTATTTTTTTCCACCTGTCTTGAAATGGAAGCTGCAAGAGCTTTGATAAATAGCTTGAAATTTTCCCTTGTTTTACTGCAAAGCCTGTGTACCTCTGTACATCCTTCTGAGATGCCATTTGTTAGTTCCTGTAGAAGCGCTGCTCCGTGAATCACATGAGACAGCTCTCGGCCCCCAGAAAAAGGAGTAGTGTCTGCCTCCCCTTCCGAAGCACCAGGAATTTTCACTTTGGGAAAATGGTACTAACCAGTTGAAGAAAGCACAGTTTACTTTATAGTGAGCATTCTGTGGGGTGTTTGGGTACAGAGTTCCCAGAGATCTGGTTCTCTTCTGTTACCCCCATGCCAGGTTTTTGGCTGAATTATTTGATTCACACATCCAAGGAAAGGTTCAAGGTCTAAGACAGAGAATCTTCCAACCTGTTCCAGGCCATACACCAAGGCCAGTGGAGAGCTGGAATGGACTTCAAATATTATCTGGGCTGGTAGCATTATTTTATAGATGAGAAAACTGAGCCCTGGTGGAGAGCAGCGATGCTCAAACTTGAGCAGCCATTCAAATCTCCTGGAAGGCTTGTTAAAGCACCAATTCCAGGTCTCACCCAGAGTCTCTGATTCAGAAGGGTTGGAGTGGGTCTGAGAATCTGAATCTCCAAACAAATTCCCAGGTGATGCAGATGCCGCTGGATGGGGACCACACATTGAGCCCCGCTAGTGGCTGAAGTGGCTCATTTCAAATAACACAGGCAATACAGCAGAATAAGATCTAGAATCCAGATCCAATGATTCCTCAAATCCCATGCAACTTCTTCTACAGCACACTTTGAACCCACTAGTTCCAAAGGACAATGCATTTTAAATATACTCAATGCTTATCTGCTCTGTGCTTTGGCTTCTCATTGAGAAAACAGACTCCTTTATTCAGAAAAAAGTAATTATAATTTAGAAGCCTCTCGCTTCTTCTATTGCTCAAATTTCTAACTAAAATAAAATGCAACGGTACCTCCACAGGGGGGTAGGGAACTGTCATCAGTCAATATTTTCTACTCCCAAATGCTTCTGGTTGGGGAAGCAGGGCTGGCACCAGCCTGAATGATTTTTAAATGATCTGTGTTTTTCAATTACCAATGCCATGCTAGTCCTTCATTAGTGTGGATAATAAAGAGATGATTACAATAATGCTTGCCAGATGGCATATCGTGGGAAAGCCTTTGAGAATTTAGGAGTTAATATTTGTGCTATACGAGTGTCTACGTTTGCTGAACAAATATAGCATTAAAAGCAACCTTTAAGACAAATCACATTGAGTGAATATTCAGTCTACAAAAAGCCATCTCAAGGATATTTTGTGTGGCTGGTAGTTTAAGGTCATGGTCTGCAAGTAATCTGACTAGTACAGCAGATTACTTGGGAGGTTTATCAAACCACATGCCTCCCACTCCTCACCTCTCACCCAGGAGCCTCACAACAGGCTCCCTAGAAGTGCAGTTATCAATCCTGGACACACCTGATGAAAAATCCTGGCGTCCAGGCTGTACCCCAAGTGGGTTAAATGAGAAACTCTGTGGGTAGGAACAAAGCAACTAGATTTTTAAAGCTCCCCAGATGATTCCAATGTCCAGCCAGGGTTGAGAGCATGTTCCTAAATCAGTGGGTCTCAAATTTGAGAATGATCAGAATCTCCTAGAGGGTCTGTTCAAACAGATTGCTGCCCATCCCTTGCCCCCGTTGCTGATTCAATATGTCTGGGGTAAGGCCCGAGAATTTGCATTCATAGAAGGTCCCAGGCATTGCTGATGGTTGCTAGGCCATATTTTGAGAACCACTGCTCTAAAGTCACAGTAACCCAATGCAAGAGTGTTTGAGGGACTTATATCCGCCGGCCAATGGAGTTGGAACCTGGATTCCCTGTACCAAGTGTTTGGTTAGGCAGAGACTTTATTGAAATGCCTGCTCTGGGGGGGTCATGGAGGCCCCACAGCTCTATCACTTGGCTACTTCACATATTTATCTAAGGGGGCTCTCAACGGCATCTGACTTTGTGACCCCCAACATAAACAAATGTTCCAAAAAGTTAGAAGCAGCTTCTAGAAATCTATGGATCCTGGCCCTGGTCTCTCTCCATTAAATTCTCAATAGCTGGGATGAATACAGAGAAAACGCCCTATCAAATCTGCCTTACAAGCGGGCAAGATAGCAAATACGCTGAGGAGCAGAAAAATAACTGTGACCAGCTGGGACTGGTACTGGTGGGCATCATGCCAGGCACTCCAAATGTGAGATTTCATTTAATCTTCCTGACTACCCAGTGAGGGAAGTATAATGAATGAGGTCAACATTATCTAGCTTTTCCTACAGATGAGGGTCAGAACCCCTGACTTATGCAAGATCATGGCTAGTAAGTGGCAGTCACCACTTCAGTTCTGTAGCTTTTTTTCCTATTTAGGTTCGAAAGGTCTTTGGAGAATAGGAAGATAGGCCCCATTAGCGAGAAGTTTAATCACAAAAATGTAAAGTCCTGTAAAAAATTTTTTTTTAAAAATTCAAGCACATATCTACAGAATGAGGGAAATCTGGCTTATGAATAATTCATCAGAGTCCAGCTCCTCATCATTAAAATTTGATTCTTTTAAGTAAAACACAAAAGATCTGCATGGAAGAAACACCCAGTAAGATGCTAAGAGTTCAGGACAGCAGATCCTGAACTACCTCGCTTCCCCACTGTAACTCCCTTTCAGCTGCACATTCTCTTCTCCTTACCTGCCCTCTCTAATACCTCTGCTGGCCTCTGTCACTCTGTTCCCTGACCTGCTGCCTCCTGCCCTTCTGCCCTTCAACCTGGCCACTTCCCCTGGTTGGAGAAGGCCACCCTCATCATTCGGATGATGGACCCTGATTCAACTGAGCTCTAGGACCACCTGAAACCACTAAACGTGCCCCCTCCCGGGAACTGTTCTGAATCCTAGGAGAGTTCAAGACCATTGATATTACCATGAACGAGGAGTTAGAGTTGGCAGTAAGTCCAAGAAGAGTCAATTTCCCATGGCAGTCAGAAGTATCTCACACACTGGGTTTCATTAACCCACAAAAGGAGCACAACAAGAAGAACAAAGGAGGTTGCACAGACTGGGCCCAAGTCAGGGCACATCTGGCACATAGGCACACGCTTCTAGCACACACACAGCGAGCCAGCTCCTGACACATGGGAAACTGTGCATAGAAAAGTGGCCAGAGAAAAGCAAAAATGTCTAAACATAAGGCATATCAGAAAGGTTGGGGGTGGGGGAGACTTCAGATATTTAGCACAGGGAGAAGAGAAAGGGTTGTGTGGTGTGGTGTTGGAGGTGGGATGGGCATTGTGGGTTGAACTATTACGTCTGTCTGCAGGCATCTGAAGGATGAATATTATTCTGTGCAGCTAAAAGAAAACAGGATTAGCTGAGAAGTTCCTGTCCTTAGAAATACTGAAACAAGGGCTGAGTGTACAGGAAGAGTGCTGTGGGGACAACCAAAGGTCAGAGGATTGTAGACAAGGACCTCCTGATGCCTCACAGCCCCTGCTTCATTCTCCCTCTCATCAAATAACATTGGCATCTATGACTATGCAAGGCACGAGGGGCCTGACATGATCTGCTTCATCCAAAGATGGATTTAAAATGAAATAGTCTTTGAATATCTCTGTTGTACACCTAAAACTAATATAACACTGTTTGTTGACTATACTTGAATTAAAATATTTTTTGTTTCTTTACTCATTTTTGAGAGAGACAGAGAGCACAAGTGGGGGAGGGGCAGAAAGAGACAGGGAGAGAGAGAGAATCCCAAGCGGACCCCACACTGTCAGCACAGAGCCTGACACGGGGCTCTAACTCGTGAACCGTGAAATCATGACCTGAGCCAAAATCAAGAGTTCGATGCTTAACCAACTGAGCCACCCAGGTGCCCCTTAAAATAAAACAATTTTTAAAAATAATAATAATAAATCAATGAAATGAAATACTACTTGCCTTCAAAAAGTCTCCATCTCAGGAGTTATCCAAAGTCTTTACAATACACGTTTTTTGAAATACACACATACACACACACATGTACATACACACTCATAAATAAACCCATACGTGCACACAATGGAAGATCACACCAAAAATTCAGGATTTAATGCAAATTTACTTAGTTAAAAATGACTCTTAAGAGGTCAGAAAAAGCCATGCACTGCCATGTGTACAATTCAGAAAAATCTGGGTTTCCTCTCACTTCATCATTTTGAACAGGCAGAGGCGAGACTCGCTGAATAAAAGGATAAGCGTGAATAGTTTATTTGGAATGTTGATTCAACAGTCAACACAAAGAATTACCATAAAAACTCAATTAAAAATGCCTTGAGAATAAATTCCCTTTAAAATGAAGCTGGTTTAAAAAAAAAGCCTTCATGAATAATGAAGTAATGCTGTCAAGGTTTATAAAGATATCTGCAATTTTTCTATGGAGCTGAGCACACAGGATTCTCAACAATCCAAGCACCGTGGCTCACACTAGTGACTCCCTACTGGTTCTTCCCTCCAATTCTGGCTCGTTTTTTTTTTTTTACCACTTTGTTCAGAACCCCCTTTTCTCTTCTCCTTTGTCGCTTTAAAACAGGGCATGAACTAGCACCAGCCATGTAGAGCGGGTTTCTCCATCTCTCCTCTTCACCCAGGAAGAGCACAGGGGAAAGGTCCACCAGAGGACACAGAACGTGTGCTACCACAGCCCCAGAGCAGCCCTAGCTCATCGGTCAGGAAGCCTGTTTCCCTGGATTCCAGCACAACTCTCCAAGCAGCCTTTGGAAGGCAGCTCTTTGCCATGATGGAGCCAAGTGCTGATGAAGCCACAGCTGCTACAGACGGATTCCCAGGAGGTCAAAGGGAGGCAAGGGCTGTGTGCTGCCACCCTGGCCTCCTCCAGGGCCAGCACTGCACAGCCCTAGAATAGAGATGGTGATGGTGGTGATAACAACTCTAATTGTGGGGGCAGCAGCTAACACACACAGTACTTAGTGGGTGCCAAGGGCTATACGGAGCCAGAGGTTATGACAGCCCAGGGGCCAAATTGGGTCCACCTCTTACTTTTTTTTTTGTAATATTTATTTATTTATTTATTTATTTATTTATTTATTTATTTATTTATAATATAATTTATTGTCAAATTGGCTAGCATACAGTGTGTACATGTGCTCTTGGTTTTGGGGGTAGATTCTCGTGGTTCATCGCTTACATACAACACAAAGCGCTCATCCCAACAAGTGCCCTCCTCCATGCCCATCACCCATTTTCCCCTCTCTCCCACTCCCCCATCAACCCTCAGTTTGTTCTCTGTATTTAAGAGTCTCTTGTGGTTTGCCTCCCTCCCTCTCTGTAACTATTTCCCCTCCTCCATTCCCCCACGTCTTCTGTTTAGTTTCTCAAGATCCACATATGAGTGAAAACATATGATATCTGCCCTTCTCTGACTTATTTCACTCAGTATAACACCTTCCAATTCTATCCACGTTGCTGAAAATGGCATGATTTCATTCTTTCTCATTGCAAAGTAGCATTCCATTGTATATATAAACCACATCTTCTTTATCCATTCATCAGTTGATGGACATTTAGGCTCTCTCCATAATTTGGCTATTGTTGAGAGTACTGCTATAAATATTGTGATAGATGTGCCCCTGTGCATCAGCACTCCTATATCCCTTGGGTAAATTCCCAGTAGTGCTATTGCTGGGTCGTAGGGTAGTTCTATTTTCAATTTTTTGAGGAACCTCCACATGCCACCACTTACATTTGCACGGTTGTGAGTTTAAAGGAAGTTTTGAATCTTGTTTTTAATCAAAAGAGGAATAATAATCGTGACATGTGAAAATTACATGAAATTCAAATTTCAACACATAAAGCAAGCTTTGTTGGAACACAGCCATGTTCATTTATTTACATATTCTGTGGCTGCTTTTGAATATGGCCTGCAAAGCCTAAAATATTTCCTACCTGGCCTTTTACAAAAAGACTTAGCCTACCCCTATTCTATGCATTTTGTCCTCAAGGCAACCCTTTGAGTTAAGAAAATCAGTCCCTCCTTCTTAACAAATTTAAAAAGCTCAACTAAAAAATAAATGTAAATGTTTTTGCTCCCTAGACAACACCATGGCTCCTTTGTAAATGTTCCATGCTTTACTTACCTGGATAAATATGGTTAATTATTTTCAAGATTCCCAAGGACAAATTCTATTATGTTGAAAAGAATGTTTTCAGTAGTCTTAAACTCATGACTCAATGCCCCACCCTAGTGTCTTTGGGCCCCTTCTCCCCTCCTAACCACAGACAAACCTTGCAGTGGGCCTTTGATATACTCGGATATAGAAGCCTGCCTGCAATTTTCATCTGTTAGGACCCTGGATTGTGGCTGGTACGTGTTCTTCCTCTCTTCGATGCAGCTCTCATAAATGGCAAAGTCTGGCTTTAAAATTTGGAAGACTATGGTCTCTTTTCCGCAACAGAATAAGTAGAATTCTTATGCCCACTTTAAAAATGAAGAAACAGAAGCATAGTGATGTTAAGTATCTTGCCATGTACATACATACAACCATCTTGCTAGGATTTGTACCCAATAGTCCAGTCATGTTTTTTTTTTTCTTTTAGAGAGAAAGCACTCGAGCAGGGGAGAGGGGCAGAGGGAGGGAAAGAGAGAGAGAGAGAGAGAAAGAATCTGAAACAGGCTCCACCTCAGTGTGGAACCCAATGTGGGGCTTGATTCCACGACCCTGGGATCACGACCTGAGCTGAAATCAAGAGTCTGATGCTCAACCGACCGAGCCACCCAGGTGCCTCCAGAACTCATGTTCTTAACCAGTATTCTAAAAGGAGAAATGGATAACTACACAATGGTAAAAAAGAATCACTTGATAAAATACTACACAGCCGTTAAAAATTGTGTTCACAGAGACTTAGTTATTGTAAGTGTAAAAAATAAGAATATAAAATATGTATTGTAGTCTGTGTAAAATTTCTACAGTTGTATATATTCCTTGGCAATGTGTATTTTATCTAGAATACTCTCTCTGTATTCTCTCTCTATATACACATACAGTATATATACATTAGCAATATCAAGATATAGACTTAGCATGTAATTAGGAATTTTTTTTAATGCTTTTAAAAACTGGAAGGAAATTTACCTAAGTACTAATAGTAATTATTTGTGGTAGTGGGAAGATGGAATATTTTTTCTACCTGTCAATATTTTTCTTATTTTCTCTAATGAAAATGCATTGATTTTTACTTATATTTGATTAGAGGTGTGCCCACTATTCTCTAGCAAAAGGGAACAGAGGTCATTATGCAGAAGAACATGAGAAACAGTTGGAATTCTTGTCCTTGGACCCTGCTGAAAACCCTCTGCTGAAGCCTTCCCCGTAGGTCAGTATCCAGGTATGCCAGAGGGATGCACTGGGCAGAAAGGCTCAGCTCCACCTGCCCAAGTAAGCCCTATGCAGGCACGTGTATGGCCTAGATCCACAAACAGCATTTCAGACACTGTGATATGAGAAGGGTTTCATTCAGATGGAAGAAGCCAGGAATAGGTCCTGTCTGATCCAAATTCTCAAAACCAGGGGCAATCTCAGGTCCTGAGGCCTCTTGAACTTGGGCCATTTCAGGGTGTTTCCTCAATATGCCGGCCCTGCCAGGGTATAGTTCTCTGGGCTTAAAGGACCCACCTCATTTATCCCGACCCTATTAAGCCAGCACCAGCTAGAGCCTGACAGTTCACACCACACCTCACAGTTTGTTAGGGGACTGTACTAGTCACTTCACCACCAACTGGACAATCCTAGGCCAGCCACAGGGTGATCACTTATAAATGTTGGCAGTTGGACAACTATATTATCTTGATGAAATTTATCAGCTCTAAAGTTCTCTGACCTGTAAATGTTTAGGGTTCCCCAAACTTATTGTGTTAAACAGACATCCAACCACTTTTGACCTACAAAAATGGTATTGCACATGGTTCAACCTAGTAACAATTGAGCTAAACAGATGCAATCACCCCCAGTGATCTTGAAAGTTCTTGAAAAGAGAGGCTCCTTATTTTAGAGAATAGTTCCAAAAGGAACTAGCTGGAGCTGAGGTTAAAAAGATCAAAGGTGTTACACAGTTTTGGTTTAAAAATCAGTACTGAAATTAAATTTTTAAATAAACATAAACGTGCATCTTGGGCCACACCTCCTTCTTCTATGAAATCAGCAAATACCAGGGAGGAATTATGTCTCCTCCTGGGTGTCACTCATCATAGCCAGTACAAATGCAGGCCACCCTTTGGTCTGGTTTCGCCCCTATAAACCTGCTCATCTGCGGAGTGACTGTGACTTTCTCATTCCTGAGAATAAGGACCTGATAAATAGGAATTCGACACCATTACCAACCAGAGAGGCAATAAACTCTGTAAGAGGATGAGGACTATTGGAAATGTTAGGTAAATAGCATGTGAATACCAAGTTGCCCCTAACCTTAGCAAACAGATTAGACAGAATTAAAAACTACTGTCTTAAAAAAATAAAATAAAGTAAAAAAAATAAAAGCTCTTGTCTGTCCTTGTGAGCCTAATGTGCTCCAGGAACCTTGTCTGGAAGCCCCTCCCTACACACATACACACACATACATACATCTGCAAGGTTCTCCAAGGGGGAGGGTAGGAGAAACTGGAACTAACTCCTTAAAGTCTAACTTATTTTTTGGTAGTTATTTTACGAACTTCAACTTCCTCTAATAACTGGGTACTTTGGGAATAATACCTTCCAGAAAAATAACTTAAAGAATAGATACATGGCTTTAAACTGACGCGGTTATCACTAAATGCTATTTGTGAAGAAAATTTCATTCAAAATGCCCACAACCATTTTCTCAAAGTACAAAAATATGCAGGGAAATAATACACATTTGCACCCTGACAAGACAAGGGAGAGATGGAAGAGGGACAGACGGGAAGAGGGTTGGATGTCAAGTGAATCTGTAATTTCTTGTCTTCTCAAGAGTCCCCCTCCCAAAATAAAGATGTTCAAAGAAACCACAGCAAAATGTTAGAAGCTGTTAAATCTAAGTGGTGTGTGTGTGGACACAAATGCCTTTTAGATTTTGCTGTTTTTCTCTCATCAAAATATTCCATAATTAAAAGTTAAATTTAGAAAGTCTGCGTTTCATTAATCTTATTTGACCCCAGCAAACGAAAGTAGGTTAATCACTTTAGGGCTCTGCACCTTAAATATTGTGGAATAATACAATGTAAGATCAAAAGTAGTTGTTGCCAGAAATGCAAATGGGTGCTTGCGTCTGGTATTACTTTTATACTGATTATGCTATCTTTTTCCCCTGCTGTATGCTGGCATGTGAAGGAGAACTGAAATATATCCTCAACAACGAAAGAGGAAGCACAGTATTAAAGAAGACCCTCAGATATCAGTTTTTGTATTACCTTTTCGTGAAATTCAGTAGACTCCTCTGTTTCTCTCAGATAAGGAATATTAATAGGAACATTTCAATCCTGCACAAATGAATCTTTCTTGAACAGACTCAGTGTGTATACGGGTAGTTTTTGTAAAACCATTCTGAACATATTTCTATAAAATCCTCCCTTGTCCCCAAAAGAGCCTGATTTGCTCTCCTATTCCCCATTTTGCAGTCAAGGATCATTTTTTTTCTTCAGCACCCCGACATGAAGGAGTTTTGCCGACTTCTCACATGTCAGACACCATGCAGAGGGAGCAAAATGGGTCTGCTCATTCACAAAGCACTCATTCTTCATCTGTAAGCTGGCAGAGGTAGTACCTCCCTCAGTGACCCTGTGTGTAGGGGGTGGGAAGGGAAAAATGAAGGAATAGCTCAAAGGAAGTACAGCCACCCCTTCCCCTAAAAGATCCCAGAGACGCCCACCCTGGAGAACAGTACTGGGAGAAAAGACTGCTTGGGTCTTGTGCCCATGTTGTTCATGGGGCCTATAAATGGCCTCCAGATGCTCCCCACCAACCTGGCTCTGCACAGATGGGAAAGACTCTGGTCCTTCACGCCCAGTAGTGCTCTATCAGGAAAGAGCCTGACTAACCACATAGGGCTGAACAAGCATACATAGGGGGCAGCAAAGCATGGGGATAAGCAGCTCAGACTTGGAGAGACTAACCCAAATTCCAATGCAATCTTCAACATTAGCTGATGTTCTTAGAAAAGAAATGTCACCAGGGCGCCTGGGTAACTCAGTCGGTTAAGCACCCAACTTCAGCTCAGGTCATGATCTTTGGCTCAGGTCAGGGCTTATGGGTTCCAGCCCTGCATCGGTCTCTGTGCTAACAGCTCAGAGCCTGGAGCCTCCTTTGGATTCTGTGTCTCCCTTGCTCTATGCCCCTTCCCCGCTTGTACTCTGTCTCTCTCTCTCTCTCAAAAATAAATAATAAAACATTAAAACAATAAAAATAAACAAGAAAAGAAATGTCACCTTTCTAAAACCCACTTCTTCACCTGTGACAGTATAGTTATTGCCTCCTTCAGTGGCCTGGTATGAAGCTCAAATGAGATAACATATAGAAAACGCCTTGAACAGAGCCTTGCACCAGGTAAGCTCCAGGGAAATGGCACCTGGGAGTTATTCACTTTCCATCGAGAGTGGCATCAATGTCCTCTGCTACCTTCTGCCAGAGCTTCAAGTTCAGAAATCCTAGTCTTTATTGTAGGTGTAGGCCTGGTTGCCCTGAGGACATTGACTGACCTTGAGTTCTTAGGTGTTAGCCATCACTAATTGAAGTCTGGCTTTCTCACTGGTTCCATGGTTCTGATTCCCTGCACTACTCTCAGCCCACACTTAGTTCTCGATCTCGCCAGCAATATGCTAAAGAGCCCATCTTACTGACACTGCTAAGCCATCCCCCTGCCCCTGGATCAGACGTCAACTAACTAAAGAATTAAAATGTCCCCAAAAGATGCTGGAGGATATTTGACCTTCTCCATTTTCTTGCATTCAAGCGTGGAAAATTTCAGTCTCCCACTGGATGGTAATGTGTTCTATTTATAAGGACTTCTGGCAAAGAAGAGTCAATAGCTTTTCTCATTTTTCACTCATTTGTACATTCAGCAACATTTTACCTGACTTCCAGGTGCTAAGTTATATAAGATAATGCAGCCTTGCACTTTGAGTATTCTGTTGCCTCATAATGGCTTAGGGATACCAAATAGGTGATCAATGCAATACTCAAATACATAGGAATTTTTGTCTTCACTGATGTGTGTGTGTGTTTCACTGATTGGCATCTGCTGTGAAGGCTCCAGGGCATTCTAGAAAGCCCCGAAGTAATCAAATGAACATATATCCAGTTAAACATGATGTCATCTTCCACACCATTTCAATAGAGGGAGCATTTGTTAATGGATAAGGAGGCAAACAGAAGAAAAGGAGAAAAGGAGAAAAATGGGACTGAGGGAGGAAGGAGAGAGATAATAAAAGAATAACTGGGGGGGGGACCCAAAATAAGTGAATTTAATGTCTGATAACTCCCTGAAGGACAAAGGTGATAACTCCAGGGAATCACTACACACATGGATGAGAGCTGAGGAAACCCCTCTCCTGGTTTTAATGGAGGAAACCCCAGCATCTGTGTCTGTGGGCACTCCTGCGCCCCTAGGCTGCTTTCCCGGAATGCTGCTCACCATTCTGTATATAATCCCAGCTCTGGCTGAAATCCCATAATTCCTTACACAAGCCCAGCTCCAGCTCCTGAAGCTTTTTCATCCACACCAATGAAATCATTTGCTAATCACATTGGAACCACTGGATAAAGGCTAACTCATGCATGGTCTCAGCAATCTACTTTTGAATCGGGTAAACATGCATTATCACGCCTTCAGGTGGCTACGGACTACTTACTGAGCACACTTGTAAATCCACAAATATACATCACAGTAACTGGCAATAACTTCTGTTTCATTTGGGAGATTTAAGTCTTGATGAAGTAAAATTTTCAGAAAATTAAAAACAGGACTCTTAGAAAAATATAGGCTAACCATGTGTCAAGATTTCTTCAGCACCATAATGAAGAAAGCGGCAGGGTGAGAAAGCTGCTTCAAAGAGCATTGAGGGGGAAGGGGTTTGCAGCATTTTCAAGAATAATTTTAGTGTAAGATTGCTAGGTTACCTACAAAACTGGTTAACGTCTTATAGAGCACTTCAACATTTGGGGTTAGCTTTCCTAGTGGACAGCCCTAACAGCTACAAATCTACACATTAATGTATCATTTCCCAGTGTCTGGGCTCTAACAGCAGTAAATAACCAAGTCAAATATAAGGGTGTTCTCCTAGAAGATTAAATAGTCCTTGGTCAGGCCTATTATTATTATTATTATTATTATTATTATTATTATTATTGCTATTATTACTATTTTGACTGCTTCAACATCACATTTTTGCCTTATTTCCAAGTTTTGAATAATTTCTCTTAGTAATGTGTAGGCTATATTACACATTTAAAAGAAAGGAAAAACAGCTATGACTTAAGACAAGCTGAGCTGCAAATACAGATTTTTTTGTTGTTCCCCTTTTCAATTGGAAGATCACCCTTAAATCTGATTTTTGGATTTCTTAGAGTAAAAATAGATAGTTGACTCATTAGGGGGAAAAAAAAGATTTTTTAGGGGCGCCTGGTGGCTCAGTCGGTTGAGCGTTCGACTTCGGCTCAGGTCACGATCTCGCGGTCCGTGAGTTCGAGCCCCGCGTCGGGCTCTGGGCTGATGGCTCGGAGCCTGGAGCCTGCTTCCGATTCTGTGTCTCCCTCTCTCTCTGACCCTCCCCCGTTCATGCTCTGTCTCTCTCTGTCTCAAAAATAAATAAACTTAAAAAAAGATTTTTTAAACTGCCACTTAAATATTCAAACTGTCTCATTTCAGGTGTTTTGAAAAAGGAACGTATTCTCATTATTTGTGAGCATACTAAGGAAGGGGAGCTTCACACTTAAGAATCTCAGGTATTTCACAATCTCAAAGCTTAGTACTTATGACTTAGGATATTGATTTATGAGCACTACAAAAGTCCACATTTTAGAGATACTTTTCACATGAAAGATTAAAAATTCTAGAAATTTTATTTTTAATTAATAAGATTAAAATTAATATTACCATCTTCCATTAATTCTAAGATGCACTTTTTTTCACATATTAACAGTTTTAAATTTGGGTAGAATTTCACAGTCAATGGCATCTTTGAATTGCTCTCGATCAGACAGGCAGTTATGAAGTAATTTTCTTTGCATGGTGTGAATACTAAAAACGCGAGAACCACACTAGCAGAATGGGTAACAGGGTCTAGAATAAACCTGTAGACAATGTTAGTATGCTTTTCAATCCCAAGCACCAAATGGTTGTGGGGAGTACAAGGGATGGGGAGAGCCAGGCCTACTTCAATACATTTCCAGCCCAGTGATAATCAAAAGTGTGTTAACTCTACAAAATTATAGAAGGAGGGTGTCTTAAGAGCTCAGCACCAAAAGCTTTTCATTCTTTTTAAACTGAATTGCCAAGGCTCTTGATGGCACATAGGACAAATTGTGTGGAAAAATACAGACAATGAAGAGTTGAGTCAAAAGTGATTCAAAGAAGGTGGGCAAGTTTCAGGAATCAAACTTACTTAATTTACTTCCCTGTATTTTCTTTTTTTTAATGTTTATTTATTTATTTTGGAAGACACAGAGACAGAGCTTGAATGGGGGAGGGGGAGAGGGAGAGAGAGAGAGAGAGAGAGAGAGAGAGAGAGAGAGAGAGAGAGAGAATCACAAGTAGGTTCCACACTTGGCATGGAACCCAACGTGGGGCTTGAACCCACAACGTTGAGATCATGACCTGAGCCAATATCAAGAGTTGGAAGCTTAACCAGCTGAACTACCCAGGAACCCCCCTGGTATTTTCTTTTTATGTGCTTACAAGAGTGTTCAATGATAAGCATCTGTGTATCATCAAGTCTAGCATGGCTCTTTCAATAAACATAGTATTTTTTTAAATTCTGAAATAATAGGGAATACTGAGTAATAGTTAATTGCCTAGGTTTTTTTTTCTTTTTTTAGTTATACATAAAATGTATGTCTACTGATCAATGGCATCTTGGACAGTGAAATATGGACAGATAAATGTAGGTACAGCAGCAAGAAGAATTACCTATGAGATTTCTAGGTAAACTTATGTGAGTAGCTAAATATGATCCATTAGTTTATTATTACAACCAGGCCTTATCCTCTCTTCTAATACATTTTAAATTGATGGGAACCAATAAAGCACATCTAGTATAAAGAGCTACTTATACCCCATTAGGTCCTAGACACAATGGCCTCCGAACCAAAGACTAAAAATAAACAAAGAAAATGGGAATAGGATTTATTTGCCTCTGGAGAAGGGAAAACAGAGGATGGAGGAAAGGGATGAAAGGAACAGTTTTTACAATTTTTTTTTACCTTTTGTAACTTTTGAATGTTGTACTATCATCTATTCAATACATAAGTAAAGTTAGAAAAGATGTTCTTAAAATAAAAAACTTGTCATTTAGAAGAACATATTTTCACCACTTAAAAGATACAGATTGTGCACGATGATAGAAGCTAGGAGTTAACAGAGGCTCGGACGACCAACTTGTAAGAAAATTCTCAAAGATGGAACAGAGTCTCTAGGACTTAGAGTAAGTACAATATCTACAGGAAAAGAAAAAGCAATTCCATATGGAGAGTTTTAATTTTAGATGGCTTCTCTTGTCAACTTCATTTCTATTTCTCCTCTCCTTTGAAATTCTGTAAAGGGTTGAGGGTGGAGAGAGAATTGTCTGTGCTTTCATTAAAAAAAAAAAAAAAAAAAAAGACGTCATTTCATACTGAAATCCTCTTCAGAGCCACTTAGGATATTTCAGAAAAGAATTTTACTCTCAATATCTAGGAAATGTTTTCTCAGCATTTCCTTTTACATAAGAAAGGCTACAAAAAACATTTCAATGCATCCCTCATTTTGTTTCCTCCCCACACCCCTATCCAAAATACCACACGCCAAAATCAGTCTATCATTCTCCCTATCTTTTCATGGACTTCATCGGCTAAGTTAAGAAAAGGTAAGATTTGGTGTGACATTAATGTAAAGTGAAGAGCTAGTCTGCTATCAGAAGGTACTAACAGCCTTGATTGGAATTTTAGAGTCTACAGCAGCCAAAAAACTCATCTCAGATGGAGGGCACATCACCAACAATACCAGAAATAGAACTCAAGTCAACTACTCAATTACCATCAAATTAGTACATGTATATGCTATGCCGAGAAGGAAAACTGACATCTTAGTTACAATGCTGGAGCTAAATAAATAGGCTCCATGCATGCATTTAAGTACCACATGCTTGATAGAGCAAACAGAGGTTTTCACTGACTACTTTCATTGAGTCCAAATTCCCCACAACTGGCAGAGGGCCCTTACTCATCTCAGCAAGCTCCTAGCAGATTGGATTTTCTAGTGTGCAAGGAGTAGAGAGAGGGCAGCAAGAACACAGATCTTGAAACAATGAGAAAACTGAGTCGAAACAGATGCCCAACAACCTTCTGTTATAGTAAACAACTTTCACAAGACTTGACTTTCATTCCAATGGAATGTGAAATAGCATTTCCTGTATCTTAATTTAATCTTCCTAATAAAATGTCTCGAAAGATTACATCATCTGCAACTGTTCAGAATTTAAGGCAAACTCATTTAATTCCAGAGATATACTTTTTGAAATTAGATCTAGTGACTACAGTAATATCCCCCTATTTTCAGACCTGGCAGGTATGGGTGCATGGGAAAGCATCTATCTCTTTCTGTGCCCCCCCTTTGAACCCATGTCAGCATTGGAGAATCCAAGAACAGAGACCACTGAGGAATTAGGGGCCAATTCATGACAGTCCTCTTTGACGGAAGGAAGCAATGGAAGGGATGATAGAAAAATTTGCTTCTAGAATTATTTCAAAGTAAATAGCAGTATTATTTATAATAGCCAAGACATAGAAGGAACCTAAGTGTCTACTGACAGATGAAGAATAAAAAAGATGTGATGTGTATATATATATAGATATATGTGTGTGTGTGTACACACACACACATATATCTATATATATATACACACACGTACATATATATACATACACACATGCATACACACACACACATATACACACACTATACATACACACACTGGAATATTACTAAGCCATAAAAAAGAATGAGATCTTGCCATTTCCATCAATAGAGATGGACTCAGATATTATGCTGAGTAAATTAAATCAGACAAAGACAAATGCCATATGACTTCACTTATATGTAGAATCTAAAAAAAAAAAAATACAAACAGACTCACATATACAGAAACAAAATGCTGGTTACCAAGGGGGAAGGGTTAGGCAATATAAGAGGACTAAGAAGTAAAAATTTCCAGTTACAAAATAAATAAGTCATTGGGATGTAAAGTACAGCATGAGGAATATGGTCAATAATATTGTAATAACTTGATATGATGACAGGTGGTCTTACCAAGGGGGCCATTTTGCAATGTATAGAAATAAATCATAGGGCACCTGGGTGGCTCAGTCGGTTGTGTCCAACTTCAGCTCAGGTCATGATCTCGCAGTTCATGGGTTTGAGCCCTGCTGTGGGCTCTGTGCTGACAGCTCAGAGCCTGGAGCCTGCTTGGGATTGTGTCTCCCTCTCTCTGCCTCTCTCTCTCTCTCTCTCTCTCCCTCTCTCAAAAATAAACATTAAAAAAATATTTTTAAAGAAATATCAAATCACTATAATGTACAGCTAAAACTAATAGGACATTACATGTCAATTACACTTAAATAAAAATTTTCAAAGGTAACTAGTGAAGCTAAATTGCAAAAGTTCAAATAGCTCCTCTCGCATGCTGCTGCTTCTGAGTGGATGATTAAATAAATGAATCTGTAGGGAATTCAGGACAGCCCAGGTTGCCCATCCTCTCCCATCGGGGCTTCTCCTCCCTCCTCCTGGGCATGAAGCATAAACCCAAGGTGAATGTCTTCTTTTATGTCAGTTTGTTAAACTCAAAACTTATTTAGAGAAGAGAAAAGGAATGTTTTCCTTTCCTTTTATTTTTTTTTAATTTTTTTTAACATTTATTTATTTTTGAGACAGAGAGAGACAGAGCATGAACGGGGGAGGGTCAGAGAGAGGGAGACACAGAATCTGAAACAGGCTCCAGGCTCTGAGCAGTCAGCACAGAGCCCGACGCGGGGCTTGAACTCACGGACCGCGAGATCATGACCTGAACCGAAGTCAGACGCTTAACCAACTGAGCCACCCAGGCGCCCCGAATGTTCTCCTTTTAAAGGGCCTGCCTCTCTCCTTTGAGCCCCACTCAGGACCACTAGCCCAAACCCAAATGTGCAACACAGACAGCGCTGGCTCTGTTGGCTTTCATGAGGTTGGACAAAGATAAGTCACAATAGCAGTGGCTCCCTCAGACTCTAGGAATTCCAATGATTACTGATTGACTACTTGGCCATATCTGCCCAACTTCTGGTGAAACTAAAGTCAACTGGCTTGTGTCCTGAATAATACCTTAGTGATTATTGGAAGACTATTTACATATTTATCCACTGAATATGTCTGAACTACCTTACCAAATTCCTCAGTTAGTAAATGAAACCATGTTAGCGTGTGCATGCGTGTGGGGTGGGGAGGAGTGGGTGTGTGTGTGTGAATTTTCTGCCCTGTACCCTCCCCATTCTATCTCAATCTATTTTATGTGTCTCAAGTAAATGAGTTATCCATTCCATGATTAATAACCCCCCACTTCTTTTTTTCTATGAATGTGCCTGGCAGTCAGCTTATTTTCTGTTAATCAATATACAACACAATGCCATGAGAAGGATTGAATTCACTGCAACACTCATCAAGGGAAGCAAACCTACTTCATGACATGAATCTCTGTCCAAGGAGTTCAGGGTTAGAGGAAATCCATTTAGAAGTCCAGTTTAATCACCAAAAATTGAGTGCCCCAAGCTTTGGCTAAAAAACAAGTTAAAATGTCTTCTGATTATTTCCAAACAGCCAACACAGATGCTGTGCCTAAAGAGAAAAGGGTCAGCTTGCCCCTAGGCTCCTGGACACGTCAGCCTGCAGCTTCAGAGCTCATCAGCCATCTGCATTGAGCAGCTGTCTGGGGATGCATGTCAGAGCTCTCATCACCCAGCATCAGGCAATTCAGTTTAAATGTCACTCCTGGCTAGACATCCAGGCATAGCCCATGCCCACTGGGTCCCCTGGGTAAGACAAACTTTAGGCACCAGTACGTGGTATTATTCATTGAACTGCACTTACTTTATGATCTGTGGCTGGCACACTGTTAATTACATGGCAAGGAGAGGTCAAAATCAGGCTGAAATCCAGCTGTTCCACAACATAATCAAGTCCACCTGAGACACTGAGCCATCACCCTTAAATCACCCCCATAAGCACTAGCTCCTGCAGCCTCTCTTCATCCATAAGCCACAAATGCAGTCCCTGAATCCTGTAGTTTTTCACTATAAAATGGCATTCCCTCAGCACACTCAAAATTTAAAGCCTATTTTCCCAATGGAACAAGAAGGGAATTAAGAATGGCAGAAACCAAGAAAGAAGGGAGTTCTAAAGATGAAACAGTGGGGCGGGTTGACCTAGAAGAAGAAGAAGAGGTATGGAATGGGGAAAAAAAAAAAAAAAAGAGGCAGGGGGGACAACATTTGAAACATCAGAAAAGAGACAAAGAGGTAGAAAAATAAAAAGAAAAGGAAGAGAGGAAAGTAAAAAAGAAATGAAGGCTGGGTAGTTGTTGAGAATGAGCATATTAATAAAAGGTTTATCACTTCCAAATGCTGAGTATGGGCTTCAGAGCAAGGCATTATATACTATCAACACCTCACCCAGTACAAATTCATAACTACCCACGGCTCTTTAAATTTGTTCAGCAGATTTTCAAAGTGTCTGATTGGAATGGGATAACAATGGTCTACGATCACAGAAAGCATCAGTGGTATACACAGTAAGTCCTCTCCTTGGGACAAGTGGAACCAAACAGAGGTTGAGAGAGAGGACCCACCCTGGAGTGGTATCAAAGATCACACCTTCAAACACATCTCTTAACTCTACAGAGATGCGTTGCTTTCACTCTCCGCCAGGCCCAACTCAAAACCCAGCAGATCACTCAAGATCACAGCAGAATGGGCAATGCCTCTATTCTCTATGCAGAAGAAATGTGGCTATACATAATTGCAAGTTAAGACTACAATTCTTGAAAATGATTTTCCACAGCAGATTGAGATTTGGGCAAGACATAAAAGAAAACTTTCAAATGATATTTGGAATCATATACAGGAGACCAAAGCAGGTTTTAAAATAGCTTTTGAATACTGTTAAGAATACATCGTTAGTCACTAGGAATAATTTCAGTATACATTACAGTGGGCTTGACAAATGAGTTTCAAAACGGCCTTTTACGAGCCAGTGATTTGACAAGCTCCCCAAGACTCAGTGGCTGCTTTACTCTCACTACTTCACTAAAAGACATCATCGGAATCCCAACAATAATATCACAGAAGAAGACTGCTTCCAAAACAGGCTTCCTTATCATCACTTCATCCCAAGACATTGACAAAGTGCCTTCTTATAAATGACATTGTGCTAAAAACAAACACAAACAAAACATAGCATAGAACCTAAAAAGCATGAAAATCTTCAAGCAATTCGGTTAGTGACCTGTCCCAGTGAAGTAATTCGAAAGGAAAGGCGAAAGCTAGAAGAACGAAGAAATCCTGCAACATTAAATGGCCAGCAATTGAAAATATCTAAATATATGGCCATGTGTCAACTCAATGAAACAAATGGTCATGAGGATGACGGCGAGGTAACAACATGAGAAAACCTTTATGATAATGCTTCAAGTAGAATATAAAATAATCTGTCCTTCAGTAGTACAGTTAACTTCTACATGTGGGATCAAAACTAGAAAGAAACAGAACAAAAATAACTGGTTTGTTGTAATGAGAACACACAACTTATTTTTCTTTTGTTTTCTTATTACTGTATGGTTCATGCAGTAAACAGAAAATGAAAAAAAATTCAGGAAGGAAAGAGGCAAAAGCCTCATTTCATAGCTCTTAGAAGAATATACAATTGGGGCGCCTGGGTGGCTCACTCAGTTGAGCATCCGACTTCAGCTCAGGTCACAATCTCACAGTTTGTGAGTTCGAGCCCCGCTTTGGGCTCTGTACTGACAGCTTGGAGCCTGGAACCTGCTTCGGATTCTGTGTCTCCCTCTCTCTTTGCCCCTCCCTTGCTCAGCTCTGTCTCTCTCTCCCTCCAAAATAAATAAACACTAAAAAAGTTTTAAGGGGCGCCTTGGTGGCTCAGTCGGTTGAGCATCCGACTTGGGCTCAGGTCATGATCTTGAGGCTTGTGAGTTCGAGCCCCGCGTCAAGCTCTGTGCTGACAGCTCGGAGCCTAGAGCCTGTTTTGGATTCTGTGTCTCCCTAACCCACTTGCATTCTGTCTCTGTCTCTCTCTTAATGTTTAATAAACATTAAAAAAAATAAATTAAAAATAAATTTAAAAAAAGAATATACAATCTATGTCAGACAATACTGACATAGACCAATGTGGAATACACAGCTTAATGAGAAAGTATGGAGGTAGCAGAGCAATTAAAAAATGATAAGGAAGAAGTGTAGATGCATATTCCAGTGGGGAAACCGACCCACTCATGCAAGCAGACACTGCATGTTAAAACCCAGACAGAAAGCGGACGGGAGAGTTCTCAGTGGAACTGAAATTAAGAGCTTCAAGCAATTTAAAAAGATCACCTTTCCAATTAGAAACTTTGATAATCATTCCTCTGAACACAGCGTGTTCTTGTGGAAGACTACGGGCTACAGATCTGAGCTGCTGTGTCCTGTGCCCCATCAGAGCACCTTCTGAACATATGTGCCTTATGAAAGCTCACGGAACTCAGCTCCATGGTGATGGCTGCCAAACACGTTCATGCATCATGCGAGAAATATTAGCAATTACATGCATCATCTGCAAGAGAAAGTGCAGGGAAGTGGCATGGAAATAGTGCTTGTTTTGAGAATCCTCAAACTTCAGAGCTAATTAAATTTTTCTTCCTCCTCCCTCCCCCGCCCCCCCAGCCAATTGGAAGCATAGGGAATTAGTGATAGTCAAGCTTCACAATAATAATTCAGAATGTGTTCTGGGATCCATAATTAGAATTAAATCTCAGGAAGTAAACAAAGACAATCTCCCTTCTAAAGATTAATTTTATTTTAAAATTTTATTTTATTTGTTTTCTTTTGTTATGGGTTTTGTTTTATTTCTGTCACTCTGTGTTCCAGAAGACATCACTATAAAAGATTTTTAGAGTGCACCACTAATTAGAGAAGGCTTGAGAGTGACAATTCCAGCTAGTGGTAGTCACGCATTGACTATGCTTTGTGGATTAACTCAGGCCCTTCCTCATGTGGACTTATTGTTTAATATGAACTGTAAACTAGGACTTAGAAAGCTCATAAGTAAAGGGAAACGAGATAAATCCACACCTGAGTTAGTCATTATATTTGAAGGGGAGGTTTATGTTAGGATTAAAATCAGCTTTCTGAAAAAATAAAATAACACATAGATTCTTTGAGCCAAAGAAACACCCTCACTGAAAAGTCAGAGAGTCAAAGTTGGGCCTCAGTGGAGAGTTCAGAGCCACAGAACTCACTCACTGAATCACTTATATTTCTCATGCACGATGTATTCCAATGTATGAACCAGTCCCAGTTCATTAAAAATAACCTTAAAAGAAATCTCAAGATTTGGTATGTTTTTGTCCATGACTCTCTAAACACTTTATAAAGTGGCATACCCATGCTTCTCAGGTGGATTTGAAAGGCTGCAGAATTTGAGAAAGAGGAAACGACACTGATTTGATATACTTTCACGTCGACAGCCCACATTATACAGAAAACTTAAAGAGTTCTAAGGATTTTGCATCAACAATTCTTTAAGTGATCCACAACATTCCATTTTTAAAAATATTTTTAGTAACCATAAAAAACGTATTTAAAACTGAAAAACAGAGAAAGAAAATAAGAACATTTAAAAAGTCAACAAAGGTATCATGCACCCTCCATATGATGCGATGAGAATGGCATTTCACCTCAGTCGTATTCTTTCCAAAAAGCCAAAAATCCCATGAGAAAACAGTCAAACCCAAATTGAGAAAAAAACTTATGCGAAATGTCTGACTAGACCTTGATAAAAAGTGTCAAGGCCATTATAAACAAGGAAGCCTGTTTCATATATATAAACTGAGAAGCTACCATAGACCAAGGAGACTAAGAAGACATAAAATCTAAATGTATCCTGGGATCCTGGGAAGGAAAAAGGACATTAGTAGAAAAGCTGGTAAAATCCTAATAAACTCTGTAGTTTAGTTACTATTTAATATACCAAATTTAATTTTTAGTTTTGATAGATGCTATGATTATGTAAGATGTTAACATTAGGGGAAGCTATGTGAAGGGTTAAGTAACTCCCTGTAACTATAGTTGCCACACTGTGTTAAGCTAAAATTATTTCAAAAGTAAAAGCTTGAAAGCTAAAGGCAACACAGAGGAATTTTTCTTCGTGGGAACAGACTAGCCAGGGAAATTTTGTCCGTGTGACTTAAAAATAATCCAAATTTATGGGGCTCCTGGGTGGCTCAGTAGGTTGAGCATCCAACTCTTGATTTCAGCTTGGGTCATGATCCTAGGGTTGTGGGATCAAGCTCCCCACCAGGCTCCACACTGAGTGTGGTGTGGAGCCTGCTTGGGATTCTTTCTCTCCCTCTGTCCCTCTTCCCTGCTCACACGTGCTCTTTCTCTAATCATCATCATCATCATCATCATCATCCTCTAAATTTCATCTGCATTTGGTTTTTCACTTAATATTTAAAACAAAAGCCAGAGTACTTTTGAGAAAATCTGAGTTATCAAATAATCAGGATGGGAAAAGGAAAAGCAAAGATTTTGGAAGAGGGTGGATAAAAGGAAAAGATAAAAGTAGAAAGGCAAGTGATTTCCTTGGGTCTGCTTCTAATGGTAGCTATAAAAACAATAATAAAAGTCATAAGAAATTAGCCATGTATAAAAATTCACACCACTGATTTCCTTTTTATTATTGGGGTAGTAACATATTTTTGCCTGGCAGAGGGAAACTGCATTGTTGAGGAAATGAACTGCTCCATTCCCCCTGGATAGGGGTGCAGGAGCCCAACAGGCAGACTCAAGCTTTCTTCACCATGCCCTAGAAGACTGACTTAATTATCTTAACAATTTACATTGCAAAGTGTCATTTTCTCATTCAACATCTGACAAGTGAATGAACATACAGTAAACTCCATTTGGCTCCACGATATCAAAGAACAATGATTTTAACACAGAGGGCTGCACAGCATGATTCTCATTCAGTGCCTTTCAGTCTTGAAGTCATCAACCTCCACTGTAATGACTTCTGAATCCACATGGCTACTGACTTTCAGTGGTCTCAGGGAAGGTAAATCTAACACTACCATTGTAGCACACAGGGTTAGGGCATCTTCACAACATAAAGCTGGAAAAAAAATGCCAACTACATGCAACTGCTGGCTTTTGAAAGAGTCGCATGATAAACAGCATTCATAAATCCTAGCATTTGGAAGTCAGGACTCATTTTTCCATGGGGGATTGTATAAAATATAATAAGAACCTGAATCTAATCTTGGAAAACATTAGCCAAATTCAGAATGAGAGACACTATACAAAATAACTGGCCAGTACTCTTCAAAAAATATCAAGGTCAAGGGGCGCCTGGGTGGCTCAGTCGGTTGGGCATCTGACTTTGGCTCAGGTCATGATCTCAAGGTTCATTGGTTCAGGCCCCACATTGGGCTCTGTGCTGACGACTTGGAGCCTGGAGCCTGCTTCCAATTCTGGGTCTCCCTCTCTCTCTGCCCCTCCCCTGTTCACCTCTCTCTCTCTCAAAAATAAATAAACATTAAAAAATATTTAAAAAAAAATATCAAGGTCAAGGGACAGAAAGAAAAGCAGAACTGGTCCAGATTAAGGGAGAGCAAAGAGGATTGCAACCAAATGCAACATATGATTGTGGACTGGATCTGGATTGGAAAAAACTGAAGGTATGAAGGCCATTTGATGAAATTCGAGTAAGGACTGTGGATTACAAAATGGTACTTATCAATGTTAAATCTTCAGATTTTAGTGATTATATTATGTACCCTTATTAGTATATAAACATAGATACTAAAGTATTTAGTGATAAAGAAACACAGTGTCTCCAACATGCTCTCAGATGGTTCAAGGGGAAAAAATATATACATATATACATTCTGTGTGTGCATGTGTGTGTCTCTCTCTATATATATTACACACACTATATACATATGTAATATGCCTATGTACTATACATATTACAGATATGTAGTTTCTATATATTAACCCTATGATATCACCTATATTACCTACATTATATGTGTATATACATACACACATATGCATGTGTGTGTGTGTGTGTGTGTGTGTGTGTGTGTGTATGTGTGTGTGTGGACAGAGAGAGAGAGAGAGAGAGAGGGAGAATAAGCTCACACAGCAATGAGCAAATGTAGAAAAAGGTAAATGTTATAACTGAATCTGGCTGAAGATTATGCAGGAGTTCCTCATATTATTCTTGCAACTTTTCCCTAAATTCAAAGTTCTATCAAAATACAGGGTTAAAAATATAATCATTTGGGTGAACTAGATAGCTGGCTGTCCAACTCTGTAAATGTACTAAATGAATTATTTACCTTAAAGTGGCTAATTTTGTTACGTGAAATTCGCCTCAATAAAAATAAAAATAATAACAAGAGTCCCAGGGGAGTCTCTGGGGCCACAGTTGCTCAAACTCGAAATGGAAACAAGTATCAGACCTAAATTGTTAGCTGGAAAACTATAGACATGCCCAGCGGCCACAGACAGCCCTCCTCAAACAAGGCTCAGTTCCTTGCCCTAAGAGCTCCATTCCAGAGCCCACTACTCTGCCAGGCTAAGCTGCTGAGAACAAGGATGCCCACCTCACGCCCTTGTAAGCGAATGTACCACAAGGTAGAACCTTGTAGGTTACTCCAATTTCACTCTCCACAACTTAAATAATTTGACACTACCTGAAGTAACTTGATTTTATACTTCCAGATCATATTACCTTTGAACCTCCCTGCATCAGCCAGGGCTTTTGACAGAAATACAAATGTATTTACAGAAATATGAGGTCAATTTATATGAAACCAAACTGGGAGGTGTATATAAAGACCATCTTCTACCTGTTAAAAAAAAAAAAAAAACAACAACTCCTCTTTGAATTAAAGAAAACATGAATATATTATAACCTCACGGTCACACAGCTAGTAAGTGGCTAAATTGGTGTTTCAATGCAGGTTGGCAGACTCTAAAATCAGCACTTTGGACAGTGGGCTTTAAGGAAAGTGCTATAACCATGTACGATGCCTTCTGACACTGCAGTGCTTCTTTAGGAAAATAAGGCTTAACTTGTGGTTGAGACATACACTGAGCATTGCAGCTGTGGCAAAGGGAATAGGTACCCCCTACAGAGGAAGGAACCCTAAGCACACAAAACACATCCGTTCACCTAAAGTACAAAATATTTTAGTGTGTCTGCTCACATACAAGGACTATTTTCTTTTCATTGCCTTCCTCAAAAAACAACACTGAAAACAGGTTTCTTTCACCTTGCCTAATTAAAGTTGGGTGGTCAGGCTTGGAGGATAAGAGGTGAAGAGGTACCAGGTTTGGGGTGAGCTTGATGACAGCACTGCCCACTCCCCCACAGGCCCACTAAGCAGGAAACTGTGTGGAGATGCTGCCCCCTGCTGGCAACCTGAGCAAGCAGCCTAGCAAAGACCAGGGTTTCTCACCCTCTCCCGACTTCTATAACACTGGTCATGCGTCTTACACACTGGTGTGTTTTATACACTGGCAAATACCATAAGCAGGTTCATGATAACAATTTGGAGCTATTCACTTGAACTCTGATGTGTCCTTGAGAGTGAGAGAGAGGCAGCATAACAGCTCTCAAACTGTAGGAGGGGTATATATGAGATCCATCATGTACTTTCAGAGTGGGAAAAGGTTAAAAGTTATTTCAGAGGAAGCTAAATCAACAACTCTTGTTCTATAACCACTTTCTTAATTTTAATTCCTGAGTTCTCTTAACCTATTTTTTTAAGAGAGAAACAGAGAGGGCAAGTGAGTGGGGGAGAGGGGCAGAAGACGGGGGGGGGGGGGGGTGGAGAGAGAGAGAGAGAGAGAGAGAGAGAGAGAGAGAGAGAGAGAGAGAGAGAGAGAGAGAATCTCAAGCAGGCTCCTCAGTTAGTGCAGAGCCCAACACAGGGAGGGTCCCACGACCTTGGGGTCATGACCTGAGCCGAAATCAAGAGTCAGATGCTCAACCAACTGAGTCACCCAGGTGCCCCCTCTTAACCTTTTATTTCGCAGAGATACAGCCTGGTTTAGTGCCAAAAAAAACAATGGCTTGGGTATGAAACAAAATTATCACTGAACCCTGGTGTCACTGCTAAGTGTCTGTGAGACTCTAGGCAGGTTAGAGGAGGAGGGACAGGTCTCTGTGTAGTGATTGACACCTTCACTTTCCCAGTGATTAAATATATTGCACAAAAATAAAACCTGATTATTAAAAAAAATGGCAAACATTCTGCCATTGTACTCTGTAAATAATATTGTTTCAGTAACCAATGTAATTTATAAATCACCCTAAAGCATTTGCAATAAAGATATGACAAGTATGAGAAAAAAGCAGGGGGACAATAATAGCAGCTGACTGGCCCAAAATCTTTATTCATTCATTCAGTACACATTCATTCAACTCCCATTAGCTAAAGAGATAAGAAAGATGTAGAAGATGACCTCCTATTATTCAGGGCTCATCAGACAAAAAGAGATAAACTAGGAGATGAATTGGAATTTGCTCTGTGAAGAGTGGCTAAGGTATGCACAGAGTATGGAAGTAGCATCCAGGAGAGAGGGGTCCAAGACTGTGCTATGTACTCTCCACTTACTGATCTCACTTCACTACTTATATTCCAGAACTCTTTTACTTCCTCAAAGCTAACTCCTTAGAAGAAGAAAAGATGGATTGAAATGCTCTATCTAAAACTATAAAACTCTAAGAAGAAACACAGATATAGATCTTTATGATAATTTCTCATACGACACGAAATTTACTCAAAAAGAAAAAAATAGATGTCCTTAAAATTAAAAACCTGCATGCTTCAAAAGACACTAATAAGAAAGTGAAAAGACAAGTCACAGAAAGGGAGAAAAATGTGCAAGTCATAGACCTGATATGGAATTTAATCTGGAATATAGAACAAAAAGAGAAACAACCCAGTTAAAATCGGGCAAAGGAAAATTGGTGCAGCCACTCTGGAAAGCAGTGTGGAGGTTCCTCAGAAAATTAAAAATAGACCTACCCTATGACTTGGCAATAGCACTGCTAGGAATTTACCCAAGAGATACAGGAGTACTGATACATAGGGGCACTTGTACCCCAAAGTTTATAGCAGCACTCTCAACAATAGCCAAATTATGGAAAGAGCCTAAATGTCCATCCACTGATGAATGGATAAAGAAATTGTGGTTTATATACACAATGGAGTACTACATGGCAATGAAAAAGAACGAAATATGGCCCTTTGTAGCAACATGGATGGAACTGGAGAGTGTGATGCTAAGTGAAATAAGCCATACAGAGAAAGACAGATACCATATGGTTTCACTCTTATGTGGATCCTGAGAAACTTAACAGAAACCCATGGAGGAGGGGAAGGAAAAAAAAAAAAAAGAAGAGGTTAGAGAGGGAGAGAACCAAAGCATAAGAGACTGTTAAAAACTGAGAACAAACTGAGGGTTGATGGGGGGTGGGAGGGAGGGGAGGGTGGGGGATGGGTATTGAGGAGGGCACCTTTTGGGATGAGCACTGGGTGTTGTATGGAAACCAATTTGACAATAAACTTCATATATTGAAAAAAAATAAAATAAAATAAAATAAAATAAAATCGGGCAAAGGAGGGGCGCCTGGGTGACTCAGTGGTTGGGCATCTTACTTCACCTCAGGTCATGATCTTGCAGTCAGTGAGTTCGAGCCCCGCATCAGGCTCTGTGTTGACAGCTCAGAGCCTGGAGCCTGCTTCTGATTCTGTGTCTCCCTCTCTCTCTGCTCCTCCCCCACTCACGCCCTGTCTCTGTCTCTCAAAAATTAATAAACGTTAAAAATTTTTTTTAATTGGGCAAAGGATATGAATAGATATTTCTCCAAAGAAGATATACATATGCTCAATATCATTAGCCACCAGGGAAGTGAAAATCAAAACCACAATACCCACTTCACACACCCTAAATGACTCTAATCAGAAAGACAAATAATATTAAGTGTTGAGAAGGATGTGGAAAAATTAGAAACCTCATAGACTTTTGGTCAGAATAAACTTACTGTTAATGCTTTGAAGAAGCCTGACAATTTCTCAAAGCGTTTAACATAGTTACCATGTGGTCCAATAATTCAACTCCTAGGTGTATAACCAAGAGAAATAAAAACATACGTCCACAGGGGTACCTGGGTGGCTCAGTCAGTAAGCGTCTAACTCTTGCTCTTGGATCAGGTTACGATCTCATGTTTGTGAGTTTGAGCCACACATCAGGCTCTGTGCTGACAGTGTGGAGCCTGCTTGGGATTCTCTGTCCCTCTCTCTCTCTACCCCTCCTCCGCTCATGCTCTCAGACGTGTGCGCTCTCTCTCTCTCTCTCTCTCTCAAAAATAAGTAAACATTAAAAAAAAAATACATGTCCACACAAAGACTTTATACAACCCTTCATAAGCAGCATTATCCCTAATAACCAAAAGCGGAGGTACCCCAAACACTATCAACTGATACATAATAACTAAAATGTGAGATAGATACGTACATATGTATATATGTACGTATCTATAATACATATATATGCATGCCAGGTAGTTTTCTCACTTTAATGGTTCCTAGCACCTGTGACAAGAAGCCCCATTCACAAAGTTTTTAAAAATAAAATCATCAAAATCTTATTTCCAATGGCAATTGTTGTTATCATTTGCACAATGCTTCAGAAGTTACAAATCATGCACATACACTATCACCTCTGATGTGTAACAATTTTGTAAGGGGGGAGTATATAAAATCACTGTCACCACTTTGCACGTCAAAAAGTAAGGACACAAGTCATTCTTAAAGAGATCCCAGTGACTTAGGCAAAAAAAAAAATTTTATCTGAACTCCCAACCTTCAAGAAAAGTGAGTCTACCTAACTCCTGCTATATAACTCAAGAAAGACAGTGGGATCTCATGAGAATCCAAGGACAGAGACAATGAACATTTAGACCTTACAGGAACTGAGGATCAGAGTCATGAGGAGAGAAGCCACTCTCTCAGAGGTACAAGGGTGTATTATTTGGGTCATTCGAAGAGCTGATCTTCATGACCTTAATGGAATCAGATAAGTATCTAGCCTAACTAATGAATTCCCAAAGGAATGAAAAGATACTTTTCCAGGGAAAAGTGCTTAACAAATTACTGCTGAAACTTGAAAAAGAAAATAAATGGCAGTAGATTTTTGTGCAATAAAGTCAAGTCCATCTTTAGCATGGTATTTGATAATTTGTAAAGCACATGCAAAGCACAATCACTGTGCTGTGTAAAATAAACATGTGATGTTATTGTACTCACTCGACATTTTTATTTAAAAGAGAACATATTATCAGCTTGGATTTTATGGATAAGCTGGAATGCAAGTCCCTAAGGAAATCTGAGGGATTTATGTGGGTAGACTACCTTGGATTCGAAATCTTTCTACAGCCATGTCCAATCACCAGATACCTAGAGACTTACTTTATTGTTTTGTCCTTCACCTACAAAAAAAAAGATATTTATCAGAAACTCTAATACTAATGAAGGAGCAGCAAACATCAATAGTTAGGTTAATATTTATAAACTATAATTCAGGTGATAAGAAGTCTGCAAATGCATAAAATAAACATTATGCTAATGACAGACTGTTGATCATAAAAAATTCCTTTGCTCCAGGATAACACCTTTCATTTGTTCTGCAGGTAGCATGTTTATTTGTCTCAGAGAGATATTAAATAAGAGTAATAATTATCATTTAGTAGCCCTAGGACTAACGTGGAGAGAAGTTTCAATACGCTTTCTATAGGAATTATTTTTATTATCAAAATTGTGTACCTGAGACATGAAAGAAAGAAAACTTCTCACAATGCTCTGTCAGATAAAGGGAAGCATCTACTAAAATAGCACAATAAACTCTCCGAGCCTAGTGTTTGACTAGAAACCTTATAAATAAAACTCATCTTGAAAATTTAAAAAGTAACCTGTAGGATCACAATTTTAGTAGAAGCATATCTATCTATATAAATATAGAATATCACCAAGATTGTAACAGTACTTATATATGAAGGAATATGGCTGATTCTTACCTAAATCATTTTGGTTATCTACACTCCTGAATCCTCTGCAAGAAGCAAGTCTTGCTTTTAGAATTAAAATGGTTAGTTTAAAGAAAAAAGTAAACAACAAAAATTCTGGGGCTCCTGGGTGGCCCAGTCAGTTGAGCAATCTGACTCCTGATTTCAGCTCAGGTCACGATCTCACCGCTCGTGAGTTTGAGCCCCACGTCGGGATCTGTGCTGGCAGTGCAAAGCCTGCTTGAGATTCTCTCTCTCCCTCTCTCTCTCTGCCCCTCCCCTGCTCACACACACATTCTCTCTCTCTCAAAATAAATAAGCTTTTTTAAAAAACAAAAAAAATTCAAATAAAGTAGCAGAAACAATATGAGTAAAAACTGGTTCATGGAAAGCAGGGAGAAGGATTTTAAAATAGGAAGTACAAATACACAAAATTATAAATGAGAGTTTCAAAAATGTCCTTACATTTTGGTCCATGAGTCTAATGATCCCTCCTAAGGAAATAATTCTCAACACTGACCCATAGTTATGCACAGTGATATCTACTGAATCATTTTTTGTAATATTTTTTTAAATCCTTAATAATACAGGAGAAGGCCTAAGTAAATTATCGTTCAATCATTTCATGAAATGCTATCCAGCCACTACACATGATTTGCATCAAGGATTACTGATGACATGTGGAAGTGAAAGGAAACTGAACACAGAGTTTAATCTCAACTTTGTAAAGAACAGAGGTCACAGAATCAGCAGCAAAGAAACAGGCTAAACAGTAGCAGTGTCTGCATGTGGAGGCTGGGATATGGGTGCCTTCTTGTGGTTTCCTATGTATTTGTTTGCTTCTTCCTGATGTTCCCTCCTCTCTAAAGTTTCCATAATAGGGCCACACCAAATCGAATTGCTGAAAGAAATCTTACTAAAAAGTGGAAAGAAAAAGTGTATCAGTAAAAGCAAAACCAAAAAGCAAAACCAAACATTGAAGATACGTGTTCAGATCTGGTGAAGGGATTTTTAGGAGAGAGATTTGAAGAATTTAACCTGACAAGTAATGCACTACCTGAATTTAACCTGACAAGTAACGTTTGCACTACCATGTAAATACTGCCCAGGACTTCATGAGCGCTTTGACCGCCTTCCCCTGGCTTCTTGACAAGGGAGGAAAAGAACACACCTGGGAAGTACGGCTCCGGGAGGCTAAGCAAACACAAGCCAGACAGCAGGTTACAATGCACAACCCACAAGATGCTACTTATCTAACCCAGGCCCCCTGGCTTCCTGCATTCTGCCAGGCTCATATCTTCACGGACATCTCTTATAAGATGGACGTAATTTTTTCTGACATGTAAACTGAACTGAAAACTAAAAGCTGTTATGTAAGCCATAGTGGAGAGCAAAAAAGACAGAGCTGTCAACCACCCAGGGTAGGGATATGCTCTGCCAGGCTCAGGGACATCAGAGGATGACCTAGAACCATAGGCCACTCACTACTCAGGGTGGCTGCCTGCAGCACAGGGAGCTTAAAGGTACAACACCGTTGGTAAACAGCCGTCTTATGGCATATATTCATGCCCAGCACTAAAAATAGGGTGGCAAAATACATACATATACACACTGATACATCACTAGGAAACACTAAAATAGGACTCTGCAAACGGTCTTTTATAGGAAGAGTATTAATTATATTTCCTAGCTCTTACAAATAAATTGGGAGAGTTCTGGCATTACAGGCTACCCAATTTTCTCTAGGCATCACTTTGTCTCCTGCTGGTATATGGGGACACACAGGGACACATGTGTGCACAAACATAATGCACATATCCATGCACATGCATAAACATGTAAGTCTGCTACTATGTTCTGCTCAGAAGAATCCACCTCGGGTACTCAACACAGTTCTATTCCAGGACACCCATTAGAGGTTCTATAGCAGCCCCATGGGTATGCACAGCAAACAGACTAAGAGAATATGTACCGAAAGGTCATGTTTATACTACCAAAGGGAAATCCTCAGATTTCACCACATAATCTCCTAATTTAAAAATTGTCAAGTATTGGAGCACCTGGGCGGCTCAGTCAGTTAAGCGTCTGACTGTTGGGTCTCAGCTCAGGTCATGATCTCATGGTTTGTGACATCACGCCCCACATCAGGCTCTGGGCTGAGATTAGAGCACAAGCAGAGCCTGCTTGAGATTCTCTCTCTCCCCATCTCTGTCCCTCCCCTCCCCTCAAAAAAAAAAATTATCAAGTATTATCTAAACACCCCAGCACACAATCTTTCGTGGCCTGTTATCAAAGGAACATTGTCTTAACACTCTTCAGCCTCTCCCTGCTTGTCACCCATGCCCCTCCCCCACTATCCCAGCTCACTTATGCTCGTTCCTTTGTTTTTCTTCTAATTCCTGTATGTCTAACACTGCCCATTCTTTAACACTCATTTCCAATGTCTCTTCTATATAATTTCATGGATTCCTCAAACAAATCCTTTCTGTTCCCTTTTGGAATTTCAAGGGCATTTTCTACTCTGTATTTTTCTCATATTATACATCAACTTCCACCTGGTATTACAAACCGACAGACAGCCGCACGTGCGCGCGCACACACACACACACACACACAGAAATGCATCTCCCTTTTTGAAAGACAGAATCATTAATTAATTAATTAATTAATTAAACACACACTTACCATATGCCTATCCAGTGTCAGTGTTAGGGACTGTGCTGGGTACAAAGGATGCAATGGTGTGCAAAACAGAAAAGGGTTTACCCCTCTAGGGAGACATCAGACTAGTGAACAAGGGTAGTAGGTGCTGAAACAGGAAAAGATCCCAGACCGCCCATCAAACTCACCTTTTCTAGTCTAAGAATGTAACATCCCACCAGAATCACAACTGGACTGAGAACTGCAGGGGAGAGGAGTAAGAAAGAGTTCGAGCAAAGGGAATAGCATGCACAGAGGTCTAGAGGTACAGGGAATTCGTTAAGCACTAAGTTCCACAAAGGTCTTGGCTTCTGCCTGGCTCACCTTTGTGACTAGAAGTTTATTGGCACAATGCCTTAAATATAAGAAATGCTTGTGAATATTGGTTGCATGAAAAAAATGAGTCAATTCATTAGTCCCTTATTACTCTAGATTTAATAATATGCCTCTATTCCATTGCCTGATCCATTATTACCAAGGAATTCTATAGGTGCCCACTGGGGTTCCATCTTTCAGTGACCCACTCAGATCAGACAGCTGAAGTTCAGGCCATATCTCCTCCCATGCCTTAGATACCTACTGTGGGTGTTCAGCCAAGCTCAGCCAGCTGGAGGCGGGGCTCCCTTAAGTGCACAGAAATTGCATGGCTCTGCAACGCTTTCCCCGGGCAAGAGAGGAATGGGCCTCCTAATGCAGCTTTCCTGTCAGGGCTACCGTAGCTCTTCTCCTAACAGACTTGGTCCCAAATATGCTGTTTGTGGTGAATTCTGCCCCCAGAACAAGAGCCGAACTGCAAGGATCTCCCTCTCTGTTCTCCATTCTCCAGCCTATCCCCTCTCCCACACTGCTCACAAGTGACAAGGATTGGCCACAGTAGGAGTATGGGAGAATCCTTCCAGGGAGCTAAGAAGGAACATACGTGACATCTCAGACAAATATATAAAGGGTTAGATGGCTGAGAGAAGCAAAATTAACATAGTTAATATCAGGTTCCATGAGCAGTAGGAAGCAGAAATTAAGGCCAATTTCTGAATTTCCATAAAGTCAGGTAGATGAGAGCATTCAGGACTTGAGTCATCAAAGCCCTTGCTTTCCTTCATTACTTTGTTTTAATTATGCAGCAAGGTGAACATTGGTGTGGTAAAGAGAAAGCATCTCTGAGCAGAAAAGGCTCCCAGTCTGGAGGAAGAAGAGAAGGGCAAAGGAAACTCAGAAACAAAATCAATGAAAATTCAAATGACTGGAAAACACTGAGGTAGCTGGCAGAAGCAAACAACCAGAGAACAGAAACAAGGCCTCCCTGTTTAACCAGAATTGAATCCAGAGGGAGGGAGACCTTTCATCTAGCATTTCCATGTTTCCTTAAATAGACAGACAGCACAGCCTAGAGGCAGACGAGGAGACTGCAGTCAGGCGGCCAGGATCCTGGACCCTGCTGCTGCCACTTGCTGGTCCTGAGTATTTGGGAAGATTTTCTAGGATTCTGGAAAACTGGAAGCAACACTGTTTTCAAGAACAAGCAAGCGCTACTCTACTTTCTACCCCCAGACAAGGATGTGAACTTGTTTTTGCTAGGTTTGACTTGAGAACAAGCAAAGTCAATGGTCTGCCCACATTCCCTTAAAACAGTTGGTGTGCATTCTTCATTCACAGTGATATTCTGAGCATAAAAAGGCCACGGTGAGACAAGCATTTGGTAGGTTTCTCAACGCTGGCAGGACTCTATGGGAGTAGAGAAGGTCTCAGCTTTGCACACCCACTTAGTGCTCCTAGAGGCCAGAAAAAGAGCCATGCCACGATGCGCTACACTCATCTATTGCCCCACCTTGCTTCCACTGCAGTCTGTACCCTTGGCTAAACAACTCAAGGGGTCACATACAGTTTGCAAAAGTGTCCTTTTCCTGCCAAAACAATGCATGCCCCTTGGCAGGTGTTTAGCCTCCTAAAGCTAAAAAGCCTCATTTTCTGCATCTCTAAAATAGGAATAATAGTAGCTGTGCCTTGTGCTTTGCAGAGATGAAACTAAATACTGCATGGGAACCATCTGACCCATGCCCCCAAGAAGAACCCCAAAATGCTGCTGTTGGTAGGGGTGGCTGCTGTTGCTGTTTTGTTACTGATGTAAAACCAATGGAAACTCCAATGGGCCACCTAAAAATCATACACTCCCAGCAGGCTGATCAGTTTGGTAAGCATTTAAAGAAGAGGGGCAAGAATAATAAGAAAGGGTTAAGAAACACCTGTCACCCTTTTAACTATGTCATCTGCAGAACCATCTCAAGAGGGTGCATCATTTCTCAGCAGAGGGACTGGAGGTTTGCCAGCATTCACAGAGAATTCCTCCTGCTCTCCTTCTCTCCCCTTCAGAATGAACAAGTACAAGAACTGTGCCAAGATGCTTGTACCAGGACAGTTCTTACATAACCACATTCTTCTCAAATTGGTTCTTGTCCCTTCCCATTGGAAAGGTTTTGACAGTCTTCCTACACATACAAAATGCCGTCCCCAGAATTAGAATCCCACACCATGAAGCCAGTTCCCGGTGTATAAATTACTTTGTCCCAGACTTGAAACAGGTCTGGATGTCACGTTCACACCCCCTCCCCAAGGTCACATCACACCGAATTCAGAGCTATGAGACATATTGACAACTGGTGTCCATTTGGAAAAAAGAAAAAGAAAAAGAAAAAAAAGTCTCAGGAAAAAGAATAAAAATAGAAGGTACCCTAACTCCATGTGGAGCTGTTCAATGGCTGTCCAAAGCAAGGTCAACAGCAAGCAGGCAACTGTATCAGCAACTGACAGTTTCTTCACCCTCTTGCCTGCACCCCAGGAGAGCCAGCTGTTCTCGAGGGTGCTTTGATATGATCCTACCAGAGGCAAAATCACTAGGCCAGGCAACGACAGCAAAGCATAATGGGAAGAGGTGACGGATGTTTCCAACAACCCATCGTAGACGCCAGGATGCCATAACTGCTCATCCTATTCTAGACTCTGATCAAATGCTCTGGTCTCGCGCTGTCCAGACTAAGTCCACGGTACTCTCAATGGTTATCTTGGATGGAGTCAGCCAACTGAAAAGTGTTTCCTGTTGTGGACAGCAAAACTTCTTTGGTTTATCTCATGGTTTTGAGCCCTCCCTGCCTTTGAAAGTTCTCACAGAAGCAACTACTGTGTACTGAGTACTGTACTGTGTACAGACTGGATCCATAAGGACATACCTAGCAGTAGGCCTGTGTGCTAGCTGCTCCTGAGTAGCAAAAAGGCAGAGGAAAAAGAACCACTTCATTAAAGAGGTTCTTTGAAGGGTATAAAATTCCTGCCCTGATAAGCACTCATAAAAATTCTCTAGAATTCACGGACTTTGGGACACGTCACCCCTTAGGATTAGCTTTGCTTTTGAAGCTAACATATCTCTACTCTCTGAACCCATCTGGTTATGGTCTAACAGAGAACTGTCCCAGTTGTCCAAGGGGGAAAATGTGGCCCCTGGACTCATTATGGCCATCAGATCTAAATGGTTGTATCAGTAATTACATAGAATTTATTAACATTTTCTCAGTGCCAGGCAGGTTTCTAAGAACTTAACCATATCAACTCATTAATCTCCATAGCAAGGTAAGGCAGGGACTATTACTTACGCCCATCTTACTAAGGAAGATAGTGAGGTATATAAAAGTTAAATCGACTGTCCAAGGTCACATAGCTGATGAGCAATGGAGCTGTGATGCAAAACCAGACAGTCTGGCCCAGGGGCTATGCTCACAAAAGCTGTGTTAGTCTTGAATAAAATGGACTTATTTATATGTCACTAAGCCTACATCCCCCAAGTATCATCCTTGCACCTGCTGGATGGTGCCCTTTGGCTCCAAAGTTCCATGTATAAAGAAAGGATGCCAAGAAGGTGTGCACAATATGCTAAGAGGTTAATGACTAACACTGTTCAATAAGTTGCCGCCTTCTGCCACAGCCATGTTTAAAAGAGGACAAAGCTCTTGTGGGTTTTAAACTATAAATGGAATGTGAAAGGTCTTGGCTGGGGCAGGGGTTCTTGTGAACCTTTCCTAAAATTACCCCACTAAGTACTCCACCTTCTCAAGCACATCTGAGTGGCTCTTTTATAAAGACATCTTCAGCCTGGATAGCAACTAATACACATGCCTTTGTTAGGAGCGCCCCCTAGTGACAGAAAACAGATCCAGTTCTAACAAGAGATCTAAATGGCCCACCTCTGGTACAACAATGGGTGCTCAATAGGAAAGGATCTGGGAAACCTGTCTTCCTCACTCCGTTTTCAGTAGTCATCCCTGAAAAATTTTGAGTAGAGTTAAAATAAATTACAGTAAAAAACAGAAGAGGAATATGAAGCTCAAATATTGTTATTACAATGAAAAAGTTCTCTTTTAAACTATTTCCTTTAAAAATATCAAAACGTGGGGTGCCTGGCTGGCTCAGTCGGTGGAGCATGCAACTCTTGATCTCAGGGTCACGAACTCAAGCCCCAAGTTGGGTGTGGAGACTACTTAAGATAAAAAATTAAAAAGAAAAAATTTAAAAATATCAAAAAATTTCACAAGTATAATTATTTATGTGTCCCTGGTCAGGGAGTAAGGACCGATGCACTTTTCACCACCTCCAGGGGGCATCCATAGCAGGTAAATGCCAGATGTTTGGGGGCTGATTCTGAGGGGAGATTATCTGCCCCTCCAGGCTCCTGCCCCCTGCTAAGGTGGGGCCAAGGGGAATAACATGGCACATACATAAATCACTGACCTGATGGAAATGGCGGGGACAACATATGCCTTAAGGCAAGAGAAGGGCAAAGGAAAAGGGGGCCCACCCTTTACCTCCCACAGTGAGAGCACATGCTGGGGCTGCCCCTGTAAGCCACACTGGGCCACTTTTAACTTCCCCAATCCAGCCAGACAGCAAAGCAAGATCAGGGAAGAAAAGATCTGTAAGTATTCCACATGGAACTTCTTGATGTCTCTCTCCATCACTAGGAAGAGTGATGACACTAACCTGAGATAGAGGTGGCCATATGAGGCTGCACCAACCTAAAGAGCCTACTTCACAGGACTCTCTGTCCCAGTGATCTGCTCTGCTGGGTTCACTGATGGCAAATACAACCCGATATCTGATCTCCCTGGGTTCTGCCAGAGATCTTTCCAGAGCTAACTTTCCCTCTTCTACATGTATAATTAGAACTTCAACAAAGCTACAGTCTCTGCACTTAAAACCAAATGTGAAGGCAGTGTGTGCCATGTTATGTATCATGTAACCAGGAACATTCATGAAAGAACCACAGAACCTGGACATGTAAGGACAAGACACTGGTGGTCTTCTCTTCACCTGTAAGGAAGGAGTCCCTTGGAAAGACATGACTCGCACTCACCAATCAAGAAAGTGAACAACATAGCTGTCTGCAACGTTTGCCTCAACTGTTGGCAGCCTCATAGAATGCCCTCATTTGGCTGCTTTCCTTTCAGAACCCCACCCCCCCACCACCCCGCCTTGCTCTTTGTTGGGAGTGAGGAAGGCACAGAGATAAATGCAAAAAATGTCCAAGAGGCTCAAGTAGTCCCTATCATCAAGGCCAAAGTCTCAACAACATCTTTGAACATACAACTCAGGAAGTGGCTACTTAAAAAGTTGAAAAATGATTCTATAAATTCTATTTACCTGAGAAATGTATATTAAGAATCAGCTCAGAGTTCCCTACACAGCTCTGCACCCCATCCCAATAATGCTGGTTCCCTGGGGCTCCACCAATCGTCCCTACCCCTTCCATGTTATTGCTGTCATGTTTTGATTATGGGTGTTTTTAACCTCAAAATACATTATTACTATCGTTTCTACAGTCCATATGCATTTAGCTTTTCCATTTCCAGTGCATTCTTTCCTGCATGTCCATGTTAAGACAGAAGATAATACTAGATGTACAGACCATTATACCTCATATAAAAGGCCCCCATGACAGCATGAGGAAAAAATAATTGAGAATGAGAGTCAGGATATGTGGATACCAGAGAAAAGCTCATCTGCCACGAACAACAGACAAATCTCAATTAATAGAGAGGCCAGCTGGGCATCTTGGGGTGTTCCTACCCCCAAAAGTCCCCAGTGAAGGCTAAAGAGAGCCCCCACCCTCCGAAATCCTAAGGCTCCTGTCTTGGTCCTACAACTTCACCCTCTGCAGGCTGATAAGCAGAGCTGCAATGTCACTGGGTGTCCCAGTGGCTGTTTGCCCAAGTTTAGAAGCAGGATGAGGGTGGGGGTTCTGGTTGGGAATCAACGGCTGTGATTTTGCGCCACCTGGTGGCTGATTCTGCTCCAGCTTCATAATAACCGGAATCTCCCGGGTTGGTTACACTAGCAAAAGTGCAAATGATTAGGACTGGGGCTTTGCTGCATTTCAGATAGGGAAAAGGGGTGTGTGACCAGAAGGGACCAGATCGTAGTGCCCACGAGGCAGAATATAGAAGACTTGCCTCCAAGGAACGGGCACACACAGTGTCTGCCTGCAAATTCACTAAGACTGAACCATGGCAGTGTCTCAGTCACTGGTAGGCCCTCAACTAACATCCCCCAGGGGTCTCTCAAGTGGAAGGGATGGTCTGGGGCTGGATGGACTGGAAAGGATTGGCCAGAGCTTCCTGGAAGAGCACCGCAGCCCACACAGGGACCTCCTGAATTGTGTATGGCTAAAATTTGCAGAATTTCAATAAATGACAATTCAGAAAAATACTAGTTGTCCCTTTTGCTTTTCTGACCTATTGTTTATGGGTCACATATTTAACTACTTGAAAGAAAAGTGTTCGGCTAGGAACTCTATCCTAATTATCAAATCATTCATATGGGAAAATGTGACTTCACAAAAAGCTGCTTTACCTTGTAGTTACCAGAGATGCCTTGTTGCAAAGGTGGGGGTAGAGATGAGGAGAATCACAAAATTAGGTACACGTCAAAATTTACATTCTGCAATTCCCACAAATGTATTCTGGATTCTTATTGTCTCTGTGTTCCAAGGAACCAAATCACATTCTCAGCGACAAAACCTTATGAGAAAGTCCTGTCAGGAATGATGCAGAAATAGAAGCCAAGTCTCCCATAGGCAGGGTTCTCCTCTATGTACGGTCATTGTGGAATGAAAATTCCCCTGATCTCAAGAACATGGTATTTTTGTACAGCAGCAGTTTCTAGGGAGATTCTGACTCCAAACAAATGCATCAATGTCCGCCATGTCTCCTGAGCAGTGCACCAAGTGTTGGGAAGACATTGTTACACCTCACACGCCTGTCAGCTAGTGGACAGTGGGTTTTCTCTTCCCCACTTATCATGCACAGGCCACGGGCTGGGAGGGGACTGAGCCTGAGACTGCCTGAGGTCCTCCTCTCCAGGGCTTACCCCTGACTGAAAGCTCCCCAGGCACTGGTAGTGCATTCGATTCTCCTTATTTCCTGTAGCCATGTTCTATGACATCATGGAAAATCCGGATATAACAAATACTGAACCATTGCTTCCTAGGGGAAATACAGTGTTAGGCTATTTCCAGTCTCTGGTCACATGATTTTTGCCAACCAATCGATACATAACCTTGTCTTATGTATTTTTTAAGACAACTTGATTAATACATATTGTTGGTTCATTAGCAATGAACCCACGGCAACAACACTGGAACGTCGGCCTGACCTGAGTTTATCTAGCACACACATTTCCCCCATAAGGCACATCCCAGCTCTGTGCACTTACAAAACCCAGCATCACGACGCTTGGGGACCACTTTAAATAGCAATATCACCAACATAAAACACAAGTTTCAAAAATTGAGGCCTTGGCCAGACTATGAAAAGGACTCCATCTTAAAGTATTGTAGCCAAAACAAGAAGGTGGAGCATTCCCCCCCTTGTTTGACCTCATGTCTGCAAATGACTATGAAAGCAGGAGTATTGATTTGGGGGTTACAAATAAATTCTAGTGAATAGTTGGATTTGCAAATATGGAATCCATAAACAATGAGGACTATTTCAAACCCCTCTGAATTTAAAATTCTCTATAATCTGTTCTCTCTTGCAAAGTCAATTTGACTTCTCTCTGCATGCAAGCTAAAATGTCAGCCCATGACACATGCTTGCAGTTTCCCAGGTACACATTGTTCTTCCATCAGTAACTTTTATTTTGAACCATGCATTTTTTCACTATCCTCCTGGGACAACTTATGACTCTCCCATCCCTCATCCCCAATAATAATACCAATAGTAATTGTAACATCGGCATACCTGCATCTAAATTCATAGTCTGTTTAATAAGCGCCATGCACTATTTGGTGTGATTTACAAGCATCTACTAATTTAATTCACACAAATCTATTGATAGAGACAACTCTTATACTCCAGATTTAAGATGAGAAAACTAAGACATGAAAATGTCAAGTTATCTGCCCACATCACTCAGCCTGTGATCAGGGGAGTCAGGAATCAGCCCTGGACAGCCTGAATTCAGACCCAAGTTTAATCCTGATGTCACGCTACAGTTATGGTTAAATTCTAGCAGCATTTAGACCAGGAGGCTTCCTCTTGTGATAGGGAAACAGGGACAGGGATGGAGGTGGAGGAAGCCATGGATAAAGACCCATCTCACTTCATTCCCTGCCATCTGTATTTGAGAAAAAATGTATTAAAATGACACCAAGCCCTACATATGCAATTGCATATGATTATACTTGTGTAACGATGTATAATTTTCTTCTATCATTTGGAAGTAGAAAATCCTCTAAAAATTTTAACATGAATCTGTATTAATCATTTAAAATTTTTTTTTTATATTCTCTGATCCTTTGATATCTTAGATCCTTGCCAAGAGAAGAGGAACTGCCCTTCCCAGGGTTAGCTGATTCCTATAGACAGGAAGCATGCCTTCTATATGCAAACTAGCCAATCCAGATCCCAAACCCCAAGGGATCTCCTTCATCAGGGTTTTGCACTCAGGGCCACTGTGCCCCTGCCCTAATCACAGGGCCAGGTAACAGGCAACTAAGGGCGATCTCTAGGAGATTATTCAAACCTGCTTACACTTATCTTGCCTTGACTTTTTTCACGGAAACCACAACAAAGGCTCTTGTCCATGTTTTCCCCTCACTCCCTCTACCTCCTGACCACCACCAGTGCTTTCCCACATGGTCCTGTGTGGGGTGACACGTTCCCTCTCTTGATAACAACGAGTAATACAGTATCTTTTCAACAACCATCATCTCCAGGTGAGGTGCTGGCCTCAGCAAACCTGAACGCGATTAAACCTACATTTTAAAAGAGAATCTTGGGGCACCTGGGAGGCTCAGTCCATTAAGCGTCTGACTTTGGCTCAGGTCATGATCTCAGGGTCTGTGAGTTCGAAACCCGTGTCAAGCTCTGTGCTGACAGCTCAGAGCCTGGAGCCTGCTTCTGATTCTGTGTCTTCCTCTCTCTCTGCCCCTCCCCTGCTCGCTTTTGTCTCTCTCTCAAAATAAGTAAACATTAAAAAATGTTTTTAATAAATAAAAGAGAATCTTAATTCTGAAATAATATTTTTCTCAATGCCTTTTTCCACTTTGACATCTTAGTCACTTCTTTCTCTTAAGACAATCTGAAAATGTTAAGGGAAAGGGAAATATTTATCAAAACTTTTCATATTAAAGCACATTATATTGTTCAGAAACAGTTTCTTTTAAAAATGAGTTTATTTTGGTCCCAAACTAAAGGAATGGGGGAAGGGGGAGCATCTAGAAAAAAAAAAAAACAGCCTTGTCCAACTTCAACACCTGCCTTAGTTCAAGAGAGATCAGAAAAATGAACTACAGGGAGCCTGGGTAGCTCAGTCACTAAGCATCTGACCTTGGCTCAGGTCATGATCTCACAGTTTGTGAGTTCAAGTACCACATCGGGTGAGTACAAGCCCTGCTTCAGGTAAAGCACAAGCCCCAGGTGAGCCCCACTTCTCTGTCTGTCTGTCTGTCTCTCTCTCTCCCCCTCACTCACATGCACCCTCTCTCTGTCTCAAAAGAAAGAAAGAAAGAAAGAACAAAAGAAAGAAAGAAAGAAAGAAAGAAAGAAAGAAAAGAAAGAAAGAGAAAGAAAGAAAGAAAGAAAGAAAAAAAGAAAGAGAAAGAAAGAAAGATGAACTACAAATATGTCCTTTTTAATGACTGTCCCACAAACGACAAAGGTAAAAATCTTAAGCAGAGAAGCTACCAATTCGACATCTGAAGGGTTTCTAGCCAGGAACACAACTCTTCACAGAGTATGAATATCATTTGACACAGTTCTTGACCATTATAGTCAACAAGGTACAGTTTGTTAGCAGGCATTTCCCCGGTTTTCAAAATAAAGTCATTCTAAATAGAATCTGCCTTCCATCACCTTGAGAAATACATGTGCCCTTCCCTTCTTAGTTCCAGTAACCCTGACCCTCCTCCCACCCAGGGATGTGCAAAGGCATGTCTACTTGGAAACTAGAGAATCATGAACTGAGAGATCTTAGAAGATTAAGCAGCTTTGTTTTAGAAGCAGATGCTTTTCTGTGTTATGACTAACCATACACGCCATTTAGCCACTTTAAATTGAGATTTCAGAATTATTTCATCAGAAAAACCTGCTCTGTCGGGATGCTGTGCTGAGAAGAGACATAAGGCCATCTGCCTTCTCAAAGGTGTTGTGCTTTATTATCCTTTAACAACTGTTCTGCTTGCCTTGTGGGAGCAACTGCCCCTCCTGCTGTGGAAAACTGAACAAGCTGCCTGTGACTTCCATGATATGTGCTCTCCACAAAGCAAGGAAGGGAAGTGGTATTTGCTGGCCACATCCTCCGTTCCACGTGCTGGGCCACTCACTAACAGATGATCTTTAATGGCCTTCCAACAACCTTGAAATAGAACAGTAGCTGCATGGTTGAGGAAACTGATGGCCGAAGAGGTGAAAATAACAGGCCCACTGGTCCAATGGCTTGTAATTAGGAAATATGGAATTAAAATCTAGGCCCACTGAACTCCAAAAACTTGTCATTTAACACTTCCTAGGCATTGCCTCCTTAGGAGATGTGAAATGAGAAACAACAATCTTCATCTTATGAATTGAAATTCTTCCTCAAAGAGATCCAAAAGATTGTCCAAATCTCAAGTGCTCCTAAAGGAGGAGACAGTAAGGAGTTCACTAAGGGAATGGGCAAGACTATTCCTCTTTCAGAAGCACAGAGAGAATTGTGCATCAAGACAGCTTACAGCACCTAGAGATTTTATGGCCACTTGTGTCCCGCCAGCATTTTTGCACGACGGTCTCTAGGTGGCGCAATGAGCGCATGATTCCATTTACTGAGGCTTGTCTGTTTCTGGCGGACTGGCCTTCGAAACTAAAAATCTCTGCTTGTCAAAGCTGTTGGAAAATTTCCACCATTAGAAATCATTACTAACTCATCTTTCCAATTTCTCAACTCTCTTATGCACAACAGTGGCCTAGAAGAAGTTTCAAGGGAAGGACTAAAATTGAAAACCAAAAAAAGAACCATGGAAAAATAAAGGAAACCAACACTCTCTTTTGGTTATTCTATGTTCCAGGTCTCTGCTTTTTCTAAAATGACTTTTCAAGTCCTTTGAAAGGAGGCCACATAAGAGCTAAAGCCTTAAAACCACATCAAATTAATTTTAAGTGAAAAAAATACATTGTTTTTCCTAAAGTACTTGAAGCAGAACACTCAGTAGACACTGAAAACTAAGACAGATATACTCTAATACTAAACTGTGGAAGGAATTAACATCATGTTAACACAGATGGAGCTACATTGAGAAAAGTCACTCAGAGTTTGGCTCATGAAATACTCTGATTATTTCACATAGGACCAGAACACGAAAATAAAAAGGTAGATGTTTCATACGTCCCACACCCATTATATATACCCTTCCTACAGATCTGGCATAACCCTAAGAACCTGTAATAATCCAAGTCCTGGTAAGTGTTCTTCACCTGACTTCCCTCTCTCCTCTGTCCTTCACACACGTCGCCAGAAGAAGAAATGACACTGTGCATTCTGGGATCCAAATTCCCGCTGACAAAAACCACTAGGACCTGGGGCAGAGACACAATGAGTCCTGGGTGGCACCATGTAGAAAGAACTAGCATTGTGTATTTTCTGCATAGTTCAAATGCACTGGAAATCCAGGCAATAGTGGAGGAAGACAACGAAACGGTAGCAACTCAGGCAAACCCTACACCCAGGCTCTCCACCAGGATAAGATGTCAGAATCAGCTGGGGGTATTTTGAAATACACATGCCTTGATCTCTTCCCAAGCTATTTTGATACGATTTGAGGGTAGGAGATTGGGTGATTTTCCAAAGCTTCCCTGGTAATTTGGATAGACCTCGTTCAACATGCAAAAGTAAACCTGTAAAGAACTGGGTGGGGAAATAGAACGTGAGCCCCATCCACATTCCCTCAGCCATATCCCTGATAAATAGGCTCTGCCAATGCACAGATGCATGAGAGCAGGGCTGGGGTCACCTACAAGCCTCGACCATTGATACACAGCAAGTACAGGGAAATCTCACGTGGTCCTTCAGCCATGAAACTTTTTGCTAAGATTTTAAAAAATAGATTCAACTATAAAATCAAATGTAGTGTCAGTCAAAATATGAGATATGGGAGAGCCTGGTGGCTCAGTCAGTTGAGCGTCTGACTCTTGATTTCAGCTCAGGTCATGATCTCACCATTTGTGGGTTTAAGCCCCGTGCCGGGCTCTGTGCTGACAGCATGGAGCCTGCTTGGGATTCTCTCTCTTCCTCTCTCTCTGCCCCTCCCATAGTGGCACACTATCTCACAAAATGAATAAATATACATTAAAAAATATGAGATATGATGAGGTAAAAATGATGTCACAGTACCTCTGTACAGTAAGTTGCAAAGCAACAATATGATGTTTGACAAGTATACTTATTAGAAAACATATATTAAGACTATCACTATAAAAACAATAATTTATCAGATTTTTTTAGTTTAGGAAACATTAGAAAAGTTTAAAAAAATAGTCACTCTGATCCATTGGATTAAAGTGGAAATGACTCAGTGTTTGTGGAAAGGAAAGCCATTTGGTAATAACAACAACCTTAAAAATATACGCCAAAGAAATGACAGTCCCACAAATTTATCTTAATAACTTGATCATGGATGTGTATAACTAATGGGCGGCAAAGATGTTAACTGTAGACTTATTGGTAATTTCAAAGCATTGAAATGCTCAGTAAAAGGGTTTGATTAAATAAAGTGTAGTCCATCCAAATAATGAAAAAGTCTTCAGTAATGAAAAATACAAATAAACTCACGTGGAAATATTTGCAAAGACAATGCCCATGAAAGGCAAGGTTTCCCAAATACCATATAAAGCAGGATACTGATGTATATAAATATTAATATTTGTGCGTGTGTGTGTGCGCGTGTGTGTATTAAAGGAGAGGGTATCCGGTAATATAAAGCAATGCCTGGTGATTTCTAATCCCTGAAGCCAAAATCTCATTTTTTGCCATTTACAATGGAGGCTAAAATGGAGACCTAATTTTACAGCCGGAGAATTTGAGATTAATTAGCTCAAAGTCACAGGAGAAATGCAATGATGATAAAGGCAAGAAAGGAATCCAAGTTAAAACAAAAACAACAGATTATATTCCAGACAAGCTATGTTCTGATCTGTAAACTGAAAAAAAGAAAATCTAGGAGCCCATAGCAAGTGCCCATAGCAAGGCAAAACTTTTAGGAAAATATAAATCACATAAATCTGCCCGTGAATACATGTCAGGAGCCTCCCAATTTGACTTTGATACAAAATCCATGTATGTAAGTAATCCAATCACTAACCCAATAATAAGATCCGTCCCACAGTTGCCATTGCCCATTTAATTCGAATAGAACCTTAAGCATCTTGTGAAGTAGATTTAATGAAGTCTAGATGCATCCCGGGCTAACTACACTTAATCAGAACCGAATAAACAAACTCAGTATTAGTCACACTTGTGCAAGTTATTCCGCTTCACTGCAGCCAGAAGAGATTTTCATGTGATCCTGTTTAAACAGCTAAACATCTGGAAAATATGGAAACTATTCTGTGAGGCGCAAGAGGACCACACGCTCAGAGGAGCCATCAGTTGTGTGGCTGGGGTCAGGCCCCTGATGTTGGAAGGAGAGCACTTACTGGAGACAGCTTACTTACAATGAAGCCAAGTTTTTTATAATCCCGTGTGTACATGGACTTGCGTTTCTCCATGCTGCCACTGCTGTTATTAGGTTCAGACTCTGCATCAAAAGCGATTCTTCGAAGTTCAAATATGATGTCCCTCTGAGCCTGAAGGCGTTAGGGAGAAAAAAAAAGGAGGGGGAGGGAAGAGCTGCTTTCATTATGTGACATTACATACACTCCCTCTTTCCCCAGGGTCTAAATGAATCACTGCTTTCAGGCAAAAGAAAAACAGATAAAAGACAACCAATGTTCTAAGTTAGGGCTCTGCATAGTCCCCCTGCCACTCTCCCTGCTGGTCAGCCCTGGCAACCCTCCACGATTATCCTCATGGCCAAGTCACTTGGAATACTGGTGTCAATTGCCTAGTCAAGTTCTAAATGGAGCCCCAAGTATGATGGAAGGCTTGGGTTCAGAAAAGCCAAGTTCAAGAACCTGGGACTTCCGCACTGTTCGAAACAAAGTGAGAGGCACAGAGGTTTATGAACAGCATTCAAGTGACAAGGGGTCCCGGACTCCACTAAGAAGTGACTTCATGGAGACAAACCCTTCAAAATGGCTAAAATGGTTAACTTTCTTGTTATGTGTATTTTACCATGATAAGAGAAAAATGTATGTTTTAAATAAATAAAAGGAAGCATTTCCAAACAGGGAGGGCTGTTCCACATTAAGATGCATGGCCTTCCATCACTAGAAGTGGTAGGATGACAGTCTCATCTCTCTGGGATGATTACACTTGGCCTTGCCAAAAGTCCAGGGCATGGCGGACAGCCTCTCAAAGCCTCTCCATCATTCTTAATCGCATGGCCTCGTGCCATGAACGAAGTGCTGTGGCTGTTACACACTTCACATGTGCAGTTCACATCTGCAATAGATCAGGCCCTCACGTGCCAATAATGAGTGTTTTCCTTTCCAAAGCTGCAGCGCTGTTTAAGTTGAAAATGTGCTACAGCAGGATTCCCAGCTGTTTCCTCTCACTCTGCCCTCACGCAGTAAAGTTCCCCAAAAGCCTTCTGGATGGAGACATAACCTCTCACACACAACAATCAGAGACCTTGAGAGAATTATAACAAACAGCCAACCAACAAAAACGCAAGCCCAGAAATCAGGTGTCACCTGGGACCCCCACCTTCGGTAATGACAACGGGAGAATGGAAATCACTTCCTCAACCTTCAGGGTCATTATGACACAGAGCAACCAAATGGCCCTGGTTGTCCAGGAACTTGACTCCAGAGCCATTACCATTGAAGGTATTGGGACCAAAAGCCAAGATCTGTGGCTGTGTGACATCAGGCTTTCTTATCCAATAAAGGAAGAATATGCGTGTGTTCGATGTATAATGGAGTAATCCATTTGCTTTATTCTCTGATCCTAAATTTGCCTAAATTTTAAATGCATTCCCCCAAGTTCTAAGATGACGATAAAACAATTATCATCACCTAAAAATTCCTGGTTTGGGAGTAGCCCCAGAAAAGATTTTAAATAACTTTCTCTCCCTTATGTGCTTTTGCTGCTGTCTGGTGAGCACTCACCTGGTCCTGGGGGTCCATCTTGGTCATCATCCTGTCTTCTAGAAGGTTAAAGGTAAGCACCTGTAGCACATACAGCTGGTGTGCCATTTCATTGTTGATGGCTCTCTGAGCTCGGATAACATTCTGTAGAGATAGTTCAGAAAAAATTTAAAAAAGAAAAAGCAAACAATCCCCATCACTATGCCAGGTAGAGCCCCAGAATTCTCCATTTGGAGGCACAGGGAGTGTGGGCTGGTGGGTGGAACCGCCCTTCGGAAGAAAGGGGGGCATGGAGGTGATCTCAGAGCTTTTGTTTATGTTCCAGAGCCCAATAACATTCCTGCTATTTGGGCCAGAAACCAGGAAAAGACCTACTGTGTGAGGGAGGGAGAAGAATGGAAGGCACTAGAAATGCACTGGTCATTGCCACAATATGAGTCAAGAAGGTGTGCCTGAAATAAGCTGAGAAGGAAGACTGGATTTCTGCAACAGAAGCATCCCCTGCAGGCCAGTAGAGGAGCGAATGGTGCATACGTCTTGTAAGCAATTTTGCCATCATTTCACCCTACCATGGTCCCTGACACGTGATCCCACTTCTAAATGTGGAAAAGTTTTAGAAGCAACACAAAAAAGCAAAGTATCTGTCAGGCCTGCAGTTAATTCACTGTGGAAACTATCCAGAGACCACCACCACCACAATGCAGTGAGGGAATGCATGTGCTTAACTTTACTCGCCTACTAACAATTAAATGAAAAATAAAACGACCCTTCCCCTTAGAAAGAGAGTGAAAGTGGAACAAATATAAAAGGAATGGCAGGAGACTAGATATGGAGGCCTTTGCCCCCACCAGAGCTGGGTCAGAAAGGAGACTGAATGCTTGGGCCTAACATGTATCTTCTTTAGCAGAGACCGTGGTTGTGCCTTAAAAATGCCGAACAACCAAACAACTGGTCATTGTGGTGAAACGACTATTCAAATCAGTGGTTTTGAATGTGATAGAGCCAACCACATCTTGCCATCTGAAAGAACTTTCTCTAGGTTAGCTCCCAAACCGAGCATGCATTGGACTCCATGTCCTAGCTGTGAGCACCACATCAAAATAGCCAGTTAAGGAAGACAGGCAGAGAGAAAAAATGAGGAACAGAAAAAAGTCACTGAACCAAAATATTGGGGTTGTGTGGGTGGGAAGCTAGTCAGTGAGATGGAGAGGTGGAATGAGACCCCATACCCTTCCATTTTCAGAACTGAATGTTACTTCATAGTATGTGCCTCACATCCAAGGTGTATAGCCATCTTTTTTACTAACAACTCAAAAGAATCTGTGCTCCAAGTTTTTGCCTAAGAATACCACCCTTGACCTTCCAGCCATCAAAGTCTCATAGGAGATTTCCCACTGAAGCAAAGTGATCTTTCAGACATGGCGGCCACAGCCACTTCCACCCATGCTAATTCTGGGCATTCTAACCCCCACTGCCACACCCAGGTAACAACCATGGGCTAAGACCTTAATTTAACATTTCTCATCCTTTGTCCCTCCACCTTCCTCCTCTCACACAAACACCTTCACTGAACTACATCTGGTAGTGAAGCCTCCACTTCCACTGAGAGCCAGGACAAAGATGAACCATATCATGAATCCCCCCTCTGCAATCTCTACCAGACCATTATTGGACCAAGAATCTACTAGGATGCTCAACAAACACCCATTTCATATTCCAGTTCCTGGGGGGAAAAGTGTGTCATCCCCAAAGAACTGGGGTACCTCTTTCATTAAACAATGAAAATTATACTCATATGTTTCTTTTTATCCTGTCAGCCAGGAAATTTAAAATCAAACTTGATGACAAACTGTAGTCATTGCCATTGGCTTTGGATTCTAGAATATTTATTGTTTGCCCTCATAAAGGTTTTTAACTTTCAAAAGACTCATTATATTGGAGTGTGTGTGTGTGTGTGTGTGTGTGTGTGTGTGTGTAATTGTGAGCTTGTAGAACTCTTTGAAATCACAGAAACAGAAATTGCTTCTTTCGTAAGCTGGAAATCAATCATGCATGTTTCTTTCAGCCTTCGGTTAAAAGGCAAGCAACAGATAAGGCCTCGGGAAATCATGCTATTTGATTTATTTTGAAGCATTCACAACGTAACATGTAGGGCTTCTTTTCCACTGACATTTCAGGTCATTTTTGCATTGCAGTTCACAAGTAGATTCCATGTATGTCTTTCCTGCCTGTGTCTTGCAAAGGGGCCCAGGAAAATGATGGTCAAAATTACAGGGCTTCTGTCAGTCTGAGAAGGTTTCCAGCTAGCTTCCTCATTAAAAGCTGTATAAGCTCACACAAGTGGATTTTTTTAAGTCAAGGAGCCCCTGATTTCCTAAATGTAAAGCTAGAGTGATGGTAACTGTAATAAACCTGCACCACTGGGAGAGATTTCCACCCCTTTCTGCCAGAATGTCTTTCTAGAGCAGTTCCAGAGACTCCTCCTTACAACCAAAGGAGGCCATTCCTGTGGGAAAGCCTTGTTTATTCCAGTTCCAAAACCACACTTCTTCCTTTCTAGTTCCTACTGCTTCCTCACAGAAGCAAGTCATAGAACACACCACGAATGGAAGCCAAAAGAGGAGATATATGAACACACCAGACCATTCCCACCCAACGAAGAAGTCACGGCACGTAGGTACTCACTGTTAAAATGATGGAACGAAGCTGCTTCTGAGCCAAAATATTCGCCATCTCCTGTTGGAGGAAAACACACCCACATAAAACCTAAGGTTAGAAAAATCCATTTCAACATGGCCCCAAACGACTTTATCCTGGGTGTGCTTCCTAACTGTATATCAGCAGTATTTCTTATGAAGGAATAGACACCAACAGGCAGTGGTATTCAAATGACTTTTTGAATGTTCTGTTTTGATAACAAAGCTTTGTCCAAAAGCAGAGGAAGGAAATCTGGCACCCACAAACTTCTCCTTTTTTTAGGAATTTCCACCTTCCAGGAAAAATTGAGTACTGAATTAAAAGTGAACGCTCCAAAGGAGAGCAATGGCTCTCCATTCCAAAGGCTCATCAGCTTTTATTAGACTATACACGTGTAGGGAGGTTTCACTAGGAGACACGCCTGCCCCCAAGGAGATCCCCATGGTAGGGAACCATCATTTTAAGGACCTAAACCTTCTTAATCTATGCAAAACCAAAGAGGGAGTGGTACTTATCCCAGGGCTTGAAAACAATCTAGGCAAGTGAACCGAGCAGCTCTTTAGGGAAGGACAAATATCTGAGCAAATGCAAAGCTCTTAGAGCCCACACTCCGCACTGCTAGGCATCATTTCTACAAGCTGTATTTTGGGCTTTGGGCTGCCTGGCTAACACAGAGGAATTGCAGGTGACTTTATTAAAAGAAATGATTCATGGACACTCTTTCTAAATATTGAGAAACAGATAGTAAGGAGAAATTATAAAGTTGGGTACAACCACGGTACAAACATTCAAAAACAAAAATACTGCTCATATTCAGGAAGACACCTGTGTGTTGTTTTTTGGGCAGGGAGGGGCTGGATTTTAGGGTTGCTGCTCTTAACTGAGTAGAGAAGAAACTAAGCTACGATTCAAACACACAACCATGGATTCATTCGAGGTTAAAATAAACTTGCGGGAAACAAGGAGGACCCAGAACACAGGGAGAAAGTGCAAGGGGGACACGCAAGCAGGCTTGGGCAGAAACAGAATGTGGGGACTTACAGTCAGAGGACAATCAAGGATGTCAACACTGCTCTCTACACCAACCTAATGGTGCCATTGTCACCACAGAAAGGAAAGCAAGTAGGAAAAAAGAAGGGATGGAAATTCAGAGGACTCTGTTAGAGGTTACAATTTTAGTTTAACACCCCTGCTGACCCACTGCATTGCAGAGAAAAGTACATAAACACTGTGAGGTGTTTCAAATCACCTTCCAATCTCTTAAGAATAAAAAAAGCAAGGACAATGACACACACAGAAACAAGTAAAAGAGCAGCCTGGAAAGAACCTGTCTTTCTATGGTGCACACAGAAGGCAGTACTTGCTTCCTAATGCAAATAGGAAGGTCCACTTTTTTTTCTTGGACCACATGAAAAACAAAGAACCCAAAGGACCCTACAGTTCTTTTAATTTATTTTCTTTTATAAAAATGAAATTACTGCCTAATCACACACAAAAAAGGAAAAAAATTCTCTATTTTAGCCTATTGATTGATGAAATTTTAAATAAGTTAAAAAGGACAATTTATTTCCAGTATCTACAGCAATTGTTGTAATTATCTGTTGACATTATTTATCTTTTTCTGTAAGCCTATGGTCACCTTAAGGGCACCGAGACTGTCCTTTTCATCTTTGTATTCCATGCCTGGAGCACTATGTCTGGCAGAAAGTAGACAATAAATGATTGGAAATGAAAGAACGTTTTCTACTACCCTTGTAAGGAACAGAAACTTGGTCAGGGAGAAAATAAAAAATCCTTGTCTCCAACATGGATTTGTTGTTGTTGTTGTTGTTCAATATAAGAAAACTGAGTAAACTTGAGAGTCCATAGAGAATATTTTATACCGTTAAGATGATATAAAAGTATAGATAGATATAAATATGGATGTAGGGGGGGGGGCCCTGGGTGACTCAGTCAGTTAAGCATCCGACTTTGGCTTGGGTCATGATCTTGCAGCTCATGGGTTCAAGTCCTGCGTTGGGCTCTGTGCTGACCACTCAGAGCCTGGAGCCTGCTTCAGTTTCTGTGACTCCCTCTCTCTCTTTCTCTCTCTCTGCCCCCTCCCCTGCTCACACTCTGTCTCTCTCTCTCAAAAATAAACATTAAAAAAATTTAAAAATAAAAAAATATGGATATATGTATATTAACATGGAAAGATATTCACAAAATCCTGTTTCATTTTTAAAAGCAGTTAAAAAAATAACCAGTGCATGTAGTGAAAAAAAATCATGTATGTAGAAGAGGCTTTGCTTAGAAGAAAGCAGGAAGAGGGGCCACACAAAGTGTGACCAGTTGCAAGAGTTCTCTCTTGGGGCATGCAATTAGAGGTTTCATTCAAACTTCTTCCTTTGAATCTGTATTTTCTGATTTTCCCACCAAATCTTTTAAGTTTTAAAAAGGTTTTTGTTTAAATAATACTTATGAAAACCATAAATATTTAGAGAGAAATCTGGAAGGGACCTCACCAACATGTATGCCATGAAAATGGTAACATGAATAATGGCGTGTAGTTGTAAGGAAAAGGATCCGTTTGCTCCCATCCCCAAGAGCCCCCTTCCCCACACAAGTACCCCTTCCCTTCACCTGTGCAGAGACAGGGAGAATCTCCCACATCCAGGAGGCATGGGGAAGCAAGAGACCCCTCCCTTGTACCACCACCTTCTCCCACACCCCCCAAAACCCCCAGGGGGCCTTGGCAAAGTGGGAGGTTCTGCCCCAGCCCCCTCTAAACCTAGCACTCTCTCAGGCCCACTCAATGAACACAAAACAAAAATATCGCTCCAGTCTGCCTGACAAGTAAAAATATCTGACCATGGTGGTATTTTTCCTCAGTAAAAGCGAAAAGAGGTGTTTAAAATCCATCTGAATTCATTTTAAACATTTTGAAAAGTAAGGAAAACCCAGTTAATGGAGTCCTACCAATGTGTTTGGCCCAAAGTCTGGAGGAGAAGTTGAAATAAATAAAATTTTTTCACTGAAGTGGAATCTGTCCAATGTCCTAAGGCTTTAAAACAAACAAACAAAGCTGTTCCTATAAATCCAATAAATAAATGTTTAGATTATGTTTTAATCTAATTAGAGGGAGAAAATGGGCTTGTGTCTTTCAGGCTCCAGAGAGTTCTTCTCTCGGCAAACAGGGGACAATTCTGTGGGTGACGCCTCCCTGACAATGGATGCTCTGCAGAGAACAGCAAGGTCAAGGTTGGGATTCTAGCTGTGACTCTTATCTCCTCAGCAATTGGTCAAATTCTTTACTCCCTCTCACTCTCATTTGTAAAGAGGCAATAATAAGGCTTTCAGAAGATATGAGAATTCAATGAAATAAGACACAAAGCATTGAACACTGATCCTGGCACATGGAAAATTCTCAAAATATTATCATTGATGACAGGCTTTGGTAAATTTTCCTATTTACCCCCAAAATACAGAACATTTAATTTTTCACAAGAAAAGCCAATAACAACATATATAATAGAACTGAAGTGATATCCCCAATTAGTATGATCTTCTGCTTTACAAGCTCCACTAACCTTCAGGAAATAACATCAAACTTTTTTTGTCATGTACTTGAAATTATATTTTTAGAGCCAACTCTCTCTTAATGCACTGAAAAACATTTTTTAAATTAAAAATCTAAATATTCCTTTTCTTGACAAACAATAGTCACGGACTCATCTTAAATTCAACACAATTTATAAAGTCAAAATTAATTTTCTATGTTGTCGCTGTTTTTATTTCAAAGACTAAATTACAGTCTAAATTTTTGGCTTGATTATATATACTCTATCTTTCTTAGTTGGACTGTTTTCTTAAATTATGTAATGTTATTAGACTATCCTTTGTGATTTATTATCATTATAGCAATATATTGCCAATCCGTGTCATCTCAGTCTCATATTGCCTACTTTTCAAAAAATAAAATTTGATTCACAAAATCCAAACCTAACATTATGTTGGTATTCCATTATATTTTCATTGGTGTCATTATTCTGGAGTCAGTACAATAGGCAACTGATTCCCTATTTCTCCATGGTCATTTGATACAAATTGAGAAGATTAACAGTACTTCTTGGTGTACCAGGAAGATGCAAAGTGTATGCATCTTACACAGGTTTAGATCTAGGGATCCAAGTGAAATCATAGCACTTAGGGTGGGCATGAGTTTTTGCTTCCCCAAATCCAACCTCTTCTTCCACAGGAAAAAGGAGAAGCCCATGAGGTCAGACCAGATAGCAGGTTTCTTGACCCCCACTCCACACTCAGCTACCAGTTTGCCAGGTGTCCTTGATCTGGCCAGTAGAAGGATCAAGCTTTTCCAATGCCTATGTCAGGACTGCACATGTAAGAGCTGTCAGGCCATTCGCTGGGCTGCTGGAGGTTATCATGAGCTCAGTAATTTGTATTTGGACATTAAGAGGGCAGTGCCACCTAGGATTCCACCGGCCACGCTCCCCTTAAAAATCCACCTTAAAAATCCCCTTAAAAAAGCCTGGAGCACAGGCTTAGGGAGGGCAGGCAACCCCCCGGCTCTGGCTCAGGCCAGCACCAAACCAAACACAGGAAACAACAAAGCCACTCCCTTCATTGTGCAAACAGAACCCCCTAGGAATAAGCAAATGATTCTAAATGAAAAACCAGAAGCCCTCACATTTAGTCACTGAGGTTTAAAATCCTTGGCAATGAAAAAAAATAAAATTAAAAACTAAAATTCTTGACATGATGTCCAGTAGCATGCTAGCTTCTAAGTTCTGCTAAAACAATTTAGTGGTAACTGTCACAGAGCTCCCGCTATACTTGCTATTGGTGGAAACATCTCATATTTCCAACCCATTTTTAAATGAAAGTGAATTGTGACCAAGGTAACACAATATATGTTATGTTGATGGAAAAAACAGGAATGGATTTTGAGGTGCAAGCTATATTCCAAGACGTGCAAAATTCTACTTCTTCCACAGCACCATCTATAATGATCCTTTACTTCACTGCAGAAGAACCAGAGATCTGCAGACAAAGGACAGTATCAAAGGACAGGTTTTACATAGGTCCATCAAAGGGTCCCTTCCCTTGTTTGCACAGAAGGGAAATGTGTTGCTCAGTCCTCCCCACCACATGCATGTGTGGACAACAGAAATGTCATGGAGCAAAGAGCTCCCCAGACATAGGAACAGTTATCTCAACCAGTAGCAGCCATCTGCGTGTCCTCCCTCCTGTCCTTGCCATCTTAAACCTCCATGGGCAAAGGAGAACAGCTTGCAGGCAGGAAGAAATACCTCTCTTGCCCTAGGAAGCATGCAACGGCATGACAGAAGATCTCAAGGCTTCTACCTCTGCTTCCACCACAGCAGTAACACTTTCATCTCTTTATGTTTCGAGTTTCTACGTTGGGTTTCATTTGATGAAAGGACTCTGCCTCCAGAGCCTTCCGAGTGTTCTTCCTGAGACAAGGGCTTGCGCACCTCCAACTAGTGCCCACTGGATCTGTGAACGAGCCCAGGCTGGCCAGCCGGGCTGCAGAGAAGCAGGGATGCCCAAGGACTCCCCAGGATGGGAAGGAAAGGGCACTCACTGCCCCAAAAGTTGCCAGTCCCAGGTACAGTCTTAAGACAAAAGAAATCCAGCTTACCTGCCTTCTCTCATCAGGAGCCTTCAGGAAAAGTGCATTAATCACTGCAATGGTATAGGTTTGGATTTCTTGATCTGTCCTGTAAAGACACAAACAATACAGAAAGTCAGAACAGGCTACCTCTGAGTCAGACCATCATAAGGGTCGTGATCTCCCCAAAAAAAGATGAGAGAGAAAGACATGGCCTAGAAAATGCAGTTGTCACTGAATGAGAATGTATTTCAATCATCATCATGAGGCAGGAAACACAGTGGGAGGGTGGGGGGTACAACTACTGTTGCTAGCTGGACAACACACTGTCCCCTGGGGATAGGTGGTCAGCCGGCTCTCTCCCCTTCTCCTCTATTAGGCTTAAAACATGAACCCAGGGGCCGTGTGTGTGTGTGTGTGTGTGTGTGTGTGTGTGTGTGATTTTCTGTCTGCTGCATGAAGTATATAGGGACCAGACTTGCCTGTCCCTACACTCCTGGACTTATTATAAAGGATACCACTTTTATCTCCATGGCAATGATATTACATATTCTAAAAATCTATTTTCAAACAAAAACTTTTTAAATAATAAAAACAACAGGTTTTTATTTTTTAAATTTACAAATTTTCTTTTTACCAAAATGAAGTCAGAAATTCCAAATGAAGCAAAAATCTCATGGAAGCTCCATGGTAAAGAGTAAACAAGAAGGACCCAAGGCACAAACAAAGAGCAGCCGGAGAGCTACATTTAGAAATAATTTAGGGAGAAGCAAAGTTGAGAACGCAGCCCTTGGAGGGATGAAATCTAAAGCCCAGTGCTCCGCAGGCTGGCCATGTAGCCTTGGAAGAGTTCATGGGGTATCCCCAAAACACCGTCTCCTCATCTGTAACACTGGGTGAGAACCCAGGTTCTTAAAGGTATTGCTTTTAGGATAAAATTAGTTCATGTATATAAAATCCTCAGCATGGCACTTGCCAAATAAGAAACTCTCCACTTTGGCAAAATGTACCGTGAATGCTCAAGTATGCCCTCGAGATTCAGAGAAAAGACACAGACTATAGAAATAATGCATTTCACATTCAGGGAAATGTGAAACTGGTATTATTTCTAGACAGGTTTTGCACAAAATCATCATTTTGCACACAATCATCATGTGCTCATTTTCCCTGAGGCCACAATCCATAGCTTGTGTGACTTAAAACCTTATTACATCCTGGTCACCATCCCCCCTTCCAAATGAAAGAAACATCTAATGCACTTTGGTAGTTTACATTATAAACATAACAGGTAACATTTTTGGCATATTGAGAACTAATGAACATTCCCTCACAGCCCCAGCCTGCATTCCCAACCCCAAAAGGCCAATCAGATTTCCTCTTGAGAACTGGCAAATGTGTCCTGAGAGACCAGGGGTGGTAGTTACTGGGAGCCAAGTCACTTTAGTGACAACCAAAACACAAGAGAAAAGGCCTGTTGTGAGGACTCCGAGGAGGCCATAGTTTCTATCCTTGTCAAGGTTTAGCTACTTAAGTCATTCCTGGGTTCTAGAAAGTGTACCAGTATTCTTTCAGTAAACCCCTGGTCTTGTGTAAGCTACCGCAGGGGGTTTGTTGCCACCTGCAACTCCAAATAGGTTTATTTATAAAGTAGCATTGTACAGGGGGGGTGCTTCTCAGAGGCAACCTTACTAACTACCTAAGAGTAGAGAGAAGGGAAAGCCTACAGGCTGTTCAGGGCCTCATCTTAGAGCTCAAGCCGCTAGAGATAAAACACATACGTTACAAAATACAAAACTGAAGCTCACTGTAATCACCTTGAGCCTAAGAAAGAAGCCTACCTTTAAAAATTCCCAATTATCTATGAAAATACTCATCACAGAAAACACTATTTTTAATGACTAAGGAAAGATACTGTTGAGAACTCAAGAGACCAAATTGTCCTATTAGGCCTCGTTAAAAGTAAAATTCTACCGGTATCTATCACATTCATCAAAACTGACTGCCTATGAAGAGCCAGGTACTGGGAACAGGCATGCCCCCCCCCCCCACCCCCGCTCCACTCCACAGGCAAGTCACTGTGCCATTTCAGTGTGATGGGGGATGGGTCTGGTACACGGTGTGCCTATATGTCAAATCAAGATTCCTTTTCTGCCTATTTAATCAAACCAATCCAAAGTGTTTCCCAGAGCTCCATGGTGGCTGTCTACCAGAACCATTTCCCCTCCTCATGGAGGGGGTGGCAGTGGTATGCTTACCCTTGAAGATGTGGGATAAGTTGTCCAATAGTGATCTCCTGAGCCACCTTCTGGTAGAGGTCATGGCTATTGAGCACCATTGACTCCAAAATGGCCAAGGACCGTTGCAGGATTGAGATGTCCATGCCCGATTTGTTGACAAAACTTGCTATCTGAAAATCCAAGAAGGACACAATTGACTACTTGAGGTAAACAGAGCATAGAAATCCAGAAGGGAGCAAACTAAGGAAATTAGGAGCTCACTTAAGAAACACCAGACACAGAGGATGAAAAGTATCTAGAATTATAGCAGGATAGTAAGGAACACATCAAGTCAGCGATGATTGCTCATATTACATATTACAAAGCAATATTTATATCTTATTTCTATAATTCAATAATAAGCAACTTTAAAAAGGAGACAGCTTCAAAGAATTATTTTCTGGTTTTTCTGGGATTTTTCTTCTGGGTTTTAGCTTTCAGAGGCAGATGATTTCAACATATATTGTGAGGACTCCTGTGTTTCTTTGAGACGGTAATTTCAACATATACTAATAGCCATTTCCTTCCATTCCCAGGCTACTCCTTCCCCCACACGATTCATGATTTTTATGTTCATATTATGACCCTGGTTATATTCTTAAGGGATTCACACAAATCACACTTGTCAACACAATCCAACTGGCAACTTCTTAGGCACTGGCTACGCTCCTCATTATTCAACAATGAAACACTCTTTCCCCCATTCTTCCAATTTCTTATGGTTAAAATACATTCCTTTCATCTCAAATTTAGCAAACAGGAGAACATTTAAATGAGCAGTGCTAAAAGTTAAAATAATAGCTTAAGCACTAAAATATATTCCCTAAGGAATGAATCACTAAGGCCTCAAACACAATAAATCACAATGTAAGAGGGAAGTAAAATAAGGGTTAGAATAATGGATCACAGTAACCCAAACACATGGGTACCATAAAGGTTTTATTTTAGAGGTCTCATTAAAAGTTATTCCTGTCTGTTGACAACTCACGCTAAAAGGCTGTTATTATATCAACATAATGACTACTTTCTTAAAAGCTAAATAATTTGGTTCCATGACAAATCGACACTTGCTGCTTCCCCCCATTGGCACTAATTTCTTCCTTTCTGCTGTCCCATTGACCCCTTCTCCTCATCCCCTCTCCATCCTTGTACAAGATTAAACGCAAAGGTGCCCATGGCAACCACAGTTACCATCTCCACTGTTTCTAGCTAATGACTCCCTGGTGGAAGTAAGGGTAGTGGATACAGATACCAGTACCCTCTCTGGCCCCAGATACATCTGGATCTCAGGGGTGGCAAATAGATGACATGAAGAAGTATAGTATGGTAATATTATGGCTTTATATTCCAGAAAGCTATTATTTTATAGCATAAAGCACAGGAAGAGTATGAAAATTTTAAGATTCTCGAAAGACTGCTTCAGCTCCTTTCATGGCTAATAAACTTCTCCAATGTGTTTACTGTCCCTGGCAAGCCTTTGCCTTAATCCTCACAGTCTGCTCCACTCTGCCCAATCTACCAAGCTAAGGCCATCTTTTTCTGACAAAAATCCAATTACCCTCATCCTGAGCCCACGGTTTAATACTTCACTTAGACCTCCTCTAAACAGAATGTCAATTCCTTGACTTCTTCACCAACACCACCTCAACCATTTTCCATTATCCCAGCATAATTCCTGGTACTCAATTAAAAAAAAAAAACGCTGAAGAACTCACAAATAAATTTGTTGACAGTACTTCCGATTTTTCTCAGCACTATCTCTCCGCCTTCCGTGCTCCTTTTCTTCCCCCATTTAGTAAATTTGGATGTACCTTTAAGACTTCCTGGAGAAGCTTCCACCTGAGAGCCTACTGTCAATACCTGCCCCCCTACCTTGTAGCTTCCACACACTCTTCTCACTTATTCAAGTACTAGTATGGATTGTGTGCCATAAAAGAGGCTTACACTGTCCTAAGATCTGGAAATAGGTAAATAAGCAAAACCCACATGATTTTTTAATTTCGAGGACCTTATAGTCTAGCAAAGACAGAAAAATAAAAAGGCATTTACTATGAAGTACATTAATTGCTTATTCTTGGCATCCAAAAGTATGACTCCAAGTAGATATTCCAACAAAGCCTAAATTAAAAGGTGTGAAAACCAATCTCATTGTCTTCTTAATCCTCCTTTCTCAATTATCACCTTTTTCCAAGTTTGCCATAATCATTAGTGATTATAATTCCAGTCCCCTATTTTCTATCGCTACGAACACATTTTGCGATGTCTCCCCTTTGATACGCATTCAGTTGTACATGCACAACATCGGCCCAGGGGCCAACTCATTCTTGGATTACTAAGACTGCATCTTCACTTTCCTTTATGTTCAAGATTCCCCTCTAATACACATTTATCCTCTACTTCCATAAATATCCTTTTGGTAACATTTCCTTTCTCAAAATATCCAACCAGAACTCTCAATATTTTCTGATACAAACTATACCTTCTTTTAAAGTTTCCTACAAATTATTGACCGTCATGGTCCCAGGGGGCTTGCTCAAATGTTGTACAAGAGTTTGTGTTCTCTGCTCTAATTCAGGCATATTTGAATTACATATACATATTCCATTTCCCTTTGCCATTTCTATCAATTTCTCTCCCATAAAACTAACCCCTTACTTTCATCAAAATATTCTTAAAAATTAATCTTTTCTATACTTCACCTCTTTTGTGAGATATGGAACCTATCATTTCAGCAATCCTAATGCAGCTTACAAAAGGAGCATTCTGTGTAACACACTTAGCTGAGTCCTGCCTCGCAGACAGCAGGCATGCAGATCGTTAGAAGTCTATGTACAAGTCTGTGGCTTGAGAACGTGAAAATACTTGTACTAGTATTTTGTAGTACTAAAATACTAGTGGCTTTTTTAAACTAACTGCCACCTTTTGCCTTTATCTGTCAGTGGTTCTAACCAGACATTTAAATGACCCAATCTTTCCATCTAATAAGTACCAATAACCAAGGCATCAGGGCTGACTGAACAAACATAATGACTGTAGACAGGCTCCTTATTAGGGCATGTACAAATTCGTCAAAATACAAGCATTATTCTCTATGTCTATTTTAAATAACTATAGATCTTAGTATAGTTACGGAACAGTAAAGATTTTCTGGTTAAATTTTTAATTTCTCTTGCCCACCCCCAAAGAAACAATGACTTTCTTTGCCTTTAGATTACTTCTGGCTCCATTACTGTACTTTTGGCCCACACAGGTGAGCCAGCCCTAAGCCAAAGCACGGCTGTGTGAAAGTAGGTCTGTACTGTAAGAAAGAAGAGTTAAGAAGAGTTAGCAATAATTATATATACTACCTCCACATGCTTGCATTCATTTTTAAATGTTACCTAAATAATACGGAGGAGTATTTGTGTGGCTTCTAAAAAGCTAAGGGGCATCACAGTGCATGCATCAAAGATATAAACTATTAAAATCACATAAACACTTCTTAGAATAACTTAGGGCGAGATCTTAAAATTCTTCCATGCTGTCAAAACTGAAAAGAACCACAGAGAGCCTGCAGTTCCATTGTCATATTTTAAATTATCTGGGCACAGGCCCATGAATCTCTCTAGTCTTTTAAGAGGTAAAAATTACTGAGTCTCTAAACTGAATTGGCTGGATGTCTGTCCAGGTGCTGAAAACTATGTAGGGTGAACCAGGCCCTCCTGCAGAGCTAAGGCTGTAAGAGCATTTGTATGAAACGCCCCTTCTGAGAAAAGGCACTGATGTTATACTTGGCTAGGGGAAAACCAAAGGGTAAGATAGAAAGTTCTAGTTTTTTGTTTTGTTTTTCTTCCCTTTCTTTCTTCTCCACAACTTCCTACCCTCTCCCTAAGTAGCCAACTCTTTAAAAAGCAACATTACATTTTGTCATCAAGGGATTCTACCTTTCAAAATGTTTATGAAATGATGTTATTTATTGCAGACAAAGTTTGTAAACGAGAATCTCCATCCACACATAAGAAAACAGATAGTAAAGAAGAAGACGGGCTGGCAGGGAAAAAATATTTCTCCAAAGTGGTATGAATTTGGCATTAATAGGAAGCCAAGTCTGGACCACAGAGATAAACATCTTTTGTCAGGGCATTTCCTAGATGAGTTTTGTTGAGATAAAGCTCCATTTAAAAGACAGTTGCCTGCATACAATTCCTGGGTTGTGAAAGTGCTGAATTTGATCCAGCTAATGAATAAAAAAAGTTAACCTTACAAAAACTATCAATTATAAAGTCATTTTGTGATGGCCATTTTTCAGATTCTCATAAGGGACTGAGATCTAAGTAGCAATGCAAAGGAAAGAGAATGGCAAGGAATGAGAATGTGAAATCCATTAAATGTATTGCCTTTTGAGAAAATATTTAATTTTTTATTTAAACTGCCAAGACCACTAGTCTTTGCTTCCTTAGACTTTTTAATTTAATTTCAATGAATGAAAACCATTTTCTTACGTAATTAGAATATTAAATTATTGTTATTCTCTCTAACCACTTCTCACGTCATTTAATGAAAAAGTTTTCAAATCCCTGTCCATTCACAACTGAAATTTTACTTGAAATAGAGTTAAATACGGTGTTACTATACTCCTTCTTTTCTTCAAGTTCTAGAGTTTTAAAAAAATTCTTCCAAAACAAGTTTCATTCATTCATTTCACACGGTCTTCCTCTGTGCCAGGCCCTGAGGATAAAGTCATGCAGAAAGCTGTGGTTCCAGCCTCCTAAGACTCATGGTCTACTGGGAGCCAGTAAAAAAAAAAAACAAAGAATTCACAAAAATGGGGTAAGTGTTTGCACAGGGACAAACACAAGATCCAAGGAGAATGGAGAGCAGAAGAAATCACTTAACTTCTTACCAGTGAGGTTGGGGAGGGCTGAACAGAGGCGATACTGGTTCAACCAATCTTCAGAAGCTATTTTTCCCACCATTTGAAAGCACAGGTGTATAGCATGAGGGGAAGAAGCCCTTAACCATGGGACCAGTGACACTCCACTCCCTATGACATCACTTAACCTCCCTAAGCCATTGTATCCTCCCCTCCTGACCAGTAATAGCAAGACAGTCTGCTCTGTTCTGGAAAGGATTTCTGGAGATCAAAAGAGATAATGTGGATGAAAGCACAATACAACCTCAAGGAATCTGCATTCAGAACAGCACTGTTTTTAGAGCAAAAGAGGCTCTAACAACAGACAAGCAAGGCAATTTGGATGTAGGAGAGAAAGGCCTGCCATAATCCAGTATGAGTTAACATTTTTGTTAAGTATGAAAAATCCACAAAACCCAGTATCTTCAGATTTGAACTTACTTCTCTAGAACTTTTATCCTAGAAAGACAGAACACAGCAATTTGTTCTTCACATTCATCATTCACTGCTTACGTTTCCTTGGCTTTCTCATCTACAATCGTTTCTTTTCTTTTTAGCAATTCGTACCACTGACTGAGGCTTCCTCTTCTAGTAGTTCCCATTAATCATCTCCTTTGGCTTTATGCCCTTACATAAGGGAAGAGAATTCAGAGGTCTGTTGAGAAGGCCCTGGTTCCCAATCAGCTCTTGTCTGAAATAAATATGTATCATGTAAGCATTCGATCTCTGGGGCACCCAATTCCAACACCCTCATTTGACAATCTAGGGGCTTTTCTCTGCCCTTTGATTCAAGGCAGTATCTCCCAGAAGATACTGATTAACTTCAAAAGGGAAAGAACTTCACGGTGAGTGGACCCAGCAGATACCACCTCAACCATGTAACCAAGGTCAACACCACCATTAATAACACATGTCGACATCATGTACCCCGATACAATGTGCCGAGTGAGAAAGGTATGACACTACTTCTCTGGCATTCCTGCCAAAAGTGCGTAACCTTAATTTAACCATCAAATACCAAACAAATCCAAAATAAGGGACACTCTACAAAATAACTGACCAGTAGTCTTCAAAACTTTCTGTCATGAAAGACCAGGAAAAACTGAGGAACTGTCAGATCAGAAGACTCTAAGGAGACATGACAGCTAAGTGCAATGTGGGATCCTGGGTCAGGCCCTTAGACAGATAAAGGACATGAGTAGAAGAAATGGTGAAATCAAATAATGGTAATAGTACCACTGTTAATTTCCTAGTTCGGTAACTGTACCCTCATTATGCAAAATGTTAACCTAGGGGAAGCTGCATGAAGGGCATTTGGGAACATTCTGTACTGTTTTTTGCGATTTTTCTGTAAGTCTACCATGATTTCAACATGGATTAAAATAACAAGGTTTAAAAAATTCAAGTGACTCTTCTGGATTTTGCTTTGACTTTCCAGCTTTTGCACAGATTCTCTGAAATTCTTTATTTTACATAACCCTTCCCAGAAATCTATACTTATAAAGTAAATTTATAAGGGAACAGCGGGGGCTCTTCTGCCCTCTGTTCCCACACCAAGTCCACCTTGCCCACCCCTTCATTACCTTCCTCCTAAAGAAGGAGAAATCAATCCCAGAGACATTTACTGCACCATGATTACAAGTGAGCTTGACTTAAGAAGCATGGACCCAAGCACACCTCCTTCTCTTATATCCCTGCTTCAAATCCAGGTATGCAGGAAATCAATATGCTTTCCCTCTTTCCCCTTCCCTGAATACCTGATTGAGGGCAGAGAAGGTTGAAGAAGGATAGAAAAAACTCTACTTAGGTCTTGAGAATAACTGAATCCTGTCCAGGGACTCCTAAGGGACTGCGTCTGTAGTGTAAACAACGTGATTCCTTGATTTCCCTTGACTGTGGGTTCTCACATACACACCCTTTTGATCCTGGTGGGGAGACAATGTCATCTTCACATAGAAGTTAGGTGCCCAGACCCCCACATGCATAATATTTTCAACAACCACATCTATCTTTTACACAAATAACTATAAGAAACAATTATAACATATCCTCAAAGCAGAGCAAAATATCTATGAAAGTAATTTAAGCCCTGAAAAAACAATCTGCATTACCTTCTTAATAAACGCCACTGAAAACGTATCCCAGGATACTATTCCATGGTCCATCAGCTCAACAAAGGCTGTCAGGGTGAAGGACAGCATGTCTCCAAAGCTGGAAAACACAGAGAAGATTAATGGAGATGGAGAGCTGAGCAGAAGCACAGACACAGAAGTGAGAAAGCTTTAAATAAGTGGATACAGAAGAATTATAAAAGATCATTGAGATACACAGCTAGGCCTCAGGAAACTTCTTAAAAAATGTGAGTCTACGGAAAGGAGGAAGGTGGGTTTTATGGAATAAGCCAGGGCCTCAGTTGGACAGACCTGGGCTCTCACAGATTCTCACTCTGGTGAACTATGTCATACTGGGCAGTTCACAAATCTCTCTGAGCCTCTGTCTTAGCTGAAAAACTGAATAGTGATACCTATTTAATCACAGGGCTGCTTGTAGAGCACTTAATCACATGTGTAGTATATAAGCATTCAGTAAATGATAACTTAAAGAAAAGCTTTTCAGCAAATGAAAGTTAGAGTAACCAAGAGAGGGCAATGTGCTTCTTTCATTATTCACGGTATCTAATAATTATAAATAATTCTATTAAGAGTATTAGCACTTTGCACAGGATTTGAGTGGGGTGTGTGTGTGTGTGTGTGTGTGTGTGTGTGTGTGTGTCAGTGCAGACACACACACAAACACATAGGTACAAATATATATGTAAGTAAGCATATTCATTTCTGTTACCCTGGACAGCATTTTATTAATAGTCTTTATAGAATATCTGTAGAAATAATGACTGTTTGCTGTAGACTTGCTGTGATTTGGAAGGCTATAGGAAGGGTCTAATGTTTGAGTTAGAAATCAAAACAGAGATGAGACAAACAGTTCCACCCATGACCCTTATCAGACAATATCCTAGTTTCTAATGCGTTCAAAACCACACTCAACAGACACTCAGAATATTTTACAGAAACTCACCTCTACTGTAAATCATCATCATAATAAACATTAACTGTCAAGATAAGTACTGTCTTCAAGTACATTGAATTATGCCCATCAGGATTTCTGCATACTATGCAACCTCACAGATTCATGTGCTTGATTTTTAAAAAATATAGTTCAGAATTTGAATCTGTAAACTCATATATACAATTGCTACACTACAAAGTCTCATAGAATGTTTAGATTGAATTTTCCCATCTATTCTCAGTTAATAGTATAGAAAACAGGCTCGTGTTTCTTTTTTGTTTGTTTGTTTGTTTGTTTATTTATTTACGTATTTATTTATTTTGATAGACAGAGAGAGCAAGCAGGGGAGAGGCAGAGAGAAAGGAAGAGAGAGAATCCCAACCAGGTTCCACAATGTCAGCGCAGAGCCCAGCGCGGGGCTTCAACCCACAAACTAGAAGATCATGACCTGAGCTGCAACCAAGAGTTGGATGCCTAACCAACTGGGTCACCCAGGTGCCTGAGGCTGATGTTTCTTTTAAAACGGCTTCATATGGGGCGCCTGGGTGGCTCAGTCGGTTGAGCAACCGACTTTGGCTCAGGTCATGATCTCACGGTTTGTGATTTCGAGCCCCACTTCGGGCTCTGTGCTGACAGCTCAGAGCCTGGAGCCTGCTTCTGATTCTGTGTCTCCCTCTCTCTCTGCCCCTCCCCCACTCATGTCTGTCTCTCTCTGTCTCAGAAATAAATAAACGTTAAAAAACAAAGTAAAATGGCTTCATAATTTCCCTTCTTCCCAGTTCTCTCAGCCCAGCCTCAGTAATGGCCTTGGGAATTCTGCATCACTTTCCAAGCTGTGATGCAAGAAAGAAACCTACAGAAGAGGCAACGGCTTTCAGAAGACCATGATCCAAAGCTCCCAGAGATCAGAGATGATGAGATGCAACAGATAAAAATAGATAAAAATGATTATGTGTGCAGATTCAGGAGTCAGATAGCAGTTTTCCCCTCCAATTCTAAGTGGGCAAGCTACTGATACATTCTGTGCCTCAGTTTCCTCATTTATTAAAAATGATGGTGGTGGGGCATCTAGGTGGCTCAGTCGGTTAAGCATCCAACTCTTGATTTCAGCTCAGGTCATGATCTCATGGTTCATAAGATCAAGCCCCATGTTGGGCTCTGGACTGAACATGGAACCTGCCTGAGATTCTCTCTCTCTCTCTCTCTCTCTCTCTCGCTCTCGCTCTCTTTCTCCCTCTTCCCCTCTCTCTGCTCATGCACACTCTTTATTAAAAAAAAATCAGTGGTGGTGGTGGTGGTGGTGATCACTCAGGATTTTTGGGGAAATAGAACAAGCTACCACACTTTAAGCTTGGGTGTGGTGTATATATACAGCAACATGTGAGTGTTAGCTATGATCATTATGCAAAAGTGATCTTCTAGAAAGATAAGCAAAGCCCATGATCTTCAAATGTTTGCCTTCAAATATTCTCTGTCCTTGGAGCCAGGGTTGAGGGGGGGGTGGAACGCAAGGAAAGCCAACCCATGCAGGCCAGAAATACTTTTTTTCAAAGGCTTCTCTGACTCACAGATTGGCAATACTAATCTTACAGGGGCCCCTTACATGGTGTGCCCCCCAAAATAAGTCCCAAACCAGAAAATTCAAACTTACTTGAAGGACAGAACCAAAAAAAAAAAAAAAAAAAAAGTAGAAGGATGAAAAACGTGTTAAAAAGAGGAGCAAGAAAGGTCAAATTTTAAAAAGAATTCCAGAAATGACTCATTCTACAGACAATGAATGACAAAATCCAGACATTAGCTTGAGTGAAATTAAAAAAAAAAAAAAAAAAAGTAAATTGCATCAGGAAAATAAGAGAGCCAGGTATAAAAACAATTAGCAAGATTTATTAATAGAGTATGTTGGTATCAGTATTACTGTGAAAACATTATTACATAATAATGTATAATATTAGTAAACAATATTAGCTAATGTATTATTTTACCATATCATTATCAGTAAACACTATTTGCTAATTTATTTTCCTTTTTACTTAAAAGAGCGGAAAACAAACATATAATAGTTGCCATTTGCTTATGCCTGGCATGTTAAAAGATCTCAACGGCTCAAAGTCCCCCATATACACGACATTGGAGAACGGCACCCATGGCCTCCATACAGGCAAAACACTGCCTCACTGTTGTCACTAACAGCATGAGCAGTGGGACAGGCAGTGAAAAAGGAAAGCACACACTCTTGGAATCAAACTTGTCTTTATATTCCCTGGAGCTAGTTGAGGCTGAGAATAGAGATAGTATTAGTCTTCCTTAACTGCCTTAGAAACAAGAAATAAATTATATTTATGCTCTCTAATTATCTGAAGGAAAAATGACTCTGTCCCCTGCTCAATGGGCCCATAATCCAAGTGGCCTGAGTAACATCTAGGATTGTCCTGCTTCCTCCAATGCTCTAGAACTCTGCCCACAGACTTCTCAGACAGGCTGCAAGGACTTGAGAGAAAAGACAGAGAGAAAGTGTATCATTTGGTTTTCAAATCTCCAATCTGCTTTTGGGGCCAGGATTTTAATCTCCATGGTTGTTAAGGAGGTGGAGCACCATTTCTGCCACTGCGATAGGCCTTTATGTGCTTTGTAGTTTCCATTAGTGTGAACGGTTGGTAAGTGAGAGAAGCTTCTTTCATATCACACACCAAGGTGTCCACGGCAGGGATCGCTCCCTTGGTCCATCTAATAACACTTTATATACATGTTATATTATTGATATTCATATTTTGTAGAAATATTATCTAATAACATTTTATTTATACACATCATATATTTTAACATATTCTATATATTCTATAGATATTCTATATATTTTATATAGATATAAAAATCTGAGCATGGAACCTGCCTGAGATTCTCTCTCTCTCTCTCTCGCTCTCGCTCTCGCTCTCGCTCTCTTTCTCCCTCTTTATGTGCTTTGTAGTTTCTATAGATATTCTATAGATATTTTATATCGATATAAAATCTATAGATATATATCTATATAGATATATATAATATCTATAGATATTTTATATCGATATAAAATATATAGAATATCTATAGAATATATTCTATATATTCTATATATCTAACATATTCTATATATTTTATTAGACCATATATAGTCGGTTATACTATAGAACAGAACATATATATTCTATTTAATATATTCTATATAACATATGTATGTGATTAGATATATTTATACATGTTATGTATTACAATATAAAAATATATATACACATGCAAATATAATATAGCATATATATAGTGCATATATAACATAAATATAATTCATTACGACTGGTCGCTGGATGGCATACTAGGTTTCCATGAGGGAGGATTTTTTTTTTGAAGGAGAATTTTTTTAAAATTCAACCTCAAACCCTCAGTTGCAAGGAGAAGATGGCCATCCTAAAATTTTATTACATTCCAAATCAAGGAACTCAATCACCTAATTTCAAATGATGCAGGTATAAAAGCCCTTATTGAACCCTGACATAGATGTTTAGTCTCACTCCTAGAGGACTGACTTACGCTCCAAGGAGAGAGGGCAGGAGCCAAGGCTCTGAAATCAATGCCGCGTGCAAAAGATCAAGGCTAAAAGGGTTACAAATATAAAGCAAGCACATGGCACGTGCAGAAGCACTTTTATTTGTTTGGTTTATTTGTTTTTTATAAAGTGCTAAGCTAAAGATTTTGCAGTACTGACTGCCACAGATTAAGCCGACTGCAAACTACATGCTGGTCGAGAGCTATGTCACAGCCAACACACCATGTGTGCTGGAATGATTCAACTAAATGTTTCTCATCAACTCAGTAGAGACCATCTTCATTCCAACAAAATTCAGCCAATCTTGAAGCATTTCAATTTAAGCTGCTAAATTTATAAAAGAACAGTGCTTCCAAATGTTTTGATTGGGTGCCAGGCAGAAGTGGAGAAGAGATGCAAGTAAAGGCCACTTTTAAAGTTTTTGTTAAGTCATACTCAATATATACTTAATTCCCAAAGTTAATGAATATAGTTCTGTCCTGCCCTTTGAATTTCTCCAAATGTTTTTTTTTTTTTTTGTATGTGGTAAAAAGTATATACATAAAAGGTTATAAATTTATAAATCACCCTGTAGACATTCCCTTGGCCTTCAGATCATAGCATGAATGTGCCAACGTTCTTTTCACTCCTTTGGTAAAAATTTAACTGTGGATCAATTCTGGAATCTATTCTATTTCTTTGATCTATCTTTCCTCTTATACCAATATCACACTGTGTTAATAACTTTATAGTGAGTCTTGAAGTCAGTTAATGAAATCCTCCAACTTGGTTCATCTTTGTTGTTTTTTCGAAACTGTTTTGGCTACTCTAGGTCCTAAACATTTCCTTTAAGTTTTAAGATTGGTTTGTAATTTCTTTTTAAAAAATAATATTGCACTGAATATTACTGCACTGAATATTGCACTGAAGACAATGTGTGTGTCTTCCAAGAAACGGTATATTCTCTACTTATTTAGGCCTTCAATTTCTTTCAGTCATGTATTTGTCAGTGAAGAGATGCTACATGTCTCTTGTTAAATGTATTCCTAAAAAATTTATAATTTTTGCCACTTTGTAAATAGAAATTTTCAAAATTTCATTTGGCTATTAATGCATACCTATACATCACTTTTATACACTGATGCTGTATCCTGAAACCTTGCTAAATTCAATTATGAGATCTAAGACTTTCTTTATAGATTTACAATTTTCTACACAGATAATCATGTCTTCTATGGTTTTACTTCTTCCTTTATGATTATTATGTCTTTTATTTCTTTCGATTTATTGCTATAGCTAAAAACTCCAACACAATGTAACAGAAGTGCAAAAAGCAAACACATTTGCTTTATTCCCAATCTTTAAAAGGGCAGAAGTTGGAAGGAATTCAGTATGCCAACATTAAGTATGATGTGTTTTTTTGTTTGTTTGTTTTTTAGTAGATGCTCATTATCAGGTTGAGGAAGTTCTCTCTATTCCTAGATTGCTAAGAATTTTTATGAATGGATGCTGGATTTTATGAAGTGCTTTTGCTGTATCTATGAATTATTTTCTGTATCTATTAAGATCATTTTTCTCTTTAAGCCCTCTCCTTTGTTTTACTAAACACTGAATCACAGTGACTGCTTTTCAAACATTGAGTGATTTCTGGGATAAACTTTCACTGGCCACAATGTATTATCCTTTTTATATATCATTTGATTTTATTTGTTAATATGCTGCCGGGGATTTTTGCACCAGTGTTCATTAGTCTCATTAGCTGGCACATTTGGTATCTAAAGATTAAAATTTATTGGCATAAAGTTATTCATAACATTCTTTTATTTCCCTTTAATTTTCAGTGTATTCTGTAGTGATATTCCCTCTTTTATTCCTAGTATTGACAATTGGATTTTTCTCTTCTTTTTTCCTACTAAATATTTTCAAATAATCTGTTCTAGTTTCAATTTTCTCTATTATTTATGTGTTTTCTATTTCACGGATAGTTACTCCTTTCATTCCCTCCTCCCACTTTTGTAATTCACACTTATTTATTCTACCTTTTTAAGGTAGAAACTTAGATCACTGATTTTTCTTGACCATTCTTCTTTTCCAACATAAGCACTTAAGGATATAATTCCCCTCTACACACTGTTTTAGCTGCATCCACAAATTTTGTTTTGCTATATTATATTTTATTATCATTCAGTTAAAAATATACTGCAATTTCACCTGGGTGCATTCCTTGACTCCTGGGTATTAAAGAAGTATGTCTTTTAATTTCCAAACATCTGAGGCTTTCCCGCAAATTTATTGTTCCTGATTTAAAATACAATTTCCTTGTGGTCAAAGAATGTAATCTGTATAATTTCAATCATTTGAAAATTCTTGAGACTTTTTACAGCATAGTATATGGTCTGTTTGGTGAACATTACACATACACTGAAAAGAATATGTATTCTGCTATTGTTGAATGTGATGCTCTCTATATAAATGGTGACCCAAGATATTTTACAACGTTGGTCGAATCTTGTCTACCCTTACTGATTTTGCCAGTTTTCCTATCAATGAGAAGACAGTGTTAAAATCTCCAGCTATTGTTAAGGATTTGTCTTTTTTTTTTTTTTAATTTTTGAGAGACAAAGAAAGACAGAGCACCAGTGGGGGAGGGGCAGAGAGAGAGGGAGACACAGAATCCGAAGCAGGCCCCAGGCTCTGAACTGTCAGCACAGAGCCCAACACGAGGCTCGAACTCATGGACTATGAGATCATGACCTGAGCTGAAATCGCATGCTCAACCGACTTAGCTGGGGGACCACCCAGGTGCCCCACGGATTTGTCTATTTTTCCCTTTAGCTGTCACTTTTTGCTTCATGTATTTTGAAATCTTATATTAGGTACATAAACATTTAACACTTTTATGTATTCCTAATAACGCAACCATGTTTTATTATGAATTATTTTTATCTCTGACAAAATATTGTCTTGAATTGTTATTTTGTCTGCTATTGATAAAACAACTAAGTTTTATTATTATTCGCATTTGGGGCACCTGGGTGACTCAATCAGTTAAGCGTTCAACTCAGGTCATGATCTCACAGTTTGTGGGTTCGAGCCCCGTGTTGGGCTCTGTGCTGAATGCTTGCTCAGAGCCTGGAGCCTGCCTCAGATTCTGTGTCTCCTTCTCTCTCTGCCCCTCCCCCACTCACGCTCTGTCCCAATGTCTCTCAAAAATAAATAAATGTAAAAAAAAATTTATTATTATTCACATATACATGTATGTATTTTCAAGTTTTGAACTACATGCACCTTTGTATTTATAATACATTTCTTATAAATGGCACATAGCTGGGTCATGCTTTTTCAAATATGATCTGAAATATTTTAATTGCAGTGATTAGTCCATTTAAATTTAATTTAATTATTGATATGATTAGGTTTAGGCCAATCAATTTATCATCTGTTTTCTGTTTGTCTCAGCTGTGTTTTGTTCTGTTTCTCTTTCCTTACCTTCTTTTCTGCAAATATTTTTTATAGTCCCTTTTAATTCCTCTATTGGATTTTGAGTTATACTTCTTTTAGCTTTGTATGGCCATATGCCTTTTAAAGAAATATGAGGGCCACCTGGGTGGATCAGTCGATTAAGCGTCAGACTTTGTCTCAGGTCACGATCTCACGGTTCCTGACTTCCAGCCCCGTGTCGGGCTCTGTGCTGACAGCTCGGAGCCTGAAGCCTGCTTCAGATCTTGTGTCTTTTTCTCTCTGCTTCTCTCTCTCTCTCTCAAAAATAAATAAACATTTTTACAAATGTAAATAAATATGAGAAATTTTAAAGACAAAACTGTATTTTGTCTTTTCTAGTTACCCACATATCTGTAATTTCCAGTGTTGCTCACTCCTTCCTGTAGAGCCCAATTTCTATCTAATGCATGTCCCTTCAGGCTGGAGAACTTCCTCCATATTTCCTGTAGTGTATGCCTGCTGATGATGAACTATCTTAGTTTTCCTTTATCTAAAAGTGTTTCTATTTCACTTTCATTTTCAGAAGATAGTTTTACTAGATAAGAATTCTGGTTTGACAAGTTTTTTGTTTTTTGTGGGGTTTTCTTTGTTTTTGGTTTGGTTTGTGTGGGGTTTTTTTTGTTTTTTGTTTTTTGTTTTTTTTACACTTCTAAAATATTGCTCTCTGGCCTCCACTATTTCTAATGAGAAATCAGCTCTCATTCTTATTCTTACTCTCTTAATGTAGTAAGTTGTTTTCCTCTGGCTGCCTTTAAGGTATCCTTTTTATCTTTAAATTTCAGAAGTTTGACTATGATGTTTCCAGGTATAGTTTTCTATTTATTCCAGGTAGGATCACTGAGCTTCCTAGCTTTATAAATATATTTTTCAACAAATTTTGAAACTGTCATTATTTCCTCAAATATTTTTCTGGTCTCATTCTCTCTTTCCTCTCTTTCTGATACCACAATTAGATGTATTTTAGACCAATTATTTCTATTTCACAGGTCAATTACTATTTATTTTACCTATTCTTCGGATTGGGTGATTTGTAATGATTCATCCTCAAGGTTATTGTCTCTTCTTCCATCTTCAACTCCCATAGAGTGAATTTTTCATTTTAAGTATTATACTTTTCAGTTCTATAATTTCCACTTGGTTATTTTTTATGGTTTCCATTTCTCTGCTAAGACTCCTCATCTGTGCACTCATTATACTAATACTTTCATCTTCTAATATGTTTATAAGCATTGCTTTAAAAATCTCCATTAGCAGAGCACTTGGGTGGCTCAATCAGGTAAGCCTCCCACTTTGGTTCAGGTCATGATCTCACAGTTCGTGAGTTCAAGCCTCGCTTCGGGCTCTGTGCTGACAGCTCAGAGCCTGGAGCCTGCTTTATAATCTATGTCTCGCTCTCTCTTTGCCCCTCCCTCCCTCCCTCCCTCCTTCTCTCTCTCTCTCTCTCTCTCTGTCAAAAATAAATAACATTTTAAAAAGTCTCCATTAGCTAATTCCAACACCTGGGTCATCTCAGGGTCAGTTTCTACTATCTGCTTTATTTTGTTCTTAAGAATAGGTCATCTTTTCTTGTTCATTTATCTAGTAATTTTTTTATTTTATTTTTTTACATTTATTCATTTTTGAGAGACAGAGAGAAACAGAGCACAAGTGGGGGAGGGGCAGAGAGAGAGGGAGACACAGAATCTGAAGCTGGCTTCAGGCTCCGAGCTATCAGCATAGAGCCTGATGTGGAGCTCGAACTCACAAACCACAAGATCATGACCTGAGCCAAAGTCAGATGCTTAACCAACTGAGCCACCCAGGCGCCCCTAGTAATTTTTGTTATATTCTGAACACTGGGAATAAAAGATTGTCAAGTCTCAAAATCCAGTTCTGTTTTTCTGAGACTGTTTTGTTAGAGCAGAAATTAACCTAGCTAGAATCAAACTCCAAATTCTGCAAACAGCAGCAGTTTAAATCTCTTCTCAATTCTCTCCACTCCCGGTAGATGTTTTTACCAGGTCCTTTGGGGTTCTCACACACATACACACTCACACATGTACATTCATGCTTCTGATTTGGGCAGATTTTATAGGTGGATCTATATGAACCTGTAGAAATGAGGTCTCCTACCCTCTGAGCTTCTCTTCTTTCACAGGTTGCCCCTAATAATCTAGCTGCTCTGCCAGCCCCCAAACTATATCCTCTCAGTAACTTACCAAGACTAAGGCTGCCTGCTGCCCCGTGCTAACTGGATGAGCGGGTACCCTCAGGCAAAAGCTACAAACACACAAATCTCATCTGAGACCCATTATGTTCTTTCAAGAACTGACCACCCTCTTTCTGTCTACTTTGGGGGGTTATCCAGTTCCTTCAAGTAGTTGCTTTTAGGTGTTTTTGTTCACACTACTTTGTCCAGATTTAACCATTTTTATCTGTATTAAGTCTAATTAAGACATTCCACCATTACCAGAACGAGGGCCCTGAGCACTGATTTTGTCTACATTTGATAAATGAAAATCATGGTTAATGTGTAATCCCACTTCCAGCATCCCTACATACCAAGTGATTAAAACTATTGGCAAATAAACTTTAAGAAATTATTTTGGCTTCAGAGCCCCCAACTTCCTCTACATTAGCAAGTTGCATGAGGTTGTTAAAGAAAAACTTGGTTTGATCCCAGCTCCATTACCTGATTTTAACCTCTGCATCAAGGCAATAATTCTCATTATACTGGTCTTATGTGTCAGATATGAGTGTGTAAAAGTAATGAATGTAAACATTGAGACAGTGCCCAGAACAAACTCTCATGAAAGATGGCTTCTGCTTCCATTACCATTAAGTGTTTCCACTATCGCAAACATATATCTCAAAATAACGTTTAAAAAAATTTACCCTCAAATCTCAGTAGTACCTTTTGCTTCATTAGAATTTAATAACTGAAGAGAATATACGCTTTTTTCTATGTGGGAAGGGTAGGGGAAGATGAATGACTTGAGACCAGTATTGAACACTGAAGTGGTCAGAATTTTCTCTGAGGGCTTAAAAAATAAGGTGCACATTTTCAGATACTGTTCAGTCTTGCTTCTCAAAATGAAATTATCTGCTTAACAACTTGGTGAAGTGGAAATTTGTTCTGCCTACTGTAGAGAGTTTGCTAGGCCCCATTTGGATTCACCCTGTTTAATGGATAAGAAAGGCAGTGACGGGGGGGGGGGGGGGGGGGGCGCGGGGAACTCTAAGAAAGAAGTTCTGAGATCTCCATACACAATTAACATGCAATTCACTTGACAGATGACTACTTTCTGAGACTCAAAGTAAATAATTTTCATTCCATACTTCAATCCTGAATGTTTTTTTAATGTGTATCTTTTTCATAGTAAGTCATTGAAGAAAATCAAAGACTTTTGACTTTGAACATCACATAGGCCACAAAAAAGGAAGTTTTTGTTTAAAGTAGTACATAAAATTATGCCTAGCCTTGCTCTAGGAGAAGGATAGCAATTCTGATGTAATCATTTTGTGGCCACAAACATAAAATATCCTTTCTACCACAAAGCAAAAAAGTGGGAAATAAATTTTTGAAAAACCTGTTAATAAGAACATGAAACAAAGAATAAAAAATCACTCACTTAAAATATTTAGATGCATAGTTATACAATCAGTCAGAGGACAGGGTTTAATTATGCAAAGAAGAAGGAAGTATTACATCATCTGTATTAATTGATCATAAATTCTTACCAAGGCTTCATGATCTTCTGCAATTTCTGGTATCGTCTGCAAAATTTGAAAACAACCATGTGAGGAGTATGTTTGAAAGCAATAATTTTTACACAAAGAATATATCTTGAAGAGAGCTCAGGATTAGACATAGGGAAGATTTAACTGCCATGATGTACAAGACTTTATTTATTGCAAAACATTATTCAAAGTACCAAATTGGTATTCTCTAATGATAAGAAACAACCAAAAGGCAGAGATTAAACTACTGCAACCAACCTATTGCATTTACTTGAATAAAGGCAATAAGAACATTCCATTTGGATCAAAATGGGTAAAGATTTGATGAAAAAAAGTAGAGCCCAAAACTAGACCAGTTCTTAAGTATATGCCGAACAATGAAGAAATAATTATCTTTCTTTGGGAAAATGCCCACTAATTCTATTTTCCCTTTTCTTGAGAAAAGATTGCTTCTTTGAAAAAAAGACATCATAATAGACTCCAATAGTTTTGGACAACAGATGGAACTCTGTGATGGCAGCCTGCAAAAAAGTGTGCAATAGACAAATCTTGTCTGCAAGAAAGGGCAATCATGCTTCTTAAAAACCTGGGGTCAAGAAGATAAGGAAACAAGTGATGTTCATCCTCTCAAACCACTTCCCATCCCTCCAGTCTGCCAAATATCTCTGGCTCTAGGTATGTTCTTCCCTGTTTGGAATACCCTTTCCCTCTAACCAACGTGTCCAACTAGCTAAGTTCTACTCCAAATTCACCAGATTCTTGGCTCCTCTGGGAAGCCTCCCTGACCTCCGATTTCCCCCACATGACCAGACTGAAGGTGGGACTCACATCTGCACTCACTGAGAAACACCAGCTGTATGACTTTGGTAGGGCACCTCACTGTCTTTCCAGCTTTCTGAAGGCAGGGGCTTGACACTGTGACTCACTACTATAATGTCAGGCACATGCAGAGCAGATACTTAGTAAGTGGTTGATGAATGATTTGGCTCTTCAGATAAAGTTAAGTTTCATTTTCATCCACATAAAATGTAACCACTTGAGAAACCTAACTGACCACAAGGAGATCAGATCTAGTCTCTGGTAAAACTGGGGGTCAGGTGGGGGTAAAAATGTATACAGCCATCTTCTTCTTCTTCCTCCCATCCCTTTCCTTTATCTGTCTTTAAAAAAAATTAGCTTCCTTCCCACCCTCCTCCTTCAAAAAGCCAGTGGGAAGAGTGAAAGTAGTAGGTGGTCACAGGCGGGCAGACCTAGGACACTACTGTCCACTAAAAGGAACTGAGCTCCTTGTAAAAATGACTCCTTGGGGCGCCTGGGTGGCTCAGTCGGTTGAGTATCCGACTTCAGCTTAGGTCATGATCTCACGGTCCGTGAGTTGTAGCCCCGCGTCGGGCTCCATGCTGTCAGTTCAGAGCCTAGAGCCTGCTTCAGATTCTGCGTCTTCCTCTCTCTCTGCCCCTCCCCTGCTCACACTCTGTCTCTCTATATCAAAAAATGAATAAATGTTAAAAAAATTTAAAAAAAAAAAAGACTCCTGATGGGACTGAGACAAGGAAAGATCTAGATAACCCTGGAACACGTCACTGCACCAGAAAGTAATGAATGCTCAAAAAATAATGGGAAGGACAGGACAGGTCAGAAGGACAACCAAATCTGGGACAAACCAAGCACCAAAATAAATAATAATAGTGACAGATTATAGCTTCCTGAATTAAACAGGACTGAATGAGTCCGTGTTGTTTGAAAGACTGGTGTGCTGGTATTGTTGCAGAACCAAATCTCTGGGGGAAAACATACCAACCTGATTTACACTGTTTCCCATTTTTTGTGGTGTAACTACCCAAAAGAAAAAAAAAAACAAAAAACAAACAAAAAACTGTTACAGTAGAGACATCTGGAAGGTACTATTATAAGGGCCTTAAGTCAAAGTGAACACGAGTAACAAGACAAAAAGACATCATGTGCCATCAATAGGTTGCAATGAAAAAAAACAAAACCACACACAAACATCTCTAATATTCCAGACAAAGACGTATCATATGGGTTTACAACAGGAAAACAATACAGGATAAACATGTAGAAAAAAAAATTGTTCCAATGGAAAACTGTACAGTGTCCGTTGCAAACTCTTCTGAATTAGCAGATTCCAGCCCTGTTGTCTCTAAGTTGTAGGTACCTGATGAATATATATACTTTGTCCTGTCATGTGGTGCTCTAATGGACTTCCTCCTTGCAGGCGGAAATCCAGGTTGTCTCCATTTGCAATTCATTTCACCAACCCTTTGCTCCATATAAATCGGTGCCCTTTTGACTTTTCCTTTGAAACTGTTAGAGCATCTGCCTCATTCCCTCATGTCACATGAGTAAAATGTCTTAACATATGTTCATTTTTATATCTGTATGAGAGCCATGCTTTTATCTTTTTCTTAAAAGCACCTTTAATGAATTACCTTTTAACAAACCCAAACTGAAGGATATTCTAAAAGTGGCTGATATATAATCTCAAAAGGTGCCAAAATCATGAGAGAAAGGGAACCACTGAAGAATAGTTCCATGGTGGGTGGGGGAGGTGGGCGCCTGGGTAGCTCAGTTGGTTAAGCACCTGAATTTGGCTCAGGTCATGATCTAATGGTTCGTGGGTTCAAGCCATGCATCAGGCTCTGTGCTGACAGCTCAGAGCCGGAAGACTGCTTCGGATTCTGTGTCTTCCCAGCTCTCTCTGCCCCTCCCCCACTCACACTCTGTCTCTCTCTCTCAAAAATAAATATTTAAAAATAAATAAACATTTTTAAAAAACTCAAAAATAAATAAACATTTAAAATAAATAAACATGTATTTATTTTCTCAAAAATAAATATTTAAATAAATAAACATTTTAAAATAAATAAACATTTAAAAAATTTTTTAAAAAGGGATTATTCCATAAGGAAAAAGATTAGGAAACAAGAGGAAAGTTGGTGCAAGGCGCTACCTGGAGTTAGATATCTGTATTAAAGGACACAACAGACACAAATGTTCAAACTTGATCTTGCAACTCTTCCATTTAGTAGGGGACCCTTCAGTTAACTAAACAAGGAGGCCATTAACTGAGGTGGCCATAAGGCCAGAAGCCTCTAGAAGCACACCAAAATCTAAGCCTGTAAATGCTGCAGGGTCACACACACACACACACACACACACACACACACACACACACATAAAAAGAAAAAACAAAAAACCGGTATCTAAGAACAACCAATCAGGAACACCCAATGAGGCTTTAAGCTGCAGCCAGTCAAATAGGTGCTTTCCTTCCACCTCTTCTCTATAAAAGTCTTCCCCCTGCCACAGGTGCAGCAGAAACCTAACCACTTCCAGTTTGGCACTGACAGCTTCCAATTGATTTTTGGTCAAATAAATTCTTAAAAATTTTCATATGCCTCAGTTTATTTTTAACAGCACTGGTTCAAAATAAACGTGTATGTGGGGTGTGTATCTGTGTGCGCGTGTGTGTGTGTGTGTGTGTATAATACATAAACCTACCAGTACAACTTTTCAAGATAGCTTTCTGGCCTAGTGCCTGAACACCTCTAGGTTTTTATATGTGTTCCCCCTGCTATAGCAGACTCTGGCCGTGGACGGTTCTCCCTGACCGGTGTTTCTTCTCAGCCTCCTCACTTTTGATTCAGATTAAGCATAAAGAGAAGGCTAACTTTTCATTGTTGATGTCTCTGGCTGAGGTTCTCTCCTCTCTTTCTTTCTCTCTTTCTCAATATAGTCATTTTTAAAATAAACATGCCCAAGGGGCACGTGGGTCACTCAGTCAGTTAAGCATTTAACTCTTGATTTTGGTTCCGGTCATAATCTCAGTCGTGAGACTGAGCCCTGCATTGAGCCCCACGTTGGGCTCCACACTGGGTGTGGAGCCTGCTTAAGATTCTCTCTCCCTCTCCCTCTGCCCCTCCCCAGCTTACATGCACTCTCTCACTCCAAAAAAATTAAAGAAAGAAAGAAGGAAAGAAAGAAAGGAAGGAAGGAAGGAAGGAAGGAAGGAAGGAAGGAAGGAAGGAAAGGAAGAAACATGACCAGAAAGAAATGGTTCTAGAAAGGCTGCTGTTTCAGAGTGGCCAGAGGCCTCTCACCTGAGCTCAAGGTATGGCATTCTGTTTCCTAGAAGAAGATAATCTCTTCTTTAAAACAGGCTGCGTGACCCCTTCTCATTTCCATTTCCAGAGGGATGCTGGATAGCTAGTTTGTGCAAGTACACCCGAATGTCCCTGTTAGTAACTCTCTGGAGAATGTAGAGTCCCACCTCCCTCTATATTCCCATCAAACAGAACGTGTGGAAGAATGTGTTGTTCAGCCTTTAAGGTCAGGGGCTCCTGGGGGTGCCCAACCCAGAGTGTCTTCTTCGTAACAGAGAGTGTCCAGATGGGCAGGCCTTGATCCCCTTGGAACACTGGCTGCGCAAGGAGGGAAAGGTTGCAGAGAGCTGTTGAGCTACATTGCTGCGCTATCAAAGCTTGCGGCACGCAGATCCCAGCAGCAGACTCTTTCTCCAGTTGACTGCTTCTGATCTCCTTATTTGTAAGTTCCCCCAATAAACCTGTGCACCTCGATCGATCACTCTCTCCGGATCTTTTCTTTGGCCTCACCAGACCATCACCCACCCCTGACTTAGAGTCTGCTGGTCTATGACTGCACAATTGGACAAAGACCCAGAGACAAACTTAGAGCAGTTGGAAGGGGGAAGGTCCAGTTTAAGGAACTTTCTGCCACACAATGGCTGACAAAGCACAAGATGATTGACCCCTCTGATTGTGATGTAAATCTCTGGCAGGGCCCCAGGAGGGCTGTTCCAGTTGGAACTCCCTGAGCTCTGCTGAGTGCAGGCTCCAAGAAATCAGGCAGAAGGATGTGGGGAGACTGGGCAGCCTTCACAGCTGGGGCCTACAGAGCACACAGAGCATTTTCTCTGTGGTCCTGGGAGCTGCTTGCTCCTCCCTGGGCCTCATGTCTAAGGTGAAGTGCAGGGCATGCACTCTGCGACCTGTGCTTAGCTTCCAGTCACTGAGTCACTGACAATCTGGCCTGGCTTGGACCTTCCAAAACAGCCAAGGTTTATAAGGGACATCGAATTCTTAGAAACAAGAGTATATGTTAGAGCTGATAATCTATGTCCATGGAGGTTAACAAAGTTACTTTCAAAAAACAAAGTCATGTTTTGTGTGAAGACAAAACATCAAAAAAAGGTCACACATACTCCCCACCCCCTCGCCCCCAGAACACCTCTTCCCATTTGCCTAACCTGGTGTCATAAATATTCAGCACTCAAATAATACACACTTTGCCAAATGAATAAAATCTGTAAATCCATTGTCAACTGTGGGTGGTAGGCAATATCAGAGCCAAGACATCATTCAGGTGCTTAATTCAAGTCATACATCAATTTTCACATCTCCTAAGGAATGGCTACAGCTCTTACTCTGGCCAGGAGAAAATGGTGTGACTAATGAAAGTTTCATATGAAACCGTCTGTCTGTTAATGAATGATGACAACAAATCTCTTATAAGTGAAAACACACAGAGCTATACATACATCTGTGTCATATGTATGACAGATTGGGAAGGGGACTAATAATTATACAATTCACATTGTTTATTTTTATGACAATTACCTAAGAGGTTTACATATCTCTAAAATAACTATGGGACTCTTTCCACTGTTCCTAATCCCGCCAAATTTTGGAGAAATGACTTGAACCAAAAAAACAAAAAGCGCTTATAAATTCCCCAGATTAGTGAGAACCCCTCCGCTATCTCACTACTATTTTTCTTAGGAAAGCTAGAATCCCTAAGGGAACACCAGCCCAGTTTTGGCCAGGGTGTTAGAAATGGACATGTTTCTACATGAGTGGTAAAGTATAAATGAGGACGTTTCAGTGGGCTTCAGGCTGTTCTCACTTTAAAACAGCTTTAAAATGTGTATATCCTCCAAATCAGGAATTGTACTCCAACAAAGTAATTTAAATACTCACAAAGATTTTACTAGAAGAATAGCTGATTAGAGAATGTTCACAATCATGAAAAAACCCTGAAAACAATACAAATGTCCAACAATTGTGGGATGGTTGACTACACTGTGCACATCCTTCAGATTATTAAGTTGCATATCAACTGTACTTAAAGTTTAAGTGAAACAATATACAAATGACAAAAATGATAAAGGAAATCATATTAATGACATGGCAATGTTGTTAGGTACAAAAAGCAGGCTACAAAGATATGAGCATTATAATTATTCTACTTTTGTAATAAAGTAATTATATATTCTACTTTTGTAATAAAGCCTGTGCATGTGTGTGTGTATCTAAAAGAAAATACAAAAAGGGTATATACCACAATGTTAAAAAGGTCTCTCGAAAGGCAGGTTACAAATGATTCTTATTTTCCTCCTTCTGCTTACTTATATTTATTTTTTAAATATATATATATATATATATATATATATATATATATACACACATACATATACACACACACACACTTTTTTTTTTTTAACTAAGGAGAGAAAGCTAATTCAAAAAACTGTCTTGAGGTCTTTGTAAATACATAAATTTAACTTTTTCAGTCTCTTGACTTTTCTGCCCAGGGTGGTGCTACAGCTTACTCATATTCCAACAGCGTAATTTTCCTGTCACATTGCCAAGTGGGAAGGAAACTATAAGAATCCTGCCCTTTCGTTCTTGGAAATGTTCCCCTGTTCTTCTGACTGTTTAACACTGGAAAGACACAGGACAAACTGTCCCACTGTCTGTGTGCACAGAGGCATAGACAAAGAACACGGTGTTTTATTGAAAGCCAAAGAAAAGCAGTGTTATTCGCTACATGGGATTTGGAGTTGCAGGTATGATTTTTTCTTTCAAATAAAATAAAATATATCATCTGAACTTTTTTTATTGAGACGTCATTGGCATACAATATTATGTTAGTTTCAGGTGTACAACATAGTGATTCCACATTTGTATACACTGTGAAATGATTACCACAGTAAGTCCAGTTACCATCTGTCACCATACAAAGCAAATACAATATTACTATGTTCCCCCATGCTGTACATTACATCATTGTGACTCATTTGTTTTATACTTGGAAGTTGGTACTTGATCTCCTTCACCCTCTTTGCCTACCCTCCAAACCATCTCCTCTCTAGCAACCACCAATCCATTCTCTATAACTCTAAGTCTGGGTTTTGTTTTGTTTTTTAGATTCCACGTGGAAGTGAAATCACGTAGTATCTGTCTTTCTCTGTCAGACTTATTTCACTTAGTATAATACCCTTCAGGCCCATCATGTTGTCACAAGTGGCTGAGTAGTACTCCATACATCTCCTATCTTCTTTGTCCATTCTTCCATCAGTGATCAGTGGATACTTAGGCTGCTTCCATATTTGGGCAATTGTGAATAATGTTGCAATAAACATAGGAATGTGTGTATCTTTTCAAATTAATGTTTTCACTTTCTTCAGATGGATACCTAGTAGTTGAATTACTGGATCATACGGTAGTTTTGTTTTTAATGTTTTGCGGAACCTCCATGCTGTTTTCCAGAGTGGCTGTACCAATTTACATTCCCACCAACCATTCACAAGGGTTCACTTTTCTCCACATGTTCTCCAGCATTTGTTATTTCTTGCCTTTTTGATAACATTCTGGCAGGTGTAAGTTAACATCTCACTGTGTTTTTGATTTGCATTCCCCTGATGATGAGTTATGTTAAGCATCTTTTATGTACCTGTTGGCCGTCTGTATGTATACTCTGGAAAAATGTCTATTCAGATCTTCTGACCATTTTTCAACTGGGTTGTTTTATTGAGTTGTATGAGTTCTTTATATGTTTCAGATATTAATCCCTTGAAAAATCTTTAATACCCATTTTTTAGTAAACACTGTCCATTCCTGAAATTTCCTTCCCTGAAACCATTTCCTTGCTCAGATTGAGCTAACACTGAGAAGTTTCCTCACAACTTCATTTGCTTCCACACCTATGTCTCAAGCTTAAACTGGGAATAGAATTTCAAAATCCCACAAGGATGGAAAAATTCAATTCAGGTATTAATCACTGCATTCTGCCAAAGTGACACTCTCCATTGCTCCTTTGTTGCTAATTTTGCCCAATGGCCCCTCCTGGCACCAATGAGGGAGACCTTTAAAAGCTCAGCCTTGAGTAACGACAAGCAGGTGAGTAATCTTTGAATCTCATTATAGCTCAAAGTAAAGAGAAAAATTCCAGCTGCATTTCTTCAATGTTTCCTAAAAATTTCCACAGGTCCTGCTTCACAAAACCTCTGCCTTGCCCAGCTGGAAATCTGCCCAGAAGTCATGACCAAATGCCTTCCAAATTGCAGGATCCATTTAATTTGTACAGTTTCTATTCCAAAAGTTTCCTGTTAATTAATGAATGTCTTGCTAGAAGTTTAATTGAGAAGCCAGGTTTCCTTACAAGAAAAAGGTCTTTCTCTTTTGTTTTTAATCTGAGCAGAAGACCTGAAAAATAGCTGTGCGACAAATGAGCAGCTCTAAGATGAGTCGCAGGACCCAGCAGAAGGAAGCAGGGTGCCTCCTCCCTCCATCCCCCGAAGTAGCAGGGCTTTGAACTCATATAAGATGGTGAGGAGGACACTGAAGATGATCCAGAGAGATATCATTCCTTCCCATAACATAATGTGATGGGACAGTGTAAGAGATCAATGCAAATGAGAACTCACCCAAGATCTGGCCTTGAATCATTTGTGTGTCTGAAACCTGGCTGCATGGAACAAATCAACATGGCTTCTGGATTATAAATAATTAAAATGCTAATTACTTTAATACGCTTTTTTAAAGCAGGAATTCAATTACTGTAGTTCACATAAAGTACATTCAGTGTCAACATTCTCTCAGGTTATACGTGTGCAACATGGAGATACAATTCAGACGTGCCATCCTCAATCCTCATTCTGAGGATTAGTGTGGTTCTTTTGGGCCCCCCTAGAGGTCAAGATGGGTTACAGAGTAAGGCAATGATACAGACAATAAGTAATAATTTAGACAAGACAAATACATGGCATCAGTTTTTACTCTTTTCCTTTTCAAGCAGAAAGGGCAGTGTCCCCTTAATGAGTGTTATGGGCTAAATTGTGTCCCCTCAGAATTCATATGTTGATTCCCTGACCCCCAGCACCTCAAAATGGGACAGTATTTAGAGACAAAACCTTTAAAGAGGTGATTAAGTTAAAATGAGGCCATGAGGGTGTGTCCCAATCCAATCTGACTGGTGTCTTTATAAGCAAAGGAAATTTGGACATACAGAGAGATCCTAGAAATAAGCGCACACAGAAGAAAGACCACATGAGGGCACAGCAGGAAGGTAGCCATCTGCAAATCGAGGAGACCTCAGAGGAAACCAACGCTGCCAACACCTTGATTTCAGACTTCCAGCCCCCCTAACTAAGAGACAATAAATTTCTGTTGTTTAAGCTACCCAGTCTGTGATATTTTGTTATGGAAGCACTAGCAAACAAATATAATGAGAAACTAAAATACTGGCGCTCCCAGCATGCATTTTTCCTCATTGTCAAAATCTATAACTGCCGCCCTTGGGGGTCTCAGAGCTCTGCCTCAACCCTCTATTCAGGGTGCAAATCACATGGACCCCTGCTTTCAGTGTATTTCACATTGTAATTGTAATTATGATCACAATTCTGCAAAATCTGGAGGCATTAACACAATAGCATTCTGAATATTCAAGAGCTTAAGCCCCTAGAGACCTAGGTCTGTGGTAGAACCGCCCAATATTAGCAGGTTACATTACAACTGGCTCTAGTACATCGCTTGTGATACATCAACGTCTGGGACTTAGGTAGTAAATGTGGGCCACTTTTACGTTTTCTTTTTTTTTTTTTTTTTTTTTCCCAACGTTTTTTATTTATTTTTTTTGGGACAGAGAGAGACAGAGCATGAACGGGGGAGGGGCAGAGAGAGAGAGGGAGACACAGAATCAGAAACAGGCTCCAGGCTCCGAGCCATCAGCCCAGAGCCTGATGCGGGGCTCGAACTCACGGACAGCGAGATCATGACCTGGCTGAAGTCGGACGCTTAACCGACTGCGCCACCCAGGCGCCTCTACGTTTTCACTTAACATGCCATAAATGTGGCTGAGGCTCAACCCCCCAGGGCTCACTGTCCCACCAGAAGCAGTGATGGGCATGAAGCAGGAGTGGCAGCCATGTGAAGTCGTCCACAGTCACCAGTGAAGGTGTTCATAATCCCAGCTCACACTCTGCTGCTCATTAGCCCCAAGGAATGAGGGATCTGACACACTCCACACTAGACCTCAGCCTGGAGCTTCCAACACAGACAAAAACCCTTTCTCCTTTTCCTTGGTCAAGTCTTCTGGATCCATAAACTTATTCAACTTCCCTTGAGCTGTTTCAAACTCCAGCTCCAATTTATAGTAGGCCTGCTGGGATGCTGGTAACACCCAGAATTTGAGTTTCCCCACCCTGCTGCAAGTTGATGTTCCCCCATATTTTAATGAGCAGAGCTTTAGTCCTCATTAAAAAAATAAAATGATAAAAAAAATAAATAAATAAAATGATAACTGTCTACAATCGACCCTTTTTCAGATCATCCAAGTCTGTTTGCCATCTAAAAAGAATCTTTCACTAGTGCCAGTTGCAGAGACTAAATAATGCCACATGTAGGAGGAGATGGAAGGAAGGAAGGAAGGAAGGAAGGAAGGAAGGAAGGAAGGAAGGAAGGGAAAGGGAGGGGAAAGGGACTGAAAGAGAGGGCCAAGATAGGTCTCCAATATGCACCGTCATCCATTCATTCTTTGAATCACCACGTACTGAAGAGAGATCTACATGACCCAGGCTTAAACCCCAATTCCCAGTGACATGTATTCTTTCCTAATAAATATCTATCCCAACTCTGCATATCATTAATTTAGCATACGTAATTAACTGCTTTGGCATTTTCATAGGCTGTAACTTACATGCTCTAATAGTCTATGCTAGTCGCACCTGACCATATAGGAATGAGTAGCTAGCTACCTATGGACCCTACCCTGGCGTTTGGTGGTGAGGGGAGTCATCTGTCCACATGTGTAAGAGCTAGCTCCCACCCGGCTCCTTACCCCCAGGTAAGGAGGCTCCTTACCCCCAATCACACCACAGAATTAAAGCCTTCCCTGAGAAGGTGAGCTCCCAAGGAGAAATGTCCATCCCTTTCCTGATCATGATGGAACTCAAACTCCTTAAAGGCCCATTCACTGACACCCCCTCTGTCAGCTGTAACTGGTCCCAGCCCTCACAAGGAATTATATCTCAGTTGAGGTCTGCCTCCATAGATTTTTTAATGGCTTGGCTCACAACTTTTTAAATTCTCCCAACTTCCACTCTTTATATGCAGTAAGTATTTGATAAATATTTATAGTATTTATAATTTTAAATAATTAAGCATTTCATCGTTGAAATGACAATGTTGTAAAAGATTATTCAGGGATGCTATTTTGACCTAGTTTAAGACTTTGAAACATAGATTTTGTTTTTTTGGTCAATTTCTGGTCTTTAAAACTAGAAATTACAAGTACAAGGAAAGTAACAAATCCCCAGAATGCGGGAAAGAATAGGACAGACTAGAAGTCTGGATAAAAGATGCTTACTCGGTGCCGCTTTCGACCATCTGCGTGAGGAGAGAGATGCCATCCAGATTTATAAACTCCTGGGCAAATGTGACATCCCGGGAGAGGCTGGCTAAGTCCTTCAGGGCTTCCAGCTTGGCATCCATACTTGACGACTGGATTCGTTCATGGAGCTGCTGGGCGTTTTGAGCCTCATTGAGGACAAAAATAAATGGAAGAGTGTTCACAGAGGAAACCACAATAGACAAAAAACTACTGTTTCATTGAGAAAGGAAGACAACAGGGCCCAGAAGCATAAGACCATGTGCATTCTATATACCAAGGGCAGTTTTCCAACCTGCATGACTCCACCTTCAAGCAATGTCTGTTAATTTAATGATGGCAATTGGTTGCCTTCTTGACAAAGCCCACGTTTCTGTCTCTTGGAAAAGTAAGAGCACAAAAACAGTAAAGCCCCTGAAAGGGAACAGGAGTGGCAGTGAGGAGGGAAAAATGGGAAAATGTTTACCTTGTAAGTAAAATTATTGTCTACAAATGACAAAAAGCTATTTGCTTAGTTAAGCCATTACGCAAATTTATACAGAACATTCATGCGTTCAGTCAATATTCTGAGCAGTTACTGCCTACACAGAGTGTTCAAAAGCTTCACTAGACATTATTTCATTAGAAATAATCTTTCCCAGTTACTGAAAATCTTCTAGCACAACACACAACAGTGCTTATAAATTTTGCTTTTCAACATGTGTTTCACAGGCATTGGCTAATTACTGCACAAATATAAAACAAAATAATTAGGAAACCAAATCAGTAGCTTCACCTAAAATTAGACATTTTTTTAAGGCCTCTGCCCTTGGCTACTACATGCCGGACAGGGAGGAATGGAAATATATTGGATAATAACTTGCAGTTTATATTTCTCGTTCTTCCAGTAAAGATTTTCACAGCTACTTTTCAGTTGGGGCAGACGGTAAGAAAAATAAAATATTAAATTTTTCTGCCTCTATTTTTGCCTAATGGAAATAACTCAACATCTGTGGCAGTTACTATTTAACTCAAAACTGCAATGGGTGAAGCAATGTACTATCCTCATATTCTCCTTCTCAGCCACTTGTTTCTCCTTTGAAACTTGTTATATTTCAGAGAAAGGGGAAGAGGAGGTATTTGTCCCCGGAAGCGACGTATCTTCTGAATGGAAACTCATTAGAACTATCAGAGGAGCCCCATGTGGACTGTAACAGGGTTAAGATTGCAGAGTGAAGGACAGGAATCCACACAGGTACTGAGACCCCAACAGGCTCCACAGTCAAGGTCCCCTTCCTCCCTGCCCAGTTCCCCCTTCCCTGTCACCTGAAAGTAGCCCCAAAGAGAGAAGGGGACCCAGCAAGGAAACCAATGCCAACACTTCAGATGCCGAGGCAGGAATGGAACCATGCCCCCATCACTTGGTCAGAGAAGCACAGTGGTCTCCCATTGTAGTTATAACCAAAAACTGACACTTTGCATCAGAAATTTTAAAAAAGGAGGAGGAGGAAGGTGGGGGAGAACAAGAACTCTCTCTACTCATTCAGTTTCCTGGATATCTGAAAAGTCACCCGAACCCTAAATCCCATGTTTTTTTGTTTTTTTTGTTTTTTTTTTGTTTTTTAATTTTTTTTTAACGTTTTATTTATTTTTGAGACACAGAGAGCATGAACGGGGCAGGGGCAGAGAGCATGAATCAGAAGCAAGCTCCAGGCTCTGAGCCATCAGCCCAGAGCCTGACGCGGGGCTCGAACTCACGGACCGCGAGATCGTGACCTGAGCTGAAGTCGGACGCTTAACCGACTGAGCCACCCAGGCGCCCTAAATCCCATGTTTTTAAGAGGGAGAATGGAGAACTGAGCAAGAATCACTTTATCTTTTAAAATCATTCAAGGATACACTTTTTTGTAAATTTTTCAAGTGCACAGACAGCACTGACATATATTTACCCCAAGCAGATCACTTTGAATTCCTCGAAAAGTACAATCTCCTCCAAGCAGGAAGCCTGCATTTATTATACAGATTATGATAATAAGGAGTACTCAAAAATTATTTCATTGTCAGTATTAATGGTAACGGTGTGTGGTACTTCTAGTACCAGTAATAAAAACATCTAAGTTACCTGGGGCTTTTTATGAGCCACTATTCTAAATACCCCCATGAAGGAATTCATTTAATCTACACAACAATCCTACCAGGTGGCTGTCCTCATCACGTTCGTTGTACACAGGAAACTGAAGTGCAGACAAGTTATGTAACTTGCCCAAGGTCACACAGGTGGAATTCAGCGCAGTTGCACATTACCTAAAGCAAGAGTGTGTGCATGTGTGTGCACGCATAAGTGTGCACATGTCGGTGTGTGTGCATTTTGTCTGGCTACAGAAGAAGTTCAGCTGAGGTAGAGGAAAGAATCAAACATTTTTATGGTATGACACCATTTGCTGATTTCTTTATGGTGCACTAACACTTCCTGGCAAATTTGATGGAGACGGTTATATTTTTTAACATTTTTTTGTGCGTACATGAAAAGTGAAAGAGTTAGCATATGCTGACCCATATTTTTCAGTTAAACACAAAATAATAAAAAACAATCTACTGACAGCAAGTGAAGTTTTTACAGATCCAAAATATCCCACTTAGAGTAATGCCCAGTTCTAGACCCTGTGGCTACAGCCAAATCATAAAATGCTTGTTTAAAATGAATATAGATTCCTGGACCTTGTTTCCAGGTATCATAATTCAGCTTCTCAGTAAAGGCCCAAACAACCGCATTTTTAAAGTTCCACCAATGATTCGGGTTTGGAAACCACCAGTCTTTAGAATACAGACACCAGTCTCTTGTAGGTGGACTCCATCTTATGATATCGCCTTGTGCCCTGGCTTTCACATCTCACCATTCACCTTGCTGGGAATGTGAAGGTCACTACCAGAAAAGCATGAGCTATCGGGACGCCGAAAAACTTTACCCTGACAAACACCTAACCTTCTTTCAAGGAGTAGCTTATGTTGTGGAAGTTTTGTTCATGCACCCATGGCAATAAAAAAGAATGAACTTCTTCTTTGGCTTAGATGTGAAAACTGAGCCTTTCTAATTCTGAGACCTAACAAGGCAAGGTGGACTCTTTCTGCCCAGCCAGCAAATGAGTAATTGTAACAGGATAAACAGAAACTACAAAAACCAAATGAAATCACGGTCTCGAAAGGTCAAATTAACATTAATTCATGCTGACTGAGGTAAGGTCAATGCTAAGTCAGACAAAAATGTCTCAGCTCATCATGTGGCCATTGAAAAAGGAGTAAGAAATATGATTTCCAGAAAGTGGAAAAGAAGGCACCAGAAGACAGTTTGGCCAACTCCCACGATGCACTCTGTGGAGCTTATCACTGTGTTTAGGTTCAAGATGTTGTTGGGTACAATGTTTAAGAGTTTTTAAACCTCTCTAATGTAATTTTCAACCAGAAGAATGTGTGGTAGTTACAGTACCCACAATTTAAGTTTAGCCAGATGCTTTTCCCAATTTTCAAATTTATTTTTAGCCTACCACATGGCTTTGGTGGAAGCTGAAAATAAGAGTTAGACACAGTTTTCATGACATATGCGGAGTGAAAATAGTAACACTTGGTGTATTTTGTGCACGATATTTTTTAGGAAAGCAATAAAATGCACTGTGAAATAATACAGTTTAAATATGCTAATGCTACTATCCAAAGAATCTGCAAGCAAGTAAGAGAGACGAAGATAAGCAACACAGCCAGCTACAGTAGTCTAAATATTCTGTAGCACTTTGTTTAGCTTTTGAAGTGTTTCATCTAGAATCAGCTGTCAATGAAACAACCTTAGTGGCAAATATTTCTCAAATTATATTATTATGAGTTGTCATAATCACTGACCAAAACTAGAAAAACGCTTAAACACTCTCTCTTTTACACACATACACACCCTGACTTTAAAGAGAGGTAATCATAGGCTGTCTTTGGTTTTGTTTGCTTTGTCCGTTGGCTGAATTCGCTCAGATGGCATTAGGTGTATGTGTGGGCAGGTGGGTAAGACCAATCAGTACAACTGAGTTACCCCATCTGTAATATGAGAATTGTTGAAGTGACCACCAAACTCAAACCTTATAGTCAATTTACTTGCACTGAACCTGAAATAAAAGTTTCCTCCTCTGAAATGGGAAATACAAGGAAAGGCATTACTGCTAATCCAGGATCTGCATGTGAGGACATTCCAGACACCTTCTGTCTTGCACTAAAGTTACCCTCAAAAATTAATAACCCAGGGGCACCTGGGTAGCTCAGTCGGTTAAGTGTCCGACTTCAGCTCGGGTCATGATTATCATGGTTCGTGGGTTCGAGCCCCACGCTGGGCTCTGTGGTGACAGCTCACAGCCTGGAGCCTGCTTCAGATTCTATATCTCCCTCTCTCTCTGCCCCTTCCCACTCACACTCTGTCTCTCAAAAGTAAATAAACATTTAAAAAATTTTTAATAAATAAATAAAAATTAATATCCCATAATCACATATAGCAGAACTGAAGACCAAAGCATTTACTAGAAAGCTATAAACTAAAATCAACTTACAGGAGATGTGGTTAATCGAAGGATAGTGCCATTTTTTATTTCATTGCGATTCTGGAAAAGAAAAATAAAATCTTTGTAAGTCTTCAAATTTTAGAAGCTTAGTAAAGAAGAGAGAGCAAAGGCAAAAATAATCTAGTAGTGATACCATATAATAAGAATTCTTATGATTCAGTTTGTCACTTTATTCTCATAATTCTTGAGTGATTTTTAATTATTTCTACAAAGAACTTTAAACTGGGTCTCAGATGTATTAACTTTATAACAAGTCACAGACAGCATTCAGCACAGAAGTGAGTATAAGTCCAGAGAGTAGGAATATAGGGCCCAAGAAGAGCAAACCAAAAAAAAAGCAACTTTGAAAGGTTATTTAGAAAATACAACCTAACCAGTTCTGCTAGATTAAAACACACATCTGCACAAAAACTTGTACATGAATGCTCACAAAAACGTTATTCATAATAGCCAAAAGCTGGAAGCAACCCAAATGTCCAGCAATTGGTGAACAAAATGTGGTATACCCATTCAACGGAATATTATTAGGCAATACAAAGAAATGCTGATACATGCTACACCATGAATGAACCCTGAAAACATTACACTAAGTGAAAGAATCCTGACACAAAGGCCACCGCTGTTATGGTTCCATTTATATGAAATGTCCACAATAGGCAAATCCACTGAGACAGAAAGCACACTGGTGGTTTCCAGGTGCTGGCAGGTGGCGGGGGCTGGGGGGAGATGAACGCTAATGGTTGCAAGGTTTCTTTTCCCAGTGATGAAAATGTTCTAAAATTGATTGTGGTGATGATTTCACAAATCTAGGAATATATCAAAAACCACTGAATTGAGCACTTCAAATAGTGGATGTAAGGGAATGTGAATCCCATCTAAATAAAGCTACCTTTTTAAGGTTATATTAAGGAACTTGGTTTCTTAACATTTGCCAGCTCTGTGTGTCACCTTAGAGTGAAGAACACAGCATAAATAAGAAGAGCCCAAGTCAGTCTTTCTCCACTTGGCAAGCATGTTGGCGGTGAATGTCCTAAAGCTGTCACGTAGAATCTTTGGCATTGGAAGTAGAATCTCACTGGCAGTTTTATTTCCTGCCACCAGAGTACGCACCATTCTCAGCTTTCAGGAGGAGACCTTATGGGAGTCGCACATCCACATGCCCCACCCTGGAGCACAGAGGCCAGGAAGTTAATAAAGCGCCATGAGGATCATTCTCCTGCATCACTTAAGAGGAGCCACAATCTGGAATGTGTTCAGCAGGCACACGGAGGTGGTACAAAGCTTCTCAGGATAAGATGCCAAAAGCACACAGAACACACTCTCTCTCTCCCTCAGCCAATTCTGACTACTTATTGGAAAATGAATTTTCTAAAACGACTACCTAAAAGAAAGCAGGCCCACACTGTCTCCCAAAGAAAACTAATCCAAACGTTTATACCAAGGGCAGGATGGCCTGAAAGTTCAACTCTGTCAATTCCAGCTCAATCTAGAGCATCCGCAGGCAGACACCCTGGGCTGCCTCTGGAGAAAGCAAGCTTCTCATTATTGGAAGTGTCAGGCAAGGCCCGAATGACCACCTGGTCGGCAGGAAAGGTGAAATTAATTTCTGTCATTTAAAAAATCTTTCAACCCTAAAATTCTATGACTCTCTGCCAAAGGAGAGAAAGACAGCAAATTCTCATTATAAAACATTAAGGAAGCTGAAAACATAGCATCCCTCTTTCTTGCTCAGGTTCTAAATGAATTGAGAAATAAGAGAGTCAGAAGATGAAAACCTAAAATATCCCCTTTACTAGTTTTTACGGAAAACAAGGCTCAGGGTAAGAACCAACAAGACAGCTAACTGGACCCTCAGATTACCTGTTGAGGTCAGACCTAAAGCAGTTTCCTTCCCAGAGAAAAAGGGGCCCACTTTATTCTTCCCAAATAACCAGTCAAGAAGAAAAAGCAGCCCTGTGAACACAAAGAGGCCGGAAGGACTTAGGATAATATTTCCTCATGGAAATTTGGAGTGAGGGTAGGGATTCCTAATAATAGCAATAAACATTTATTGAAAGGCACCGAGCTGGGGTATTTTAGGGGTTTGCTGTCATGCTTATTTAACCATCATAACAACTCTTTTTTTAAGATTTTTTTAAAACTAGTCTCTATATCCAACGTGGGGCTCAAACTCACAACCCAAGATCAAGAACTGCATGTTCCACTGACTGAGTCGGCCCTCTGCCCATTTTCTCTCTGGAAAAAGACCAAGATTTTGCATTTATCCTCAGAGGGGAATTATCCTCATCAACTGGTCAACGTACATGAGAGCAAAGAAGTAAGTATGGTATCAGCAAACGCCCTGCAGGTTCTCAGGGGTTCCCTGTGAGGCCCACAGTACAGGACCCTAGGTGGGGGTATGACTGGGGTAAAAGTAAGCAGCTGGCCCCCAGGTTGACTCCTGCAATGTTGGCTCCTGACTTTTGGGGATCTAAGTATGAGTTCTTTAAAGAAAGAGTCTTAAGCACTGTGTGTTTAAACCAAAAGCAGCATCAAAACCACCGACAGGAGGAGCTGGGTTCAAATTCCCCAACTTGTGCTCAGTGCGAGGTCCTTAACCACACGGATGTAAGTCTTCTCTTCCCTAAAGTAGGGAGAGCGAGCCATTGCATGGGGAACAAAGAGTAAGAACAAGAGGTGATAAATGCGCTGAGCCCAGCCTAGAAGTGGCTCAAAAATGAGAGGGACAGCCACCATTAACTAGACAGCAGCTCTCATCCCTGTGCCTCTGTCTTCTCGGCTAGCAGTTCATTTGCCTTTCTGGCTTTTCCTTTCCTCTGAAAAAAATGTGTTTCTAATCAGTGTTTTGCATTTTGGAATAAAAGAAGATAAGGGGAAGAGCTATTAAATTTGCATTAAAAATGTTAAGGTCCTGGGGCACCTGGGAGGCTCAGTCGGTTAAGGGCCCAACTGTCGATTTCAACTCAGGTCATGATCTCACAGTTCGTGAGTCTGAGCACAGAGCCTGCTTGGGATTCTCTCACTCCCCCTCTCTCTCTGCCCGTCCCCTGTTTGCTCTCTCTCTCTCAAAATAAATAAACATTAAAAAAGTTATTTTAAGTGTTAAGGTCCTGTCAGAAAGGTAGATGAGACTCAAAGAGAAAGGCAGTACAGACAGACCTGTGCTTCAGAGGCTGTGTTCTATCAGGAAAATCAACTGGATGACACCTCTTCGACCACAGGCTGATGTCACCTTCCACTCTCCAAAGAATGTAAAGTTGGTCAGCAAAGGAAAAGGCTTATGCTTTCTCTGATTCTATAAATTTCATCCAGGCAACGTAGAGCATCACTTAAGAGTGGGGTCTCCAGGGGCGCCTGGGTGGCTCAGTCGGTTGAGTGTCCAACTCTTGATTTCGGTTGAGCATCCGACTCTTGATTTCAGCTCAGGTCATGGTCTCATGTTTGTGGGATTGAGCCCCACGTTGGGCTCCACGCTGTCAGTGATCCCTACTTGGGATTCTCTCTCTCCCTCTCCCTCTGCCCTTCCCCATTTGTACTCTCCCTCTCAAAATAAATAAACATTTTTTAAAAAGTGGGGTCTCCTTGGGGCACCCCAGTGGCTCAGTTGGTTGAGCATCTGACTTTGGCTCAGGTCACGATCTCACAGTTCATGAGTTCGAGCCCCACATCAGGCTCTGAGCTATCAGCTGGCACATTAAGGTCCAGCTATCAGTTCACAGCCTGGAGCCTGCTTCGGATTCTGTGTGTGTGTGTCTCTCTCTCTCTGCCCCTCCCCCTTCTCAAAAATAAACATTAAAAAAAAAGAGTCTAGGATGCACAAAGAGAGTAAAGATATGACACTTACAAGGTAGACTGGCCTTTAGCCACTTAAAGAGGGAGGGGCAGGCATACATGAGGTGAAATTCTGGCTCTGATTTGCAGTTTGTGAATGTGTCCTGTCTCTGCAGTGGCCAGTTCGACAGTATGGTAGCCATATTTGTGTTTAATGCTTCTAGTTCATAAATTAAGAAGAAATCACAAAGCTCATGCTTTGGGAACAAAAGTGTATGTCTTCCTTCATTAGAAAAGAGTGAATTTCCTTATAGGAATTTCCTAAAAGGCCCTCGTAAACTCTTCAGTGGAAAACATCAACTGTTTGCATCCAAAGATTCTTTGAATCCCTCAACTGGAAAATCTCTGCTGTTAACACCTATCCTGGACTGCTGTACCATATCCATACATGCTTTGAAAGATCGGCCTAAATCAAATTCCAATTCTCAAGAAATTCTGATATTACCTTCTACGATAGTCTTTTGATATATCAACTTGACTAGTCTGCTCTCCCCAATTATTCAATCAAATATGCATCTAGGTGGTGTTACTGTAAAGGTATTTTGCAGGTGTGGTTAAAGTTGATAATCAGTTAACTTTAAGTAGGAGAGATTATCCAAGATAATCTGGGTGGGCCTGATTCCATAAATTGAAAGGCCTTAAATTCTACCAGTGGACAGCAGATTCAACTTTTACCCCAGAGTTCCAGCCTCCTCTTCCTGAAAGCATGCCCTATGCATTTTGGATTTGCCTATCCAGTCTCCACAATCACGTAAGCCAACTGCTTGCAATAAACCTCTTTGCACATATCTCCCACTGGTTCTGCATCTCTTGTTGAACCCTGACCAATACGCCTGCACCTGCTGAGACATTGCCCAAGCTTTGCATGGCTGTGTTTTCCCTTTACCACAGTGAGCAATATACTGGCCAGCTTTGTTTCATCAACAGGTTGTACTGGTGACCCCTGGAGAGCAGCTTCCAATGGGGCCAATCCAGCAGCATTCAACCAGGTCAGGGTCACTTTCCCAGGCTAGCCAAGGAATAACACCACCAAATGACATATAAAAGCATGTGGGGAAGAAAAGAAAACAATGGACCAACCTCCCCCCGCCCCCAAACAGAGAGGGGCATTCTGCAAAAATGAAGAATGTATCCATCGGGTCACAGGCCAAGACACTGCCCCCTGCCCCTCTCTGAGAAATCAGTCTTCAATCCTCCATTTTTTTGTATGACCGTCATATCATCTCTTTTAGAGTCACCATAAGGGCACATTAAAATACTGGTTTCTAGGGCTCCTGTTCCCTAGCCACTTTCTCAGGGATGCTCATTTTCGCTATAATCCTAAGTAACTCTGAGGCACAATAGTTTAGAATCATCCCAGTCTAATCCGCAAGAACACCCAGCACATTCAGACTAAGTATTGTGAATTTCAAGGAAATAGAGTCTGAGGCAAACAAGACTAATGCCAGCACCTCAAAAATGAAGAGAAAAGAGGCAGCCAGAACATTTGTGCAGTGAAATGTCCCAACTGCACACAGTGTACGAGAAGAAGTGGCCCAGTGAAAGCCAGCTAAAGCCCCACTGTCATATTTACTCATGCCCAGCAGTTCCTGACTGTACTAGCCCCTGACATTCACAGGCGTCTCGATAGGATGTCTTTGTGTTTCTTCACAGAACTAGCTCAGCGACTCAGTCTCTGTGTGGGTTGGATAATAAGATCCTGCTGAAAAATGTCACTGTTCTCCTATTTTTCCCTCTGAAATTTGTTTTTCTCAGTATGCCAACTTTCTATCTAGCCAGACAAATTAAGAATTATTCCCTGGTCAAAAAGCAAGGAAAGAGAAGGTCAGAGGGGGAGAGGGCGCTTACGACCCCAAAAAGCCAGACTCCTGGAGGGCAGGCAGCTCCGGGGTCTTTTTTTCCTCTGGCTCCCTCTCTCCTCCTCTCTCCTTGTCTGCTTCTCTCTCTCTCTCCAGATGTGACAGGGCCCTTACTTTGGATGTATTACTACTAAATAATGCTGTTTTTCACCCCCATTACTCAATCATCACAAACACTGATTTTGCATGTAAACCTGACCCTTTTTGTCCTTTATGTGTCCATTTGAGTGATCTTCAAATCTTCAGGCTGAAGGAATAACTGAGGACAGTACATGATATGCCGGTTGCTAGGTTACGCAGCAATGCCTCCAGACAGAGGACTACGGGTCTAACATTTGAGGAGCGATGTTAGAAATACCCTAAAATAAAAATCTGAACCTCCAAAAACAGGAAAAAAAAGAAGGCTGGGAGGCGGGGGTGAGGTAGAAAGATGAGAATGTGTGGCAAACTGTGGTAAATGCACATTCACCGTAATTCCCATTGTGGCCTTCCCCAGGTTCGTTTACCATCAGAGACCATGTCCCCATCAACCCCAGACAGCTTGAGCAATTCATCTTCACCCATTAATCGAAGGATCTGGGCTTGACTTCTTGTCCACTCTATTTTCCTGCCCCTAACTCGATTCTATTCTCAGTTGTTTTTCTTCCATCACTTTCCTTTTCACAGAACACAGGCATCCTTTACACAATTCCCAACATCAAGAGAAGACGGAACGAGGCAGGTATAAAGGAAGATATCTGCTAACTACCTATTTGTGATGTGTAAACACAGACCACGGAAGGAGGCCGAGGGCATGCTGCACAGGAATGGTTTGCTCTCTTTCCATATGTAATGAGACTCGGGGTAAAATGAGCGGAGAGCTGCAGGTAGACAGCTTGCAGGGGCCCAGGGAGTCTCCCGGGATGTCGTGAACCCCAGGGGAAGAACATAGGGAGAATGCTGGTCCCCCTCAGCATTTTAATCAACCACTTGTAGAAGACAGAGATGAAGAACAGTATGTTTTTCTGCAGAAGAACATGCTGTCTTACCTTAAAGGAACAAGCACTATTAGATGTTCACTCTTGATGAAAAACAGGCACCCTTTTTTTGCTTGCTTCCTCAGCCAAGTTCACATGGTAGGAGTGAGCACACACCTATCTTGGTGTCCAGGCCCAGGGACCAAAAGCTCAAGGTTGGACCCAATCCATATCCAGGTCTCCCTGACACCCTAGGATAAGAATTGACTGAGTACAATTTGCTAAGAAATAATGGAAGGTCATTATTTAGAGATGAGTCTTAGACTCAACCTTGAAGTCAGAGTAGGCAGCCCCCTTGAGCACAGAAGCTGAGGGGGACAATTTTAGCAATCCAGACAGCGGGATCAGCACCAGCAATGGCATAGTGTGGTCATCTGAGGAATGAGGACATGTATTAAGAAAATCTCTCTCTCTCACTACAGGCCCTGGGAGAACAGTAATGTCACGAGCATGATGGACCAACAGGGGTCTGGGAGCCTAGAAAGTGCAGTAGACCACAAGGAAGGAAGCCCAGGTTGGGCCTGAGCCATCTAACTTCCCATGTGACCTTGGGCAAGTCGATCAGCTTCAGTTTCCTCATCAACAGAATGGAGGCAAGGGGCCCAGCACCAAAGGTCAATTCTCTTCTCTTTTATTCTCAGTACAACAAAGAGGAAACATTTAAGGTTTCTGAGCAAAATTACTGATTATGATGAAGGGAATGCTTCAGAGAAATGAATCTGTCAGCAGCAGTGAACTGGAGTAGAAAGGAAGTAAGTTAAGGAGGTTGGCTGAGGTGATGAAGGATTCTAGCAACACACTTCTAACTACGATCACTGCAGGGCTTGGCACTTAACTGAGTCAGCCCGCAGGCTCCAGCCCCAGGCCCACCTGCCCTGAGCGTCTCCAGTCTCCAAGTTCACCATCTGATACAAGCACCCAGATCTGAAAAGCTAGTAAAAAGTTCTATGATAAAAATTTATGCCTTTCCTCACATGCATAACTTGAAGGAGAGTAAATATGGCCCAATTTTTGGTGGGTGATTTTGTAATGTTTAACAAAAGCCTTAAAAATGTTCAAAATCAAATTCTAAGAATTTGTCCTACAGAAACATCAGAGGTACCGACATCTTACAAGGGCTGTCTAAGGCAGTATTAGTCATAATGGAGAAAAAAAAAAAAAAAACTAAAAGCAAATCCAGTGCATTATTTATTGTTTCTTATCTCAAAGCCCAGCTTTCTTGGCCCCACTTTGGAATACAAGAGCTACACCCAAGCATTCCCCTTTGCCACCTGACAGAATGTGAAGCTTCACCAGTGGAGGGCACCGGAATGATCCTGCCTGGTCAGAAAAAGGCTGCTGGCTTTCCATCCACCACCATGATTCTTATTATTTGATGTGCAAGTCCTCAGGCCTCCTGCCCTACTCCGCCTACAGAGGCCACTTCTAAGTCACTCTGCCTACTACAGACTCCTTTCTATAGTCCAACACAGGTGTGTATCCTTCACCTTGGTGGTGATGTCCCTGTGGCAGCCATGCTCTCTTCGAAGAGCCTTGGGGAGGGGGGCAGTTCCCTCTCTTGGGCTTTAGTTCTCAAACTGCCCACTCCTCAGACTAAAGGCCACAGCTGGTTTGCTGCAACTGCTTCTTCAGCATCCTCTTTTACCCCTTTCCTCGCAGTTAACCAGTTCCTACAAGGAACCATTTTTTAAAATAAAATGCTCCTGTTCAAATAATGGTATGGTTTCTATACCCTGACTGATACACAAAGTCTTCCAAAGGTTCCCTAATATGAAGGAAAATTGAAATAAATATAGTTAAGCAGCCCAATTATACATAACACAGCCATTAAAGGGCTGGTATAAAAAAATGTTTAATAATATCAGAACATGTCACATTGCATTGTGCAGCAAAAAATGTAGGTTGCAAAACAGTATTGTAATATGAGTCCAAATTGTTGGAATATAACGTGTGTGTATACACCAAAAAAATACCAGTGCCCGTGTGTAGATAACTACAGGAACAATGTTCCTCGTGTGCAACAGATGAAAAAAGGAAAGAGAGCAGGAAAAATGTCTGATATTGTGGGTATTTGCCCAACCCAGCTAATGAAGATTGTCTATGTTTCTGCAGGAGAAAGCGACCTCCCTGGTTTTGACAGAAGGAACTAGCAAAGCTGGAGTGAACCACATGAAACAGCCTTTCCCCTGCAGTCGTGTTTTATCATCCATTTGAGACAGAGACTTGATTCCCCAGCCCTTCTCCACTGCCATCAATTTTAACTTAGCCCCCAATCAAATGTCACATTGCACATGTTTAAACCGAGGTTACAATGTTGCTGGCAAGTTAGAGCCTGTGGCCTCAGAAACCCACAAAGTGCTGGAGAGGAGAGTTGCACTTACAGGAAAGAAGCTCATGCTTGCAAAACATACACATTTAAAAGGCCACCCCAAGGGCCCTGGCAGGGATCACCAAGGATGCCGCTACAGCAGTGAAAATGCCAACCCCACAGCTGACTCTAGCCAAAGCCAATGCAAACAACAGACTATGGAGGGAGAACAAGACGGACACCTCTGTAGCAGAGAGCTATGGAACAAAGTGGGATGGAAACATCAGAGAGGGAGAAGTGAACAAGCTCGCTGGCTGGCATCAAAGAGACAGCACGGTGTCACATGATATCCCAAAAGTAACCTGCTGCTGTGGTGTGACCCACCTACACACTGGTATCTGAAGGGCCTGACTCAAAGCGTGGCTTCGCCACTAACAGCTTTGTCTCCTTGGACATTTGGCACAGCACCTGGCACATAGCTGGTGCTCAGTGAAATTCAGTAAATGAGCTACATGTACATGACAACATCTCTGGACCTCCCTCGCTGCCACACGAAGACAGTCATACCTAGACTAAATGGTATTGCTGTGGGGATTAAATTAGTGCTAACAACGCCTCGATCTGGCACACAGAATGGATGCAACACATCATTCATAAGAAGGGGCAGCTTTGCTACTGAGCACCAAAAATATGGAAAATCTGCCTGACAAAGAAGACGGAAGAGGATCTGAGGCAAAGGGAACACAGGTCAAGGCCATTTTGTTCACCTGCCTTGAGACATCGCAGTACAGCGATTCTTTTTCTTTTCTGTTTTTCCCCATGATCGTGGATTTGTTAGCAGTCGGGTGGAGCCTATGGATCTTTTCTCTGAATAAGGTCTTTAAATGCAGAAATAAAATGCATACGCTTGCAAAAAAAACCCGATAGTTACGCAAATATTTTTAAAATTGTATCATAGTAACATATATGCTGCTTTATCAATGTAGTTATCAGCAACTTTCTCCAGAAATTGCCAGATCGTACATATTTTAAGCATTGCAGGCCGGAAGGGCTGCAACAATGATACATAAATAAATGGGCACAGCTGTGTTCCAATAAATTTTATTTACAAAAACAGGTGGCAGCCTGGATTCCACCCAAAGGCTATAGTTTGTTGATCCCTGTATTAATGCATGAAATAACAAGATACATTACAAGGTCTAATAACCACCATAATTTCTAATTAAGTGTAATGATCATAAATTACATGTTGAAGAAGCTGTAATAACAGTGATAAATGGAAATATCTATGATTTCTACTGGTAACATTGGCACAGATACTGCTTTACTACTGTGGCTTCTTGCCTATATTCATGACTGAAATAATGCAAAATTTATATTTTCACAGAGTTGTAACTTTCTTTCTGCATAAGTTCATGGACTCCAGGTTAAAACGGTGGTTTTCCACTGTACTTTAGAAGAAAATTCAAATACCTACTATGCTTTAAAAGACTCAACTGGATGTGGCCCCAGCCAACCTTTCCAATCCCATCCGATCTACTTCCCACCCCCAGCTCACTATCCCTATCACACCAAGTCCTTCATGCTTCAGGGCCTTCACACTGGCTATTCCTTTTCCTGCAATGCTATGATCTGCCTCCTTATGATCCACAAGTCTTGGCTCAAATGTCTCCTCTTTAGAGACATTCTTGATGCCTTATGGCAATCTCGGCCAAGGCCCACAGATGGACATCCAGGGCCTTGCAGGGAGATCCAGATTGCCCTGGAGCTGGCTTGACCCCATGAAGAAGACCCAGAACCAAGACAGTAACCCTGGGTAGCAGAAATCCTTACAGGAGAATTACTGCTTAGAGAGGAGGCATAAGTTTTCTTCTCGGGGCTCATGTGTTAGAAGAAGAAAGGTCCAAAGCTCCTTATTCTGGAAACCACATCCACACTGCTGTAGTTGTATTTCGTTTTTATCTGGTTATTTGTTAACTTGAGCCAAGCCAAATCATATTTCTGACCTGTTCTGGAACCTATATTCTACAGCTGGCCTAGCAGGCTGAACCTCAACTGTAACACCTACCACACTCTGCCCCCATATGTGTATCACAGTACGTTACTCACTTCCTTCATACCACATACCCCAATCTCAAAATAAATACCTTGTTTGTTTTTTAAAAATTTCTCGTCTGTGTCCACACACACAAGAACATATGCAAGAGAAGAGTGGGAATCTTCACATTTTATCATCATCAGTGCCTAAAACAGTGCCTGGTAGGTGAAACGTGTTCAATAAATACTTTTTAAGTGAATGGAATGGATATTTTAATCACAATTGAGAGTAAGAGCCAGAATATATTTGTAAACTAAAGCTAACTGCCCATTTATGTCTTCAAAGACAGACATACAGTCCCTTTCTTCCTTGTGCAATGCAAATAAATTTCAAACTATCTTTCCTTTCCTTCCCTATTCTATCTACAACCTTCTGTCCACAAGAGGATATTTATTTCATGCCTACTATGAGGCACATGTATCATTAAGCATTTTTTTAAAACAGAGAATTGACACGTATTTGCTCGTGTTCCAGTACCAATCCATGTGTCCGCAACGGTGTCCTGAATGGAAATGAGCCATATTCCACCACACTGGTCACCTGGGCCACAGTACCAGGCTGCCCAGGCACAGGAGCAAGGTCACAACAGCCCTGAAGCTCTCCAACACCCAAGCTCTGCAGCTCATGAGGCCGTCCAGAAGCACTCCCAGAAATCCACCTGCTCCTGCCCTATGGGGAAGGGCCCCGTTAAGAGAAGAGGTGGGATGGATGCCCGAGGAAGGCAGGCTGCGGATTCAGTGCGGGAGACAAAGTACCCAACAGTGCACACAAAACAAAGAATGGGCTTCAGTGGACATCCACAAGAGTCTGCTTCATGCCATCCTCTCTTCCCTCCCTCCTTACACCAGGAGGGAAATCAGAGTTTATTTTCTTTATTTTCTTTTAATTTTAACGTTTATTTATTTTTGAGAGACAGAGAGAGACAGAGCACAAGGAGGAGAGGGAGACACAGAATCCGAAGCAGGCTCCAGGCTCTGAGCTGTCAGCATAGAGCCCGATGCGGGGTTTGAAGCCACAAATCGTGAGATCATGACCTGAGCCAAAGTCAGTCACCCAACCGGACTGAGCCACCCAGGTGCCCCGCGAAATCAGAGTTTAAACAGAGTCTTCTAGAGGAGTTAGTAAGGATAACAGATGCAAGGGGCAGGAAGTAAACAGTCAAAACTTTTAAAGTTTTACAAACTCATCTGCATTTGAGCTTTCCTCTGCCTTTTTTCACTAGAGCACCCACACTGCACTCAGACATCCAGGCCTTGTCTCCAGAAGCTGTCTGTCTTGTCAGGGTAGGCAAGGGAACTAACTCTACCTTCATGGAAAGCACTCATGACATAGTCAGCAATAACAAGACTGTGCCAATTCAGTTAAATAGGGCTTTTTTCTTAAGAGTTAATTCAAAGATAATTGCCAAAGAAAGCATTTATTTTATAGACTTATTTTCTGGTGTAAGTATGTCCAATCCAGATGAACTAACTAATTGGTATGAAGGGACAACTACTTGGTGAATTAAATAAATGCCTTTTTCACATAGAGACTTGATAACAAGGTTTTGGGTTTTTTACTATAAAAAGATCCTGTGAAATAAGATGACATATATCATAGAAACAGCAGCTGATTTAAAAAGCCATTTACAACATGGCTTTTAGCAAAAGGTAAAGGTATAAATAAAACTGAGACAAAATCCAGGCTGTAGAATTAGTCATAGACAATCATATTCAAGTTACCTCCTTTCTCGGACACTTAATTTTATTAAAAAAAAAAATGGGAAATACACTAACTGATAAATACATGCCAATGTTTGTAGAAATTAATTAAACTCAACAGAATGACTTGTAAACAGCAAATGCCCAATATATAATACATAAATAGCTATAAACAATGAAAGTGCATAAACACAGATATAACTTATGATGGATACATGAGGTCTTAGGCATACATTTTACTAAACGTACACTAAATGTCTACTAAATTTAATTGAAAAAAAATTTACAAGACTTTCATTGGAAAATGTCAAAGAACATTCTAATGAATTAATAAATGAAGATAAATCGTTTTCATGGATGAAATAGAAAAATACCATAAAGAAAGCAATTTTCCCCAAAATTAATCCATAAATTAGTTCAATGCTAATTAAAATCCTAACAGGATTTGACAAGCTGATGCTAAAATACATATAAATGGCACAGTATGGACTGGGAAGGATAATTTTGATAAAGAAAAAGAAGACAGGTTCATTCTCCTGGTATCAAGTTTTGTTACCAAGTTGTAAGTGATCGAAGGTGTGTGGTAAAGAACCAAAAAGCCACAAAGATACCTATACTCGAGAAAACTTGACTCACAACAGAAGCGATGATCAGAAGCAGAATCATGGGGATGGGAAGAAGGGCAATGAATTAGTCAACAAATGGTGCTAGGACAAAAAAGATAAAATTAGAGCCCTGCCTAATGCATGTGCATGCGCGCATGCACACACACACACACACACACACACACACACACACACTTTCAAAATTGATTAATTACCTATATAAAAATCAAGACTTCATAGCTTTCGAAAGAAAACACAAAAGAATACCTTTATGACATATGGCTAGAGAAAGTGCTTTTAAACAAGACATGGGAAGCCCAGATATTAAAGGTGGGGGGGAGGAGATCAATTTAATCATCTTAAAATGAATATTTAACTTATTTTTAACAATAGACACCACAGGAAAGTTAACAAAAAGCTATGGACTAAGCGGAGCTATAGAAAAAAGAACTTGTGTCCACTTCCGATAAAGAACTCCTGTCAGTCAATGAAAGTACAACACTCTGCTCCCACTGCTGGACAAAGACTGGACAGGCAGTTTGTAAAAGGGAAATCTGAAGAGATAATAAACATAGGAAATATGCTCAGCCTCAGCAGTTAGGGAAATAGTAATTAAAACCACAAGAAGCCGCCCAGCATCCCCATCCACTTGGCTAAAAAGACTGTGACAGCAAGCGCTGGTTAGGAAGGCGGGAATACGAACTCTACGTTATGGGTGGCACTAGGCCGGCTGAAGGTCGTTGGGCAATTTCTGGTAAGGCTGAATCAGGGCGCACCCTGCAACCCAAAGGCTTTCTACATTCTGTAGTGGAGAAACTTTCAAGTGAGGGCACATGAATACATGTACAAGAATATTCATTACAGTACTATTTGTGATACCAAAATTAGGGAAACAACTGCTTATCAGCTGGGTTTTATTCATGCCATGGGGTATTATGCATAATTAATCTCAAAAATATAACTTTGGATGAGAAACTTAAATTGGAAAATATTACCTACAGTATTATAGCAGTAACTTCAATTTTAAAATGCTAAACAATTCTCTATATTATTCACGAAAACATAAATATGCAGAAAACCTATAAAACATTCATGAGGATAATGTACATCAATCTCAGGCTAGTACTTACCTCTGGGGAGAGAGGAATAGAAAGAGAAACAGGAAGAATGACAGAGTAGGGCTTAAGCCAGACTAGCTTTTTTTTTTTAAAGATAATCTGAATCAATAGGCAAAATGTTAATATCTATTAACATCTAGATGATTGAGTATATGGGTGTCAGTTATATCATTTCCTGTGCTTTTTTGATATGTTTGAAATATGGCATGATTAAAAAGTTTTAAATTACTATTTAAATGATTTCTGCTTGACAATAATATCACTAGTCTAAAATTCATTGGTCTGAGTCAAAAGCAGTGGCTGGATTTCTTACATCTATGCATTACTCTGTAATGAGGGAATAATTAAAGATATAAGCATATATTTAAAACCAATGTGCTGACTATAAATTAGCCTTGCACAATCTTGTTCTTCTTTTCCCTGCCAACAGTTACATTCTTAAAACAACCAAAATGCAGTCTTTTTAAAAAGTGCCTATTAGTCAAGCCAGTGGTTTTCAAATAATGAAATGCTTTTGTTCTAAAAAGGGGATAAAAAAAATCCCTCAGATGATGCCTCAGAACCTAAACTAGACAAAGAGGCAGTGTATTAATATTAACATGTTTTATGAGCTCAAGTTTGTAAATGTGTATTTTATCAAGGTCATCAGTAGGAATTAAGGAAGCTTTTATAGTAACATAAAAATTCAATATCTGGTATTGTGGATGATTATCACAATAATATAACAAGCTTCCACATTCAATTTACTTTGTGTTTTATTATCTTACTCACTGTGGAGAAAATCTGGATGCATTTCCACGTGTACAAGTTTTCTACTGCTATGTAACAAATTATCACAACCTTAGAAGCTTAAGACAACACAATGTGTAATGTCACAGTTTCTATGGGTCAGGAATCTAGAACGTTTTAGCTAGGTCCTTTACTTGGGTTTTTCAGGGCTGAAATCAAGATGCTGGTTGGCTGAATCCTAATTTGGAATTCAGAGGCCTCTGTCAAGTTCATTCCAACTGTTGATGAATTTGTTTCCTTGTGTATGACTAAGATCCCTCTTCCCTCCATTTTTAAGCTAGCTATTGACAAGGAACCATGCTCAACTCCAAGGGGTTGCTCTCCTCCCATCCTTATCCTGGAGCCTTTTCCATAACATGACAATTTTCTCCTTCTCAGGGACAATAGGAGAGCATCTCTATAATGCTTTAGCTTCTCTTAAAGGGCCCCTCTAATTAGGTCAGGCCCACAAAGATAATCGCCCTTTTGATTAACCCAAAGTCAAGTGATTAAGGACCTTAACTGCATATGCAAATGCCTTGGAACATACAGTATGAGATAATCACAGAAGTGACATCCCATCATATCCACAGATCCAGACCATATTCAAAGAGAGAGAATTATACTGGGCATGTAACACTAGGGGGTGGGTATCTTGGGTGCCACCTTGGATGCTGCCAACCACACACACACACACGTATGTACCTGTCAGTGGTAAATGTTTTGAGAGCCTAACTCGAAATCTAAGGATTCTTGGAAAAGGTACAATGGGACACCTTTTCTTTCAAATCTATATAACTAACATCTAATCTCAACTCTCATTCCTGATAAATATTCAAATTCAGACCAAAAAAAAAAAAATCCAAAGCTCACAGAAAGGAATCAAATTAGATTTTCACCTGTTACTGGACACCAGCCATGCTCCTAAGCCAATATATCTGAACCACCCCTGATCTATGTGGGCCAGCACACAGGTGCAGCAGCAGTAAACCTGCTTAATGATTTTGCTTGAATGGATGGATTCGTGCCTGATTTAAAATAAAACAGTACAATCTTCCCAGTCAATGACACATTTATAAGCAGTGTAAATATATGCACAGGGATGGAGGAAATGAAATGCTTCATATTGATGTCTGTTTAAAGTCAACTTAACCTGGCACCTTAATAATGATGAAGCTCTTATTACAGTTTCTGTTGATTCTTTTACTTATGTTTAAAGAACTCAAAATAATATTTTAAAAGGCTGTATAAACTAAATACATCTGCAATTCCTGAACCACCTCTGAAAACCCCTGAAATGGAACTTTCTTCATAATAATACAGAAGATCTTCATTTCAATTCCAAAATTCACCGCCAGAAGCTCTGCAACCTAAAACTCCAAAACCCCTAAGGCTTCTGTGAGCCCTAAATGCTTAAATGAAATCATCCATTAAAGTGCCTGGTGCCTAGGGGGTCCTTAACAAATGGTGACTGTATAAGCCAGGATGACCCCGTTTCTTTGACTCATCATTAAACTTCTATTTTCTAAGGAAACAGTGAAAAAAATCACAAAAAGCCTCAGGTTGAAGAATGGACGCTATTGTATTGTTTTAAAAAACCAAAAGAGAGAGGGGCATCTGTGTGGCTCAGTCAGTGAAGCATCCGACTTTGGCTCAGGTGATGATCTCACGGTTCGTGAGTTCAAGCCCCATGTCGGGCTCTGTGTGGACAGCTCAGAGCCTGGACCCTGCTTCAGATTCTGTGTCTCCCTCTCTCTCTCTGCCGCTCCCCTGCTTGTGCTCCTCTCTAAGATTAGTAAAACATTAAAAACAAAAGAAAAAATAGAACAGAAGAGAAAAAAGGCAAGTAAAAAGTCCAAACAAAAAGAACTGATTTTAAAACTGAGTTGAATACTTTCAGCCATGAAGAAAGTTTGACAAATAAATAGAAAATATGACTCACTGAGGGATGACCACAGCTAGGTGACTTACATATTGTCTTGCTAGTATTAAGCCTTTTATTCTTCAGTACACAATGAAATAGGCAGAGTATATTAACTAACATGTTAAGATGTCCAGTATGTATTACATTAAAATGTAAATTATGCTGGGGCACCCGGGTAGCTCAGTCAGTTGAGTGATGGATTCTTGATTTCGGCTCAGGTGGTTATCTCAATGTGGGATCGAGCCCTGCATCAGGCTCCACACTGTGCGTGGAGCTTGCTTAAGATTCTCTCTCCTTCTGCCCCTCTCCCCTAACTAGTGCTGTCTGCCTCTCAAATTTAAAAAAATGCAAGTTATGAAAAAATGTGTATGCTATGATCTCATTTTGCAAGAACAAATATGTATCCAAACTCAAATATGTATCCTGAAATGTTAGTTTTCTCTAAGTAACAGGATTGTCATCATTTAAACAATTTTGACTCTTCTTTTTTTAATATGTCTCCAATGTGCTTACCTTATTTGTGTAAATTTTGTAAATGAAATTTGATTACTTCATATCAGCTTGCTTAGGAGCAGCAAATACTGAGAAAAGACTTTTATATAAGTTACACTAAATTAGTAAAGTGGCACCTCATTATTTTTTTTTATATATCTAAAAACCTAAACCTACAATGCTTGCAAGTCTGAAGTTACAAGAGATAAGGCATCTGAACACAGGGGAAAAGAAAGAAAAGTAGATGAACAGAGCCCGGGAAGAGACATTTTTTTAAAAGATGGCTAATAACCTAAAGATGATAGTGAGGAAAGATAGAGTGAAAGAAAAATGAAGTCACAGAGAGACAGAAAGGAAAAATCAGCAGGAAGAAACGGGATCACAGGAGGGAAAAATAAAAGTCAGGGGGCAAAGAAAGAATGGCAAAAGGGAAGAAATACATTTTTAAAAACCATAATGTAAGAGGAAGCTATCCCTTCCTAGTCATCTCTTAATGAAATGCAAAATCTTAAATAAGGTCATAATGAATCATTTTTAAACTTATGTTTTGGTTGGGGTTTCCCCCCCTCCGACAGGAGTGAGAAATGACAAGTGTGCTTGATAGCCAAGGTTAACTTGACCTCTATCAGTACCAGAGATTCGACAGCACTGCAATTAACCCACCAGGTCTCTTTCAGATCTTTCTCTGTAGCTACAGCACCAACTTCATGATCATCTTTGAAAAATGAAGAGTGGTTACTTACTGGTTTACAAGTGCAGTTGATGTAACAAAATGCTCACTTTTGTATTTGGACTTGAAACTTTAGGTGTGGTAAAGGAAGTGAACCAATTTCCCCCAAAATTATTCTCAGAAGAAGGAGTAAATATCAAAGTGCCTAATAAATTCCCTCTATTTTCCTGTGAACACTTTCTCAATTTATACAATCACTGTCCCCCCTCCATCCTCAAAAAAGAGAAGCAACAGATCTTTTCGCCTCTTGTATCCTTTATCGAAGTGGAAATTGTCTCATTGCTACTGTATGTTTTAATGATGTAAACTTTCTTCTACTTTTCTTCTTTTATATTTTCTTCTTCCTCTTAGCTTAAGCAGTTGAAATCTAGCAAAAGTGAAAAAACACATTTTAATCTTTGGATAATCTCTGGAAAGTAGGAAACCTGTCTCACAGCTCTTCTCTGAAAGAGAAAGCTAAAGAGATGTTGCATACGGTGGTTTCATGAAAAAGCCCCAGAGTTCTCTGCCACTCCTTCTATAGAGGGTGGTCCCTTGTCCTCTGCTCTTGATTGTGGGCAGTCTTATGACTGCTTCAAGCAAAAGAGTATAGCAGAAGATTCCAGAGAACTTCTGAGGCTAGGTCATCAAAAGCCATGCAGCTCCTGCTTGGCTCTCTTGAAACACTGGCTCTTAGGAAGTACCGTCGCAGGGAGCTTCTCAGAACACTGCTACATGCTGCAAGGAAGCCCAAGCCACATGCAAAGGCCACATGTAGGCACTTCAGGTTATGGTCCCAGCTGATGGGTGCCCACCCTTTGAGTCATTCCAATCCAGAAGCCAAACAGACCAGTGAAGAAGCTTCCAAATGATTCCATCTCCCAGATATTTGTGTCCTTCCAAATGAGACTCCAAGCAATGAATTACAAGCCATCAACCTTGCTTTGCCATGTTCAAATCCCCGACCCAGATTATCAATGAGTATAACTAATCATTTCCACTGATAATGGGTTTTTGTTTTATGTTACTATGTTTCGGGTGTTTTTTGAAGCAACAATAGACAGCTGGAACAATGGAGATAAAAAAAAAAAGGTCACGCAATAATTATTACCGTAACTTAACTCTGATCACAGTGGAAAGAGTGGGCAATCTAGAACCCTTATGTCACCCAGTGTCACATCCAGAAAACAACTGCAAAGAGGTGGAGATTAAAATCTCTTTGCTCTCTCCAGTCTGTCTACCAAACTTTCTTCCCTTTTTTTTTTTTATTTCTCTTTTTTCTTTTGATCTTTGTTTCATGCCTACCCCTTAAGTCTGCCCTTGGGTCACTGACTTACTGTTCTAGTGGGTAGTCATTTTTCATGAAACAAATATCTACTGAGCACTGTTCTAGACATTGAGATTAAAAGATGAGGAAATCTGTGTCTGGGACCTTGTAATAAAATGTTTTTCAAACTGTGGATCACAACCATTAATAGTCATGAATTCATCCTGATAGGTCTTCCCAAACATTTTAAAAATATAAAATAATACAGAAAATAACATACTAAAAATAACAAAAAAAAAAAAAAAAAAAAGGCTTTCCGGGGATGCCTGGGTGGCTCAGTCAGTTAAGCATCCAACTTCAGCTCAGGTCATGATCTCACGGTTTGGGAGTTCGAGTCCTGCATTGGGCTCTGTGCTGATAGCCTGCTTCAGATTCTGTGTCTCCTTCTCTCTCTGCTCCTCCCCCACTCACGCTCTGAGTGTCTGTCTCTCTCTCTCAAAAATAAACATTAAAAATAAATTTTTTAAAGGCTTTCCAAATAGTATAAGTGACTATTGTTACATTAATCTTTTTTTTTTTTTTTTTTTTTTTTTTCCCTAAGTAGGCTTCATACCCAGCGCAGGGCCTGATGCAGGGCTTGAATTCATGACCCTGTGATCAAGACTGGAGCAAAGATCAAGCATCAGACACTTAACCAGCTAAGCCACCCAGGCGCCCCTGTTTCATGAATCTTTTATCCTTTGACACAAACACATGATGTCTATATTGTTTCCAGCCTAAAACTTTGAGAAAATGTAGTCTAATAGCTAGACAAAAATAACCTCATTTCTGAAAGAAAAAAAAAAAAACCATGAATGAGATTGTGCTTAGGAAATCTGCAGTTAAGTTGCTGGCTTTGGAACACATTGTAAGAATCACAGAGCCTTTCTCAGAACTGTTTTCCTCCACTGATAACTGGTTTTGTTTTTTACTATTGTTAGTTTTGTTTAGGAGTATTCTAGTGTTTCTAGGGCCATTCTTGGTAAACAAGTGCCTGCCTTCAGAGTGTGTCACTCATTCTGTATCTGAGCATGACACAGTTAAATGTTTGAGTACTTGAGTCAACCTATTCATCGGTTTAATAACTAAACTAGAGAACATGGAATTATCATGACCTCTGGCATTTATCTTTGCCTGCAATTCTAGAAGCAGTCCTATCTTACCAAACCCAAGCTAGGGAGCCTAAGCAAAAAAAAGTTAGCTGCCTGTGTAATCACCATGATAGCCTCTATCCAACAGTCAGTGGTAAACATTAAATAACATGTCATAAAACCACTGACATCTGAGTAATTCCGATGGCAGTCAGTACCTCCTCTCTCCTGCGCCCTCTCATTTATGTGACTCAACTTAGACTGGCTTTTTTTTTTTTCTTCATCCTGAAATAAGTATATATTCTTCCAAGTCTTCCCTAGAGGAAAAGCACCAAATGATTTAAAATGATAGCTCCCATCCAATTCCCAAACTCTAATTAGGAAATTCTAAAACCACCCAAAAAAATGTTTTTACAGAAAACTTCAGAAAGTCTACTGCCGATTTAGTTTGAGTCACTGAGAACAAAATACCAGGATAGAGGTGAGATGACATTCCCAGAACAGGCAGTGGCTGGCCAAAGCCCAATCCCAGGGCTGCATAGCTCGTGAGGAAGGTCCGGACGGTCTGAGGAGTACATACACATGTGTGGGTGTGTGTGATTGTGTGTGTATTCCAATTTTAATAAGTTGAGCTTGATGGGCTGAGGAAGGGCTGAGGGAAGCCAAGCAGTACCTACCACTTCATCCTAAATAACATCACAGGAATCAAACACCCAGGTGTGCCATAGGGCCATCATCTTGCCCATAGCTCAACCCCGGCCTTCTATCTTCATCTACTGAACTGGGAAAAATCTAGTATGTTCTTTAGTAGAATTTTTTTTAAGTCTATATATTTGAGAGAGAGAGAGAAAGAGCGTGACTGGGGGAAGGGCACAGAGAAAGAGGAAGAGAGAGAGAATCCAGCAGGCTCTGCACTGTCAGCACAGAGCCTGATGCATGGCTCAGAACTCACGAACCATGAGACCCTGACCTGAGCCAAGATCGAGAGTTGGATGCTTAACTGACTGAGCCACCATGCGCCACCTAAATAAAGTAAATGTTAATAATATTAATAATCTTTTGGTTCCTGACTTGGAGAAATTCAAAATGTAAGGTCTGGGGAGTAATTATAAAAAAGTGTTGGTTCACATGTGGCAAGATACTACTACAGAGTGAATGCTTCTGTCTCCCAAATTTGTTTGTTGAATCCTAATGCCCAATATGATGATATTAGAAGGTGAGACCTTTAGGAGGTGATTAGGTCATGAGGGTAAAGCCCTCACGAATGGGATTAGTGCCCTTATAAAAAGAGACCCTCTGGAGCTTTCTCTCCCTTCTGCTATGTTGAGGGCACAGTGAAAAGATGACCACCTCTGAACCAAGAAGCAGGCCCTCTCCAGACACCAAATCTGCCAGCACCTCCGTCTTGGACTTCTTGTTTCCAGAATTGTGAGAAATAAAACTGTGAGAAATAAAATTATAACAGCCTAAAAGGACCAAAACACAAGGCAACACAAAATGACATTATTTCAAAGCGTTTTTTGTTTTGGTCAAAATTCTGGCTCCAACCTCTGTTCTTGGTGACATGTTTTCACCATATGTACATGTAAAGCCAACTGCAAACAGCTGCATTCAGTTGTTCACTGGTTATTGGAAAATGGGTCACCACAGTGGAGTGTGACTATCAAAAACTTCTCCTTCATGTAATGAAAAAGAGTGTGTGGGGGTGGGGTAGAGAATGCCAACAAAGTTTCTAAGCCATGGCCCATATTTTCCTTCACGGAAAGTCTGAAGCATTCATTTATTTAAGCCTAGAATTCTCTCTGCTCTCCTGTGACTACTGCTTCCTTAGAGTCAATTGACTAAAGTGAAGAACTTATGATAGGTGAGCCACATGAATATTAATAGATCCCCAGGGTGAAATAAAGTAAAATACACTTTCTCAGAATTGAACAATCACATAATTTGGGGTAAATTATCTTTCATAAGTATAGTTTGATTCTTAGAGGTTGTAATTTGCTATAATGAAAATAAAAATGATAATGCTGACTAAAATTATATTACTGTCTGATTATCTGCATAATAATGATTTACTTGTATACTGTAAGGTACAGGGGGGCTCTTATTTTTCCCTCCCCATGGCAATTGCAGTGAACTAGAGATAAATTCCTAAAGCTGACCATGTTCTCAGGAATAGGTCATTTATTCCAAATAGGGAGTACTTCAATCCATAGAACTGATTTAATTATTATGAGACTTCATGAACCCTTAAAAATTTTAATTGATATTCAGCAATGTGTGAATATCAAATTCAGATGTGTGTGTGTGTGTGTGTGTGTGTGTGTGTGTGTGTGTGTGAATATATATAGTGTACTTATTTTAGAGAGATAATTAATAAGCTGTGGGGGACAAAAAGCCAACCTCAACTTTTTAACATTGATTTAAGACTCTTAGAGAAGCATTAAGATTCATTTATTCACTCTACAATTCCTCCATGGTGAATAATCTGAAAGTGTATGTGCCTATTCTGTTAATTGAATTAACCAACATCATACATATTTATTAAGAGACTAATCGTACTTTCTATCTTACAGAGAAAACTGCATCACATTAAATCAACAAACAGTACTCAAACACCTATTTCTTTTTTGTTCAAGAAACCAGGTGAGACACTGTAAGAGGGGTCTAGAGGTGGAACACAGTTTTTGATTGCAAGGTGTTTCGAATCCCATGGAGAAGAAAATACAAATTAGCACACAAATAGTTAAACATCATTTCAAGGCAACAGCAAAGACATGCAGGTTCTGATTCTCTACAAATGAAACTACCAGACAATAACTAAAGAAACAATGATTCTGAAAGCAGTAAAGATGGGAAGAAATTTACAAGAAGACTGAATTAAGAAACTAATCTTCAGAACTGGGGTTAAGATTCTTTCAGGCAAATAGCCAAGGTTTCTTCCAGCTCAAACAATTTAGGATTGGTAGGGAGAAGAGGTCAGCTGTCCTGAAATGGCAGTTATTTTAATAAGACTGCTTTCAGTGTGTGTTTGTTGCGAAAATTCATCTCCCCAGAAGCAAAGAGTATGTTATTTTGTGTCTTTATCCAAAGCACCTAGTCCTGTACCTGAAACACGATAATAGGAGGAAGGGGCGGGAGGAAGAACAGGACTGAATTCCAGAAGCAAGGTTTATTTAGAGTTTATTCAGGCAGGTTGTCTGAAGTTGAGAAAACAAGACAAACAAGCAACACTGAAAATGTTGCCTGGGGCGAGACTGTGACACGCCTTGATGGCCAGGTTAAATAAGTAAGAAATTGGACCTCATGCTCTCTCAGCAACAGTAAAATGATGCCTCCAGTTCAGGGAGCACCCAGGCCTACAGGCCAATAAGATTTCATAATGTGGATTTTCATCATACGCAGGAATAAGGGGAAAGATCCAGAACCTGCTCACACTTCTAGTGGTAGTGTGCAATCATGACCAACAGCCTTGTTAAAAATGCTCGAACCCCAGCCCTCATCTACGGAATCTAAACCTCTAGATTTGACACGTGATCTGCATTTAAATCTGAGAGCTGTTGTTTTGGAAAATGAAAGTACCCCAGGTGGACATGACACAGACTTACTATCTAAAAAGTAAAACACTACATATTATATTATAAATACACTAAAACCATTGCAGTATATACAGTAACTGGGCAGATTTTATGGTGTATGAGTCAGATGTTTAAAAAATAAAGCATAAGATGGGACGCCTGGGTGGCTTGGTCGGTTAAGCGTCCGACTTCGGCTCAGGTCATGATCTCACGGTACGTGAGTTCGAGCCCCGCGTCGGGCTCTGTGCTGACAGCACAGAGCCTGGAGCCTGTTTCGGATTCTGTGTCTCCCTCTCTCTCTGCCCCTCCCCTGTTCATGCTCTGTCTCTCTCTGTCTCAAAAATAAATAAACGTTAAAAAAAATTTTTTTTAAATAAAAAAATAAAAAAAATAAAGCATAAGAGTTCAGATTCTACTTAACAGATTTTTTAAATGTGCACTGAATCACATAGGTCCACAGAGGATCAAATTATAAACCTAACTGATTCAAAAATCATATTCCCAATAATCTTTTCAAACATGACCCTCATCCATCATCAATTGGTATCTATCTAGTTTATCTCTAGACTGAAAACTCTATGAAATCAGGAACTTATCTTTTTCATCCCATCACATGCTTAAATGTCAAATCTGAGCAAATAGATTTCTCCCTCTTTCACTCCTATGCCCCAATCTACAGGAAATATTAAGATTCTTTTCTACTTATTTTCCTATGAATGTAAGTTAGAAAATGTTTTATGTTCTATATTAGGAGTACCCAAAAGGGATGTTAAAATTGAGTATGTTAGTCAGATAATTATATTAACATTTTATCTGGCTGTGCAAATCAACAAATTTATCAAGAAGACAGCACTGTGGAAATAAATAAAGAGAGCAGTTCAATTTAACTGCAATATGTTATTATTAACCTTAGCCAAGATATCAAGGAGGTTAATACAAAGCAAGCTTTTTTTTTTTAGTTTAGTTATTATTTATTTTGAGAGAGATAGAGCACAAGTGGGGATCAGAACGGAGGGGGGGGGGGGCGCGGGGAGAGAATCCCTAGCAGGCTCCACACTGTCAGCACAGAGCCTGATGCAGGGCTCAAACCCACGAACCATAAGATCGTGACTTGGGCCAAAATCAAGAGTTGGATACTTAACTGACTGAGCCACCCAGACGCCCCTGTGGCAAGCTTTTTGAAGGCAGACATTTCAAGAAGATTCTTATCTGGTCCTATTTTCTCCTTGGAATCAAGAGAGCTACCCAGCATTTGATGTCAATCCCTAGATCTATTTCAAAATACCCTTGCATTTCCTTCCTCTCCATAGTAAATGGTTTTCTGATCATTTCTAGCATAGGCTGACCACTCTTCCAGTATGATACATTCAGACTAATCACAGGGAAGTCTGTAGTCCTTTATGGTTTAGCTTAGAACCATAAGGCTCCCCAATGCCCTTAGAATAAAATTTAACATCTTTAATATGGCCTTACAAGGCCTTGAGAATTGAGGCTTATGCAAAACTCTCTAGCCACATTTTGCCCATTTCAAGGGCCTCCCCCCGCACCCTTGTCTTAGATATCTGCTTAAATGTCACCTGCTCCAGGCTTAATTAGGTCTGGATGCTTACATTTGTCCTTTGTGACACTTAACAATTATAACTGGCTAATTTGGACTAAATATTTATTTGTCTTTCTTCCCTCCTGGACTTTGAGAATCACGAAGGTTAGAACTATCTTGGGCTCAACACAGTGCCTGGCACATCCGGGAAGTCCATACAAGTTTCTTTTATCGAACATACGCATGCATAGTTTTGTTTTGTTTTTTTTCCTCCTGGCATGGCTGTTTCTGCTTGACAGCCCTGGGTTATAAGCTGGCAGATCCAGTACAAGTAGCCTATCTAGGAGAGTCCAGTGCTTTCCAAAAGCTGGTGACAGGCATTCCAGCAGCCATCAGGGCAAGGAGCGTCCATAATAAAAGTCAGGTTCAATCACAAGTTAAAAAAAAGGGAGAACTCAGCAGCAAGGCACATGTGAACGTAGAGTCTTTAACAAGGCCACAGCAGGCAGCAGGTTGTGAGAAAGGCACGGGAGAGAGCAAAGGGGCAGCACGGAAGAAATGCTTAGAGTCAGGAACCCCAGGAGAGCTGAGTGGACAGGGCAAGGTGAAAAGCAGGAACATTTTTCTTTGCATTCCTGCCTGCTGAGACCCGGTCCTGGGGCACTGGCTCAGGTCTGCAGGTGGGGGCCCGTGCCAGTCACACCTGGCAGAGGGCAGCTTGCAGAGGTGGCAACAGTGGCTTCTGTTGAACAAATCCAGAATCTTGTACCGTAGGCAGCAGAAAAGGGAATGTGGCTGGGTCAGGAAATTTACAACATTCCTGGGCTCTGGTTTGCTCAAATTAAAATGCCTATCCCCGTGAAAGTTCTTTGATCAAGAGTAACCAAGACCAACATAAAGTGGTTTAAGTAAAGGGGTGGGACTGAAAAGCCCCGGCAGGTCCTCTCTCAGGGGTGCAAAGACAGGACACAGAAAGCAGAGAGGGAAATCAGGATGGGAGCTTCTCCCTCTCCACCGCTGCTGACTCCCTCGGGGGGCCTTCATTCCCACTTACCTCAATCCTTCCTGCAGGCTGGTTTTACTCAGTGCGCTTACAGCTTGCTCTACCAACTATTTGACTTGCGGGATGATTTATCTGCCATCAGATGTGATTCCATATGACTGTCTGTTCTGGCAAACACCACCACCCAACTCACCCCTGAATTTCAGATTCCCAGAAGAGAGTATGGGGGGCCCACCTAGGATAATGTGTCAGCTCGTGGTGCCGTTGGCTCTGTGACAATAGGGAAAGGACACAGGGCACCAGGCCATAGAGCTGCCGTCTGGTTCCTGCCCAGGAACCAGGGGCAGGACAGCTTCCCAGGAAAAGACATGCCTCAGTTTGCTTTGTATATTGTTTGGTGGCAGTGTTGGTGGTGGTCTGTGGATGCGTGACACTTTCTTCAGGGAAGAACACACTCCAATCGCGAGGCTTCCTTAAACTATTTCACATACAGCCTTGTATTTATTCTCCCTAGCGAACCCTCCCTTGTAATGATCTTCAGTGACTCTCCAACACTTCTGCCCCCAAGCCAAGGCAAAACTAAGACTATACATGTATTTTATGAATGTATGAGAAGCAAAACAACACATGCAACAGACTGTTATTTTTGTTCTCTATTACAGTCCATTCTTAAAGCTCTTTCAATTGACTAAAATGATGTAACTCCCACTAATGAGGGATGATCTACAGTTTGAAAACCCCTACTATTAATTCTATTGTCCTAGAATCTTATCATCCAAAAAGTTTTGCACTTTCACATTATACCTAAAATAGAAGAAAGTTCCCCAATCTTTTCTCAGAAATACCTCCAACCCCACAAGATTTTAGCCACTTTTAGAAGATGAGCCAGGTTGACGTGAGATGTCTTGTGCTTCAGGACACCAACCCAGAACAGAGAAAGATGTGGTTAACAAAAATGCCCCTGCTCTCTCTTTATTAGACAGCCTACATCCACCGTACAAAAAAGGGCACGTTTGAAAAAAAATTACCCAAGGCATATGCACAAATTTGAACTGTTTTGATTACAGCGATCTTGAGCCAGCCACAGGACACTCCTATTCTCATTTTCTGTAGCGACCGATGGAGACGCGTACCCCTGTGTTAGCCGACCCAGTTCAGAGGTGTCATCCACCATCTCTGCACAAAGCTGATCCTCCCATACAGAGATGAAGCCAATTCCCCTGGACTCACTAGCTTTGCTCCAAATGGAAAAGAGGCTCAACTGGTGATGTGTGTACCTCTGCAGAAGTTTTAAAGCAAACTACTTGGCTCAACAATGCTGATCAAATTGGGTTATTGGGTCAAGGATGTATGTCGAGTCAAGGGCTTTCAGGAGGTCAAGAGCTGGTAGAATGAGGACTTTCAGCAGAAGAAACTAGGGAGGCAAAAGAAGATGATGAAAGAATCTATTTTCATCTCCAGCACCAGAACTGGTATGTCTCCCATTTCTGGTACGGCATGATGAGGCGTGCCGAAATGCCTGCCTCACAGCACAGCCCAAGAGTGTGGGACACTGGCTCTTGAGTCAGACTTCCTGGGTCCAATCCCAGCCTACTTCCTTACACCCCTGACCCTCAGCGGTGCCCTCTGTAAAATGGAACATGTAACAATAAAACCCGGTTCACAGGCTTTCCATGAAGATTTAATAAGACAAACAGTCCATGCGAAGCGCTTAGCAGACAGCTTGCCACAGAGCAAGCATCCAACAAATGTTCATGGTAGTTGTTCCCCCCACCAGAGCACTCCTGAACTGGCCTGCCAGGATGCTAAAACTCACAAAAAGAGTGTGGTCTTTAAATGAATATATTTCCCAAATTCAGATCAGACATAGTTAGCCTGCTCAAAGACCCATTTGGTGACCTCCTCCCTCCTATAATTATTCGGTTCTTTCCTCTCCTTCCTTAAAACCTGTGCCCATTTCAAGACTATGTCCCCCCACTAGAGAGTGAGATCACGAATGCAGAGAATGGAACATATTCTTCTCACTAGGCCCTTTGTGGAGCCCAGTACTCAAAGCATGACAGTTGAAGTGAATTCCACATGGTTAACTGAGTGATCTCCTGACCGAGTAGAATATACAAGTCCCAGGGACACAATCCTTATCTACCCAGGTTCTAGGAGGCTCAAGGCCTTTGAGAACCAAGAGCATCTGGGAAGTGAGAATGGCATAAAAAGGGATGCCCCACAAATGACCCCATTTCCTTCCCAAAGGTTGTTGCAGCCAGCTTGGCTAAGAGAGCCCAGATGAGGCTTGGCCATCTCTCTTCCTACAAAATAAGAATTAATCTAAATAAGATCCTACCAAGGTATATCACTATACTTCAGACATTCTGAAACAGGTCTTAGTAGGGGGTTAACAGTGGAACATACAGTCTACCAAAGGCATCCTTCACTATGCCCTGTTCTCTCTTAATGCTTAGGTTTAAGGATGACAAAGCAACTTTCCTAAAAAGAACGGTATTAGTACAATAATACTACTTTGCACAATTATATAATCCATACAATCCAAATGAAAATGTACAGTTGACCTGTGAACAGCATAGGAGTCAGAGGCACTGATGTCCAACTCAGTCAAAAATCCACATATAACTTTTGACTCCCTCAAAACTGTACTATCAATGGCTCACTGTTGACTGGAAGCCTTACCGACAACATAAACAGCTGAGAAACACATATTGTGTATGTTATATGTATTATATACTGTGTTCTTACAAGAAAGTAAGCTAGGGAAAAGAAAATGGTGTTAAGAAAATCATAAAGAAAATACATTTACAGTACTGTACTATATTTATTGAAAAAAATCTATGTATAACTGAACCAGGGTAGGTCAAACCCCTGTTGTTCAAGGGTCAGCTGTACTCTGCTAATTTCTAGGGAGTGGAACACTACTTGTTACAACTTCCTCCAAGTTACCCTTTTAGGGAATAAGGAAGCCACAGACTGAAGCTGGTAACAAATGCTCACAAGAAGCTGGCTGTAACTTCCTGTATGTATTTTCGTGAGGCAATTACCATCAGGATCAGTGGTCTGGGGTCCACAGAAAAGAATCATAAACAAATTGGGGCCTGGGCAGTGGGGACAGAATGTTTCCAGGAGATGGCCTAGAAAGCTTTGAAGAAAGACCCACCCAGGTCCAAGACTCAGCTTAACCACTGCCCATCTGCGTGACCTATACAACCTGTTGCTTAACCTCTCTCTCGGTCTCACCTTCCTCGTTGTAAAATGGAGACAATAACACACACATCATCAGACTGAAATGAGGATAATGAGCTAGAATGCTTATTAGCAGTCTCTCTATATAAAAATTTTTTGGAAGACAAATTCCACCAGAGTACTTAAACACACAATTCACAAAAATAAACAAGTAGGATATGTCTAACTAAAAATCTTCATAGTAAAGGAAACCATCAACAAAATGAAAAGGCCACCCATGGAAAGGGAGAAAATAATTGCAAATCCTGCATCTGTTAAGGGGTTAATACCCAAAATATATAAAGAACTCACACAACTCAATGGCAAAAACAAACAAACAAACAATCCCACTTAAAAATGGGCAGAGAAACTGAATGAACATTTTCCCAAAGACACACAGATGGCCAATAAGTACATGAAAAGGTACTCAACATCATTCATTATCAGGGAAATGCAAATCAAAACCATAATGAGATATCACTTCACACCAGTTAGAATGGCTATCATCAAATAAATAAACAAGTGTTGGCCAGGATGTGGAGAAAACGGAACCTTCATACACTGTTGGTGGGAATGTAAATTGGTACAGCCAATAAGGAAACCTGCATGGAGGTTCCTCAACTCTTCAGAAATAAAACTATCATATTAACGAACAGCCCCACTTTTGAATATTTATCCAAAGGAAATGAAAACAGGCTGTCAAAGGGATATCTGCACTTCCATGTTCATTGCCACATTATTCACAACAGCTATGGTGTAGAAACAACCTTAGTGTTTGCCGATGGATGAATGGATAAAAGAATATGTGGCATATACACAGTGGAATATTATTCAGCCATGAGAAAGGAGGAAATCTTGCCATTAGCAAGGACATGGATGGACCTTGAGGGCATTATGCTAAGTAAGATAAATCACACAGAGAAAGACTGATACTCCATGGTATCACTTAAGTCCAGCTCATAGAAACAGAGAGTGGAAAAGTGGTTTCTGGGGCTGGATAGGAGACAGGAAACATAGGGAGAGACTGGTAAAACAACACAAACTTTCAGCTATAAGATGAACAAGGTCTAAAGATCTAATTCAAAATATGATGACTACAGTCGATAATGCTGTGTAATATAACTTGAATTTGCTAACAGAACTTAAATGTCCCCACCAAATAAATAAATAAGCACATGAGGTGATAGATGTGTTAATTAATTAGATGGGGAGAATCCTTACACAGTGTATACATATGTCAAATCACCATGTACTTTAAAGATCTTACAATTTTGTCAATTATACCCCAATAAAGCTGAAAAAAGATACACAATTCACTTTTTATTTTTTATTTTTTCCTGCCTCTGTCTCTCTCTTTCTCTCTCTCTCTCTTTCATTCGGACATCACCCTGAAATATAAAAATTTCTGGGGCAGAATTTGAGCTTGTGAGTAGCTAAACCTTAACTTTCTGTAAGGATTTCTATGCTATGCTTTTGCTGAACACTGCTCAACAACATAATATTCTCTCCCACTGAAAAACCAAAGTTAATGGCCCAATAAGCAAATGAGACTATTTTGGAAAAATGCACTTGGATAACATGAGAAAAGTAGGGGAGGTGCCTTCCTGAGGATATTAGAAGAGAATTACAAGCATCCGTCCATCAGTCACAAAATGCATTAGCTTGTCGAGCCTGGAGAATTTTTCTTCTTTCAAATTACAGGTGATATTTTATCTCTGGCAGAGGGGGGAGACCACCTCATATGCAAGGGGAAATCAGTAACTAAGAAGAACATGTACAAGTTTCAAAAATTAGTCACCAGTTACCATGGTAATGCAAATATTACCTAACAACTCACTGGGCTGTAAGTAACCAAAATGAGGCTAAAATGGAAAATGGGCTCTATGTATAGGAGTATTTGCACTAACCTAACAGCAGACTGAAGGCAGCCCAGGTTTGCGCCTGTGACCCAGGATCCAAGGTCTCTCCTGCCCTGTGCATGACATGTGAGTTCTGTATCACATGCACACACAGCTGTGCCCACTAACAGCTGCAGGAGGAAGAGTGATGACATTCTATTTACAAACAAAGAGCGATGATTGGGAAGATGAGTCTTCTCGTTCCCTAAACTCTTAATAAAAGAATAATCTCTGCTACTGCCCCCTGAAGACAGACAGACTGGATGACAAACATAGGTGGCGGTCCCTTTCAAACTCAACATTAACAATGTTCTCAGGCAACACAAGATTTTCTAAAAAACAACTAAGATGCCTGATAAAATAACAATTTTCCCAGGCTGCCTGGGTGGCTCAGTTGGTTAAGCGTCCAACTTTAGCTCAGGTCATGATCTCACAGTTCACGAGTTCAAGCCCAGCATTGGGCTCTGTGCTGACAGCTCAGAGCCTGGAGCCTGCTTGGGTTCTGTGTCTCCCTCTCTCTTGGCCCCTGCCCACTTGTACTTTGCCTGCCTGTCTGTCTGTCTGTCTGTCTCTCTCTCTCCAAAATAAATAAAACATTAAATTTTTTTTATTTTAATAATTTTCCCACTGTTCTGAGTGGTTTGAATTTTCTGTGTATACATTAATTTTCATTAGAACAAAAGCATAAATATTTTATGAATTTTTAAATTATTCCAAGAATTGGCTGCACACACACTTCTAAGTCAAACTTAGTGCATAACTTCTGTGGTACACACAGTACTGGTACCAAAAAACAGCCCCAGAGCTATATCCCCCCAGGTGGTCCTAGGGTTTCCATTAGAATTCCATGGAGGCTCTTAAACTGCAAAATCCTAGGCCATATCCAAGGTCAGCTCAATCTGAGTCTCTAGGGGTGGGATCTGAAAATGTCCATTTCTAAAAGGTTCTCCTTGCAATGAGTATGTTCTACAGTCTGAGAATCTCATCCTAGTCATCTACAGTACACTGAGGTCTCCTGCCAATGATGACAGGTTACAGCACAGCCACCAGGGGACACAAGTCAATACAGATTAACCAAATGCAGGGATATTGTGATTCCGTGACTTTGGGCTGTGGTTTACCACAACCCAAGGTTAAAAAAAAACCAGCACAATACACATGTCCTGTATATGTGTGTGTACGACACAAGGATTTACAAACAACACAGGTGAGGGGCGCCTGGGTGGCTCAGTCGGTTGAGCGTCCGACTTCAGCTCAGGTCATGATCTCACACTCCGTGAGTTCGAGCCCCGCGTCGGGCTCTGTGCTGACACCTCAGAGCCTGGAGCCCGCTTCAGATTCTGTGTTTCCCCCTCTCTCTGCCCCTCCCCTGCTCATGCTCGGTATTTCTCTGTCTCAAAAATAAATAAAAACATTAAAAAAAAAAAAAACAACACAGGTGAAGTGATGTGATCTATTCTATTCTCATTTTTTAGGCTGTTGCAACCAACAAAACTGATAGCACTGCCCACTAATTGGTGATATTTGAAAAATCCATTATAACTTCTATCGCCCTATAATTATATCACTCAATACTTTTTACACTTTTTCGTATTATGCTCCAAATAGTAGGAAACCATCCAATCTTTTCTGATAATACCCTAAAAGTTGTAATATTTTAGTTATCTTTAAAAGGTGAACCGAGTTGAAATGAGACCGTATTCTGCTTAAAGATATCCACAGCAATATGTTTAACTGCTAACATTTAACTTACTTATTTATACCCTCTTTACCTCACGAAGAAGAGCATGCAGATTATATAAATCAGTAAAGAATCAATGAAAAATAGTAAGAAAATGAAGCTAAGGGAAAATAAAGACAGGAAACTAAGTGTTGGTAGAAAGGAACAAGTAAAATTAAATATAACACAGGCCAGGAAATCTAGTCCACTTGTTGACTCTCAGCTTTCTGTCAATTAGTAGGAAGAGAAAAACACGATCAGTTATGAAAATTCCAGTGTCCATCTGGGAAGAACAAAGCAATTTCTGAGAAGCATTCCCAAGTCTGTGGCTATACTCCTACTGGGCTGGACTGAATTACCATCTGCCCCCAACCCCCATACACACACACTCCTCTGGGGACAGCAAGCCCTCACGGTAACTGCAGGACCCTCGTTACAGCCTCCACCTTGCACAACCACTTGATTCACAGGTAAACTGATGGTCGCTCCAGGGACTGCTGATTGGGAGGAACAAAGTCTGGAGCCTGAGGTCACCCAATAACCCGCTCCTCTAAGAGCACTCTGTATTCACTTCTGTCCCAGAACTGACTACCTTGTTGTCATGAAAACTGTTCAGGGGGCTTGAGCCTTTCCTCCCCACCAAGTCCACAAGGTTATAAAGTTCCATGAGGACAATATTGACTCTATGTATTTCAGTGAATTCTTCATTAAACTAACTAAACACTAAGCTCTTCTAGAAATTCCCAAAAGGCAAAGTGATTGAAGCACAAAAACCTAAACTTATTTTTTGATTGTATCATTTACTACTCGTGAGATATTGGCCAAGCCATTGGACTTTCGTGGTTCAGTTTCTTATCTGTGAACCAAAGCCAATACTGTTTACAACACAGGTTAGTCTTGAGGAAGAAACCCACAAACGGATGTAAATGTGCCTAGCCCAGTTCCTTGGCACACAGTAGGTGTTGAATAAATATTAGTTTTCCCTTCTCCTGTCAGGGATCTCTCAGAGACATTGCTTTTACTTGCTGCCACAACCACGTTAGTCCTCACCACTCCCTCCTTCTCCTCCAAGCTTCTTAAAGAGTAAAAAAAAAAACAAAATCCCCCACGAAGAATGCAAGGTTCCCTGAGCCACAGAATACTCAGTGTCTACACAATGCCGCCTTTGAAAAGGTTTCTTACCATTGTTTCCACTACTTTAAACAGGACTTAAGAGATTGTTCTTAAAAAAAAAAAAAAGCAGTCTGAGAAAGGAGTCATTAAACATCAAATAAATGCTGTAACCAAGGAATAAGAATGACTAGTATATGCACAGTTAGAAGGCAAATGTAGTTGCTAAAACGTGATGCAGAAACATATCTGGTCTTCACTCCTGAAGACGCTAACTATTGCCTTGTTCATACTAAAGTAGCAGTCTTTGCTCTGCACACTCTATTTTTACAGATGATAGAGGCTTAAAATTTAAATCAGCAGGTCTAGTCTAGTCCTGAACACAGGAAATATCAGTCATATTTTAATTTTTTTAAATAGAAGTGTCCCAGATTAAATAATGTGGTTGACCTACCTTTTCTGTGATATAGAAGTTGGAACTATCGGCGTGCTGCAGTGCAAAGTACTCATGGTTGGCAAGGGACCACCTTAAAAATATAAGCATAAACTGATCAGAAAAACAAAAAAACTGGGTCATTGTCATTTTTACAGTGTGACAGAATTAGAAGGATGAAGCACCCTACACTTGGAATTTGGCCAGTACCCAACACACCCCCCAGTGAGCTTCCTAACACTGGAATGACATTAGCCCACCTTGCATCGCCCTGACCAATCATTTCCTCTGTGGATCATCGTGGTCCTATTGCACACCTAGTGGATGGAATGTGGCTCACCTTGAAGCACTTCATCTTTATGGCTTTGAGGCAGGGGTGTTTAAATACAATGTTATATTCCTCCCCCATTTTGAAGGAATGGAGCAGAAAGAGGAACACAGAAGAAATGAATGCAATTTAAATTTTTGATAATTGTTATATTCCAATGGTCTCTGTTCTGCAATCCCTAATCACTATGCTTGCTGCATATGGAAACATTCCAATCAAGTATCCCAGGTCTTAAATAAACTCCAAGTTAACACTGTCTTCATAATTCTGCTTTGGAGCAGAAAAACCTCATGCAATTCTATATATGCTTTCCCTTTGGATTGTTAAGGCTAGCCAAAGAGAGGTAGGAAAGCTGTAACACTGTCAAGTTCCATGGGGCAGCAAAACCACACACTGACTTGTCCTCTAAATTCTTTCGTCTTCTATGGGAGCCTGAATGGTCCTCTCAATTTATACCAGATGAGGTGTGTATTTAACCTCAGGAACTTCAGACTGCTCCCTGCTGAGTAGGATGAATGAACCACAGCTTTTCAAAATAAATAAAACCGGCCCCAATGTGCACACACCAGCCATTTCACACTTTCTGCTCTTTGAGGAACAACAGTAAATTTTTGGTGTAAGAGGGCATGTAAATTGTACAGAGTGATTCTTGATGTCTTTGCGGAGATCAGGTAGTAACTTATAAATAATGTTATAAATAAAAATAATAATAATAAAGCAATAATAATTGCTCAGGAATATTTTATTAGCTTCCAGTTTGTGGACTGAAGCAACTCACACATATCCTAAGTAACACTTACCCATCACAGACTTCCTTTATTATTGCAGACAGTGGTTTTTTCTGCAAAAATAGCAAAAAAAAGGAAATGCTGTTAGTTTCATTTCATCATTTTAAATTAAAAAAAGAAGAAGAAAAGGAGCCTAATAAAAAGATATCTAAGTAAGGAGAACTTCCATTTGCTATTCTTGGTTGTTGTCAATGAGTCTGGTGTTTTTCTCAAGGTGTAATCTACCAGCCGTCACTGCCCGATATATTAATGATTTACTATCCTTGTGGTCCCATTTTCTATTCTTAACATTATTAGTTGAACAAAACATGCATCATATTTAACGTAGCTGCGTTAAAATCAAGATGAAAACAGAGCTCTGTTCAACGATCTCACAGGCAATGAGAGCCCCAAGGTCAAACGATAACCAGAATTCCTCAGGATCAGTACACGAAGCAGGCAACCAGCAGTGTGGTGTTACGCAAACAAGCTTGGATTCAGGACATTTTTATGAGAACGTGTGGCAAATGGAACAGGAGGCATTGCGAAATTGTTCCTACAAAGTGCATAGAATTCTTCTCCTAACCGTGGCCCTGACAAATGCCAATCATGCAGCAGCTTGAGCTGGACACACTTGAGTAATGAGACCATGACACCATGTGCCATGGTGTCAACTGGCCGGCTGACTACAGCTGTGCTCCAGGCCTAACAGCCACAGCTGTGTTCCGCTCTGCCTGCCCCCAGAGAGAAGGAATGCAGCAAAGAGAGAGACCCATACAGCTCACCCAGTGATGTTGAAACCTCTCTACTTTGGACGAAAACAGACCCCCTATCTATCTCCGTCTGGGGTGGGCAGTAGCATGTCAACCAAAAGAACAAATCACAGGCAAGAAATAAAGGGGGCAGAAAAATCAAAGAAATACAACACATGGCCTTGGATTTTTCAGATACAAACATATAAAAAGCTGTCTACATATAAACATGTTCTGCTTCTGTCCCTCTGAAGGGCAATGTGTTATGGGGAAATGAATACTGAATCAAGCAGAACCAATTCAAATCCTAGCTCCTTAACTGGTCTGCAGCATAACCTATATAATTCCCTTAATTTGCTGAACCTCAACTAATTTATCTGTAGAACGGGCATAGGACCTATCCATTCCTCAGGGCTACTATAAGAAATAAATGAGAGGGGCGCCTGGGTGGCTCAGTCGGTTAAGCGGCCGACTTCGGCTCAGGTCATGATCTCGCGGTCCGTGAGTTCGAGCCCCGCGTCGGGCTCTGTGCTGACCGCTCAGAGCCTGGAGCCTGTTTCAGATTCTGTGTCTCCCTCTCTCTGACCCTCCCCTGTTCATGCTCTGTCTCTCCCTGTCTCAAAAATAAATAAAACGTTAAAAAAAAAATTAAAAAAAAAAGAAGAAAGAAAGAAATGAGAATTAATACAAAGAGCAAAAAAATCAAAAAAGGGTTAAGGGTTAGGATTTTGCCTTATTACTCTCTCATGTCACAGAATAGCCCTGAGACATGATGTTGCCATGTCTGCTCTGACAAATTAGTGAATTCTGACCACTGTTCACAGTCCCTTCTAAGGGCCTCCAGCCCTAGCTAAAAGTTGACTCCAGCTCAGTCCACAGTGTTCCTCCAATGAACTCCTGCCCACCAGAGATCTAGTCTCTACGACTGAGTCCACCACCATGTGTTCAAAAGAATGTCTGACTAAGCTAAAAATCCAGTGGGAAGAAGGGGAACCCAGAATCATTGAAGAGTGGAAAGCTGCTGGGTTATCCCGACATCCTGAGTTGGTCTCCTTTCTAATAAGATGAGAAATGGAGATTGGGTTCTCCAAAGAAGTTACATGTTATACAAGCCAATGGCTTCACAAGAACTTATCCACTGTTTATGGCTTTAGCTTTAAAGTGGAGGGGCAATGATATTCTCACATCCAAAGGACAAAGGAATTTTAGGAGTAAAACTATGCCCATAAGATGAGGATTTTGCACTTCCAACTGCCAGAGCCTTCTCCAGGCTATCTGTATTTTATGAAGACTTACCACTCCTAGCCTCCTAATCTTACTTTTTGCACCCTCAAAACTGAAATGTAAATAACAAGACTGGATGTTAGCCTTGAATGACATTGAAACAACAGATCAGACCAAGAAAGCATTGCTACTGAGGTAGGAGAAGGCATCTAACACAATAGCTCCCAGAATTAGATTTCCTAGTTGAGGTGTCATAAAGTAATTTCTTAGATTTTCCTTCAGGTCTGACTCATAGATTCAGAACCAAATTTGAACCGACAGAAGTCTATGGGGTACTATTATATCTAGAATATTCTCAGGCTGGATAGATGAAAGGAGTAAAAACCATGGAAGAACTTAGAGATTTAGCAAAGATTATACAAAGGCTCTAAACCACTGATGAAAAGGAATCACAGTTAACTGAACATAACGCACCCATAAGGCAGCCTTAACCCCTCAAAATAAATGTTATGGCCCACGTCCCACACCTGTCTCCTCTATTCTTCTTGCTGTTCCAGTGAAATATTAGCTCCCACCACCCAAAGGTAGTGCCAGTGAACTTTCACAGTCCTCCTCTCCCTTAATTCATCTACCTTATTTGACACTATTACTACTGCCTTCTTTTGGAAACCCTCTTTCCAGAGCTTTCATGGTATTTCCTTCAGTCTCCTACAGTGTTAACCAATACACCATCAGTAAAAGCCAAGAGATCCTTCAATTGTTTCTCTTTTGCCTCTAACTTCCTAACGCCACATTTCTGTTCTGGTCTCTTCCGCTTTTGCTTAATCGGTCAGTTCCTCATTCACTTCAACTGCCCACAGTGTAAAGTTCTGGCTCCAAATACTCTCTTGCACATCTCTGACAGCTTGCTAGATACAACATTTAACTCTCCTTCAGGAATCTTATTAAATACACAAACAAAAACCATCACTCTCACCCATCAACCTGCCCCAACAACAGCAGGACCTCAAAGGTCCCGCACCCCACCAGGACGTCTCCCTCTGGTTACACCGCTTCTGCTCAGAAGCACCTACAGCCTTCGTTTCTTCACTCTCCAGCTCAACGGAGTTAAAGGCACGTCATGACTTCTCACCTCCTAACTACTCTCCTAACATACAGACACTCCCCATCCCAACTCCTGCTATCAGACAAATATTCCCCCCAATCCCATTGCCTCTCATTCTTTGTCCCTAGTCCCAACCACTCCGGAGTGCAACCCCTTCATTACTGATGACTCACCACAAATCCTCAGTCAAATGCTCCACTGGCACATCAAACTCTGATTCCTATCTGCCATTAGTTCCTACACTGCTTACATGGGGCAGTTTTTCACATACATTTGTAGAGAATTCATCCTTGCCTTCCCCTTTTCTTTACTCTATTTTGTGATATATGCATTTCCACTGAGTCTCATCATTGTTGCCTCCACAAACTGTCTCCCCTTTATCCGTTCCAGACCTTACTACTACCTCTGTAGAGCTCTCAGGACACGGTCACCAGATCCTTGCAAATAAGTCTCCACATCCCCAGCTTCTTTCTCTCCAATCCCTACATTAGCCATAATTGGGTAAAATCTGACTTTCCCTACAAACTTTGCTCAGGTCACTCTTTTTTGCCCCAATATCCTCTGTAGATCCCCAGTGACCATCACCAATATGGTATAAATCCCTTAGCTTGTCATCCAAGGCCTTCCACAATCTGTGCTCATGCAGTCAAACTTTCTACTAATGCTGTACATGTTATTCATGCTTCTGGATTAGTCCATGATTCACCAAAAAAAAAAAAAAAAAAAAGGAAAGAAAAGAATCCCACTTCCATACTTACACTTTATACCATTTGTTGAGTGTCCCTCTCCTTTCTGTTCCAGTTCTAACAATGAACTCTTACTACCAGTAATACCCATTTCAAAGCAGAATATCCACCTTTAAGCAGATGTCTCTGATCTCCCCAACCACACAGACAGAAGTCACTCCCTCTCTGTACTTAGCACATTAAATAAGTCACTCCCCAAAACTTTGTATCTCTGTCTTATCTTCTTGTCCCTTGAGAACAAGCCCTCTTAATTCATGTGGGTTAATCTTCTCCAGCCCTCAGTACTAGTTACCATAGTATATAGGTGCTAGTAGAATCTAAAAGGAGACTCAATGCATTTCTGTTGAATGGAAAACCCATACATTCACTTTCTGTCAAAAAACAAACAAACAAACAAAAAGGCTTGAATAAAGGAAACTATTTGAAGAATAGCCTGGATTAACTAGCACACCCACCCCACCCCCCCTTCCTACCATGTAAACTACACTGGGTGGCTCTAAGCAGCTGTTGGCTAGAAGTTGTTAGACACGTGAATGCTGTCACTACTCCCTGCACAGATGCCTCTTGAAGGAGTTATGTGATTCATGGCTTGGAAAAGCACTGAGCGAGCTAGCTGATGACGAGTGTAATTCAACAGGTGATAAAACAGATACCCGTCAAATCACCATCACCATCCGTTAGCAAGGTCACACAGGTGAGCAGCACTATCATAAACTGGGACTGAACAAGATACCCAAACAGAAAATACTAGTCTGGTGCCACCGCTTTTCTCATTTCCTATACAAAGCCCTTAGTCTGACGTGAGTTTCCTTGTGCCACTTACATTCCAAGCCAAAGGCCAGCCAGCTCTGCCTATGTTTTGGTTAACATTTGCTCAAGTGGCATAGGATGCTTCTGCCTATCTCCCCAGTCTTCTAAGTCTTGGGAGTATGGTGACACTTTGATTGCTTTCTGTAGAACTGAGGAACAATTTGTCTTTCACTTCATTGAGAGAAAAGGCTCAGGAGAAAAAGAAAATTTGGTCTAAAAGGCAAAAACTGGTTCTTCTTCCTGATTCCATAAAGCCTAAAGGAGCTAAAAATAAAATTCTATACTCTATTTGAATCTATCAGGATTTAGAATATTGAGGCAAAATTATTTTAACTACCTAAGTATGTTTTCATAACTTAAAAAAAAATCGTAACTGCGGCGCCTGGTTGGCTCGGTCAATAGAGCGTGGAAGTCTTAACCTCAGGGTCATGAGTTCAAACTTACAGGTTGTGGAGCCTACTTGAAGTTTTTTAAAAAATAACCAAATTCCTTAAGCTTTTTGTTTTGAAGGTCAAAACTATCGTCTTGGCCTCAGCAGTGAGCTGAGATGGGAAGAGCAGGAATGTTTTTAAGGATAACCAGGAGGGTTAGACAGTTACCAGACTGCACCTTGCAGGTGGTTAGGGGTGGCCCCAGACCACCACACTCTTTTCCTCATTCCCCTTAGCAACAGTGAGGTCATCTTGCAGCATAGAAAAGCATTTCTTCATTTTATATTTTTCTGGGGAAATTTTAATGCTGGCAGAAATATTTTTATTTGCCAAAGTATGCATTTCCATATGAATCTGATTGGCAAAGTACCATGTGCCAACAGTTATATTCAAGGAGTAGCTTTTTTTGTTTTTGTTTTTTGTTTGTTTTTTTAAGATTTATTCCTCCTTTTTGACTTTAACTCTTATTCTCCAAAAGAATTCCCTTATCTAATGGAATTTATCAAAGACAGCGAGTCAGGAGAGCAAATTTCCTATACAAAAAGATTTGTGTATCTACTTTTCATAAGATCAGCTACATTTTTGCGAATGGCCAAATTCTCTAGCAATTCATTTTTAATCTTGTGTCTCTGGCAACACTCTCTTCTCTCTATTCGTTAAAGTGGGTGTTGGTCTTTGCTTTCCTTTTTATTATCTCTCCCTTGTCTTTAATGAAATGCCAGTATCATAAATTCCTGAATCCATGCCTCCCACTCTGACCCTCTTCTAAGGTCTGGTCCAGCAATACCAATAACCCCTCGGGCAGATCCACGTGGATGTCCTGCCACCCCTTCATGAAAGCTTAACACTTCATCTTCTTCCTTACTAAACCAGATCTTCCTTTTGGCTCCCTTTTATCTCTTAAAAAAAAAACTATGCTCTCACACAAACCACATGGTTCTTTTAAGGCATCAGAGAATCCCAAGAAGAAACATCCTTGGGAATCTCTGCTTGTTTGTTTAGGGGCAGGCAGCGTCCAGCCTGCCTTAAGGCTCCTTCCCCTGGAAAGAGCCCCACAGTTCTGCCACATCCATGTCCCTGTCCCTGACATGCCTCCTATGAGCACAGTTCCTGTTTAACCACCTGTTCCTATCTGTTGGCAGAGGCATCTGTCCTGAAGACTCACCCAACCCAAAGGCTCACCTCAGGGCTCTTAAATCTGTCCATGCACACACTGCTCCCTTGACACTGACCCATAGAGGCTGATAGCACCCCCAGCGTTGTGACCACATGCTGCGAGCACCTACGGATTGTGGGCTGGAGTTCTAGCCTCCGACAGTCACTTGTCAGGCACACATTTGTCCCAAAACGGACATCGCCCAGAAAACACAGCCTGGTTTCACTGAAACCTCACTCATTTCAAATGTTTTTAATGACACAGGGGGGAAAGTGCTTATGTGGTGACATTAAGTTAACAGACACCAGGAAAGCATTGGGAATGCTGAATTTTTATCCACTCCCTGCTTTTCTAGATCTTCCCTCAACTATGAGCTCTCATCTTTAGAAAATGACCTGGGCTTAAACTCCAACTTCTGCAACTCTGGGTTTTGTAATCCTTAGGTTTATGACTTCTCTCGGTGATTCCATTTTCTCTACTGAAAATAAACACAGTACCTCACACACTGTAGTATCATGAAGATGAACTGAGATGGCACAGTGCGGTAAAACCTTTGAGATAGCACCCAGGACAGAGTAAGACACTGCATAATGTTATTTATGAAGAGCTTCTTTCAAAATTCTTGTATCCTGTGTTGCCACTTTACAGCTACTTTTTGTAAAAGTTGATGAAATAAATACATGAATGAATATCCAGTTCCTCTTTCTTCTTTGAGTGACTCCAGCCCCGTTGTTGCCTTTGGATCTCATCTCTTCCTATTCATTCTTCATTCTTCAACTCATTTTCATTTTGTCTGCCAACTCAGTTACACTTGCTATGGAGGCAGAGACCACCTCTGAGACACCTCTGTCACTTCCCAGGCGAGTGACTGCTGGGCCCCCGCAAAGCGGGCAATTAGCAAATATTGTTTCATTAAGACCACGTCTTCTTTTTCCAGACTTTTAGCTTCTTTCCCTTTCTTCTGGTCTCTTTCCGACAGCCGCTAAAGCTCACGCAGGAGCTAAAGAAGGAACATAGCAAGAGGAAAACAGAAGCAATCTCCAATCCCCACCATGCGTCTGCCCTTCCATACGGCCAGCGTCTTACAGTCCTTTAATTGCAAAACTATTTTCCACAAAGACTTAAAGTTTTTGGTTTCAGTGTGTTAAAAAGCTTTTCTCCAATGCTTTAAAAGAATGTGACAGATGCTTTATTCTGACACTTTGAGGCGATACAGCACAGCACTTGGGATTTTACTTTGCTTTTATAGATGGAAATTCATTGAACATATTCTGCACAGCAGTTATGAGTAATGTTGGCCCAGAAAGAAAAGAAACCCAGCTTCCACATGTCAGGACACCTCTGAGAAGGGATACGCATGTTAACTACGACTTAGCCTACAATAGGATTTGGAGAAACTTTAATGTACAGTAACCCGCCTAGTTCCCAGAGGTGCTTCCTGACATTGTGTCAATGACACAAGTCATCTTAGAACAGCTTTATCCTCCCACCCCCACCCCAAGGAGCCCTATGATGAGTCTCCATGCTTCAGAGCCATTTACCTCCATACTTTTGTATGGAGGAATGTGATGCGCTCTGAGGGGGGTGTGTGTGCCTACTGTCTTCCTATGGACAGCCTGAATAATCTGAAGGAGAATGACAAAACCACACTTCCCTGGGCAAAGTTAGCTGGTTCTTGGAAAGCAAGTATTTTGATAACAGTTCCAATGTGAATCACTGGCACAAGATTCCATTGTCGGAAGTGACAAAGGGCTTTACAACTACATCTCCAAAGTAGTACAACCATGCGGACCACATTAATTTTAAAAACTGAAAGATGATAGGCTATGCCACCTTTTTCTTGACAAATGATTTGTTTCAGAAATGGTTTCTTTATAATGACTTGTTTCAAGCTTCATGAAACTAATTAAATATCACATTTTAGCAAGATAAAGTAGAATCTTTGTGTCAAAAAAAATCATTGGACTGTGTAAATGAGCAAAGACGTAAATAATTAGCACTTTTGTGTGTTAGTGGGTTACACACAAGTGAAAAAAACCCTTTCTCTTTGAGGTATTCTGGTATTCCTCCTCAGTAGAAACTGTATTTCCCTTCAATTGGAAGGGAAACTGAAATTTCAGAAAGTGACTAAAGTATGAAAATGAACAATGCAAAAACAAAGCACGACTGATACCAATTATCTTTTTTGATTCTCCTTCCTAGTCCCTATTTTATATTGTCCTAATACCAACGTTGCTAGGGACATAAGAAACATATTTTTCCCCCAAATTTCAGTATCTCAGGCAGCAATAACAACCAATCTCTTATTTCCTATCTCCCTCTCAACTTTCCCTAATATCAGTGCTTTCCAAGAAGTATGCCCAGATGACTCCCCACTGGCTGGCACACCACTATACTCCACACGCTTGCAACCAAGTGTTCTCTGTGGAAAGGAGGGATTTGTACTCCAAACCAGCTGAGGTCATAAGGTCGGCCTACCCTCACTCCTGTGAAATAGTCTACTTGTTTGTGTCAAATTCATATGTGGAAGGTTAATAAGTATTTATGTGCATGATTTAAAATTTAAAGGACAGGCAGGCTCAGTAGGATAAACAGAAATGACTGTGGACCCACATGAGTAGGGTATTATCAGTCTAGGTGAGCAGATACAAGAAAGCCAGAACCTTACTTTGTTCAGGTTCAATTTAAAAACAGGATTATGAAGGTTTATCACCTGCAAAGAAACCAAGATTCGATATAAGACAGCAGTCAAAAGCACACTGAGAGGAACTGGTGGCGAAGGGAGTTTTTAAGAAGTGAGTTTATTTTTTCAATTTCTCCCCCTCCTTTATTTCTTGACTCTCTTCTTTATGTGGTGGGTTTACTTGTTTGTGAGTGGATACACCAATGCCAATTCATCCTTCTTTCTTGAATGGTAATGGATGTGCTGGGACATCTGCCAGCCAACAGCAGAAGGACATGGACTTTCAAGTCTCAAATAGATGTCCCATGAATGGGGCAATGGTAATCTAACCATTGGTTAGAACCATATGGTTCAAGGCTGAACCATAGCCTTGAAGAATAACAAAACAGGCTCTTCTTGAAGGGTTTGGAATATGCAAACAATGGCCACAACCTCATGCACTTTCTAAAACTCCCTTAACTTTGAGACATCATCAACCTAGACTTTTATTATCTATCATCACTTGGCCAGGCCTTCTGACACTTACGGTAATAGTAATAGCTACAATTTATTGAATGACTATCGTATATCCCCTATAAGATGATACTACTAAGTCTATTTTACAAATGATGAAACTGTCATAGGATCTTGAGATGTTAAGTAACTTGCTCAAAGCCTTAAGGCATCTAGAACAAAGCCAGAATTTGAACCTGGACCTATGTCATTTCAGAATCCGCGTTCTTTAACTCCATCCCAAATCTGAAACCCTGGCAACCATGAACAACAAGACCAAGTGCCCAGAGCTAACACTCAAGGGGAAGGGTGCTGGACTTCTGGGCATCTTGGTTCCTGGCACATAGTGAGTTCATGATAAACATTATTTTAATGCATGATGTTTCAGCACTTCCATGAGAATAGTAGATGACACTGCCTTGTGACGAAACCCTAAGTGAACACTGAGACTTCCGACATCTAGTGGAAGAATTCTCTGTGCTCTGGTCCCCTTCTCACCTTATGCTCAAATCCAACATCCAGCCCTCACTTCTGTGTAGTTCCCTTCTGTTTCGGGCCATTGTAACTTGAGTGTGTATCCTTCCATAACCTCAGACTCAAAACCTACTCCAAACTCTTTCCTAATTTGCAGCTTTTACTCATCTTCTTCTAGTTTGCCAGAAAATAAGCTTGGAATCAACATTATACCTTCCTTGCTCTTCATATTATTGACTCTTCAGCCCCACCAAGTCAATCTCACAGGTGACTCACTAAACCTTCTTCTTTATTCTGCTTCTGGGTACAGAGGAGCAATTAAAAACAGATGATATCTGGGTTGCTTAGGGTACTTTTGGTTATAAGTCTAGCAAATGCAAAGCCATGGCTCATGTGGCATATGAACAGTGTCATACGCATGAATGAGAGAGGGGTTAAACAGGCAACTCAGAGGCAAAAGATGTCTAAGTCCTATAAACAACTCTTGATGATTAGGACCCATCCTGAGTTTTTAAGCAGGAAAGTGACATAGTCAAGTGCATTTCCTAATGACAGGTGATTGCACTGGAGGTTGACAGACCAGTTAAGTGGACAAATTGGCCAGTGCATTGAAACCCAAAGAAAATCTGAAAGGAGGTACAGTCACACAGATACCTGCTTTATTCTCCTGTACCCATTTGTGTAAGGTTTCCATGAAGACTGTGAGTCCACCTAAATATCCCTCCACTATCTTGATAGCTGCTACCACCATTCGCTATTCACACAAGAAATCTCGGAATCATCTTTAACATTTCGCTCCTCTTCACCTGACACCCCCTACATATAATCAATCATCAATTTCGTGTCAATTTAATCCTACTAGACATCTTGATGAGACATATGCTTCACTTCTTTCTATCTCCCATCACTATCCTAAGCCACGGCATATCACTCCTTGCCTGGACTATTGCAAGGGCTGTCTAAATAATCTCTCTCATTTCATTTTACCTTTTGCAAAACATACAAATGCTTTGGAAGAGAAAGACAGCAAACCTATTTCTCCCCTCAACTGAGAATTCCGTTTAACTGAGCAAGAATGACCTCTAGCATTCTGCTTTTCCTTCTGAAAATGAATTGCAGATTTTAGGCTGTTTTCAGTAGGGATATCTTCTAAAAGTACAAATCATACCATGCCAATCCCCTGCTTATAAACCTCTCCTTTTCTTGTGGCTCTTGGATAAAGTACTAAGTCCATTTAGCTCCGAATAGCAGAGCCTCTACTCATCCAATCAGCCAAATCCAGAGCCTCTGTTCTCTCCCACTGCAGAATTTCTCTTCAGTTCCAGAGAAGTAAGATATTAGCTAGGATTTCCTTTTTTTTTATGTTTATTTATTTATTTTTGAGAGAAAGAGAGAGAGGAGCAGAGAGAGACAGAGACAGAGACAGAGACAGAGACAGAGACAGAAAATCTGAAGCAGGATCCACGCTATCAGTACAGAGCCCGACATGGGACTCAAACTCACAAACCATGAGATCATGACCTGAGCCAAAGTCAGATGCTTAACTGACTGAGCCACCCAGGTGCTCTGCATTCTTTATTAGTAGGACTGCCAGCTAGACATAGGTTACAACTTCCTAATGCATCCTTTTAACACAAATTCAAAATCATATGTTTCATTCATCTTTTGAGCTATGTTCTGAATGAATTCCTCATTCTCATTCTCCAAGTTATCAATTTTCTCTTTAGCCAAATCTACTCTAGGGTTACTCTGTCTGTGCATTCTATTGTTTTTACTTATCTTTTGTAGTTTTCCTTCTTTTTTTATATTTCACTTACCATATGTATATTTTCCATTTCTAAGATTTCTAATTGATTCTTTCTGATACCCATATATTCCTCAATTTCTATCTACCTCCTTTGTGTTCATAATCTGCTCATGGAGATATCGTCCTCTTGCTTTTAAAGTTCTCCCTTTGGGAGATATCTGACACACTTATTTTTAAGTCCTCCCTTGTTGCTCTCTCTGTTCCTCCACATTGCCCAGGGAAAACAGGGCCAGCCAGAGCAGCAGCAGCATCAGATGTGATAAAAAGGCACCAGATGCAGGCAAGTTTACTGAGGTAACTGATTGGACAGAAAAGCCAATGGAGAGGGAAGAGCCTGGGAGGACATACAGTTTCAGCTTCAGCAAACTACTTGTATTTCTCACCTATCACCTGGAAAAGGAAAACATGAAGTTTCCGAAGCAAAGCAACACAGGTCTTGGAGTAGAAGGCGTGATAGGCATGATAAGGCAGTTTTGAATATATTGAGTTTGCAGGACAAGGGACATAGATGGCCAAGGCAAATAGGCTGATACGTGGTTGTTTATATGGGTCAGGAGGTCAAGAAAGAAGTGAGCCAGAAATAACCAGCATCCTATCGTGATGATGCTGACAAACCCAAACAGATCACCACAAACTTGTCCCAGAGTAATGGTCCATCTACAATCATTCTGAAAATGGATATATCTTATCTCAAAGCCATTTGGTTGTCTTTTGATCATGGATGGCTTTGATGGAAGGACAAAAATAAATCTTCCCAAAGGTAATTAATAAAATGCAATAATATATATATTGATATATAGAATATATATATAGAATATATAGAATAATAGAATGCATGGTGGGAACAAGGAAAGGCACGTTCCTCTCACCAGGGCCACACCCTTGCAGAAAGATTTCTCTGCTGAAATCTACCTAGAAAGCAAACTAAAATCTGCAATTCATTTTCAGAAGGAAAAGCAGAATGCTAGCATTCATTCTTGCTCAATTAAACTGAGCTCATGGTTGAGGGGAGAAATAGGTTTGCTGCCTTTCCCTTCCAAAGCATGGCAAACTCTATTTTATGAGGTTATATAGACTCTGTCACACAACGAGAGGGAGCTAAACCAGAAAAGGAAATGGCCCAGTCACTTTATTTTAAAGGAAGTTTAAGTAATAACAGCTACAATACCAAGTCCAACAGTTGCAAAATCAGATGAGGAATGACTATTCCTGTCACAGTGTCATTCTACCTTTATTATGACATCACACAAAGCAATAGTGCAGCCGCACACAGGCTTTGTCACATCTTTGTCATGTGGAACAGAAGGAGCTCCTGCAGGTGCTATGTTTGGACATTGTGTAAAGTAAGGAGAGGTGAAGAATTAGTAGGACCATTTTACTGATGCGGGTACTGAATCACACACTGAAGGTTACTGTGGGAACCAGATGAGTCGCCAACAGAGAGAGTCAGAAATTTAGAGGGCCTCACAACAGTGATTTCCAAATCTGGCCCCAAGAGCATCAGCATCACCAAGGAGCTTGATAAAAACAGGAATCCCTGGGCCTCCGAATGTACCTACAAATAATCCTCTCCGTATGTTCAATATGTTTCGTAAGTGATTCCAGCAAAGAACCAAGCTTGGGAACCACCGATTTAGTCCATTCTCAACAGAGAGAAATTCGTCAATTGCCCAGGGGACATGTGGCAATGTCTAAAGACATTTTTGGTTGCCAAAACTGGGGGAGGGGATGCTCCTGGCACCTAGTGGGTAAAGGCCAGGATATAACTTAAATCCTACAATGCACAGGACAGCACTCGTAACTAAGAATCATCCAGTCCAGGGGGGCCTATGTGGCTCAGTAGGTTAATCATCCGACTTCAGCTCAGGTCATGATCTCATGGTTCATGAGTTCGAGCCCCACATCAGGCTCTGTGCTGACAGCTCAGAGCCTGGAGCCTGCTTTGGATTCTGTGTCTTCCTCTCTCTCTGCCCCTCCCCGGCTCACACTTTGTCTCTCTTTCAAAAATAAACATTTAAAAATTAAAAAAAAAAAAAAAGAATCATCCAGTCCAAAAGTTCAGTGGCTCTGAGGCTGAGAAATGGTGATACAATCCAACAGTCAGGAAAGAACCGTCTAGGAAAATTACAGGACTTTTAATTTTTGTAATATAAAGTTGGAACCTCGCTTTTCAGAAATCCAATCTCATTTTCTCGATTCTACGGGATTTTAAAACTTTGTGTATTGTGGTAACCTATACACAACATAAAATTTCCAGGGGCGCCTGGGTGGCTCAGTCGGTTAAGCTATTGACTCTTGATTTTAGCTCAGGTCATGATCTCATAGATTGGGGAGATCGAGCCCCACATAGGGCTTTGCTCAGGATTCTCTCCTTCTCTCTGCCCCTTCCTGGCTTGCACTCACATGCTTGCTTGCTCTCTCTCTCAAAATAAATAAACTTAATATGAAACATAAAATTTCCACTTTCAACCATTTTTATAAAGGTTTTTTTAATTATTTATTTTTGAGAGAGAGAGACCGCGAGCGAGCAGGGGAGGGGCAGAGAGAGGGAGGCATAGAATCCAGAGCAGGCTCCAGGCTCTGAGCTGTCAGCACAGAGCAAAATTCAGGGCTTAAACTCACAAAATGTGAGATCATGACCTGAGCTGAAGTCAGATGCTTAACCGACTAAGCCACCCAGGTGGCCCTTACCATTTTTAAATGTACGGTTCAGTGGTATTAAGTACATTCATGTTGTGCATTCTATGTGCTATGTGATCTTAAAGTTCTGAATTCAAAACATATTTTGAGTTCAGATGTCATTTTAGCTCACCAGGCTGTCAATATTTAAATGTCGCAGGAATTATGGGTTTTCAGGCTACAGAACTGACTTTAATGCAACTAAGTAGAAGTTTGTATTATTGCTTCCAGTCTTGCCTGGAACACAAAAAGCTTGTGCCAATCTGAAAACTCATAACTGACTGCTAGTGGTTACCATTATTAAGCAGAGCGCTGAATGATGATCTCACTGAATCCCCACAATGCCAGGAAGGATGTATGAATACTGCCAATTCTTTCTTACAAAGCAGGAGGCTTGCCCCCGGTCACACAGCTCTCAAGTGGCAGCCCAGACTTTCAGGCCCTATCAGTCTGCCCACTGCCCATGCCTATAAGCACCAAGTCAAACTGCCTTACCAGTGTCCAGCCTCAACAGGATGTCTCATTTCAGGTGGCTCCTTCTGGAGTAACCTAGGCCAGTGGCCACATTGCCCCTCATTTTTAAAGAAATACCATCTTTGCTTTCATGACACAGTGTGTCCCTGGAAGTCACGTCATTAGTGGCTGGAGCAAGCAAATTTGGCAATGGTGTATGTGTCTGCTCAAATCAGACTGGTGTTAATGGTTGGAACAATTAGGGAGGAGCATAAGAGATGGAGAATCTGAAAAAGAACTACCTAACAAGTAAGGTAAGTTAAATAAAGGCAAATACTACACGATATCACTTACACATGGGATTTTTTTTTTTTAATCAAACTTACAGAAACAGAATAGAAAGATGGCTGCCAGGGACTGGGGAGGTAGAAGGAATAGGCAGAGGCTGGCGAAAGGGTACAAACTATCACCTATAAGATGAATAAAGCTTAATGTAAAACATGGTGACTACAGCTGATGACAGTGTATTGTATAACTGAAATGTGCTAAGAAAGTAGAACTTGAACATTCTCACACACACACACAAAGATAAGTATGTGAAGTGATGGGTATGTTAATTAACTCTATGGGAGAGAATCCTTTCACAGTATATCTGTATATCAAATCACCATGATGTACACTCTAAATATCTTATAATGCATGTCAATCACACCTCAGTTAGGCTGAAATGAAATTTTTAAAAGAGCTACGGAACAGATTTATGGTTTAGTAGAAATGGCCTGGGTTTTTTTTTTTTTTTTTTTTTTTGTTTGTTTTTTTTTTTATTTATTTTTGGGACAGAGAGAGACAGAGCATGAACGGGGGAGGGGCAGAGAGAGAGGGAGACACAGAATCGGAAACAGGCCCCAGGCTCCGAGCCGTCAGCCCAGAGCCTGACGCGGGGCTCGAACTCACGGACCGCGAGATCGTGACCTGGCTGAAGTCGGACGCTTAACCGACTGCGCCACCCAGGCGCCCCTGGCCTGGGTTTTAGTATCATGCAGTGTTGGATTCAAATCAGTAGCTTCCTAGCTGTGTGATCTGAGGCAAATTAATGAACTTGTGAACAATTATGAACTAGGACATCTAAAGTCTTTTTGGGGGGATGAAATACTCCATTGCAAGGCATTTAACATACTGCCTGGCATATCGTATGTGCTCATCAGATGGCCCATGCTATTATTTCTACTGCTACTGTTATTATTATGTACAGAATGAGCAAAACTCCAATGTCAAGCACAAAAATTTAAATGTGCTTTATGGGGGCACCTGGGTGGCTCAGTTGGTTAAGCATCCGACTTCAGCCCAGGTCACGATCTCGCGGTCTGTGAGTTCAAGCCCCGCGTCGGGCTCTGGGCTGATGGCTCAGAGCCTGGAGCCTGCTTCCGATTCTGTCTCCCTCTCTCTCTGCCCCTCCCCCGTTCATGCTCTGTCTCTCTCTGTCTCAAAAATAAATAAATGTTAAAAAAAAAATTTTAAAAAAATAAATGTGCTTTATGCAATTAATGAGCTTAAAAAGGTCTTGGGTAAATCAAAGTTATACATATTAGATTATATCTTAAATATCTACAGAGGGGTGCCCAGGTAACTCAGTCGGTTAAATGTCCGCCTTTGGCTTAGGTCATGATCTCATGGTTCATGGGTTCTCCAAACCCCACCTCGGGCTCTGTGCTGACAGCTCAGAACCTGAAGGCTGCTTCGGATTCAGTGTCTCCCTCTCTCTCTGCCTGTCTCTCTCTCTCTCTCTCTCTCTCGCTCTCTCTCTCTCTCTCTCAAAAATAAATAAACATTAAAAAATGTAAAAAAAAACAAAAAACAAAAAACAAAAAAACATATCTACAGAAATAGGATAGCTAAGGGGAAAATGCAGGCAGTCATTTTGTACACGCTTGCCTGAAAACACATCATGTAGGTTTCTCTTAGGGAAATAATATCCCCGACCATATATAGGCAGAGGATGCTACTACAATTTTTCTGCTAGGAGGATGGAGAATATCAATGGTTTATTCTCATCCTTACTGTTCATAGTTCAAACCTAAAGTAGATACACACAGAAATAGAGGTCGATGTAAGGGATCACAGGGTACAAATACATGTAAAACACAAGCTGACTGATCACCGGGAGCATATAATCTACTTCAAAAGACATGGGTACACTAAAAAAATGTAAGCAACATTATGTGCATACTATATTAACTGAATAAAAGCTACAGGCAAAGAAAATGGTATAAGAAATGAGAAGGATGGAAAAATAACTGCATTATAACACACTCAGCAAAGGTTTGAATACAAAGAAGGCTCTGGGCAGTGTTAGCAAAGCCAGGATTTAAAGGAATGAAGGGCTGAACAGAAGCAGGAGGAATTCAAGCAGGTTTACTCTCAGAAAGAAACTGCAAGAAACGAACCACATGCATGTGCAGGGACATACTTCTAAAGGGGAAGCTTCTATATAGCAAGATGGTACTTAAAAATTGCACACAGCAGCTTTGAACCCTGGTCAATACAAAGATACCTTGCACCCTGGGTAATATGAAGGGAAATCATGGAGGGGACATCAAGTCAAATTAAAGAATCTGACTCAAGGGGCACCTGGGTGGCTCAGTTGGTTAAGCATCCGACTTTGGCTCAGGTCATGATCTCACGGTTTGTGAGTTTGAGCCCTGCATCGGGCTCTGTACTGACAGCTCAGAGCCTGGAGCCTGCTTCGGATTCTGTGTCTCCCTCACTCTCTGCCCCTCCCCAGCTCATGCTCTGTCCCTCCCTCTCTCAAAAATAAATGAACATTAAAAAAAATTTTTTTAAGAAAAACTTAAATAAATAAAGAATCTGATTCAAGTCTTAGGATCACTCAAGAATCATCCATGACTTACTTTTTTTTAGTTGTATTATACTCTCCTCAAACAAAATCTTTTGCAAAAGCATGCAAAAATCAAAAGGCCGATATAAGCTGCTGTTGCAGGAGTGAGTGTGAAAAGCCTTCAAACACACTGCATATACCCCTCACCCCTGAAACATTTGGGAAGGATTTGAGAAGGATCCTTGAGAATGATCCAACTAAGGTTAAAAACCATGCGGGGCACCTGGGTGGCTCAGTCAGTTAAATGTCCAACTTCGGCTCAGGTCATAATCTCATAGTTTGTGAGTTGAAGCCCCACATCGGGCTCACTGTTATCAGCATCAAGCCCACTTCAGATCCTCTGTCTGCTTCTCTCTTTGCCCCTCCCCGACTCTCACCTGCTCGCTCGTGCTCTCTGTCTCTGTCTCTCTCTCTCTCTCTCTCTCTCTCTCTCTCTCAAAAATAAACATTTAAAAAAATATATGCATCTCTCCCCATCATTGTTTCTGGGCCTGAACATGATGTATAACAACCTTCCCAAGGGCTTGTCCGGTGCACAGATATTAGAGACGACCCAGACCCCTTGCCCGCTGGGATGGCTTAGGCTAGCTTTTCCTGAGTAGAAGTGGGCTTTATTTCCTTGTATGGACAGGATGGAGTCTGTACACTTGGGGTTGTGAACAACACATCTAACCCATCCTTCTTCTACCTGAAATAACTTCCAAAAGTTGGTAACACCTATCACACCACCTTTCTGCAGGCTTACATCTGCACAGTTTCACCAATCACTTGCTTGCATTCTGCAGGCACATGGAGGCTTATATAGAGGCATAACGTATCTATCAAATGGAGAAGACCTGGTGGCCAGCCAGCAGGGGCACACTGGTGACAGAGCTGGTGTTACTTAGATAGAAGTTATACTTCAAGCCAAGAGAGAACATGGAATCTAGACAAAGAGTATCAGTAGTAAACACACAGACCAGTGGGCTAAGCACTGAGGCTGGGGCAAATTTAGAAAGGAGAAAGTCGTGGAACCATGAAGGAAACTCACAAAGACTAATCAGACAAGGAGGGAGAATCTCAGGACTGCAGCTTAATGAAGAACAGGGAGTTTCAAGAAGATCAGAATGAGCAGCTTTGCCAAGTGTAACCAAGACAGCGAGGCCAAGCAAGGCGGAGGGAGGACCACTCCATTTAGCAAAGCAGAAGGCACTGCAGCCATCAGAGAGCAGCTCCAGGGAGAGGAAAGTTGTTACTCATTCTCAGATTAAGTAGATACTGACACAGCACAGGTGATGGTCTATACTGACAACATTTAAATCAACTTGGAATGGAAAGACACAACCTAAATTACACGCTAGCAAGAGAGTTACTAGGTCAAGAGAAGGGCCTTCCAAGGCAGGAACAGAAGAGCTTATTGGTGAAAGCAGAAAAGAAAAGAACAACTGAAGACAACAGTGATGGGGCAAAGCCTCAGGTAAGGGGAAAGGACGGGTTAGAACACAGGTGCAGCCAGAGAGTCGGGGGATGGGACAGACTGAATGGCCTGGGACAGGGGCAGGACCATCCCTTCCCTCCTCTGCTGGCAGTGGGTGCGGGTGTGGGCGGGAAGAGAATGGCAGGAGACAAGGGCATCATGAGATCCTGGAGGCACGCAAACCCATAAGCAGAGGACTTGTAAGGCGCAGACAGGAGTGGTGGCTTTCTGGCCACAGTGCACTCCTTGGAAAGGAAGGAATGTGAGGCAGGGCAGACAGGAGAAACTAGAGGCCTGAGGCGCATGTGTGGGAACAGAATATCTGCTGCCCAGAATGCTGGCACGTGGCCAAGAAACAGAAGAAACTATCAAGGAGAAGTGCTAGGGAGCCAGTGAATATTCCACAGCACAACTGGCTGCATGTCCAGTTAGCATTCTCCCTTATTACTAGGTGATGCCTCCCACCTACCCTTTAGTTGTCTCTCTTCCTAAACATTAAAAACATTAGGCAGGAGTGCCTGGGTGGTTCAGGCAGTTAAGCATCCAACTTGGGCTCAGGTCATGATCTCATGATTTGTGAGTTCGAGCCCCACATCCGGCTCTCTGCTGTCAGTGTGGAGCCTGTATGGGGTCCTCTGTATCCCCCTCTCTGCCCCTCACCCCCCCACTCTCTCTCTCAAAAATAAACATTTAAAAAATTTTTTAATAAAAATAAAAACATTAGGCACAGAAAGAAGGAGAAAGCCAGGGAACCATTCTTGACAAAAGGCAGGTAAAAAAGAAAACCAGCGCATCTCATTTCCTAATCTAAGGAGAACTTGCTTAAACTGGCAGAAACAGGGCTGCCTTTATGGAGTAATTACTCTGAGCCAGGCGATGTCCTACATTCTTTTTCACACATTTTCTTTAATCTTCACAACAATCATGAAAGTGCAAAATTATTATGTCAGCTTTGCAAAATGAAGATACTGAGGCTCAAAGAGGGTAACAGAGCCTCTCACAAATATGGGGGCTCCGGGGCCCCATCCAGGTTTCAATGTCCTGGAGAGTGTACTGCATTGCTTAGGCCACACTAACTCTCAGCAAACGCCTCTCATCAGAGTGTCGAGGGTTCTATACTCTTGATTGAGAAAAATAAGCTGTTCAGAAAATAGTAAGTTAACCAGGACAGGGGGTGGGAGGCTTTAAGGCTCAGTATGTCCAGACAACCACCGACTGGTGGCTTCAAGTGGCCCCTGAGGGTGAAACTCAGCAACAGACCATAAAGGCCAAAGCAGAAGCCACCAACGAGATAGTTTACAACTCCTCTGACGGCTTCCTATGGTATGGCAAACTCTTCTTGTAAAAATCCCATAGGGGCTTTTCCTGCTGAGTGGAAAGGCAGAATTGTCTCTTCACAATCTGGAGAGAAAACAAACCAGTCGGCTCCGTGCAGACATCCCCTTGAACCAAACAGGCATCAATAGAGCAAAGCTGAGCAGAAATGTGCTCCTTCTTCCAGTTATTCATTAATTAAATATCCATTGATTAAGGACGGACTGTTCTCTAGGCACTAGAGAAACTGCACTCAAAGATGAAGCAATTTACAGGCTCATGACGGTTTCTCACGAGCCCCTGGATTGGGAGGTGTGGGGGCCCCTGCATCAACCTCACGTAGTGTTCCTCACAAAGCAGAGGAAGGGCCCCACCCCTGGCGACAGAATCAAAATCTCTGCAGCTCAGCTGGAAATGTGCATTTTTCACAAGCTCCTTGGGTGATCCTTGGGCACGCCCAAGGTTGAGTCGGACCACCGGTTTAAGGTGACAGACAGGGACAACACAATGGGATAAGCGGAAGGACACTCAAGGTTTTAGGAGAACAAGGGACAGCAAAGCCGAACCCAACTCCCAGAAATAACCTTTTAGTGAAATAGTAGCTACCCAGGGTCAAAAGGAGCAAAGAGCTTTCTGAACAAAGGTAGCCTGCCACAGGAGAGAGGCAGGCTATGCGACCCTCACTGAACAAGGTAAAAGATCAGAAGAAAAGTCCAAGTACGAATCATGGCTCAAGTCTTTGTTGCATGTGCAAATACATTTCCAGTTCTTGGGCCAATTTCTGACCCAATCAAGAAACAACACCTGATGCCAGCACTGCCATGAGTCTCTCACTACAATCTCAGTAGCTGCAGGGCAATAAGGGGTTAGGTTTCTAATCCTTTGTGTAGTCTCCATACGGCAATACCACAAGGCCCACAATTTAGCCAACTGTTTAAAAGTTCAGTCTTCAGAGTAAGAGAGACCTGGGTGTGTGTCCTGCTCTCATGAATTGGCAAATCACTCAACTTCTGTGAACCTCATATCTGCATTTGTAAAACCGGATCATCACCAAGAACGAGACAAGGAAACACCAGGTGCCTCCTGATACAGTGCCCCGAAGAGGACACAGCATCATCTCTCTGGCATTTCACCTAATAATGCAAAACCTGGGAAGAAAACATCAGAGAGACCCAAACTGAAGAATATTCCACAAAGCTGTCCTGTACTCTACAAAATTGTCAAGGCCACAAAAGATAAAGAAAGACTAAGGAAACATTCCATGTCAATGGAGACCATCGGGACAGGACAATAAATGTAATACATGAGCCTGGAGGGATAAGGGATCTTATTGGGACAACCGATGAATCTTGAATATGGACTATGGACTTTGAATTAGATGATAGTTTTGAACTGCTGTTCAATTTCCTGGCTTTTATAAAGAGACTATGGTTATGTAAAAGAAGGATTCTGTTCTTACACTGAGTATTTAGGAGTAAAGGGGGATGATGCCTCTAAGTCACTCTCAAATGGTTCAGAAAAAAAGCTATATATTAAAAAGAGAGAAAATGGAGAAAACAGTCACGCATATGAAGCAAAATGTTAATACTTAAAGAACCTGGATAAAAGGTAGACAGAAGTTCTTTGTACTAGTCTTGCCATTTCTCTGTTTAAAAACTGTATTGAACTAAAGTTACTGCTCAAAACTTTCAAGCCATGAAATAACAAGGAAAGACTGAAGAACTGTCAAAGGCTGGAGGAGAATGAGGAACCATGACGACTATATTACAATGTGGTTGGCATTCCTGGATTAGATCCTGGAACAGAAAGAGGACATCAGTGGCAACACTGCTGACATCCAAATAAAGTTTGTAGTTTAGTTACCAGTAATGTGCCATGGTTAATGCCTTCATTTTGGGAAATGTACCAGTTATATTAAGCATTAGGGAAGACTGAGTGAAGGGGTTATGGAAACTCTCAATAGACTCTTCACGATTTTTCTATGAATCTAAAATTGTTCCAAAATAAAAAGATAACTAAAAAATAAGTGTTAAGGCACACACACACCAAAGGCCATCCCCAAAGGCAAGAACAGGACACTGACTCCACAAACCCCTAAGAATGTGTATCAGGAGCTATTGCCTGATAGCAGAGGTTCCCGGAGCCACGGCAGAATCAAACGGAAATAATTTACTAAACCACTGACTTAGAATCACTTGAGGTAGAAGCCCCAAGAACATTTAAACAAGTACCCCAGACCTGGGGTACCAGGGATCCAGCTCAGTACTTCTCAAACTTAACTAGACACAGGAGTCCCTGGAGACCTAGCTAAAATGCAGATTCTAGGTCAGGAGATCTGGGGTAGGGTCTGAGACTTTGCATTTCCAATGAGCTCCCAGGTGAAGCCCGAACAACCATCCTCAGCCACACATATGGAGAAGGCAAAGCAACAAGACAGAAGAGGCCTGCCTGGGTTCATGTCCCCGGAGCACCACGCCAGCCCAGGACTGCCATGTGGATGTAAGAGGTCAACTCCCCTTTGAGGCCGTTGGTTCCCTTAGCCAGTAGCAAACCTAGTCCTAACTGTATTTAGTCTGCACCAGGTAGTCCCAAGCATATTTTAAAATTCAACTCACCTCCTCTCTCAAACAGCACATGAAAAAGGACAAACATCTGTTACCTGACACAAATGTATATAAAACTACCGGATGGGCTTCTCTACCCACATGGGTTGCTTCTAGAGCTCCACAAAAACTGCCTCGTAGAGCAGTTAAAGTGACAATGATGAGCTGGACCGATGACACCTTTGTTGACAACAATCCTAGAATTTTACCCTTTCTCAAATTCACACTCAAGCTCAACTAATTCTGATTTGACCTTTATAATTTATGTCAATAGTCTTTTGGATCCACACAATGCCATACAACTCTTACAGTATTCTTCAACCAGATAATAACATCTGACCAGGGGAAAAAAAATTATAGATCATAATCATAGAACAATACTGAGAACATATATAAAAAGTGGAGTTGCCATGGTAGCCTAATTGTGAAAATATTAAAAGCCACCTAGAATTCTATAGTATTTGTTTTATGAAACTCTAAGTGTACATAAGTCTCAATTTTTTTTCCTCCTTAAATTATTTGCTCTAGTAACCTTCCTGAGATAACCTGTAATCAAATCAAATCAAATCAAAGCCACACCGTAAGACTGTTGAGACCCAAGCTAAAGGAGGCTTTTAAAGGTAGGGCCATATTAAAAAATCTTTTGGATATTTTTTCATTCATTAAATACGTATTGAGGATGTATTACATGCCAGACAAGGCACTAGACAGACAGTGCATTTTACATTAATAATAAAATTACAATTAGCTGGGAGGCAAGCCCAAGCCCCTCTATACTAATTTCACTATTAAGCTGTTACTGTAATGTACTTGTTGGCTGCTTCTGCAAAAATCAAAGGGGAAAGTGTATCAAAAAATTAAGTTTCGTGTTGCCTAGGATAAAACAACCTGCACCTACTCATGAGCACTTGCCAGGCAGGGCCGGGATAGCCTCCACTGTGCCAACTGCCCGGAACCTAAGCCACTGGGCCCTGCCGCCTCTCACCCAGCTTCAGACACAAACCCTGTATTCACACAATCCAAGTAGATGTTGAACGAGCATAAAAACCCCATCCATCGTCACTGTATGTGGTACACAAAGCAAACTACACTGCAACTATTATTGCACAGATTTTTCAGCACAGAGAGAGACAGGAGGACAAAAGAGCTAACCAAAGTCTGTGAAAATTCCAAGACAGAAAGAAGACTGAAGAGAACCCCCAAACTGCTGCCAGCATGACTGACCTGATCGATTTCCATGAGTTTGGGGTAGGCGCCGGGCCATTCTATGGCCACCTTGACGATGTCCGCGGGGGGCGGCATGGTAATCCCAGGGAGTCCAAAGCTTATAGAACCGGGATCCTACAGTGCAGACGGCCACACGTGTCTACACCTAATGAGGAATGACAAAAAGAAAGAAAAGTTGCTCAGTGCCGATGCAGGGCAAATTCTGCTTCATCACTTCCTGTTTTCACTGGTGGTTTAGGTATGAGAAACGGCTCTGGGTATACAACACACAGGGCACCAACTGTACCTCCGGCTGCTCCTGAGGAGAGAAGACAGATGACAGGAAGGAGCCAATGCCCTAGAGTCGAAGCCTTCAGGAGACGTGGTCCCCGCAAGGGGCAGTTTGTCCCTTACCACGGGGTTCGGCTCCCAGTGGTGCCCAGGGTCTGGATGAGCTGGGCTCACTCTGTCCAGAAACGCACATAAACTTCTCGCGCTCAACAGTCTCCGGAAGAACAGATTGCCCAGGAAGTCATGGTCAGGAAGCAGCATTTCTTTAAAGTATTTTCTGTGTGTCACAAATAGAGCTCCGCACTATAGCAACCAGGATATCATGAGGAAGAAAAAATGCCCTGAGGTTCACACACATGCATACACACACTCCCTCCCCAAGGCCAGTTCACACACTGCGCCTTCAGGAGGGAAGAAAATTGACTGATGTGGATAGTGCGGCAAACAGAACGGACCTTGAATTTTCACTGTAATGAATAGTGTTGCTTTCACAAAAGAAGTAAGATTATCCTCTGCTGCCTCCCCTAGATTATTGGCCTGTTTCTTTAGGATGACTTTTTTAACTTAATATTTTTGAACGGATAACACATTCATGTGACTCAAAACTTAAATTTGTGTGTGTGTGTGTGTGTGTGTGTGTGTGTGTGTGTGCGCGCGCGCGCGTGTGAAAATATAGTGGAGAATCTCCATCCTCTTAAAGTTGCACATCCACCTGGACGAATATTCTACAACAGGGACTTGTTAAATAATTATGGGGTCTCATATATGCAAGCACAAGTAGCAAATCTGTACTGGGGTATTCCTCTTCATAGTCTCTATGCTCCTTTATTCACTAGAGAATTCTATGGGCAATGTATTATGTCTGTACCACATCACTTCAATCCCAACCAGTTATACACCCTAGAATAAGAATCATGAAAATAGGTTCTAATGTGAAAATAGACTGTAAATACCAGGTAAACAAAGAACACACGATCCTGGGGATCAAGAGAATAATGAAAATTAAAATGCATTTTGAGCACCCTCCTCCCACCTCTACACAAAATAGTCTAGAATTACACTAAAAGAGGTCATCTAACCACCCAGGAATCAAAAGCCAAGGGTGCTTTTCTTCCCCTTTCACTGGTATTTATTCCTCAAAGACTGTTGAGACAAAACCTGTTGAACAGGTGAGAATCCAATGATGTGGCTCTCCCTGAGTCTCTGTGGAGAATAAGATGACAGCAGTGGACAAAGGAGCCATTGAGAGAGCCAAAAGGCTACAAGGAATCCCCTGGGAATTCACTTGACAAGTGTGATTAGACTTCATCAGTGTTACCCACACTAACAAACAGCACAGACGGCGCTCCAGCAGGCAAGAGTCAGGTGCACCATTTCAGAATGAATAATCCAGTCCACATTGTTATCCTCAGAAGTCCACATTTTATCCTCTTGAATTTATATTTCCGTGAGAGAACAGTTAATTTTATCTCATCAGAGCCACCAGCAGTAAAGTGGAGTCTAATGTTGTCAAAATTGCCCCATAAATATAAGGTTCATAAATTTTGGTAAACAGCCTAATATAATAATTCTTATGCAAACTAAAATTTAAGACCCACTAAAGGGAAGTCTGTGCAGCTGGCTAGACACTCCAACCATTCTGCCTTGTAAGGTAACTCTCAAATCCCTGGAGGCAACTAGGAAACGGGTGGAGAATTCTGCAAGGTCCCTGCTTGCCTGCTGATTGATTTACTTGATTCCATTTTTAACATGAAAATTCTACAACCTTAATATGCATGTCAAATGGCTTTGCTTATAGCTGAGCGAATTTAATGAGACAGAGGAGTTAGTTGCTTTTTATTTGGGAGTTAGTTACTAAAGTCCCCGTGTCAGTTACACGTGACTCCATAACCCTTGAGCAAGTTGCAATTTTCTTTATCATTCTGCTGAAGGTCTCCTTCTTAGCTTTAGGTCACGTTTCCAAGACAACAGAGAGAAACCGCTCTTGATTCCCATCTAGAAATCTGTCTGTCTCTACACATTGGTCTATGTCCAAAGTTCTTTATATCTCTGTTTGAAGCTCACCTCATTGTAGTCTCCTAAAGATCTGTTACATCAGCACATGTTTTTCCAGTCAGCTTGATTAGGTCTTGGGAGCATAAAGTTTCCAAATACCTGATCCTTCCCCCCCCCACCACCACCGAATTTCCCATATAGTTTTAGCTTCTGGTCCCTGTAATGGCTTTAAACCCTTTTATCCTATTTCTAGTCTTTCTGTTACACCAGCAAATCCTATTAAGAGAGGGGGGAAAAAATCAAGCCTATGTGGACATTCCTATAGGAGCTGTGTAATGGAAAAACTAACACACTTGCCCTGGTGAACTGTGTGCCCCCACAACTGCACTGAAAGAGGCTGACAGATGGGCCAGTAGAAGCCAAAAGGCGGATCAATGGGAAAGAAACACCAAACAGCTGGGTAAATGATTTGCTTCAACTCCTCTGTCCCTTCATTCCTCCCCAGGAAAGTTGTCCTCTGCCCACTGGCCATCATTATCTACTGGTGACAAATAATAGGTTTATACTGATTATGGGAATAGTGGAGAGGGAGCACCAATCTCATATTTCAAATGCTCAATGCTCCCTTGTAGAAAAAAAAATAGACAACCTTTTCCCTTAGTATTCAGGTTAGGTAAAGAGGGAAAAGGCCTAGAGGCACCTGAGTGGCTCAGTCAGTTAAGCATCTGACCCTTGATTTTGGCTCAGGTCATGATCTCAGAGTTCAAGGGATCCAGCACCACATCAGCCTCTGTAAGAGAAGGAAACAGAGAATCCCAAGCAGGCTCTGTGCTATCAGCACAGATTCTTGGGATTCTTGAGATTCTCTATTTCCCTCTCTCTCTCTCTGCTCCTCTCCCGCTCTCACTCACGTGCACAAGTGCGCATACACACTCTCTACTTCACATTCTCAAAATAAACAAACATTTAAAAAAAAAAAAGAGAGGAGTGCTGAGGTGCTCAGTCGGTTAAACATCCAATTCTTGATTTCAGCCTAGGTCATGATCTCACGGTTCGAGCTCCATGTCAGACACCACACTGACATTTCAGAGCCTGCCTGGGATTGCCTCTCTCGCTGCCCCTCCTCACCTCTCAAAATAAATAATTAAACTTTAAAAAAAAGATTTAAAAAAAGAGAGAGAAAAAGAAAGGGACTCTGAAAGTAGCACTCTTCTGAAAGTAATCTTTCATTCACTTCATCCATCTAGAGAGGAAGGGAAAAAACCTATCCTCAGCTCTCTTAGGTTCAGTGGCTGGGTAGTGCAAACTAAACTAACAAAGGCAAGATTGACAGAAGGGAACAAATGAGTTTACTCATGCAATGTACATACATGCAGGAGAACTCAGTGAGAAGTAACTCAAAGGGGTGGTTAGAGCTTGGAGCTTCCATACCGTCTCACACAGGGTGACAAAGTGTGGACAAGAGGTTAGACAAAGGCAAAGGGGTTTGGGCTCCTGAGGGATACAAGGGGTGGAATGGTGATTTGGAAATGTATGGTTAAAAAACAAGTTGTTCAGTTGGTTTGCTATGCAGTCTCAAATCCTTTCGTGTGGTTAAGAGTGGTGTCTGGAGTAGTTCTCTTCCAGGTTTGGGAGAGGAACATATCTTTACAAATAGAAATTTCCTTTAGAGATCTAAATTTCCTTTACAAAAGAAACATTTATGCCCTGCTTTTAAGTAGAAACGAGAATGGCAGAGAGTTCCTCCTGTGCTGTTTCTAAATTGATTTCAGCTCAAAACAATCCTTACTGCAAAGTGGCATCTTCTGATCTCAGGCTTTCCTGAGCCCCCTACTTTGTGCTTTGGAGGACACAGTCTTGCACGGTGCACTGTGCCTCAGGAAGGCCTACTTCTTCTCCTCTTCTTTGTCCAACATCCTTCTTATTCCAAACAGAATGATACATCCCAACACCCTTACTGTCTAAGCCCAAGAATACGGTAAGAGACAGGTGCCTCCCACTTCACCTTATCCAGGATGCTATGATTCATCCACGCCTGCTGAACTCTGTCTTTGTTTCCCTTCTCAAACATGCATTAGAGGACAGACGTTCCTCTTTCCAAGTCGCATAGATGAGCGATGACGGCCAGGGAAGATCATGAGAGCAGGGATCCTCCCCTGCACTGGAGGATCTGGATAGATCGATAGATGGTGGGAGTGCCATTTCAGAGTCTCTTACTCCATCAGGGAATTAACATCCATTCTGACAACAGCAGAGGCCAAGGAGGAAGTTTCATGGCTTCAGGAATAGGGGAACACTGTGCAAGACATAACCATTCAGAAGAAAGAAAGGAAGAGAGAGAACTGAATCAAATATTCCATGTTATGTATATGCTCCTGACAAAAGCCTCCTAAGGTAATCTTAGTAATAACTCAACTTGCCAGGTGCGAAACGTGCTATTAGCTACCCTTTTACAATATGTTGCAAACTTGCAGAGAAAAGTCTTTGCTCTCACAACAACTGGAAATGTCATCATGGAGGGCATGGGACAGCTGGTAGAAAGGAGCAGGGGCAGAAGCTGAGAGCAGGCATTGGACTGGAAGCCTGAAGCACACACTTGTTTCCTTACCCTGCATCCTTCCCCTAGTGATAGTTGGCACTCCTTACAGTAAACGAATGAAGATACTAAACCTTACTGAGCTTGGTAACTTCCCCCAAATATTTACATATTCCCAAGGTGTTGGAGGCCCCTCGAACATGACTGTGGGCTACTGTGTTCCCCAAAAATTCATATGATCAAGTCCTAACCCCCAGTACCTAAGACTATGGCTGTATTTGGAAACAGAGCCTTTAACGAGGAAATTAAGTTGTAATAAGGTCATTAGAATGGGCCCTAATCCTATCTGACTGTTGTCCTTGTAAGGAGAGGAAATCTAGACACAGGTACAGAGGACAACCATTTGAGGAAACAGTAAGAGAACGGCCATTGACAACCAAGGAGAGAGGCTTCAGAAAGAGCCAAGCTGCCCACACCTTGATCTCAGATTTCCAGCCCCAAGAACTAGGAGACAATACGTTTCTGTTGTTTAAACCATCCAGACTGTGGTGCTTTGTTATGACAGCCCTAGTAAACAGGCGTAACACTGAAGACAGAAAGCATAAAGAAGAGGCTGATGATTTGACACAAAGACGCTTAAAATCTTCACCGTTCCAAAAAGCACCATAAAAATTTAAAAACAAATAATAAGCAATCGAGAAAATACTTGCAACAGCTGTGACCTAACCTAGTATCAATATCCTTAACAATGATCTCTTATAAATTTTTTTTTTAGTTTACAAAGTAATCCACACAAGAGGAAATGTATGGTCAATAAATACCCAAAAGGTCACTCTTAACAGTAATAAGAGAAATGCAAATTAAAGCAGCAAAACAGACCTTTTTTGTCTATCATATTGGTAAGAAATAAATGTTCATTGATTGGTGAGAATGTGGGCAAAATAACACTCTCATACACTGATACAATCAAGAAAAAAAGCAAAAGCCCTTTAGAAATAAATAAAATTAATTTATTTTTAATCCATAAAATGTAGACTAATAAACTTGGCCATGAGAAGGTCTGTTCTCCTGAAACCACTAAAGCAGGGCTTCTTAACCACAGCATTATTAACATTCTGGATCAGATAATTCTTTGCTGTGGGACTCATCCTGGCCTCTGCTGAAGTTTAGCAGCAGCCTTGGCCTCCACCCAGTAGATGCCCGTTTATACAATCAGATGCTCACTTATAAAATGGAGACAATCAAAATGTCTCCAGACATTGCCAGATGTCCCTTGGGAGTCAAAATCATCTCTGGTTGAAAAGCAGGGCACTAAGGTGACTGCTTCTAATATTGCTTTTAAACAAACTTATTGGGGTGCCTGGATGGCTCAATCAGTTAAGCATCCAACTTTGGCTCAAGTCATGATCTCCCAGTTTATGAGTTCAAGCCCCGCATAGGACTCTGTGCTGACAGCCTAGAGCCTGGAGCCTGTTTCCAATTCTGTGTCTCCCTCTCTCTCTGTTCCTCCCCCACTTGCACTCTGTCTCTCTGTCTCTCTGTCTCTCTCAAAAATAAAGAATAAAAAAAACTTTTTAATAAAAAAACTTATTACATAGACCAACTTCACAAAGTGGGCAGTAATAGTCATAAATATAATATTTTAACTGCAAAAAAAAAAAAAAAGAGAGATGAGATGTAGAATAAGGACCACTTGGAGAAATAAAAAAAAAAAGTAAGTTGCTAAAATCAACAGGAAAGGAAATTTATATAAAAACATGAAAACATTGATATCATTTGAGGACAATTTTGTTACCTTCTACTCTAGCACATTCTCCCTCACATACAGCTCTACTGAACTCTTGTAGCTTTGGTTTTTGTCTGTCTAGTGAGCTTTTCCACCTCTTCTCTTCAGGTAGCAGGTCCTGTCCCACAACCAAGATTGGGCATGTGTGGGGCCAATGACAATGCCCCTTTCTCTGGCAAGAGTGATTGATCAGTCCAAGGGACAGACACATGATCTAAGCAAATCAATTTCTGGGGACTGCTCTATGAGGCCTGGAAGGAAAGAGTTCTCCTTTTCAATGGGGGGTTGTTAGGCCGCCATCTTCTATCCATGTGGGAATGGGCTGTCTGCAATAGGAAGGAATGTGGCAAGGAGAAGCAAAGACAAAGAGAAAAGAGACAGGAGAGGGGAAAAGAGAACAAGAGTCTTAACTATGTTGAGTATTCTGGCTCCTAACACTTTTTCTTCCATTCTTTGAGCTCTCCTAATATTCTTCCTAGATATATGAACCCATAAATTCCCTGCTACAGTAAGTGAGTTTGAGGTAGGTTTCCATCACTTGTAATTGAAAAACTCCTAACTAATACATCAACCCTACCATATCTGTCTACTGCCCTCAGTTATAATCTTGCCAGTCTCTCAAGAGACAACTGAACCACAAAACACAGACTAAAGTTACACAATCTGACCTTGGAGCCAAATGGGAATGATACTTTATTCCCCAGTCCTAGAGCTCAATATCTGCATGTCCACATTTCTGATGGAGCCCTCAGTGCCTAGAAGCTGCTTTCCCTCTCCTGGACTGCTGCCAGGAATCATGCAGGCATTTCAGGAATTAGCCTTAGCCTGGCATTTCCCACACAACACTACTTCCTTCAGATATTAAGTAATGTAACATGAAAGAAAGAAAGAAAGAAAGAAAGAAAGAAAGAAAGAAAGAAAGAAAGAGAAAGAAAGAAAGAAAGAAAGAAAAGGAAAAAATAAATCTCTTGTAAAACATCAAATGAAATAACAGCTAATTATGGAACCAGCTAGTTCATGTATCATATACTTTTCATAACAACCTTATGAAATAGGTACCATTACTAAACCATTTTACAGACTAGGAAACTAAAATGCACAGACATTGAGTAACTTGCCCAAGGTCTCATATCCAAATATGGAGCCCAGCCAGAACTCAATCCACATGTGTCTGATTCCACAATCAATGTTTTTAATCACTATACCACATTTTTAAAAAGGTTCCTTTACTATAGGACTTATTGGGCCTTTAATGCAATATATATGTACCGTGAAATTTTTGTATGCGGTATATACTATTTCCCAAATATATCTTTCTAGAAAATTCTTTTTTTTTTTTTTTTTTTCATGGAGCATCTTGTGGCATTAGTTTCACATGGGACACAGTTCGGGAAACGATGCTTTGAAACCATTTACCTCCTGCACTTCTCAAGAAAAACAGAAGTGCTGAATAGTCTTGGCCTGAAATAGAGTGGAAAGTGGCAGAGAAAACACTTTCCTTTAGTCCCATATTGAATTATCATCACCTGCATCTATGGGATTATCTCCAGGAAAGCAACCCAATTCTTTTGAGTAACTCTTTCCAATTCACAGAGGACAGTAAAAATTCAATTAACTACAGCTTTCTACTGTGCAAACTAGCAGAAGATAAACAGCAAAAGAAACAGAATATTTGGATTTGTGAGAGCTTGAATCTCAAGCTTTAAAACCTTGGCTGGTGATTCATGACCTATAGCACATCAACTTCCCACAGCCTGGTTCCCGCCTGCCTCTGAGTACCAGGAGACACCCTCCCCCCACCAATGCATCCCTGAGCCCCACCCACAAGCACACACAAGCGAGGAGTCTCTAAGTCGTGGCAAATAGGTTCTTCTTTAAGATCATCAACAGTCTTTTTGCAGTGGCTGTGGGTAGCACTGCTTAAAGAAGGCAAGCCCCAGACTGGCCAAGCGAGGATTACTCTCGAGGTGTGCCACAGTGTCCTGAGGGGAGAGGAAAAGCACCAAGACAAATATTGGCTTTCCTTCCTCATCAAACTGCTGGCCATTTCCTGGGCATGGCAAATTTTCTTGCCTCCCGCCTTTGTTCTCAATGTTCCCTCTCCCTGGAATGTCTTTCCCTTCCACCCCTGGGTTGGCTTCAAAAATTCCCACCTAGACTTCAAAGCCAATCTCATGTGCCAGTTCCTCTGAGAGATTTCCCTGACCCCACAGCCTCCCCAGCTAAGAAGCAATGGCCCCAACTATCTCCTCAGGTGCTTACAAAGCTCCTACCAGAACACCTTTCCATACCTTATGCTATTAGTTTATGAGTTCCCCAAGGGTAGGGATCTTATCCATCTCTGTACCTCTAGTCTAGACCAGATGGCATGGCAAATAGCAGCTCAATAAATACTTTTCAGACAAGTGAATGAATAAAACGAATGAATCACTCTTTCCTTAAAAGCAAATTCAGACATTTAAAAAAAAATGCACAGGATTACTCAAACCAATGATGCATTTTTAAAATCCAGAATTCCTTCCTCAGAAAACCTTCAGGCACTTCTTCAAGCAGCAGCTACTCGTGTGTCCCACTGGACAGAAATAGAAATAGAGGTGCTCAGAGGTGAGAGCAGGGCCTACTCCAGATCTGTTTTCCTCCCAGAGAAATTCTGTCAAAAACAAGATGAGACACAAGCTGAGCTGCTGGTTCTTCTCCCTTCACTAGGAGCTTTCTCTCGCACTTTGGGAAGTAGCATCTCAACTGGAAAGTTCATTATTTTACAAACTAAGGCACACACTTCCTCCTTTATTCTGGTTTTTGGATATTTGCTTTTCAAATTCCTTTTCGGCTGTTGTAACGTCAGTGACTGCTCCCCTCCTGTCCGCCCCCCTCAGATCCCCCCAAGCTCCCCTGCTCCCGGCAGGCAAGCCTTGTCACTCGTGATGTGTGCTGACATTCCCCGGTGGAGGAGACAAAGCTCAGGCCCAGTTCTCTATCTCGCAACCCAGACTCGAGGCCACAGGAAATGCTGGAGCGTTTCCACCATCCTGTGAGCCAAACACTCAAAGTTTCCAAACCTGCTGATCAAAAAACAATATGCGAAACTTCTTTCTCCCTCTCTCTCTCTCTCTCTCTCCAGCAACAGCAGAGCAGCAAAGGCCACCCTAGGAAATTCGATTGCATCAGATGAGCAGCAAGGGCCTTCTGCGGCAGGCGGAGGGCTGGGCTGTGCGTCCACAGGCTGCCACCTGACAACTCAGCACAGAATTAGTCATCCTGCACAACGCGTACGTGATGTAATGCCGCACACGCAGGATGGCACTAGCCTCTGCCTCTTTCTCCCTCCTCGGGTCCTTCAGGTTTAATTCTCCAGACGGACAGGAGCTGGTGAGTGAGTGTGAAGGTCAGGTGTCTGCCTGGGTGTTAATCCGGGCCCTGACCTACTCACAGCTCTGTGACTTTGGACAGTTACATAACATGGCTAGCCCTCGGTGTCCTCTCTGTAACACTGGAAGAACAATAGAACCTTTCTCATAGGACTGTTGTGAACCCTGAACATATAAACAATTGGAACAGGGTCTGCTAGGGTAGTATTATGATTATGAATCTGGCAGGCATGGGGGACCTGGACACGGCAGCCAGTAGCCTCCCTAGCGAAACACACAGAAGTCCCACCGCACGGTGGTTCTTTTCCCCTTTTAGCATCACAACCAAACTGGACAAACTGTTCTGAGGAATGCTAACTTGGCTTCAGGTCCACGGAGGGTTTACAGATACGAACACTTTTTCTTTCTTCTGGGTTTTAAAAGATGAGCACCAAGCTTCCAGGTGAGTGACTGGGTTGGAAGGAATAGGAAGAGGAAGGATAGTGTTAAGATTCCGGAAGAATCCTCCTGCATTTCAAAAGCAGAAATGCCTGGGCAGATAACCTGATGGAACAAAACGGACCCGATTTCTCTCCCGACCCACGTCTCACAGCCAAGTTCTGTAAGAATAGCGAGGTGACCGGGACTCAACTGCGTCTCAATCCTTTCTCTCCAAGAAGTGGATGTGGCCTTCAGGTATTCGATAGTTACAAGACCCTCAAGAAGGACCAAAGGGGTGCCCTCTGCACAGAGAGGGACCTGCCCCACCACTACTGCACAGCTTCCCCAGTTACATGTCACTCCAGCCCTCCAGAGTGAGTTCCAACTCTCACCTGTCTGAGGGACACCTCCATCCAGCTGCCCCACTCACTGATTTCGCTGTCCTGCTCTCCAGGTGAGTAGCTCTAAAGTGCTGAGGCTCCACCCACCAAGCTGACAGAGGGGAGGCACCTGGAGCCTGATGAGCATGGCCCGCCCCACCTGGGCCCAGCTGCTCCCCAGAAACTGGGGTTTTCATGGGCACTAAGTGGCCGATGATGACACAGCTCTACTACCGGGGGTATCATATCCTGGCTAGACACAGAAGAATTCTGAAATGTTTCTCAGGGAAGTTTCCGTTAGGAAACATGAATTTCCTCCATTTTCAGGGTTTTAGATAGCTTATCCCTCTGGTTATTAGGCACAAGCCCACAGGCCCAACAAGACAAACAAAGACCAAAACGTGGTTTTTCTCTCTTACCTCCTTCACCTGAGGAGGCTCTGCCAGGACTCCCAGGATTGAATGATAGAGATCTCTACTTCTGGTTTTTGTCTGGGTTCCCTCACAAGTTTGTTGCAATTTGTCTTAAGATAAAACACTGTCTGGGCACATGCTATCAGCATAGACAGGTGGCCACACTTTGAAGAGTTTTTCACACAAACACCAAGATAACAGTGGATCCAATGGGCCACTGTTTGCCGTTGAACAAATGGACTGCTCTTTCGGGCTCCTGGGTGACTCAGTCAGTTAAGTGTCTTACTCTTGATTTGGGCTCAGGTCATAATCTCACTGTTCGTGGATTGCCTCCCCCCCCCCCCCCCAACTCAAGCACTCACTCTCTCTCTCTCTCTCAAATAAATAAAGATTTTTTAAAAAATCATTGCTCTTCCATAGGCATATATGTGAATCCAGAAATTCCTTACCATATTCATTTAAAAATAAAAACCGGTACAAAATGGGGAAAAGGCGGCCTGCAGTTCTATCCTGAAAACCAATATTACTGGTTACACCCTGGAGTTGCCAGTTGGCTTCCTGCCAACCCGAGGATCACGTTCTGGATAGATTTTGTTGTTGCCTGCTCATTTCCTCTTTGCTTTCCCTTGGGCAGAGATCCCCCACACTCTGTCTGCATGCTCTGGGAAGGGCTGAGATTAAAAGCTGATGAGAGGAAACCAGATAGAGGGACTTCCAACTCAGTGCTGGCAGTTTGCTAACTGAGTGCCTTTTAAATTTTACCTTGGTAAATTAACAGGATGCTGATGATTTAAAATTCTTATCCGCACTCAGTTCTAGCAAACTTGGGACTCAACCAGCTAATATCTGGTTTGATAAAGACTCAGTCAGGCAAAAACCCAACCAATAATAGTAAAAATAACCACATACACCAAAAAAAAACTTTTTTAAATAACCTGCGAGATTAGTGAGCGAGGTTGCAGGGAAAAAAAAAATTAGAAAAGGCTGCTATGCATCTTATCATTTTCCTATTATGATACGCTCTGCCTTGCCTAGAAAAGAGGTCAGAGATTATAAATCTTTGTGGAACACTTGAGTTCTGCTGACGGGTCTGGTAATGGGGTCAGATTCTGGGACCTAATTATCTGAGGCATGAATGTAATGAATGAGGTCAAAGAAAACCTGATTCTACTTGACACCTAAGAATCTTACTTTTTTCATCTTTGCAAATCAAAGCTAACTGTTCCAAACTTTCTTCTGCAAGGTGGCAGAAGAAAGAAGGCAGGTTTTACAATCAGACAGATCTGGATTTGGATGTGAAATGGGTAATGTTTTAGGCCAGGGCACAAGATTACAAGATTTGCATTTTGCCTTAGGCTATGAGTAGAGCAGACTGGAATGGAGCAAGGAGGGACAGACTGCTGGAGACTGGAAAGAAAGCGACTGATGACAGTGGCTTCGGCTGACGTGGTGCCTTGGAGATGGAGAAGGTGAGAGATTTATGAGATATTTAAAAAATAAAAATCGACAGGAATTGATGACAGACTGCATACAGGGAAGAGGGAAAAGCTGGAGTTCAGCATGACCCAGGATTCCAGCTGACTTAACAGAATAGATGGTGATGCCAATTTATTGAACTAGGACCACTCCAAATAGAAGATGCACTCTCGGTCACTTCGTTGACCACTATCATGTCAATGAATGTATAGACTCATCCAGAAGAACCAGTGGTAAAGTCCAAGCCCCCAGTACAAGAGACACCCCTCTTACTCATCTCTTCCTTATAGACCTATATGCTTTACTGCAGATTACACCTAAAATTCATAGCCGTTTCTTTCTTTTAAATGGAGAGGCAGCAGAGCACAGCAGTTAGGGCCACAGATTGGACTCAGACTACATGTATTCTAATCCTAGTTTCATGGCCTCTTAGCCTTGTGGCCTTCAGAGGATTGCTCTCTGTGCCTCAGTTTGCTCAACTGTAAAATGGGGAAAACCACAGTACCTATCTCACAGCTTTCTTGAGATGAGTAATAAGGTGATGATGGTGATAGCTAGTGTTCATATGATTTACTATGTGCCAGGCACCCCACTGAACAGTTCAGATATATTAACTCATTGAATCCTCCCAATAGCCCTAGGAAATAGATGCTGTTCATAATTCCCATTCTAAAAATGAGGAAATGTAGTCTCCAAGGAAACCAGCCACTAACTTGGCTAGTTAGCAGCCTTGCCAGTCCAAAGTCTTGTGTTCTGTGCCATTACACTGAATTTCATTCTATCTTAATACACACAAAATGCATAGAACAGGGCCTGGCATACAGTGAAAGTCAGTCAACATTAGCTCTATGAATCGGCAAATCCAGGATTTTACAACAAATATGGTTCATGAGGAAGAAGGAGGCTATAAGTACTTTTTCATTATGGATCCCTATTGTACCTTCTCACTTGGTATAACATAACATTGATGGTGACTTACCAAACTTGCATCCAACCTTGACTCCATGGAAGGAATCACATGGCCTGAGCCGTTCAGGCTCAACACAGACTGACTTCTTGAAGCTGCGACAGAACCTGCAATTTGATGCAGCTCCTCTGAGAGCTCTGCAGGAAAAACACCCCATGGCTCAAGCATAACTTCCAGTGAGGTAAAACTGGGATTTCTTGATGACCTCTATATTCTTACCTTTCCACTTAATGAACGGATAAACTTTTGCACAAGTTGAATATACTCTCCTATGTCCCTAGAGAAAGGATCCAGAGGGACTCTTTTATAAGCAGATAATACAATTTTATTTCCACTAACAAGGAATAATCTTAATTGACATCTAGCTCTGTCAGAATATATAGCCTCAGAACAAGTACTCAAAACTGAAATAATGACTTTTTGGTGTCGGGCTCCAACATTTAATGAGCTTATTATAGCAAAAACCTAAATAGCAAATCAATTCACTCAGGTATAAGACAGTTCACTGGGAAGTTACACAGCTTAAAGTAGAAATTTACAAAACTTGACAGAGATTTTTTAAAAACCGAGGTACAGGGGCACCTGGGTGGCTCAGTTGGTTATAACAGTGTCCAACTTCGGCTCAGGTCATGATCTTGTAGTTCATGAATTCAAGCCCCACATCTGGCTCTCTGCTGTCAGCAAAGCCTGCTTTGGATCATCTGTCCCCCTCTCTCTCTCTGCCCCTCCCCTATTTGTGCTCTCCTGCTCTCTCTCTCTCTCTCTTTCTCTCAAAAATAAGTAAACATTAATAATAAACAACTGAGGTAGACATTTAAAACATTTACTTAAAAATTACCCAGACAAAAATTAATTCACCTACATGTTAAGGTACAAATTACTTGGAGACCAAGAGACACAAAATACTTTTTAAGAAAATTCCAGGATGTGCCTGAGGGTACTCCTTGATGTACCCATGAAGAGGCAGGGTGGCTGCCCACTCAAAAGTGGGACTGAATTAGGCGCATCAAATTTCAAAAGGATTTCAACCCAATCCCCAGATCAACTGAGTAGGAAAGGCACATGTCCTAGCAAGTAACTGCAAATAAGAGTAAGAATTAATTGCACTCTCTACCTTTACCAGTAAGAGCAATATTGAATTTATTGTCTTTTCCACAGACGGTGACTGCTCTGTTTTCAAAAGGAAATTTTTATAAACGGTCTTAAGGTTTAATAATAGGAAATCCATTTAATAATTTATGGTAAGGCCACAAGACAGAATAGTAGTCATTAAAAAATCATATCTAAAAAATCTATGACACTAGACAATATTCCCACTATACTTCATTGATTTATTTATAACCATTAACATTTAAATATTAATAAATATTTATTCCAGTAGACACTCACTACAATGGTAAGAACTCAGAACAACTAGAATTCTCATACATTGGTGGTTAACTAGTAGGTCTCCTTTGGGGAGGGACACCTGGGTGACTCAGTGGGTTAAGCACCCAACTAACTCTTGGTCTCAGCTCAGGTCATTATCTCACAGTTCCTGAGTGAGATTGAGCCCCCATCCCACTCTGTATTGTCAGTGTGGGTTTCTCTCTCTCCCTTTCTCTCTGTCCCTCCCCCTGCTCATACTCTCTCTCTCTCTCTGTCCCTCCCCCCACTCATTCTCTCTCTCTCTCTCTCTCTCTCTCTCTCTCTCCTTCAAAATAAATAAATAAGCATTAAAAAAATTTTTTTTTATTTTAAAGAAACAGTTGGGGCAGTTCTTACAGTATTAAATGTACAATTTCCATATAACCCAGAAATTCCACTCCTAGGTATATACCTAAAAGAAATGGAGGCATATGTTAACACAATGACTTGTAAGTGAACGTTCATAGCAACTTTCTTCATAAAAGCCAAAACTAGAAACAACTTAAATGCCCATCAATTGATGAATGGGTAAGCACATTATGGAATATTTGAAATACAATGGAATACCAGTCAGCAATAAAAAAGAATGATTTACTACCCACAGTAGTAAAAATGAATCTGAAAAGCATTCTCCTAAGTCAAGGGTCAGCTCTCTTCAGCCTACAAGGACAAATCTGGCCTTCTCCCTATTTTTGTTAACAAAGTTTCACTGGAACAGAGTTACATACATTCATACATTCGCTTATATATTTTCCAAGACTGCTTTCATGGTGTAATCAGCAGAGTTGAGTACTTTCAACAAAGACCTTATAGCCTGTAAGAATATTTACTATCTGAATCTTTACAGAAAAAGTTTGCCAATCCCTATGCCAAATAAAAGAAGCCAGATACAAAAGAACACATATTGCATGATTCCATTTATATAAAATTCTAGGATAGGCAAAATTATATTGATACAAAACACATCAGTGGCTACCAGGGTCTGGGGAGAGGGATTTGACTGCACAGGGCACACAAGGGAACTTTTTTAGAGTGATGTAAATGGTCTGTTTCTTGATTGTGGTGATACATGACTCTATACATTGGTCAATACTCATTGAAGGGAAAGGAAAAGCAATTAATTTTGTTCTATCTCCACAAAGCTGACCAGAAAAAAAACAGACTAATATAATATAATATAATCTGATATAATCTTATATAACATAATATAATTTATCAATTACTACCTCCTGCTAGTCCAGTTTTACCAGGTACCACTTCTTTCAACATATTCTTCCAGGTGCTGGGAAAGTGACATTGAATATTGTGTTCAGACCGTTTCTGCCCAGACAGTACAGTATAAAATGGCAGAATCTCACCCTGAACCATAAAGGACCCACAATACAGCATAGCTTAACCTAACTAATACAGGGTTCATTTCTTCATCCTAGTCTTTCTCTAGACACCATCTCTATGCAATCTCATACAATCCCACAGATATACTTTCAACATATATACAAAACCCAAATTTTCCTGCCTTCTTCCTTCCTACTCTCTTGGCCTCCTTTCCTTTTTTCCTTCATTCATTCCTTTATTTCCTTCTTCCTCCCTTCCTCAAATATCCAACTGCCTACTTGATATAGATATTTAGTTTTTCACATAAGCATCTCAAACAGCATATGTGAAACTAAACTCTTTCCTCCAGAATCTGCTCCTCCTTCAGAGGAGATATTGAAGACATTAAATGGAGATATGGAAATATTAAAAAATGGGTTTGTGGTAGACCTTCACACCAAGTTTTCTGTTTCTCCTCTTCTGAGTATACTAGGGGGTTACACTTCCAGCTCCTTGAAATAAAAGGGTATAGCCATACATAACCCACTGTGGACAACATGTGAGTAAGAGTGACAGAATAACTGAAGAGTCATGTCCTCTCTTCCTTTGTCACAGCAAACTTGGTAGAACCAAGTCTGTTAAAATGGTGGGCAGTCTGACCACTGAGTTCAAAGGGCAGCTGCCTTGGAGGGTCAGTTGGATGTATGGCCCACTTTGCAGGCCTGAAAACGTTGTGATATGGGCCTGAGATTTTGAGGCTGTTGTTACCACAGCGGGACCTAGTCTTTCCTGACTAACACATGGACTTCAATACTCATGCCAAAACCCAGGTGTCCTTCTTGACACTCCTTCTCCCTTACCTGCCGCCTCCCGTCCACCACCAATCTAACTAAACTCTCTCAAATATATCCTGTTTTCTCCATCTTCACTGACGCTCCCTGGGCCAAACCAACATCTCTCAACTGGACTTATAACAAGCCTCCAGTCTCTTCTCCACACAGCCACCAACGTGGAAAGCACAAAAATTTTTTAAATGGCTCTTCTGTTTAAGTGCCTTTAATGGCTCCCCACTGAGGGTGGCTTAAATCCAAAGTCTTTTTTTAATGTTTCTTTATTTTTGAGGGGGGAGGGATAAGGAGCAGAGAAAGAGGGACACAGAGGATCCCAGGCAGACTCTGCACTGTCAGCAGTGAGCCTAATGTGGGAATTGAATTCAGGAACCGCAAGATTATGACCTGAGCCAAAGTCGGATGCTTAAACGATGAGCCACCCAGATGCCTCCAAACTCAAAGTCTTTGACAGTTTCACAAAGGCCTACATAATCCAACCAGTGCCCGCCTGTCCAGACCTCATTCATATTCATTCTCACTCTCCCCCTCTCCATCTCTCTCTCCCTCCTCTGCCCCCTCCCTCTATTCCCAATCCCATTTTAGTACCTCTGGCCCTCTCTTGGCTGCTCTAGTATGCCAAACTCCTACTATGGAACTTAGTCTCCCTTCCTCTCCATTTTTCCTTTCTGCCCCCAGCTTCTTGAAGTCATTCCAAAACACATTTACTATTCCTTTTACTTCCTACCTTTCATTTCTTACTAGAAGGGGAAAAATAACTCTGGAAAATCTCAAGAAATGATAAGACTAATTTCTCAGAATCCATAATACCATAAGATCTAAACACTGGCAGAGGTAGAAAGAGAAAGGAAGTTACCTCCAGGGCTCAGGAATTGGAGAAAGAAATGAAACACAGTGAGCAGGAAACCAAAAAGGCCAGGGAAGGGTTCCCTGAAAAATTATACCCTAGAAGGACGCTAATGACTTCATGACCATCACCACGCCCTCCCATCTATGCTTCTGTATTTAAACTCAATCCCTCAAGAATCCCCTCACTTAATTTGGTTCTAACTAAGACCTTGCCCTAGGCCAGGTCTCTCAGAAGTAAAGAAGGCTCCTCCCCACAGAAGGCCAGAGAATGCCCCCATACATCCCCATCTCTGGGCCACTATGGTGTCAAAGGACGATATCTTCCCAGCAAACCAAACTGGAACCCTCAATACATTCTTCCCTTTGGATTAAATTCTCAAACAGTCTTTATCTGTGTCTTTATCAAAATAAAACAAGATTTTAGAGATACTGAGGGGACCTTAATATGGCTCTGTGTCTAATATCCATTCTGCCAAATATAGTATTGTATCCATGACTAAAAGCATTCACAATGTCAGACAAAAATCAGAATGCTGAAACACACTTATGCTTAAATTAGAAATTTCCTAAAGAGTTTTACTCACACTTGACCATTTGGGCTTTCACCTAAATGTTAATCCAACTGGAGAAAGAGACTTTCCATGTTTGTTTGTTTCAAAAATCTAGTGAAATGGAAAAAATAACACATGAGTTCTATAAGGCATGATTTAGTGCTTTAAATTCTGGACTTTATTTCTACTATGGTATTTTTTTCCAGAATTCTTACATTTTGTAATTAAGATAAGAAAAAATTCAAGTCAAACCAAATTTGCTCTTCCTCTCACTTCACCATCTTAAGATTTGGCAAGTTTTGCTTAAGAAAGAAGAGAAAGTAGAGTGCTTTTGTGGACAAATCCTGTCTTTCAGGTGTAAGACAGCTAAGGATATTCCCTTTTCTGTCACCATTGATAAAAAAATAATTCAAAAAGGAATCTTACTGAAGACACGTCAGAAGTATCTTCTTGGCAAAGCTCAAAAAGTTTCTATCAACTCTTATATGTCTAGCACTGGAACTTGTTAAAGATTATCCCTGGATGGCATCCAAACATTTTTATATTTGACAGTTGTGAATGACTGTCATAACTTGTGAGGAATACGGGTAAGTTTTTAGCTTTTATCAAATAAAAAGCTCTTTGACCCCACAGGTTTACATCTGAGCCTCCATGGAATGGGAACGTAATAGTAGTCTGTCTACTCCCATAGATTGGAAAACACATCCACTTTTACTGAAATAACTTCTAATATCAGGCCACATTTTCACTTTCTGTTTTAAATTCTATGATGTGGTCCTAAAGTCTTACGGTAATCAAAGGCTGTGAAACTTCACAGAGTGAAGAGTCCTTCAAATGAGCACCTGGAAATGAAAGAATTTGTTTTGGTGAATCAATTCCCAAGCTTGCTGCAGGGGATCATGCTGAAGTGTGGCGAGAGGAGTGAAGCCAAGAGATTCAGAGCTCAACAGGAAAGAGACGGTATCCAAGCTCCCTCTAGTTAGTGAGGGCCAACACCAAACGAGCAGCAGGACATAAAGGGCAGTAGGAGATCTGCTCAATATTGGTCCCTGAAGAAGCTCTCCTCATTAGGAGAAACAGAAGAGAAAACTCTCTTCTATTGTAGAACCACCAAAGTGCCAATTCTCAAATACAAACTACTCATCTCAGTCATAATTTCTTACAACCAAGACTTTGATCTCAGTGATCATAAAAGTTCAAACCCAGTGTGAAGACACAGGAGAAAATGTGGCTTCCAAGGTAAAGTGGAGAGCTAAAGAGCTAACCAACTAGTTAATTGATGCAGACAGTCTAAAAATTCTTTTCTCCAATAGTAGACTCTTCTCTCTATTACTTATAATTATTCCATCTCATCGCTTATCTTTTCCTAGGCATACAGACACACAGAAAGTATCACCATGGCCACCGTTCTCCTTCCCATGTTGTCATACTACTAAATATGTGCATGGACTTTAAGATTCCTAAGTATGTACAACAGTTAATAATCATTGTATAGCCTACTAAAGATTACAATCACTATGCTGATAAGAAAACATCTGATAAATGAATCACCAAACTAAGATTTCACTTCCAGCCACCACTCACAGGGTCCTGTCCACCAATGAGGTTTCCAAGGTGATTAAAATGATCTAGGGGCACCTGGGTGGCTCAGTCGGTAAAGCATCTGACTCTTGACTTTGGCTCACAGTTCATAAGCTTCAGCCCCACATCAGGCTCTGCGCTGACAGTGCAGAGCCTGCTTGGGATTCTCTCTCTCCTCTCTCTGCACCCCCCTCTCAAAAGAAATAAATTTTAAAAAATTTTTAAATAAAATTATCTAGAAATTGTTTCTGAATTCTAAGCAGCAAATCCCATCTTAATCAAAGGGAATAAAAGATAAAAAGGAAAATTTAGGAACAGCTTCCTTACTTTTACCCCTCAATTTTCATATCTGTGCCATTCTTCTATAAGACAAAGGAAGAAATTATAGTCACATCTTTTAGGAATGCAAAATCAAGAGTATTTTTTCTTCAAAGTTAAATTATGTTGTATGCAACAAAACCAACATTATTGGTAATAACTACAGTCTATCAGACTATATTTACCATACATTAAAATAGACAAACCAAATTTCTAACATCCATTTCATTTCATCATACATAGAATCTCTATGAGGTAGGACAGCAAATACTGTCACATAATCTCACCTTACAAATAGGTGACTAAGGCATAGAAGTTAACATCTAGCTCTGAATCAGATTCATTCCAATATCCTAATACCTAATGTTCAAAACAGTAGCTGAAGTAAAACAAAGTTATGGGATCATGTACGAATCATTTACAGTTACCTAAGTTGTATGTTTCTATTTGAAGAGAGGAAGTCAGAGTTTGAGAATTTCCCACCCTCACTGAAACTGAAGAGTTTCATCCATAGAGCAACTCAAGGCTAGAAAGACACGTGGCTAACACCTACCCTATCCAAGGTTCATTCCTCTAGCATCTGCAGAATAGCAACATCTCCCAACTTGACCCAAAGAACCAGCCTCAATTAAGTAACAGCACTCCCTAAACTCCTCCAAGGGGAAAAATATTCTCTGCTCATTTCACAAATATTAACAAGGGCCTTCCTTCCATCAATCATGGAGCTTGGAGATTCTGACACAAGAGTTAAGTAAACCCTGGTTGCTGCTCGCAAGGCATTTACATTCTTACTCTCAGCAACCCAATAATGGACTGAAGAAATCATTGAAAGAATAAAAGAACAAACATATCAGATGCTACTAAAATACTTTACACCTACATAGTTCCATTATATCAATAAGAATATGAAAGCAGAATCTCTTTGATGAGTTTTTACCAGCCCAACATTTTCTGGCCTCTTCCTCTTTCTCTGTCCCCATCTCCTACTCCATTCTTCCTAGCTCATTCTCTTCTGGCCATGTGGAACTTCTTGTAGTTCCTCAAAAATACTATGATTTCCACCCACTGTTCCCACAACTTCCCATAGCTTGTTTGCTCACCTTATTCAGGACTACCCAAATGTCATCTCCTCAGAGAAGCCTTCTCTACATAACCTAACGCCAATAAAATTGGCATACACGCCAACACACATACATTCCCAATCATCCTCTTCCTCTCTCTCTCACTCTCCTTCACTCACCACTTATCACTACCTTGTACTATATTGCACACTCACCTATTTGTTTATTGTCATAATTCCACTCTAGAGTGTAAACTATGAGGCAGGAATGCTATCCTCTTCACCATTAGACCTCTAGTCACATAGTAGGCTCTCAATAAATATCTGCTGAATAACTAAATAAATAAACTGATTAGATTCGGGGTAAGCCAATTATTTCTTAGATGCTTTAAGGACACTCCTCAGAAGTACAGTGAAAAACAGCAGGCTGCAGTTTCAACTCAGTAAGTGTGTGACCTGGAGAGCCTGGGGAAGACTACAGAAGAAAGAATTGGTTACTTAAGCATGGTACATATTAAGAGTCACCAGACTGTAATAGAAAAAAACTGGTGAGCATTAGACCTGGGCTCCAGTCACAGTAATGGAATCAGAATCCTCTAAATAAAAACAAAAACAAAAAGCTAGAAATCATAGCCAAAATGTGGTAATTTGCATGAAATTATTTGACAACATATAAACGGGCAGAAATAAACTATAGCAACCATATGCTACTTCCCTCTATCACCCCTTCTCCACTAGCCACCACTGCAGGCATCATTATCAATCACTGATAATAAATCTAACTCCTTTCCTGCCATGGGTGAACAGGACATCAGAATCACTAACACTCAAAGTCAATCACAATTTCTTAAAGCCTTTTAGAAAAAGTAGACATATTGGAGTAGAGGGAAACTTCCTTGGTAAAATGTATCTAAAAAGCCTATAGCTTTTTTAGCCTAGCAATCATCATGCTCAATTATGAAGCATTGAGCAGTCCTTTTAAAATTGAAAACAAGGCAAGGAAGTCCAACAGCACAATCTCTATTAAATATTGTACTGGAGGTCCCAGCCTACACAATAAGACAAGAAAAACAAACATTATAAGGATTGAAGGGGGAAAGCAAGTTTGTCATTAATCAGACAATATAATTATCTACCAGAAACTTTATTAGTATTAATAAGATAGTTTGTCAAGATTTATTAATATAAGATCAATGCATAGAAGTTATCTGCAATTCTATACACCAGCAATAAAGAATTAGAAAGAGCAATCTTTCAAATATACAATTTACAATAATAATAACAATAATAATAATAATAATAATAAAGAAACTTAGGAATATACCAAACAAAATTTTACAAGATCTTTCTGTACAAAATAATAAAATTTATTGAAAAATTTTAAACACCCCAAAATAGATGGAGAGATATAAAGTTTATGACTAAGAGGAACCAATATGGTAAAGACATCAACAAGGATATGTAACAAATATAGAGGCTGGAGGAGGACCTAAGCACAGATGAGGGCTTAGTAACTGCTAAAGCTGACACTGCAGACTACTGGCGGGGGGGGGGGGGGGGGGGGGGGGGGGGGGGGGGGGGGGGGGGGGGGGGGGGGGGGGGGCAGAATTAACCATTTAATAAATAGCACCAGAACAATGTGGGGAAAATTAAACTTAACCCCCACATCACAATCTACATTAAATGAAACAATTCCAGACATTAAGTATAAATTAATAGAAAGGTAAGTCTTAGAATATATATATATATATACACACATACACAAGAATATCTTAATTATCATTACTGAAGAAGGATCTCTTAAGAAGGATACAAATAGCCCGACCAAATTGCAGATTCAACCTCCCCCAAAAACGTAATCTTAACTGGTCATTCAGGAGTTTTCTGGTCAGCATCAATGAAGGTAATCTGTCACATGGACCCTCTATATCTCCCAAAGGAAGATTAGGTGATGTACATGAAAAGACCTCCTTGCCTAAAACAATCCTTTCCTTTCTTTTGCTAGTAACTTTCTTGCCCCACCCTCCTTCCTAAAAAAACAAACAAACAAACAAACAAAACTTGCATTTTGTACAGTTCTTTGGAGTATTCTTCTACTTGCTAGAAGGGATGCTGCCTAATTCATGAATCATTTAATAAAGCCAATTATATCTAAAAATTTACTTGGTTAGGGGCACCTGGGTGACTCAGTTGGTTAAGCGTCCAACTTTTGGTCTCCACTCAGGTCATGATCTCAGTTTGTGAGTTCAAGGCCAGAGTTGGGCTCTGTCCTGACAACAGAGAGCCTGCTTGGGATTCTCTCTCTCCCTACCTCTCTCTCTGCCCCTCCCCTGATTGCTCACTCTATCTCTCTCTCAAAATAAACAAATAAACTTAAAAAAATTTTTTTAATTTACTTGGTTAATTTTTTAAAAATATTTGTAAATCATATTTTTTTAAATGTTTATTTTTTTTTTAAAGAGACAGAGACAGAGAGTCAGTAAGGGAGGTGCAGAGAGAGAGAGGGAGAAAGAGAATCCCAAGCAGGCTCCAGCTGTCAATGCACAGTGCTGTACAAGATCAATTTCATGAACTGTGACATCATGATGCTTCATGTGCTCCTGGGAGAATTTATGGCACAACTACTGTGGGATCATGATGGCACTGCCCAGTAAGGTGGTAGGTGTATAAACCCCTTACAACACAGCTTCTCCTCCCCAGGGATACACCCTAGAGAAACTGTTACTCATCTGCTCTAGGAGAGGTGCACAAAAATATTCATAGCATCATCCTCACAGCAAGATACTGGAAACAACTCAAATAAATGTCTATCCTGAGAAAAATAAACGGTGGCATATTCATAAAATGGAATACACACTATAAAGAATGAAAAGGAAGTACAGCTACATGTATCAACATGGGTGGATCTCAGAACTATAATGTTAATGTTGAACAAGGCACAGAGAATTTAATACAAAATATTTCCATTTTTATAAAGTTCCAAAGTTACTGTCTATATTTATGTAATCCTAAAAATAATAAAATAAAATAAAATAAAATAAAAAAATAAAAAGAAATCATGAATTAAATATTCAGGACAAAGGTTACAAAGATGAGGGAGAGGTATGGGATCAGGGCTTCAAAGGTACTGTAAAGTTCCATTTCTCAGGCTGGGTGGTGGGTAAATGAGTATTAATTTTTTATTATTCCTCATTAAACAATACGTATGTTATATATCCTCATTTGCCTATATGGTATACTTAAAAATGTAAAATTCTATCATAATTTATTAAAATGAAAACGTTAATAAGAGGTGCCTGAGTGGCTCACTCAGTTTAAGTGTCCAACTCTTGATCTTGGCTTAGGTCATGATCTTGGCACGGGAAGATGGAGCCCCACATCTCGATCTTAAGAATCTTAATTGGGGGGCACCTCGGTGGCTCGATCGACTGAGCATCGGACTTTGACTCACGTCATGATCTCATGGCCTGGCTCCCAGTTTCTGGCCCCGCGGTGGGCTCTGTGCTGACAGCTCAGAGCCTGGAGCCTGCTTCAGATTCTGAGTCTCCTTCTCTCTGCCCCTCTCCCACTTGTACTCTCTCTCAAAAAATAAATATTTTTTTAATTTTTTTTTAAAAAAGAATGTTAAAGGAGCTTAAGATTCTCTCTTTCCCTCTGCCCCTCTTCCCCACTTGCTCTCTCTCTCAAAAACAAAAAAATTAATTAATTAAAATATTACGTTTTGGTATTTATTTACCTAGAAAATTAACTTTTGTGAAATACCAGATTTTAGCATGATAACAAAAGGATGAGATGTCCCTATAGCAATAAATAATGGAAGTACATTTAAACTTTCTTGTATATATTTAAAGTAGCTACATCTTGGGGCCCCTGGGTAGCTCACTCCATTAAGTCTCCAACTTTGCCTCAGATCATGATCTCATGGTTAATGGGTTCGAGCCCCTTGTTGGCCTCTATGCTGACAGCCCAGAGCCTGAAGCCTGCTTCAGATTCTGTGTCTTCCTCTCTCTCTCTTTCTGCTCCTCCTCCACTTGTGCTCTGTCTCTCTCAAAAATAAATAAACATTTTTTAAAAATTTTAATAAAGATAAAGTAGCTACATCTTAATAAACTGCACTATGTAAAAGAATCTATGATCTGCTAAAGAATGGATCTTTTCTTTCCTAAAGGAGGAAGGAGCATGTTTTCTAAGGAGGCAGAGTTAAATAACCTTCACATTTGAAAAGCACAGAATCAACAGTCTCTTCCTGGTTCTCTTCAGTGGCTTGTCTCTTATTCCTTGCCTGAAATTCCCTCCTCTCACGCACCCGTTGCATTTACTCATCACTCCCTTGATGAGCTGATGGCTTGTCATATGATTATTTAGCAACTCCAGAGTACGATGGGGTGGGAGGAGGGTCATACAGACAGAAATGAGAAAGCAACTGAGATGTGGCTCAGAAATACCTTCTTTCCATGTCTCTGTTACTAAAACTGATACAAATAATTGTCAAAAGTAAAATCCTGAAATGACTTAATTTGCTACAAATACTTGCTAGTAATTACCACTTAGTCATTGTCTTGACCTTTTGCAGTAAGTATAGGATAAACATTGGGTCTGCTCAGTTTTTTTTTTAAAAAAAGCAATGAGTTTCTAGTTCTAAAACTCACTGATTCATTAAAAATAATTTAGTCCTGTCCCCACTGTTTAATTTTTTTTTTAATTTTTTAAAGTTTTACTTATTTGTTATGAGAGAAAGAGAGAGAGCATAAGCAGGGGAGCCACAGAGAGAGGGAGAGAGAGAATCCCAAGCAGGTTCCTCACTGCCAGCAAGGGAGCCTGATGCAGGGGTCGACCCAGGAACCACAAGATCATGACCTGAGATGAAACCAAGCATCGGACACTCAACCGACTGAGCCACCCAGGCACCCCTGTCCCCACTTTTTTAAAACAGGGAAGGTAACTGGAAAAGTGACTGAGGCAACTAACGCATCTTTGTGTGGTTAAAACCTTAATCTCTGAGATCACTAGCACTAACTGGCTCTATAACTAACCACCAGAGTGACTAGGCAAATCCCTTAATCCTCAACGTCTCATCTGTTAAATGTGGGTAGGACCACTATGTCACAGGTGTGCTGTGATGATTATATGAAGTCAAGTGCTTCCATGAGACACTGGCACATGATAAATATACAATACATGATCACTGTGTTTAATGTTCTAAAATCATAAGGCCAGGTAGGTCCAAAATAGGATTTTCCATAGATTTCTTTTTATCCTCCCCTATCCTACACATCTCGCTTTTAAAATTATAGCAACTAAATAACACTTTTTATAACTTGCAGTTGTACTAATAAACTCTTCTCTCCTCCCCAGGGCTAACTGAAACATATGTAAGTATATTTCAAACTAATAAAAATGCAGTAATTCAATAAATAACGGCCACTGTTTCTGCCAACCCCTTCAGTCTAGTTTACATATTTAATGGGTATTTTCAGCTGTGTTCCTAGATAAATCCCTCACTCTTTAAGGGATCTGACAGTCGGCGCTTCTCTTCAGCGCTCTTTTCTCACAATTATCTTTCTCTTCAACTTGGCGTTGAGCAGAAGAGAGCGATTATCAGGAGACATCATCTCCCCAGTCTGACAGGCTCTTAATGACGGCAAATGTAGCCACAGCCAGCCCGGTATCCTGAGGCTTGTAAAAGCAACATCCCCCCTCCACGCTTCTGATCTCACCCTTGGTGCTGAGCAATAGTCACAGTGTGCTGTGACACCTAAGGGAAGAATCACCTGAATGAGCCTCACCTGAAATCCCGCCACACCATCTGCTTTGCAAGTCAGCATGTCACATCACAACAGGAGAAGCAGATGTAAAGCTGAAGACAGCGCTAGGGGACATCTGTTCTGGGAAAGGCACACTTGCTTGCCCTAAAGCCAAAAGCAAACAATCTAACTAAACCAATATGCAAAAGAGGGAGTTTAATAAATTTAGACTTTTGCGGTAAATCCCTCTGTTGGATATTGTGCTTCATCGTTCCACTGCAAGGAGTCTATGGCTTATTTGTGCGTGGTGCTATTTTAATTTAAGCAGTGCTGTTCTTTTAAACAACTCAACACGTTATCGTAAACGCTTAATGGCTATGCAAACAATTTTTACTCACTTTAAGCCAACACAACTATGGATAGAAGCTTGAAATGTAAATAGAATCAATCCATATTTCCCAATTCTCTCCCTTCCCTGCTGCCGTAGGAGGCCTGCGCTGAGTTCAACAAAGGCTCATGTTTAAGGGACTAACAAAGCAGGCACATCCAGTCAATGAGAAAATAAAACATTATTTGTTACTTTATAGTTCTAAAAACATACTAAGGTCATCATCATGAGAATATGTGCACTGTGTTGGATTTCCTGACACTTATTTTATGATTGTTTTTTATTTTAATTATATGTGGGGGGTGGGCACCATGCACAAAGTTCCCGAGGAGCTAGCTGGCCCTAGTCCAGCTTCGGCCAGCCTTCCCCAAGAGCTCTAGTTTATTATACCCTGAGACCACATGTGAAATACTTAATACCAGCACAGGGTCCACAATGACCAATCGTAATGGATGCTGGCCACGACTGGCACACCAGTGAGTCCTGGCTGAAGGCCAGAACCTTGGACACCCAAGCAGCCCAGGAAGGAAAAAGAAGGAGGTGGTGGCTGAGAATGAGATTGTTATGCAACCATTTGTGTCTTACTGTATCAACATCCAGCTCCCCTTTCTCCATGTTGTCCAAGAATTTATTAATACATTTCTGGAAGTCTTGCAAAAAGCTGAATAGACTGTATCTGAGGCTTCCTTACCACTCGCCAGATAAAGAGAACACTAGTTAATCGTTTTTTTTTTTTAATTTAGAACTTCTACAAAGTAATTTTTGGTTCTTTGTTCCTATGTCCCTGATTCCTATAGTATTTCCTCTCCTTAGAGGCAAAGCAGTACTCAAAAGCACGCATAATCACATCTTAAGAGGTTACTCCTCTCCCTGCTAAAAACTTGGTAAGTGAAAAAGAAGGGAAGCCTTCCTGGGTTTATGAGCTGGTAACAGATCAAATTCTTCCTAGCCAAAAAGCACAGATTCATGCAGCTTGAGAGGGAAGGGACAAACCAGTTAGCAAAGGCTTAGGATTTTACCTTTTATCAAAGCTGACCTCACCTAATGTTCACTGTTTTTTAAGCATTTTTTATCCAAGATCAAAAAGTTGCAAGAAATCTGTGAACCTGTAATTTGCAGCATCTCTTACTTACCCATTAGTTAAAAGTCTCTGATTCCACAGGATGTGGCAGGTCTTACAAGTTTCGAAAAAGGGAAACTGCCAGACCATGTGTCTGTCTGTGAGTGGACAAAGATAAATCACTATAAGCAGATCTTAGTTTAGTGATGAGTAAACAAGGTGGCCTCACACAGTTATGCAAATGAGGGGTGAACTAGTACCACTGACAAGAGGGAGGAGGAGTGACCTTCAGTGACCTGAGCAGGGTTACCCCTCTCCAGTACTCCTTGATAGGCAGAGTAGATCAAGGACGAGAAGGTGGATACATGTGCATAAGGATAGAGGAGCCATCCTCTACCCACAGGAAAAAAGGGATCCAGAATCCCTCTCTTAGGACATTCAATTTAATTAGACTGATGGGTTTGGATTGTTCTGACAGAAAAGGAAACCTAGAGTCTGAAGAGATTAATTAACAGCCCACCAAAGAGGTATTAAAATTACTGCAAACTAAAAACATCAGCACAATCAGCAACCACAGAAAGAAAATTATCTAAACTTCAGCAGAGGCTTCAAAAAATACAGCCTACAGTACAGACGAGGCCCCTTACGTCCCACCACCCTCTCTGCCTGGAGAGAGAAGACTAACCCTTAGCACCAGGACAAATGAATTCAGTTGTGCATTAGCATCAAAAAGCCCAACAGAACTTTCCATACTTCCCCACTGAAGCTCTAAACATCTCTTTTTTATTAAGTTGGTATATAAACCTTTATCTCTGACTATTCGGCAAGTTAATCAATACTGAGTACTCTTGCATGCACATGTAAATAAATCTTTGCTTTTCCCTGTTAATCTATTGTCAGTTAAATGGGCAGGACCCAGACCTTTTGAAGCTAAGTGGGTAGAGAGAAGTTTTCCTCCCAACAGATCCCAAAGACTAGAGGAGTTAGAAGTATAACCCAAGTTCAAAAACAGGATCTGGAGAAAGCTCCCAAAAAATCAGTCATGCTGGAACGGGGAGCCAGCGCTGCAGCAGCTGAGCTCCCGTGTGTGCACTAAAGGGCTGCACCCTTGGAAGGCCAGAGTCAGACCACTCTGTGTGGCCTGTGTAAGAACCTGGACCAGATAACCAGATGAGGCCCATACTTCTGTCTCTTCTGGGCAGCCTGAAGCAGATCTGAAACCTGGACCAGGAAAACCGCGTACTTGTGGACAGTGGCAGAACTGAAGACATGGGGTATTAACCGACTTCCAACTAATGTGTGCAAAAGAATGCTCGGAAAATTGGTATGGAAAATGAAAGAGTAGTAACCAGATTTGGACACCAATATGCACAAACCCACAGAGATAAAGAGAGAGGGGAGAAAAAAAACAAACATCATTTTAAAAATTGTTATTGCCAGAAATAAAAAGGGGGAAAAAACTAAAATTTACAGATGGTCTTCTATGTAAATATACTTATATCTAACTTACTAAATGCTTGACTCTGCTCACCATAATGGTTCTTCAACATTTCTCTTTTCAGAAAACGGACTTCTATTCAAGCAATCTGAAGATCATTCCTGATAGCTTTTTTCCTCATTCCATACATTCATATTCATTGTCAAGACCAAGAGAACTGAACTCCTAAGTACGTCAGTCTTCTTTCACCTCCACTTTCACCATCATTTTTGCTGGGACTATTGCAGTAGCCTCCTGACACTTCCCTTGCATTGACTTACTCCCCCCTCCACTCCCAATTCCATTCACTACAGAGAATTTTTTAAACGTCTTATCACTTCCCTATTTAGAATCTCTCAAAAGATTCCCATTGCCCCTAGAATCCTTAACAGGATGTTATCTTGCATCATTCTCTCCTCATTCATTAGTTTTCAGCTGCTAAGGTCTTCCTAGAAAGGGTCAGGTTCGATCCGACCTCATGCTCTACCTGGAAAGTAGGAGATGGTCCATAAATATTTGCTGAGTGCTCCTGAAATTAGGTATTTTAAGCTCCATATTACCTATGATAGGATGACTATATGACCCAGTTTTCTCGACAATAATTGTTTAGACTCGGTGAACCAGCATACTGTTTGATAAATTCTCACTTTCACTCTGGGCTGTATGATGAGTTAGATATATAGGCACCCTATCTATAAGGAAGCTGAAATTCAGAGAGGTCAAATATAAAGTCACTTCTCTATATTTGCACTAGTGATACTCTCTATAAAGTCACTGGGATCACTGAATTGGCAAATGCTGAACTATTGCTCCTAAGGGAAATACACAGGTTCCTGTGAGCCAACAGCCACATTTTTGTCAGCCAATCTATACACAATTTTGTTCTATGTGTGTTTCTGCCTAAAGATATCTTATTTAATATGAACTGTTGATTCGTTAACGTTGAACTCATGGCAGCAACACTGTAACTTCTGCCTGAACAAGCTTATCTAACACGGACATTTTTCTCTTAAGCATGGCACAAACTTTTGCACTTAGAAACACTAGACAGCACTCTGTCATTACGCTTGGAACTAATTTTAAAGAGTGAAATCACAACAAAAGGCATAAAAATGTGAAAAACATGGCACCAAACAGACCATGAAAAGGACATTTGTTTACATCATGAGAGCTGAAACAAGAAGGCAGAGTGTTGCTTTGTTCGACCTCAGCTGGGAATGTGCTCACTGGGCAACTCAGAATTTTCACTGTTCAGTGCATGTTTGTGAATGACTGTAAAAGCACTAGAAGCACTGATTTAGAGTTATAAATACTCACAAGTAGGCAAATTCATAAATACAGAATCCACAAATACTGAGTATTGATTGTAGCTTATTTAAGGTTCTACAGCTGCTGTAGAGTGAGGACAGACCCCAGATAATGTCCAAGTTCACAGCCTTTGTCCATTCATTAGATCAGTACTACCAACAAAAGAACTGCTCTTTCAAAAACAGGGTACCATTACTCTAGGTAGAGTGGTCATAATGAATAAAACCTCGGCATTGCCAGTTTATCAGAGTTCCAGTAGAAAGTGCAGGGTGAAAGAGGCAAAACTCTTCTTCGTGAAGTGAACAACAGTCTGTATAAAATGAGCCACTAAGCTACACCATTTCTGAACAGTAAAACTGCAAGAACTACCTACTACTTAAGTGACAATTCATAAGGGAGCCCCAAGTTATTTATAATAACAACAGGTGATTTCGCACTGTGACGTAGGCTCTAAGATTAACAAAAATGTGAGTTTATGCAATTACACATATTTTTAACAGTCAAAGCTTGAACCATCTACAAACCAATGTCCAGGTAAATTTATATGTAGAACATGAGAAATCAAATATTCGTGCCTCCTTCTAGTCTACAGGGGTGGACAGAATCTTTGACAAGTTTCCAGATCACTGTCACTATTCAGGAAATCCCCTATACAGTGAATGTCTCACTTCTTAGTAAATTTTTATGTCCTCTTTTAAAACACATTCAAAACAAGGAGACAAATCTTCAGATTTATGAGCAGTATGAAGTAAATACTTTAAATTGCACATTAGTTTTCTATTCAAGAATTGAAGACTATTTAAGGCTATGTAAGAATCAAGTATAAGAAAAATACCTCCCACTGGTCCACTTAATTTTAACTGGCTCTCTTGGCATGTCAAGCAAGACTCACACTGCTCTATTGATACGTGATAATGTTGAAATGTTTTTAGCTAATTGACAAAATATTTAAGGCAATCTCAAATACTTGCCTTATATTTTTAAAAAAGAAGCCTTCTTTCTACCAGTAAGAAAACACCAAGGGCACCTGGGTGGTTCAGTCGGTTGGGTGTCTGGCTTTGGCTCAGGTCATGATCTCGCGATTGGCGGGTTTGAGCCCCACATTAGGCTCTGTGCTGACAGCTCTGAGCCTGGAGCCTGATTAGGATTCTGTGTCTCCCTTCCTCTCTGCCCCTCGTCTGATCATGCTCATGCTCGTGCTCTCTCTCTCTCCCTCTCCCTCTCTCTCACTCTCTCAAAAATAAATAAATAAACATTAAAAAAAAAGAAAAAAAGAAAACGCTAGCTTATGGGGTGTTTGAAATTTGGAGGAAAATACACTCCTAAACTCAATTTAGGGTTCAAATTTGAACTAATTGGAGACTTAGAAAAAACCCAGTAGGAATATGAAATATACTCTTTGCCCAGATTCCTCTGATACTAACATCTTATCACAGTAGCTTTATCTCTTTTTCTTGTATTATTTCAGAAGAGTGAAGGAGTTCAGAGTATACCACCCCCAAAATGTGCTGGTCTAGCATCAGGATTACTGTGGGCTGAAGGCAATTTTTAAAAAGGGCATACACGGGATGAGCTTTCTGCCCTCTGCCAATCTGCCTGACAACAGAACACAAGATCCCCCATAAAGATGTCCCCTGCTTTCAATACCAGGATGAAGACAACCTTATCACCTAAGATGAGATGGCACCAAGATACAACTGCATAAACAAGCCTTACTAAATTAACCCTTACCTTCCAGTTGCCCCACATATTTATCTTCCCACAGTTTGCTACCCTTGAAAACCTAAAACCCTTTTCCTTTGACTTTATCACTTCTTTGAAACTTACTGTTCTTTTGTTAAGATGCTATAAAGCCCAAGTTCTAACCACCCCTTTGAGTTACCCAACACTGAGTTTCTCCTATGTGTATGCATGCTGCAATAAACTTCTGTTTGTTTTTCTCTCATTATTTCATCTTTTGTCAGTCTAATGTGCAGAGCCCCAGCTGGAGAACCTAGGAGGACAGAGGAAAAAGAGCTTTTCCTCCTCTGGCACTATCTATGAGAAAGTTGCAAATGTGATGCTCCTTTATCCTAAATGCTTTAATGTGCATGTCTAGAGATCAAGAACATTCACTTACATAATCACAGCACAATTATCAAAATCAGGAAGTTAAAATTGATACAACACTATTATATAATCTACAAGCCTTATTCAACTTTCACTAATTGTCCCAATAATGTCCTTTATCATAAAAGACCAGAGTTTGTTTCCCTGGTCTAGGAGTTAATCCAGGATGACTTATAGCATTGAGTTACATAGCTCTTTGGTCTCTTTCAATCTAGGAGAGTTCTTCAGTCTTTATTTGTCTTTGTGACATTGACATTTTTGAAAAGTAAGGTAAAATATACAAAAGTTATTTTGTAGAACGTCCCATTATTTGGGTTTTCCTAATGTTTCTTTGAAATGAGACTCTTGATATGGATTTTTTGGCAGAAATATAACAGGAGTGGTGTCATACCTCATATCAGGAGGCACATGCAGTTGGTTTATCCCATTGATGAGGGAGGGTATCAACTTTGAGTACTTGGTTAAGATTGTATCTGTCCAGTGAGTTCATGAATTTTTACTTATCCTTTGTTACATAGCATCTAACACAAAAATTTTGAAACACTTCACAAATGAATCTACGTATACATTTTTTGTTATATTTTCAGTTTTTATTTGACGGCTCATCTTTGTTTTCTACCCATCTCTTTTATTACCAAGTACAATGTTTCTACTACTTTCCCTTTTTACCGTATAACATGTTACAGGAAAAGTGTAAAACCACCTCCCAAAGGCCACCACATTGGGGATTAGACTTCAACACACGAATTTTGGATGGACACAAACACTTAGTCCGTAACAGACATTCAATTACTTACACTCAAACAAGATGAATGAAGTGATACACATGCAAATAAAAAGTGCCAGTCATTAGAAAAGATACAATACTTACCAACAAGAGGGATCCCAATAATTAGATTATAGGAAAACTGGAAATTCTCCATTTGTTTGTCAGAAAAACACTAAATTCTAGATCTACTCAATAACTTGCCTCAAAAATTTGACCCCTACAAATTACTTCCATTACTGTAACCTGTAATAAAACTAACAAGGGTTGCACACAAGAAAAGACAGCAATACAAAAGAACACAAATTTGTTTGAATTTATGGTCTTGTTAAAATAACACTGCAGCTATCATATTTTAAAATATACAGATTTGACAAAGTGTAAAAAGTTTACATTCTATACTTTGTTTTGATGTTCTAAGCATAGCCAACACTGCCTAGGAATTGGTTTACTACTTTTCTGGGAGCAAATGAATAAACCTCCTTGGACAGTGCCTGAAAATATACCTCTTAGTGGGCCTCCTTGGGACTCTGGGATTTGGCTGACAATGGTCAATAAATTCTCCAGAGTGATACATTTAATACACAGATCAGATCATGTCACTCCCCTGCCCAAAACTTTGCATCCCATCACACTTAGAAAACATTCAAAGCCATATGCATAGTCTGTCGGCCTCTATGGTCTGGCCTCCACTCCTCTCTGCACTTCTGTCCCTGTCCAGTCCACTCCACTGGCCCTGCTGTTCTCCAGCACACCAAACACAAAGCTCTCCTCTGCCTAGAACATCCCCCCCAACCAAACTGCTCTGTGACTTGCTCCCTCTCTTTACTCAGGCTCCAACATTGTCTCGTTGGGGAAACCTGCTTTAATCCCTAACCAAAACAATGTCCTGTCCTTCCCACCTGCCTCCTCTATATTATTTTCTTATTAGTGCTCGTCAAAGTCTGACATTATGTCAGGTATTTGTTTACATGCTTATTTTCTGGATTCTTCACTAGAAAAGAAGCTTCAAGTGAACATGAGTGTTTCATTCATGCCAATATCCCATCTAGAAGAGAGCCTGGCACACACTGACATGTGTGAATGAAGCACTGAATGAGTGCTTGGATTTCTACATGACAAAATGCATGCATGCCTGCACCCATACATGCATGCATACATACAGACTATGAAGGGTGGCAAGTCTGTCCTTGCATTAGAGTAATCTGTAGACCTTTGAAACACCAAACACCAGCTCTGACCCCTGGAGATCTGGATTCAACAGGCATTCCCAAGGTTAATTCTGATTCAGAGCCAGGAGCCAGAAAGCTCTCACAAGAGAGTGGGCTACCTATTAACCTAAGATCAGGCTTGTCTTCAATTTGGGGATTTCTGGGTAGTATTTCAGATGCTGTGCTTTAGCTGCCTGTTCTTGGCTAAGAATGACTTCACCTATAAAAGCAGTGACTGCAGCCCACAGTGGTATGGGCCACAGTGACCTCATCCTCGGCCCAGAGCCCACTTCCTTAAGGAATAAACACACTCTCTTAACCAATGTTTTTTTATTTGTGAAGAAAGGGTGTGCATACCAAGAATGCAGGTTTCCTTTGTTTTGAATGTTGTGATTGTTATGAGCAGGCAGTTGGAAAGGGAGGGAGGAATAAGGAAGAGTAATGAAGGGATAGGTTTGGATAAAGGACAGAAGATTACAGGGACAGATTGTTCTTGCCTTGGAAGACTCACTGAGAACAGGATCACAGGGTCTCCTGAACATGTTCACCAAGAGTCCTCAATGCTTATCTCTCAGACCCTGAATTCAATACTGCTCACTGAACTCTCATGATACAGACTAAACGTCTGTGTCCCCAGAATCCCTATGTTGAAACCTAATCCCCAGTGTGATGGTATTTGGGGGGGTAAGGGTGGTCTTTGGGATGTCATTAAATCATGAAAGTGGAGCCCTCATGAATGGGATTAGTGCCCTTATAAAAGGAACCCTAGAGAGCTCCCTTGGCCCCTCCACCATGTGAGGATACAGCAAGAAGATGAACCAGGAAATGGGCTCTCATCAGACACGAATGGACACCTTGATCTTAGACTTCCCAGTCTCCAAACTCTGAAAAATAGGTTTGTGTTGTTTAAAACCCACCAAGTCTATCATATTCTGTTACAGAACTCTGACCTCACTAAGATACCTTACAGCAGCCTTACTGGATAATCATAATCCCTACTGTATAAATGAGTAAGCCATGGTATAGAGCCACTAAGTGACTCTTACACAGTCACGGTAGGTAAGTGGAAGATCCAGGGTTCAAACCCAGCTCTTTGGCTTCAACAAGGGACCCACTATCCCCTGCTGAATTTTGGTTGGTGCTTCCATCACCCAGCCCCCAACCCCCCCTGACATACACTCAGCCCTTGCTGCCTTCAGTAATTCCTAACCCTGCTTGTACCTTAGAATCACCTGGAGAACTTTTAAAGGAAATACTTGAGCTCTATACTCTAATATGGTACAGACTCTATAGTCTCAAGTCTAATATTTGAGACTATAATTAATTGGCCCAGGGTGGGGCCTGGCCATTAGTATTTTTTTGACTTCCTGGATAATTCCATTGTATAAAACTAGAGTTAGGAACCAGTGTTCCAGGTCAATGGGAAGAAGGTGCATGCCCTAGTGGAAGTACCACACACAGCATATATAAAGAATGAACCGGGACACCTGGGTGGTTCAGTCAGTTAAGCGTCCAACTTTAGCTCAGGTCACAATGTCACAGTTTGTGAGTTCGAGCCCCAGGTCGGGCTCTGTGCTGACGGCTCAGAGCCTGAAGCCTGCCTCGGATTCTGTGTCTCCCTCTCTCTCTGCCCCTTCCCTGTGCGATCTCTGTCTCTCTCAAAAATAAATAAATATTTTTTAAAAATTAAAAAAAAAAAAAAAAAAGAATGAACCCACAATACAGAAAAGATCAGAGAAGAGCTTGGCTGAGAAGCTTCTAGAACTAGGAATGTGGTTCTAGCCCACCCTGAAAACAAGCCTGAGATACTGAGCCCAAGTCTAAAATGGCAATGTTTGCTAGGGCTGCCATAACAAAGTACCACAAACTGAGTGGGCTCAGCAGCAAAAATGTGTTGTCTCACAGTTTTGGAGCGAGAAGTCTGAGATTAAGTGTGGGTAGAACCATGCTCCCTCTGAACGTGCTTAGGAAAGATCTATCCCAGGCCTTTCTCCTAGCTTCTGGTAGTTCCTTGGCTTGTGACAACATAACTCCATCTTCACATGGCACTGTCCTACGGTATGTATGTGTCTATGTCCAAATTCCCCCTTTATTAATCGCCCTGGTCATAATAGATTAGGGGCTCACCCTACTCCCATATGACCTCATCTTAACTAACTACATCTAAAGGACTTTATTGCCAAATAAGGTCGCATTCTGAGGTACTGGGGGCAAGGGGAAGACTCTAAGATATCTCTTCCGGGAGGGACACAATTTTAACCCATAACAGACAGGCAGAGCCAAATTTTGAGGCAGTGTTCCCTAGGCATGCACTTAGGAGCAGATACCTGTGCCAGATGTCTACTCCACTCACTGTCCTGACAATTTACAATGTGCATATATAAATGTTAAAGGCCCAGAAAAGTCCTTCAGTAAAGCAATCTGTTAGCTTTGTTTATCCCAGTGTCTCTCAAATTTGACCATAAAACCCTTTCCACATCACATCTATTAACCACCTTTGGAACACAGTTTAGGAAACACCATAACTATCTAAGTATGGATTAGCCATGATGAATTAAAGCCTCTCACGAGGACACAAGTGTCAACACCAAGGAGTGGACAATCTGATATGGAGCAGCGGGTCTCTCCTTGAGAAAACACCAACAGAAACTAAAAACAAAAGATAAATTATCATGAATTGCCATTTTTTACAGTACTGTAATAAACAATCCCGAGTCATATTCTACAATCCATGAGGCCAATTTTTTGTAATATGATCATTGATTTCGCAGAATGACAACATTTCAGCCCTCTAGGAAGCTGAGTTTGGGGTACAGGGATATTGTAATTTGAGGTAGGCCATATTGTAGCTGGAGAAACTTAATGTCATCCCAGCTCCCCATCAATATCAAGCTGCTGCCTAGAACTAAATGGAAGTTGAAGAAAGTAACTTTTGCCTTCTTTACCTCTTTCCCCCATCAGAAATCCATTCTGTACATAACATAGCACCTTATTTTTTTTTTTATTTTTAAATTTTTTTAATGTTTATTTTTGAGAGAGAGAGCACACATGCATGAGTGGGGGAGGGGCAGAGAGAGAGGGAGACACAAAATCAGGCTCCAGCTGACTCCAGACTCCAGGCTCCAGGCTCTAAGCGGTCAGCCCAGAGCTGGACGCCTTGAATTGATGAACCCATGAATTCATTATGAGATCATGACCTGAGCTGAAGTCAGATGCTCAACCGACTGAGCCACCCAGGTGCCCCTCTAGCACCTCATATATACAGAGGAGACCACACAAAACACAGATGCCACCTAAGGAACGCAAAGTACATCCTGGATTGGAACAAAAACTTTGGAAAAGGCTACCTTAAGTAGCACACAAATAATCCAACACACAGTGTGGCTTCTAAACATAAAACCATGTAATTTACATACTTCTGAAGCAAGATTAGCTCAAACAGTTCCTTGAACATAGGGGAACCATGGGCCATTTCAAAACTGAAAGGCTTACGTTTTTCAGGTTTTCTCTTTTGAGCAAACTAGACTTTCTAAACTTTTAATTCAAGAGAGAAATTACAATGCAACACCAAAGCAGTCCTTTCCTCAGCAGCAAATTAGAGAGGGCTAATTTGTGGGCACAGCCATGCCCTGTTATCAGTACCTTGTCACTTTAATTTAGCACAACCAAAACCTCACCATTCCTTTCATTTTTTTACTTCTCCACATAGAATTTTAGCCTTCACGCTGGGTTTCAAAGAGTCCAAAATAAAACCAGCCCACATTAAGCAAAACAGCCACATAAGACCTTTCCTTTATGTGTGGAGAAAAAGACTTTCAAAGTTCAGAAGGAGGATTTTTTTTAAAGCACTACATAGTCTTGGTAATGTTTTTAAAGATCTATTTTAAAATGTTGAGATTTTTTTTCCTCCATTGTGCTGACGTGCATGTGGACAGACACGTGGATTTCCTCCAACAGAAGCAACAAAGCTGTTACTTGAAATCTATACACTTTGATCCACTGCTAAAACATAGCTATGCAAGCACCTTAAAGATCCATGAATTGTCAAAGCTGGAAGACATACCTTCCATCCTCCTGCCCTGTGGAGCATTAACGGGCAAAAATGACAGCCTGGGCGCAGGGGACGTGCTAGTCTCCAGATCCTCAATATCCTGCTCTTACAACAGCGACTCTAGTCATCCTTCAGCCAGAGGAAATAGACTGTCAAGAGTTGTAGAAGAAACGAATGCTACCGCGTCAAGCTATGGGTGTGCATAAAGCATGAAGTGCAAGTGCCCCCCCAAATCCTTTATTAACTCTCTGGCACATGCTACCTTCATTAGGGAGAGCCGCTCTCTGAAACAAAAATTAATTACTGTAAACAGAAAATACCTGTTTCCCACAGCCTCACAGGTGTTCCTCGGCTTCCAAAATCTGATAGCCTTCACCATCTCCACCTGCCTTTCTTAACCTCTTGAAATTCCGAGCAGATTCCCCAGCACTTCCCTCCACCCCCAACCCCCGGCAAGGAGCAAAAAGCCTTAAGTATATATATATATCACCTGTGCTCTCGTTCCGCAAATCATTTGGTTAGAAATATTAGTAACGGGGGATGGCTATATATTGGCCACCACAGTGGCAAGTTGTAAAAATGCACCATAGGCACGGAAATGTAGGCTCTTTGCAAACTCAAACGGTAATTGGAATTCTGAGCTAGTGCCCCGCCGTAAATTGGTACCTTGCAGCTGTCACTGGGAGTAAAAAGTCTGCCTCTTGACTGAGCAGGGACCCGAAGCCCATTCCAGGGAACATTTCCTTATACAACTGTCAGCCTCACCACGTGCAAGGAGAGGGCTCAGTTTCACATCAAGCCCACGCCCCCTCACCGCCGAGGGGAATGCCTGGCAGAGCTGGAAAGGGCAGAGCTCTTTCCATCAAATAGGAATCCTGACTGACAGAGGCACAGCTTAGTAGGGTACCCCAAGGATCACATTTCTTGTTACAGCCTGCCTTTATTTTATTATTATTCTCTGACTCCCAGATGCAAGGAGGCCCAGGGATGGAATGAAAGTGAAAGTTATAGGTCCCTGAGCAGACTACAGTCCTACCTGCTCTGAATAGCATGTTTCAGGTGATTTGATTCTATTCCTTTCTCTGGTCCACAGAGTTTGATAACTCATCACAGCCCCTGACTTGGTAAGTAAGTAAGTAAGTAAGTAAGTAAGTAAGTAAGTTAATTAATTAATTAATTAATTAATTAATTAAAAAAAAGAAAAAAAGAAAAAAAAAATCACACATATAGCAAAGACTAATTCCAGAATTCATGTGAGGCTTGCAGTGTTACTTTGTTTGCAAATGGAAACCAAGTCTGCTCCTTGAGTCTTGCAGACACTCACCACCCTCCAGTCTATTGTGTCTGTTCACCAGATCCCAAGAGCTCTTCAGGAGTACACAGAGGGTCAAGCTAGGGCTCAGCAGCTGACCTGGTGACCACGTAGATGCTGCTTCCCCATCCCCAACTGAACCTGGGGTTCAATTTCCACGTCATGGAAGATGCCAAATCAGGCATGTTCTGGTTATCATTTATTAAGGCATTTGTATGAAGGGCCTTATCATTGCATGGGCAAAGGAGAAAACAAAATATAAAATCACACTAAATTGAGGACCCTTAAGTTGGACTAGTGTGGGCCAGTCCATATGTGTATATGCTCTTCCTTTGCAAAAATCAAAACAACCTTCTAACTATCCTTTGAAGAAGGATACGGAGTTCGTGCCTGAAAGCACGCAGCCCTTCATCACTCACGGAAGGACCCAGACCCTTTTGTCTGGTCTCTAACTGATGAGCCAGACAGAACCATAGCTTCTTTCTGCAGGCTGACTTACATTTCAGATTTTAGGCAACTCTTCAAAAAACAGGTTGTGGCACTCAAGAGCCTCAAGGTTTGGGTCTCCTGTGACACCCCCCAGGAAACAAATGGCTTTTACATACAGAGCCATTTGGAACCTTAAGTTCCAGGGCTAAGTACCTGGGGGTCGTGAAGTGCCCTAGCAGAGACTTGACCACCTGTGTGAGTAACAACAGAAAACCTCAAGAGGCTGGGGGGGGGGGGGGGGGGCGCGGCGCGGGGATGCCAGGAAGTCTCACTCCTGAGAGAGTGCTACTCAGCCGTGGAAAGAGAGCTAGAATCACCAGCCAGCCCCACATAGACTTTGCACCAAAAAGCTGAATACCTTTGGTTCACAGCAGAGGGCACACTGTTCTCAAAAGGGAGAAATACCTATTTTGGCTAAATCTCTGAAACCTGGGGAAGTTCAAGAACTCTAGAGATAACAAGATATTCCAAGAAGGTAAGCCTTTTTTTTTTTTAAGTCTTTCTTTCCTTTTACATGGCTCCAGACTTTAAAAAAAAATAAATAGAAAAAGGGAAGTTGCTTCTCTAGAGCGTAGCCTCTCTCTACCCCAAGTTCCCACGTGGCCAGTAGTGGCCAACGAGGACCTCTAAAGGAACTCAAATAAAGTGAACAAATAAACTCAACCCAGGAGTCAACACAGAATCAGAGACATGCAAAGACATTCAAGAGTCAACAACCTGCCTGACACTAATTCCCTATTTAAAGCAAGAACACATCAGTCAGAGGCAGAGAGGTGGCCAACCATGGAAGCAGACAAAAATAGGAGTCTAAGAAGCCACCCAGCTCCCCCCAAGGGAGTACAAGCCCCACGGCCAATTCACGCCTCCACATGCCATTGCCAAGTGTGATGTTCCCATGCAGGATGGAGGAGTCAGGCTCCCCTCACAGGACACCTCTGGACACTAATTCCACTGGCTAGCTCTCCTCACTGTGATTCCTTGTTTACCTCGCACTCTCCTGCTTACCACCAAGCTTGCCTTGAAGTTTGCTATACAGAGGAAATCTGCTCATCAAAGAGTGCCAGTGGTCTGGCACTTACACATCTCACAGTAAATCATCAACTTGGCATCTTACTAGAAGCCTGCCAATTGCACCTGTCCCTGGGAGGTAGCCCTGCTCTGCTGGAGCTGCCAGTCTGTCTTTTGAGCCTGTTTTCAGGTAAGGCGACCTGCTGAGGACTGGAGAGGTGGCGGGGGCGGTGGGGGGGCGGGGATGACACAGGATCCATGTTTGCTCTCCACCAGGCCCCTCAACTTCACCCTTGGCTCACAATTCAGCTCAAGGAAAACGAAGCCCCTCTTCTGCACAATTCCCTCACCATAAATACACCGAGAATCACATCTCATAAGGACAACCTGTCCATGGGGACAAGTCCAAGTTTGTTTATTGACGTTTTTGCTTTAAAATTTTTATTTTGAAGCAATATCAAGTTTACAAAAAAAAATTGCAATTTTAATACAAAGAACCTTCTTTCTTAACCTCCTGAAAGTAACTTGACAACCCAAAGATGCACCACTCACTGATACCTGAGTGTGCATTTCCCACAACAATAACATTCTCCTCCATAACCACAACACAACCATTAACATCAGGAAATTAACATATAATACATATTACATTTGCTCCTTGCACGCCATTCAAATTTCACCAAATGTCCCAATAATGTACTTTATAGCAAAAGGATCCAGTTCAGAATCACAGGGTTCTTTTAATTGTTAATGTCTTTTTGGTCTTCATCCTAAAACACCTCCCCCCTCTAAGTCTTTCCTTGATTTTTCTGACCTTGACTTCTTTTTTTAAATTACAGACTGTTTATTTTGTATAAAGTCCATCAGATTGGCTTTGTCTGATGCTTCCTGTGATTATAGAGTCAGATTATGAGTTTTTGGCAGGAAAATCACGGAAAAGTGAAGCTGCATCCTTTTCCTTGCACGTTACCAGGTGGTATAGGATTCTGATTTGTCCCATTGCTGGTGATGTTCATTTCCACACACACACACACACACCCAGCTTGTGTGTGTGTGTGTGTGTGTGCATGCTCAAATCCCCTCATGTCTATGAAGACTGGCTTGCCTATTTCAAAGACAGACCGACCTGGGGGAGGGGGCTTGGGCATATCTTGGTTTGTACTCTCTCTGCTCCACCGTTCCTGCCTCCTCCTTGGAGAGAACTGTAGTAATAGTGATAGTAATGACATCTGAGTTATACAGACACATTTCTAGAGATGGGATAAAGTAGAAGAAAAGAAAGAAGAGATGATATGCTTTTGTGAACACCTTAGGTCTTTCTCACGCAAATATTCCAGAGCTAAATAAAAGTTAGTTGCATTAACTTTTTCTTGCCAGAAAGGTCCCATTTCACTCATTCATTCAAGCCACCAACATTTATGGGGAGCTCCTCCCTGTTAAGCACAGAGACACCAATGTATAACGGACACTGCCCTGCCCCCAGAACACAGCATGGTCTCTTACAGAAAGGTTATAAATAAAAAGCTACAGTGCAGTATTGAGAAGGAGATGCTTGACCCCATCCAGGTTGAGAGGGAAGCAGTCCAGGACAAATGGCTGGCTCAACACAGTCTGCAGGTTCTGCTTGAAAACAGATGTAAACAGATTCCAGATGAGACTGTGAGCAAAGGTGAACTACAGGAGAAGGGAGGACTGGAGAACAAGGTGGACCGGGGCTGAGGCAAAAAGGGCTTGGATGCTCAGCAAGGGTGTGTAAGCCATGGGAAGCCACTAAAGGATTCGAAGCCAACTGGCAAGATCTTACGGACATTTTTGCAACAATGCGAGGAACCCATCTACAGAGGGGAGAAAACAGGGCACAGAGGGAAGGACGTAGGTTAGTAGACCATTGCAGCCATCTTCAGACCAGAGGCTGAAGACAGTTGTTAATCTAGGTCAGGAACAGTGGGAAGGAAACAGAAGCCAGATTCTTTAGAAACACAGGATGCAGTATCCATGGGATTTCGCAGGTGTGTGAGAAGTGCAGGAGAGAACAGTATCGGGAGTGTCCAGAGGGCTTCTGGATTAAATGGATAGGAGCGGGGGTGCCTGTAATCAGGATGCAGAATGTAACAACAGTAGGTGTTGCTGACTCAGCACTTCCAGACACAAAAACCAATTTCCCAACCTCCAATCTGGAACCCCACTGAAGTTATACGCAACCTGGTTAGTAGAGTATTTCAAGGACAGAGTCTGCTGCTACGGATGGATACCATGGCATGCTGAGTTTCAGGCCTAGTACTTTAATTACATTTAAGTTCCTAACGTTACCTGCTGCAGTGATTACTGTGGGCATAGCTGAGAGTAGTTTTACAGGGAGAGTGAGAAGGAGAGAGAGATGTTTTAAGACTTGCTCACCCTTGCCTCTCTCACTACTACCTACCACTTATGTCTCCCTAATCATTTCTAGTAATCCTGGGCCTGAAGCAGCATATTGTTGATTTAATTTCATAGCACATCCCTCATATGTTTATTTTTAAGTAAAGTGAATTATAACCAATTTTGTTTTGAGAACTTTATGAGATCCGCAAGAAAAACTTAAAACACCACACGGTATTAAAAGGCTAAGCTTTGGAACTGGACATTTGCATAGTGAAAGATGAAATCCCAGTGTTTGGCTAGATCTAGAAGCAATCACAGTTCTTCTCTCCCAATGCTTTTTTTGTCTCTTATTTAATGTTTTATTTATTTATTTGAAAGAGAGAGAGTGCGCGTGCACAAGCGTCAGAGGGGCAGGAAGAGAGGGAGACACAGACTCCAAAGCAGGCTTCCAGCTCTGAGCTGTCAGAGCAGAGCCCAACTGGGAGATGGAACTCAGGAACTGTGACATCATGACCTGAGCCCAAGTCGGATGCTTAACGAACTCAGCCACCCAGGCACCCCACCTCTCCCAACATTTTGTTTTGTTAATGTAAAAACAAGCACCTCTGCTACTTCTTCTAAACCACTTCTCTATATATACCCAGTAAGTAAATATTCAGGTCTGAGGTAGGAGATAGGGACTTTCCAAGTCAAATCCATCTGATTCAACCATTGCATAGATATTCTGCACACTTTAATTTTGCCCTATGGGGAGAAAAAACACAATAGTATCATAGTTATTTTGTAGGTGATCTCAAACTTTTTTTCCTTCACCTATTTCTTCCTTTCATTTATCCATATTCTCTTACGCACCGTACTAGGTCACACTTGTCACTGCTCTTCTCAGTGAGAAGCACATGACTTCTCATGGTAACATGGCGAAGCTGACCTTGATTCATATAAACCTGGGCTCACCGGGTGCCTCTACATTACACCCACCTGAACACTCTTAAGCCTATTTCTTCCTGAGTACAATTAGAGACGATGATAAGCTCACCTAAGAGGATTTATGTGAAGATTAAGTTGCATTATTCGTGTTACAAGGATTCTCTCCTTGACCAAATTTTAATCAGCCTCCTCTGAGTCCCCTGCTCAATAAAGCCTCTCCATGAGCTTCCACCTCTGACCCTGCAGAATCCAATTTTAACAAGAATCCTGCTAAAATCAGTTTAAGAGAAAATTCCCACCCTCAATATCTGACCAAATTCCTCATCCACCATTACCCCCCAGGTGATAAATGATCACCCTGGTCTGCCTTCAGCAAGAATCCTGTTGTGTCAGTTTCACAAGAATCCCCTGTTCTTGATGTTTCCTCTTAGTAATTTTCTCTCTCTGACCCTCTCCCTGATCCTTGGCTATAAATCTCCACTTTCCTTTGTGGCATTCGGAATTGAGCCCAGTCCTCTTTTTCCCCTATTGCAATAGTTCCTGTAATATCAGTTTTCCTGTTTTAACTAATGTCCAGCTCTGGGTCTTTCTGACACATGTGAAAGCCTCTTATGTTGTTCCTAGTGTGAATCAATTTTCAAAACATTAAAAATATGATCCTTATACAAACACAAAATGAATACCTATTAAAGATGTATTTAATTCAACGAGAAAACCGACAGGATAGAAAAGTTGTTTCAGAGGGTTCTAGGAGAGGAGACATATTTATATATAGTCCCTGAAAGAAGCATTCCAAAATAAGATTTTTAATGCCTTGCAGGGCAGCAAAGTTATATTTTGGGGGATAATCTTTTCTTGTGGACAAGAATCATTTGCATTGCACCATTTCCTATAGGTATTAATCTACCCTCAAAGACTTGTAAAATACCTTAACCGACAATAAAAAGTAAGTCCAAGAAAAGCAAAGAAAGGCAATACACCTAGAGAATCAGATAATCCTTAGGTGGGGCCAATAAGCTAGCATGATTTTGAAGGAACACACAGCCATCCTCTTGCCTACTGGCCTATTTTCAAGTTTAAAGTATAGGATGTATATTTTTCCTTTATACTAGAATATCATAGGTGTTCAACAAATCTTGGCCAGAAACCAATTATTTTAAGAATGCTATATACAAAACCCTAGAGGGCTCAGGCAAAAAAGTAATTAAGAGGAAAATTCATAGCATTGATTGCTTTCACTGAACAAGAAAAGGGGGAAAATAAAAGATGACTGCATCATGTTATGAGGATTATTAACCTAAATCTGATAGCTAAGCCCTAAGAAAGACAGATGAGTACAGACTGAAGATGGGAATTTTCATTGGAAAGAAACTGGCTGGATATATAAAATTGGGCATAGTCTTAAACTCTACTGAATAAGGTAGAATATCCGCAAAATATATAATCAATTGAATTTTAATTTACTTATATATTAAGACAAGAAATAAACTAAGACCCAATAGAAGGTCAAAACACATTTTTTATGGCCTCTCACAGTATAAACTTTCCTCATTTCTTCTTTAACTTTTCTATCCCTTTGAATAGCAATGCTTAAAATACTTCATGCTCAAAACAGGAAGGGTCAGTTTTCAAAGGCTGAGAAAACTGAAAGAAGGTTCAAGCTCACCTTTGAATCAATATGTCAGGAACACATAGGGGTAAAAGGAATGACTGTAAGAGGCATCTGTAAGACAGCTCCATTCGGTAGCACACACACACTAACAGGGGCATGGACAGCATGTTCATGAAGACACAGCTGGAATGCCTCAGGTCCATTTACCAGTGATTTCCCTTTAAGCAGTGCCTATAACCTCTCTGAGCCTCAATTGTTTCATCAATGTGGCCAATGACACACATTTCACCAGGACTGTAGTGAGCATTAAATGAGCTCACGTTCATACAAACTCTAGCACAGCCCCTGAGGCCCAACAGATACTAGTAAATACGTCCTATTTTTTCCTGCCCCCAGGGTCACTTTTTAAAAAGATGTGTAAACACATGAAAAGCAGGAAAGGGTTTTTGAATTCTATTCTCAAGTGCCCTGAAAAGTAGGGAGGTTAATATCTCTTTCATTTTTATTTTCCCTTCCTATCTCTAGTACTTTAAAGTTTCTTTCACATGAAAACTCAATTGTATATTCATTTAAATGTAAGCATTTAATTAATCATCACAAGTCCTTTCTTCTAAAGCTCTTTTCACTGCTTAATACGAGAAACGGGATAAGGAAACTCAGGTAGGAATCAGAAAGGGACTGACTTCACCAACTTTATTTATCTTCCTTCTCTGTTTCCAGTATTTTATTTACCTCCTGTCATATGATTCCTAGATACTTGAAACAAACAAAGCAAACAAAATAAAACAAACAAACAAACAAACAAAAAACCCTTTGCTAAGTAAGGAAACCAAAGGGCAAAAATTTCCTCCCCAGGGAATGATAAAGAAAGGCCAGGGATCAGAAGAGAGCACAGGCTTCTGTGTATAGCTGCTATTGTCACAGTCTCACCTTCTTCCATTAATCCTACTTGGAAAATGGAAAGAAAAGATGACCTGAACTGTGGCACTGTGATACTACTTCTTCCTAGACTTAGTCTCCTGATAGACCTGTTAAACAGGTCTGTGCCCAGTGTATAAGTCCCTCCCCTCACTACTTCCCAGGGCCCCCACCCCCAACCCCACAGGCACAGAAAAGCTTCCTGTTTCTGGCACCTCTCTGGGAAACACCACCCTCAGTTTAAGACTCTGACCTCCTAAAAAGATCATTCCCCACCTTCCTGGCATGTTCCAACCCAGAACTGATTTTCCACTTCAGATGTACTGAATTACTAGAGGAAGCCAGCTTCATTAATGCTAAAGTTCAATGGGACAAGGAGCAGACCCTTCATAGGTACCCTCACCAACCTAACAAGGCAACTGTCTAACATCTGCCCCTGAGGCCCTCCAGTCCAGATACCATGTTCTGCCACTTGGCTGGACAAAGACCTTCAGCCTCCAGCTGGGCTTCTGCTCTCCCATCTGGAACCCACCTCAATCCATTGCAGGTTCTGGTTCCTCCTTGATCTGTCTTGCTGGATATCACTAGCCCACCCATGCTCTGCCAGAACATGACTATGAGGGCTGGGATCATGCTCTTTATTGAACTCACTCAACAAACTTCTTGGGGGAAAGGAGAGCGGGAGGAGAATGATTCTCTCCCAAGACTTGGGGGTTGGAGGGGGGGGGTGGGGGAGGTGTGTGTCAGGCAATTTTTTTGCATGTCAATCTCAATTTTTATGTAGACATTATCAGCCAGTGAGTCCTCACTGGAGGAACCACCAATGTGTTTTTCACCAGGGCCTGAACCCACTCTTAGAAGGCCCTGTGAAGAGTTATGCCATGCCAGCACATCATGCCCTCCACTTTGGCCCCAGTGCCAGCCCATTGCAGGCAAAGAAGGGGATCCCAAGGACTGTGACTATGAGCCACTGTGAAAGTGTATGGGAAAGGAGGAAAGGCTGAAGTTTTTATCATTTTTTTTCCAGTAGACAAACATTCACCACCACCCCCACCTTTGGACAACGCATGACTGTGCCATCAGTCATAAGAATAAGCTGAGTGACTACGTTGGGGGAATTTTATAAATCCACAGAAGCTGGAAGCAGTGTTATCAGGAGTACCCTTTGTCCAACATCTTCAGCAGATTTTCACATGTCCTGGAAGGACATATCTCCTCTACAATTCTCAATCCTCAGTTTGCTGCAACATAAAATGGGGATAATACTGTAACCCCCATACTACATGCCAGCATAAGCTCTCTTTTCCCTAGGACTGTTACGAGGAGGAAACATCTTTAAATGCGCAAATTATTTGGCACCAAAAACAAAAGTGTTCCCCAAAATTAGTAAGTCTGAGAAATGCCAATTATTTTGGAAGGGCAGAGCCACTGATTTAGTGGCAAATCTTCAGTCTTCTGGGAAGACTTCATCTCCAGTTCTGCCACCACTTCTTGGCTATTTAATATGGCACAAGTCTGGTATTTCACGGTGTTCCACTGCAAAATGAGAGAACACATCTACTTTGGAGGGAGTTATGCATTGTAAATGAGATGACACTTGTCACCATGAAACATCAGATAGCTTGTGCTCACGTACAACTGAGGCCCTTTGTCTTTCACACAGCAGGATTTCCGTATTTAAATACTGTACCAGTAAGACCAGAAAGACACAAGCTGCCCAAGATCAGGGGGGCATCCCAGGCTGGTATCAGCTGCCAGCACCAGCATGCTGTCCATATATCACAGTGTGCTGCATGGACCGTGAAGCCACCGGAGTTATTTCCAAAAAAAGAAAAAGAAAGAAAGAAAAGAAAAAGGAAAAAGAAAGAAAAACAAAAACAAAAATATGTCAGCTTCACTCACCAGCAGATTCACACATTGCTCCTTAGGGAGCACACACCTAGTTTTGGGGGTTTTTTTGTATTTTATATTCCATAAAATTTCATAAAATCACTTCAGGGCATAAATGCTGATTACAAAGCACCTTAACTGAAATATATTTTAATGGCCCACAACATTTTCCAGAACACACACACACACACACACACACACACACACACAAACATAACTACATCAAATATAAAATGCCCATCTGAAAGGCCACAAATTTCACATAAATATAGACAGGAGTTAGAAAAGAACAGAAGAGAACACAAATCATCGTTTTTTTGCTCAAGGACATTAGATATTTACATTTGAAAAGACTAAGAAAGATCAAATTTTTAACTTTTCAGAGGTAACACTCAAGACTGCTGACCATCTTATCTTCCACCTCCAAACCACCTCCTTGTCAAGGAAGAAGTAAGATTTAAACCACTTTCGAAATGGCAAAGTCCTCTTCCTTCAGGACAGAGAACAAAACCAGTTTCCTTTCAGCCGGCGCACAACATGTGCATTTGGTAAAGCTTTTGAGACAAAGTTCTAAGGATTTTACAAAGCACTTAGGGAACGAATAGCCTTGTTTCACCTTGGTCCAAAAATCTGACTCTTAGAATTGAAAGAGACATTCACCATCATCCAACCCAGGATGCTTTCACACTGAATTTTGGCTGCAAAAGCCTTATTCAAAGGAAACCCTCCGGGAGCCCTAACCTGTAAGGAAGCTGGAAGTAGGCTTGTCCAGGAAGAAGTGGGAAGGCAGAACCCGGCTCAGTCTACCCCCATCCATTTCCCAGCAGAAAGCACCCTAAGCTCATCTCCAGAAGCTTGGGGCTCATGGAAACACAGTTGGAAAATGAGTGAACACCCCAACCCTCATACAACAGAAGAAGGACACTGAGGCCAAAAAAGCTGACAAGTAGCAACAGTCCATTGGGCAAATGGAGGAGGCCTGGTCAAACATTAGAGGGGCTCAAAACAGCCACTTCCTGGCCTCCAAGCAGCTGGAGTGACTCTATCACCCATTTGAGGCCAATAAGGCATCAGAAGAAATCTGCTAACAGTCGCTTTTCTGATGACAGAGACAAAGTAAGAAGAGAACTAGTGGTGTTTCTTTTTCCTCCTTATTCTTGTTGAGACTGTGAGGACATGACGCCTAGTGTTACAACAGCCATCTTCACATTATGAAGTGCAAGCAGAAGACAAAAGGCCAACATGCTGAGTATGGATGAGCAAAAGAGGAGAAACGAGCTTGAGCTATTTAATGAATCTGAAGCCACTTGCTCCTGACTTTGGTTAAGTAAACAATAAATGTCCTTATAGTAAAAGGCATTATTCATCAAGTCTTCTGCTCTTGTATCCTATCGAATCCACTTCTCCAGTTACTTCAGAATCAGTGCGCGGCACCTTAAGTAGCATCTGCATTTCTCCACAAATTACCTCTATGTTCTATTTCCAAACTAAAGTCATGTGGAAAGTTAAAAGGCAAGGAGGAATGGTACAGCCATCTAGGAAGACAGTTTGGTGCTTTCTTACAAAGCTAAACACTTAGTCTTACCATACAACCCAGCAATTGTGCTGGAGCTATAAAGGCATGAAATGACGTGGATGAGTCTTAAAGGCGTAATTCTAGGTGAAGGAGGCCAGTCTGAAAAGGCTATAGACTATTTGATTTCAACTATGTGACATGCTGGAAAAGACAAAACTATAGGAACAATAAAAAGATCAGATCAGAGGTCGCCAGAGGTTTGGAGGCTGGGGGGAGCAGGCGTGAGGATGGGAGCAGTAAGGAACAGGAGAAGGACAGGAGATTTGGGGGGGCAGTGAAACGATTCTGTACGAGACTATAATGGTGGATACATGACATTATGCACTTGTCAAGACCCACGGAACTGTGCAAAACGAAGACTAAATCTTAATGTAAACTATAGATATAATGAATAATAATGTATAAATATTGATTCGTTAATTTTTTTTTCAATGTACCACACTAATACAACATGTTGATAACAGGAAAAACTGTACAGAAAAGGGAATGTATATTGGAACTCTCTGTCCTATCTGCTCAACTTTTCTGTAAATCTAAAACTGTTCTAAAAAAAATAAAGTCTATTAATAGAAAAAAAAAGAAAAAGGGAGGAGGGGATGGGAGGGGAAAAAATCCCTCATATTGTAAGTTTTCTTGTCAAATCAGTACAGAAACTCACTCGATGTAAAGAGGGCATGGAAAGGTTTGAACCAGCACCTTCTGTCCTCTTTTCCACAAACCACCTCCCCCTAATCCTACCAAGAGAGACCCGTGACCTGCACCCTAAGCGGGTCCTCTCTTTCATCTTCCAATTACTCCACGTGCTGCAGGATGCTCCTGCACATGCCCAGTGCTCTCCAGCGGGACATGCCAGTATTTCCAGTGGTGCTCATGCTCTCTGCTCATCTCTGCCACTCCCTCCGTTTTCCAGGGCATCCCCAGGGTTCCCATGTCATTTTTACCTGCGATAATGACATCTCTGGGGGGAAAGAAAGCATCCTTCAAATGCTTCTCTGCATTAATGGAAGTAACAATCTAGTAAATAATAAATCCCTCAGGCCCTCCAGGGAACCCCTTTCCACAGGGGTTCTCCTTTACCCAAGTTGAAAGCAGTGTTCAAATGCTCCCCAGCTGCAGAGCCCAGAACTCGAACCACTGTTGAGATGTAACTTCTCTGTGGAAATGGAGCAGTTTCTGAATTCAGTAATAAAAAAAAAAAAAAAAAAAAAATGGGGCAGGGGGGCGGGGTGGGGAGTCTCACACTCCAGTCCCAAATGTTTCCTGGATATTTTCTTCCATGGTTTTCTCTGGGGGTCTGGAAGGCAGACTTCAAATCTTAGTTCTAAATAGACTGAGGTTGTAGCTGGATAATTGTTACTTGATGACAAAATAAAATCTCTAGTTAAAAAAAAAAATCAGTGATTGCTTGGCTCAAATCTCTTTCCTTCTTTTTTTTTTTCCCTTTTCTGAATAAAATGCAAGTAGGCACATGATCAGCATCCTCACTAAAAGTGTGGACTCTATGAAACTGGCTGGAAGAAGGCATTTGCTGAGCAACATTCCCTGGAGAGAAGTCACCATGGCTAGATCAATGAAGTACTGGCAATGGGGACCACCAGCTGGGGACTAAAATACTTGTGTTAGGTAGCATAATGGGTGATAAGATTTTATCTGAATGAAGTATTCCCAGGAGCAGGGCATGGGTGTTTTCAATACATTCAGACCAAACAACAAGAATGAATCATAAATAACAATTCTCCCCAAAAGGTCAGGCTTTTTCACAACTCCTTAGCCTTTGCCCATACTATTCCCTCTGCCTGGAACACTCAGCTCCAGCCTCAGCCCCACCCCTGGTCTCATCTGTATTGCATTCACATTCATTATTCAGGGTACAGCGAGAAACTTGTAACTTTAGCAAAGTGGTTATCCCAAAGTTCCTCCCCTCTGCCCAGTGTCACATGGTATCTATCACCTTTCACAGTGACTATCTGTTTGTGCATCTTTATCTCCACTTGACAAAAAGCTCCCAAGATAAGGCCTCCCCCTTATCTGTCTTTCTAGCTCCTGGACCTGGGACAGCACACTGCCCACAGTAGGTCATCAACAGATGCCTACTCAAAACAAGAGTCACAGAAGAAATAAACACACAAATGGACTTTATGGCATCCTCCATGTGGTAGCTTTAAAAAGGGTTATTACCAGAGTCTCTTTCAGCAAGAAATATTTTTCAGTTTGACAAAATATTAACATGCATTTATGTGCATCATTTAGCATAAAAATAAGCCCACAAAGTTTAACTAGGGAAAGCTTGATTATCTGCAGTTATTCTTCCAAATCACAAAGTAAAACAAATACATTTCCATGCTGCTTTGACTGACACAAATATCTGTGATGCAATGAATTACACATAATCACAAATGCATTCCTTGTAGGCAATACATTCCTTCGTTTTGCATCTTACGCAACCACAGAGCAATTAAACTTGCATGTGCGTGGGGCACTGAAATCATTTTTGGCATACTTACCAGGACTCAGGATGCTGGGCTCGTTAATGGGAATGAGGTTGTCTGGAAGATAAGCTTACTAGTGTCGTGGCAGTTACAGCACAGACTGGCTGGACCTCTTCCAGTTTCCAGAGGCCGTCAGAGGAAACTGCGTGTCCTTGGGGGACTGTGCTCTATCCCAGAGGGTCAACTCTGCTGGTCCTAGCAGTTGGACTCTGGGAGGGTAGCCTCAAGAGGACTGCCTTGAGGAGCATGGGTCAAAATTCACTGGGAAACCAATCATTAATAAGCAAAATGTTGACACTTCCTTCCCTTATCAGGAATTCCTAGGTCTACTGTGGGTAAAGACAGAACCAGGAAATTAAGCTCAAGCTGCAGGAGATGAGAAAAACCCAGCTTTAAGGGTATTTGAAAGCTGCTCCTAGGACTTTGACTTTAGCTCATTACATCTCAGGGTTCATTCCATCATTCATGCAAACTCTTGAGTGCCCTTCCTGAACAAGGCCCTATGGCCAAACACAATCAGTTCAGTAAACAGCCATCTTCTTGGGATGGCTGGTAAATCTGTACTATCAAAATTCTTCTTTTTTTCTCTACTTATACATTTCTCACCTTCGCTGCAAATGTGAAAGCCTTCCACTTAATTTGAAGTAGAATTCAATACGACAAGACCATGAGGAACATAAAGCAATGAGACAGAAAAATATTCCTAGTAAATAAAAATAACATCAAAGAAGTAAAACCACATTCTTTGGTTTTGTTTTTGTTTTTTTTCTTTTCATCTTAAAATGCACTTGACTAGAAGATCCCAAAGGTCCGTCCAGTTAAAACTTGATGACTCACTAGGAATCAGGAAATGTAAATTAGTAGAACAATAAGATACCACGGAAGATATTCAGGGCAAAGAATAAAGAATTCTGAAATATCAAGTGTCAGTAAGAATATGGAGTAAACAGGATGACATACACTGCTGATTGGGAGTTTAAGTTAATAAAGCCTGTCTGGAAAACAATTTGGTAATTTATAGTAAAGCTGAATACATTCAACGGGGCTTTTCTTCAGTGCCTCTGATAATCACATACGTGCTCAGGGGTGACATGGACAAAAACATTCACCGAAGAATAATTTTTTATGGCAAAACTGGAAACAACTTAAACAACTTACATGTCCATCAACAGATAAATAAAATGTCATACAGATACAGTCTACAGGTGACCCAGTATATATTACTTAAAGGGATACACTATACTTACGTTCATGGCTGAAATACAATGACATAATAACAAATGGACAAAACAAGATACAGAACAAAACATAAATTCCACGTGATTTATGTAAATTAGAAAATAATACTATATATTTTTCAAGTATATGTATGTGTGAAAATATTTGTATAAAATCGGTGGTTCTCAACTAGGGATGACTCCTCCTTTGCTTCTTCCTTGGGGACATTTGGCAATGTCTGGAGACATTTTTCTTGCTTGCTTGCTTTTTTTTTTTTTTTAAAGACAGAAAGAGAGAGGAGAGAGAGAGTGGGTGAGTGAGTGGGGGAGAAGGGCAGATCTCACTAACTGTGAGATCATGACCTCAGCCAAAACCAAATGCCGGTTGCTTAACTGACTGAGCCACTAAGATGCCCCAATTTAAGTCGTGTTTTAAATGAACTAAGGTACATCTTTACTTTGAGGAACTTATTATGAAACTTTCGTGTAGTTTTTTTATCATATAATAATCCCAGCCTAACGGATCTGCTGCATTAAGGGTTAATGACTATACTTCACAATCTGTAGCAAGACACACATACATTGAAGTCAAACCTGTCCCAAACTCCTGAAGTGTTCTCATTTTACTCAAGTTCACTAAAGTGCCTCTTTTTCTGTTAGCCATTCAAAACTTTGCAACACGGCTGGCAAAACTTCTTTGTATCTGAATTCCTAAGAAGAAAATGTTCCTGTTTCAAAAGGTACATGAAGATGCTCATTCTAACTAACCTGAGACTGGACCCATAAAGGAACATCAATCGAACAATAGCCCTCAAATTATACTGACCCAGAGACAAAATTAGATCAATAACCCCAAGTATATTTTTTTAAAAAAACATATGTCTGAATAGTGGTTTCCAGAGATTAGGGCCGGGCAGGGTTTGTGGGGAGCATGTAACTATAAAAGCAGAGCTCTAGGGAGTGTCTTTGTGGAGATGGAACAATTCTATATCTTAATTGTAGGTGTGATTACATGAATTCACATAGACAATAAACTTTACAGAACTATAAACACGCACAAAAATAGAATCCGTGCACAAAAAACGGATGAAATAAATACCAGTAAAGTCTACAGCCTAGTTCACCGCATTGTGCAATGTCAATTTCCTGGTTTTGATAAAAGTAAGATGTTACCATTGGGAAAAGCTTGATCAAGGGATGGCTCTATACGTGGGGTTTTTGTTTGTTTGTGTGTGTGTGTGTGTGAGCCTCGAATGAGTTCAATATAAAATTTTTAAAAATAAAGACTAAAAACATGCTGCATATGAAAAAACGATCAACATTATATGTCTGTCATTGGAGAACCGCAAGTTAAAACAACAATGAGATAACATTACATATCTATTCAAATAGCTAAAATCCAAAGCGCCAACAACACCAAATGCTGGTGAGGATGCAGACCAAAAGGAAGTCTCATTCATTGTAATTCATTTGCATTGGGAATGCAAAATGGTGCAGCCATTTTGGAAGCCAATCTGGCAGTTCCTTACAAAATTATACAAACTCCCATCATATGATGTAACAATCACATTCCTTGATATTTGGTGAAAGCTTATATCCATACAAAAACCTACACACAAATGCTTATAGCAATCTTATTAATAATTGCCCAAACTCGGAAACAACCCAGACATCCTTCAATAGGAAAGCAGATAAACAAACAGGAGTCTATCCACACAATGGAATAGTATTCAGCCATTAGTTATTGAGCTACACACACACAAAAAGAACAATGAGTCTTGGGGCACCCACATGGCTCTGGCTGTTGAACATCTGACATTGCTTCAGGTCATGATTTCATGGTTAGTAGGTTCAAGCTCCATGTAGGGCTTTTTGGTGACAGCACAGTGCCTGCTTCGGATTCTCTGTCTCTGTCCCTCTCTGCCCCTCCCCACCTCACTCTCTCTCAAAAGTAAATAAACATTAAAAAAATTTTTTTAAAAGAAGGATGAGCCTTATATGCATATTTCTAAGTGAAGAAGTCAGTCTGAAAAGGCTACACACAGTTTGATTCCAATTATATGAAATTCTAGAAAAGGCAAAACTACAGAGACAGTAAAAAGATCAATAGTTGCCAGGGGCTCCGGGAGGGGGCATAGAGGTGAGGGATGAACAGGTACAGCACAGGAGATTTTTAGGGCAGTAAAACTATTCTGTATGATACTGTAATGGTGGATACAAGCATTATACATTTGCCAAAATGTACAGAACAACGCAAAACAGAATGAACCCTAATGTAAACTATGGTCTTCAATTACTAATAACGTGTCATTTATTGGTCCAACTGTGACAAATGTAGCATACTAACACAAGATGTTAACAACACCTGAAACTGTGCAAGGAGAGGGGAGATATGAGAATTCTCTGTGGTTAGTCCCTGATTTCTCCATAAACCTAAAACTTCTATTAAAATAATAACATCCATTGGGGCTCCTGGGTGGCTCAGTCAGTTAGACGTCTGACTTCAGCTCAGGTCATGATCTTGTGGTCCATGAGTTCAAGCCCTGTGTTGGGCTCTGTGTTGAAAGCTCAGAGCCTGGAGCCTCCTTTGAACTGTGTCTCCTGCTAGCTGCCCCTCCCCCACTCGCACTCTGTCTCTCAAAAAATAAACACAAAAAATTAAAATAATAACATCTATTAGTTAAAAAAATAAAGTAAAAAACTACATCAAGCCTACTCATAACTGAAGCTCACTTTGGTAGAGAACATGAATACGATATTAAATGCCAACAGCTGCATGGAGGTTACATCCATAATTGTATCCTCTGTTCCCCATATTAAAGAAATAGCCATCATTCAGCAAGGGTTAAATAAAATAATGCTTGTGAAACTACGCTTTTTTTATGAATATAACTTATTGTCAAATTGGCTTACATACAACACCCAGTGCTCATCATAACAAGTGCCCTCCTCAATGCCCATCACCCATTTTCCCTCTCCCCCCCCCCATCAACCCTCAGTTTGTTCTCTGTATTTAAGAGTCTCTTGTGGTTTGCCTCCCTCCCTCTCTCTTTGTAACTATTTTTCCCCCTTCCCTTCCACCATGGTCTTCTGTTAAATTTCTCAAGATCCACATAGGAGTGAAAACATATGATATCTGTCCTTCTCTGACTGACTTATTTCACTCAGCATAATACCTTCCAGTTCCATCCACATTGCTGCAAATGGCATGATTTCATCTTTCTCATCGTCAAGCAGTATTCCATTGAATCTATAAACCACATCTTCTTTATCCATTCATCAGTTGATGGACATTTAGGCTCTTTCTATAATTTGGCTATTGTTGAAAGCGCTGCTATAAACATTGGGGCACATGTGCCCCTATGCATCAGCACTCCTGTATCCCTTGGGTAAATTCCTAGTAGTGCTATAACTGGGTCATAGGGTAGTTCTATTTTTAATTTTTTGAGGAACATCCACACTGTTTTCCAGAGTGGCAGCACCAGTTTGCATTCCCACCAACAATGCAAGAGGGTTCCCATTTCTCCACATCCTCTCTAGCATCTGTAGTTTCCTGATTTGTTCATTTTAGCCACTCTGACTATATTTCCCTGATGATGAGTGACATTGAGCATCTTTTCATGTGTCTGTTGGCCATCTAGATGTCTTCTTTGGAAAAGTGTCTATTTGTGTCTTCTGCCCATTTCTTCACTGGATTGTTTGTTTTTCGGGTGTCGAGTTTGTAAGTTCTTTATAGATTTTGGATACTAGCCCTTTATCCAGTATGTCATTTGCAAATATCTTTTCCCATTCCATTGGTTGCCTTTTAGTTTTGTTGATTGTTTCCTTTGCAGTGCAGAAGCTTTATCTTGATAAGGTCCCAATAGTTCATTTTTGCTTTTAATTCCCTTGCCTTTGGATATGTGTCAAATAAGAAATTGCTGCGGCTGAGGTCAAAGAGGTTTTCCCCTGCTTTCTCCTCTAGGGTTTTGATGGTTTCCTGCTCTTATTTAAGTCTTTCAAACATTTTGAGTTTATTTTTGTGTATGGTGTAACAAAGTGGTCTAGTTTCATTCTTCTGCAACTTGCTGTCCAGTTCTCCCAGCACCATTTGCTAAAGAGACTGTCTTTTTTCCATTGGATGCTCTTTTCTGCTTTGTCAAAGATTAGTTGGCCATACATTTGTGGGTCCAACTCTGGGTTCGCTATTCTATTCCAATGGTTTATGTGTCTGTTTTTATGCCAATACCATACTGCCTTGATGATTACAACTTTGTAGTAGAGGCTAAAGTCTGGGATTGTGATGCCTCCCACTTTGGTTTTCTTCTTCAATATTACTTTGGCTATTTGGGGTCTTTTGTGGTTCCATACAAATTTTAGGATTGTTTGTTCTAGCTTTGAAAAGAACGCCGGTGCAATTTTGATTGGGATTGCACTGAATGTGTAGATTGGTTTGGGTAGTATTGACATTTTAGCAATATTTATTCTTCCAATCCATGAGCAAAGAATGTTCTTCCATTTCTTTGTGTCTTCTTCAATTTACTTCATAAGCTTTCTATAGTTTTTAGCATACAGGTCTTTTACATCTTTGGGTAGGTTTATTCCTAGGTATTTTATCGTTCTTGGTGCAATTGTAAATGGGCTCAGTTTCTTTATTTCTCTTTCTGTTGCTTCATTTTTGGTATATAAAAATTCAACCAATTTCTGTACATTGATTTTGTACCCTGCGACTTTGCTGAATTCATGTATCAGTTCTAGCAGTCTTTCGGTGGAGTCTTTCAGGTTTTCCACATAGAGTATCATGTCGTCTGTGAAAAGTGAAAGTTTTACTTCTTCTTTGCCAATTTTGATGCCTTCTATTTCATTTTGTTGTCTGGTTGCTGATGCTAGGACTTCCAACACTATGTTAAACAACAGTGGTGAGAGTGGACATCCCTATCGTGTTCCTGATCTCAGAGGGAAAGCTCTCAGTTTTTCCCCATTGAGGATGATATTAGCTGTGGGCTTTTCATATATGGCTTTTATGATGTGAAACCATGCTTTGAAAGCAAGGAAGAGCCCTTCAAATAGAGGTGTAACTCTAATATTACTCAGGTTACACAACAGATACGCATGCTGAGATGAAACCCCTGGGAAGAACGCCCCAATATGCTGGGCAGCTTGACCACCTAATGATGTACAACTCTCTAAAATATATTGGGGGAAAAATGGCAGTGAACACAAATAAGCCCCTCCCCCTCTCAAATACATTTTAGTGAGGTTCTGGTACTGGTGGAAGGTGGAAAAAATAACAGCAGAGCAGTATTTGTGCCTCCATGTTCACTGCACCATTACTCACAATAGCCAAGAGGTAAAAGCAACCCAAATGTCAACTGGCAGATGAAGGGATACACAAAATGTGGTACATACATACAGTGGGATAGATATCATTCAGCCTTCGAAAGAAGCACATTCTACCAAATTTCTTTATGCCCAAAGAACATGCCATGACATGGATGAATCTTGTAGACTTGATGCTAAGTGAAATACGCCAGTCACAAAAGAATAAATACTGCATGATTCCACTCACATGAGGTCGTCAAACTCTTAGAAACAGAAAGTGGAGTGATGATTGCCAGGGACTGGGGGCATGGAGAATGGAGAATGAGGGGTTACTGTTCAATAGGTATGGAGTTTCAGTTTTGCAAGATGAAAAAGTTCCAGAGATCTGTTGTACAGCAATATTCAGCTCCACTGAAATGTATACCTAAAAATGCTTAAGATGATAAATTTTATGCTTCTTACCACAATTTAATAAAAAAAATTTAATAACATCAGGAGCATGACCTTCGCAGAATATTCTGGAAGTTTAAAACCTTGATTATGAATCTGGTCATGACACCGAAAGCTTGAATGAAACTCTGGATCAAAGGAGGACAGAGTCTGGCAGAGTCAGTATCATAAACCCAGGAGAAAAGAACTCTGGGAAGCTGATACACAACAGAATTTTTACAAATGACAAAAAAATGAACAAAACAAGTTCCTTAAAATCTATCCCATACCAGAAGTTCAGGAGGAACTTTAGATTGTGACCTCACTGTGAACTAATGCTGATTTCCATTAAATGCTTTGAATTGATGCTGATTTCCATTATCTTCTCAACTAGTAACAATAATGAAAAGAACTACTATTGTGAAGCATTAGTTTTGTACTGGTTTATAAGCATCAATTCATTGAATCCACTTAGCAACTTTACATGGCAGATGTCCTGGTTATTTATTGCTGTGTAACAAACCATCCCAATAATCTGTGGCTTCAAACAACAACAATCATTTATTTTGCTCATGAAAATATAATTTGGCAGGGTGGAGGTATGGCTGGTCTATGCTTCATGTGGAGTCAGCCAGGACAATTCACCTGGGGCTTGCTACTGGATCCACTTTCAAGATGGCAAGCTGTGCTAGCTGTCAGCTGGGAGCTTAGCCAAGCCTGTGGGCCAATGTCCTCAATTCCTCCCATTTGGACCTTTCCATGAGCAGCTTGGGCTTCCTCACAGCATGGTGGCTGGCTTCCAAGAACGAACACCACAGAACAAGATGGCAATGCATAGCATTTTTATGATCTTGCCTTGCAAGTCATAGAACACCACTTATGCTATACTCTGTTGGTCAAGTGGTCACAACTTTCCACTCAAGATCAAAAAGAAGAGACAAAACCCTATTACTAAGTGGGTAATGACTGTCAAAGTGACATGCATAAGAACATGTGAAATGAGAGATGCCGGTTTGGCTATCTTTGGAAAATACAATCTGCCACAGTATTATCAATATTATCCCCATTTTGCCGATGGAGAAACTAAACCTTGGAAAGGCAATTAACCACCCCCCCCATAAAGTCACAAAACTACTAAGTAAGAGAGCCAAGATCCAAATCCAGATATATTTGACTCCCACAGTCCAGAGCCCTTAACTACTCGACTATTCTTAACTATTCTGTTTCCCACTTTCTCTTCAATTCCCACTCTAATTATTCCAGCTCCAAAGATATTTACTTTCTTTGCATATTAAGGGTCTATTTTAGGTAAGTAACATGAAAATAAACTTGAACTGCCCAACTACACTGACACATACAAAGCTCTCTAAATTGTTGCTAAATTAGATATGTGTTTTCTTTCCTGTACTAAACTATAAACTCCTTGAAAGAAAGGATCAGGTTTAAAATAATGAAATTTGGTTCATGTCCTTGCACCTAGCAAGAGCTGGATAAATGCTTATTTGAAATGTACTTACTCGTTTACATGTCTATCTCTCCACCAGACTGTGAGTTACTAAAAGGCAAAGACAAAGGGCTGGATGTCTAGGTCACAGTAGCCTCCATGCCCCATGCCCCATGCCCCACCCCATGTACAACCCTACACAGTGGGCCCTCAATAAATGTTATGCTGAACAAATGAATGAATGGATGGATGGATGGATGGATGGCATATAGGACATACACGAATGAAAATGGAATGATCAATAATCCAAGTTTCTAATAGTTTTCTTCATTCAAACAAGATAAAACTAGAACAGTTAGAGAAATAAGATACCATCGTTGGGCCTGTAGGTCCAGCCCTACATGAAGGCAACCTGAGTTCTACGCTGGTGAAGAGATAAAAAACAGTGGGTCGCATGTTGGGGAGAAATAGATAAACCTACAAAGGTTAGAAGACGTAAGTGAAAAGATTTTGAGCTGAATGAAGAAAAGGATGTTATTCATAAGCCATCTGCTCTGGGGCTTTTTGACACCCTCCCTACGTAGATGCTGGGGTAAGTGCAGAAGGCATCAGGATAAGGAAAGGTGGAAGGGAATTAATGTTTACTGATGTTATTCCATGCCAGACACTCTGCTAGATAAGAGCTTGGGCTTTTATTCCCACACATACATTTTCATAATAAAACCTGGAACAGCTACAACAGGAAGAAAGAACAAGAAGTAGCACATTTTACTGGCTCTTAGAAAACCATTTTAAGAAATAATTATGGAGACAGAGCAACTAATTCTACCTTACCAATATTCTAAATGGGAAATCCCACAGGTATTAACAGCGATTGGTAATGGAGGAATTCAAAGAGCAATAATCTCCTCCCACACACACATCTTTGTAAAAAAAAAGGGGGGGGGGGTGAAACAAACAGAATCTTCCTTCTTGAATTGACAACCAGCCCCTAGTTTCTTCTAGGCTTTCTACATCTACTACAACAGTTTAAAAAGAAATCTGTGCAGCAAGCTGCATGTTCTTTCTTTCCAGGAAGAAGTAGGTAAAGTTCAGTGTAGCAGCAATGAAAGTGCAAAGTGATGGTAGAGAAAAATTAGTATCTTCATGCTTTTCATCCTCAAATTTCTTTAAATAAAATATAATGTTGCTGGCTATTGCCCTTTAAATGTGTTAAAGAGAGGTAATGTAATCTGCTTTTCCAACTTCTCTATTAAAGGGTCTCTTTTCATGCACACAGTCTACAGAAATGGCTTTTTAGGGAAAGGGACCTTAGTAGTATATTGTTATGTTGAGAAAACTAATATTCATATGACTAAAGAGTATAGTTTTCTTTATCTGGTTCATAAAAATTTCCCGTTACTTCTGGAAATTATCAAGAACGCTTACACAAAAGTACGCATATTCTCCATTCTCAGAATTTTGCCTCCCACCCCGGCAGGTAATACTGTGACTGTCTGAGGCTCCATGACCATGGACGGCTTTTAGTTTTGACATCACAGAGAATGGTGGCTCGTGTCTTTCACTGCTATAACCACCCTTTCTCTTCAGTCCCCGGGTATGTACGTAACTAATATGTGCTCCACAGAGGGGGGAGTTCTGTTCAAATTAAAGTCCTCTTCCTCACTCTCAACCACCTCCCACATCCACCCACAAAACATGCATTTTGAATGAAACAATACTATCATTGGGTGCCATGACGCAACCACATATTTAAAATGCCGAAAATAATTCTTAGGATTAGAATACATTTTTTTAATGTTTATTTATATTTGAAAGAAAGCATGAGTGGGGGAGGAGCAGAGAGAGAGGGAGACACAGAATCCGAAGCAGGCTCCAGGCTCTGAACTGTCAGCACAGAGCCTGATGCAGGGCTCGAACTCACAAACCCTGAGATCATGACCTGAGCCGAAGTTGGACACTCAACCAACTCAGCCACCCAGGCACCCCAGGATTTGAAAACATTTTACAAAGCAGTTTGAAATCATGGAATAGGAAAGAGTTCTTCAAAAGAACAAACTGAATTCTTAAAGAAAATAAAAAACGAACTGGAAGGATCTGTGGCATGGCTTTCAAGCAGAGCTCTAGTCTCCAGGGTCCCAGTGTTTATGGGTCCTGATGGGTGCTCAGGGGAGGCTGCGCCCTTCCACTTCCACCCCAGCCCGGGGACACTTCTGCTTTATCTACTACCTTATGTAGTAAGTTTCTGCTACAAGAAACCTCTTGAATTAAATTACCAACTTTTGTTTTAAATAACTGGTTTAGTAGATGAAAATACACTTAAGATATTATTTATGCCATAGTTTACCAATCAAAAATAACCTAACATGCCAACAATATGAGGAAAGACTATGTAGAAACTACTAAAGAAACTACCACTAAAGAAAAATAAACGCAAACTAAAGAAAAAAAAAAAAAAAACTACTGCAATGCAACTGTTGTTTCTGCTTCTGTCATTTTTTTTTTTTTTTTCCCATTCAGGAGCAGTATAGTTTTAAGTATCTGTGCACATTCTTTGAAACTCTTCCCTTTATTTATTGACACTCCCCCCTTTCAAAGGTGACTCCTATTTCCACCTTCCCTTAGACTGGGCTTTTCTAATACATAGAATCTTTGGGAAATGATGCTATGTCATTTCCAAGGCTAGATCATTAAAAGGATACAGCTGCCACCTGACCAACTCTGTCAAACTTCTGCTCTGGGGGAGGCCAGCCATCATGTCAAGAAGACAAGCACCAGCTTACCAGCCATGTGAATGAGTTACCTTGGAGCAAATCTTCCAGCCCTAATCTGACATCTGAGTACAACCTCAGGAGAGACCCTGAGCCACAATTGCCCAGCCAAGCTGCTCCTGGATTCGTGGCCCACGGAAACTATGAAAGGCAACAGGAGCTTCTTGTTGGGTTAGCTGCTGAGTTTTGGAGTAACGGTTAAACAACAATAAATCCCTAGTACAAGAAGTGACTCGACTAATTTGGTGTTTTCTTTTTTGACTGCCTCACAACATCTAGGCTCTAGCCAAACCAGATTATTTATCCTTTTGCTAACACTTCCTGTGTCTGAAGTCCCCAGTCTTCTCTCTTCCCCCACTCACACAGGACTCCTCAGCCCTCCAGGAATCTTTCCCTCCTCTCAGCCTCTTAGAACTTGTTTTGAGCCTCCCTCCGCACTTGATCCTTTGTGTTAGTTATTTGTGCACCCTGTCATCTCCCTGACCAGACTGAAAGACCAAGAAAGCTGTGTTTCTAAAGAAAGTCTCGATCAACTTAGAACCCATACAAAATACCTTGCACATAGCAGGCACTCAGTTGATCAACTGAACAATAGAAGGAAATACCAATTGGTGCAATATGGCAAATAAATAGGACAACCAGCGAATGAACCAGGTCATCTGAAGGCATTTCTCACTTCTCAGAAGAAACCCCATGGCCAAAAACTGGATGTCCATGTGACATGCAAATTTATAGCCCTTAGTTCTCTTTTTTTCTCACTGTTCCCAGCCTGTCAGTCAACAAAACACCCTTCAGCACTTCTCTGAGAACTGAGAAAAAAACATGCGAGCAGTATAGTGAAAGGGTAAATTAAGAGAAGTCCATTTACATTCACCAGGTCACTTTCACATCAAAATAATATTAAGTGTAAATATGAATCGCATGGCTATGGATGGGTATAATGTCATTCTAGCGCTCCTTTCACTAAGTTTAAAACTTTTGTGGATGTTAGCAGCCAGCACTGGTGTCTTACCAGATCTCTGGTATGGCTACATGGGAAACTGAAATATGCAGAATGGTACCTCTGAGCATGCTGCTGGAAACTTTTTGTGTGTTTAGAGGGAACTACAGAAATATTCACCAGAAACATTGGGGGCGGGGGGATCCCCATACACCACATGTAGAACGTCAACACATGCAAGGCAAAGAAAACATGGAATTAATATCTTCATCAATCTAAATTAGGCATAGCTATGCCACTGGCCACGGTGGGCATTTGTTGATGCCTCTCAAGCAACCATGCGCCCGTGCGTTCTTCCTAAAAATTATCAGATTTTTCTTCTGGCATTCTTTGGTCACCACCCTGTTCATTTGTGAGGGGAATCTGTCCTATGCCCAGATCCAAAGTTCAACTGTGGCAGGGATAGAAATAAAAACAGAAACCAAATCCTAAATGCCTAGGGAGTGGCTGAATTAGACTAATTCTATAGCTCACTATACCTCTAACCTTTGCACTTATATAGCTTTTATTGCTTAAGCCACTTGGCACTGGGTTTTCTGTTACTTACAGTCAAGGCCATCCTAACCCCTCCACTGTAACAACTTAAAACAACATGTGCTAAATGCATTAAGACTAATCTTACCTGTCAGAACAAAATATGAACAAACAAGCAAGCAAACAATTGTCAGGTACATTCCAAAAACACTTAAGGCTCCTTTTATTCTCTCTTGAGGATTGCAATGCACATAGGATATACTAGAGTCCTTGAGAAATTCCACAAGTACAAAAAAAAAGGGAGGGGAGGGCAGCTCAGTTGGTTAAGTGTCTGACTTGGGCTCAGGTCATGATCTAGCGGTTGGTGAGTTCAAGCCCTGCATCAGGCTCTGTGCTGACAGCTCAGAGCCTGGAGTCTGCTTCGGATTCTGGGTCTCCCTCTCTCTCTCTGCCCCTACCCTGCTGGCGCTCTGTCTCTCTCTGTCTCTCAAAAATGAATAAATGTTAAAAAAATTTTTTAAACCCTATTTAACTTTTCAAACCAGTTATCTGAGTTGATTTGGTATTATTTATTACACAAAAGCAAGTAACGTTCTATGTTCAGAAATACATACTCAATAACAAGTTGAGTCAATCCTCAAGGTTATCTAGGTATGAAACCTGTGAATTTCTCAATTCCATGCTAATATCTCCTGCAACCCAGAGCCTTACTGGGATATCTCCCACTGCTTTCAGCTACTGCCTGTGCAAATTAGCACAATGTCAACCTGAACAAAACAAATTAAACACAGTGAATCCAACCACTGGCCCAAAATTCACACTACATGAAAATGCAGAGGCCTTCTGAATCGCTGAAAAATTCTAGATTGCATCTGAAGTTCCCTGAATGCAAAGAATGGACAGTGTCTGCAATATCAAGAGTACAGGGTGGAGGGCACAGGATCCCGAGTGGGAGTATCAGGGCTCAAACTCTGGCCCCCCCACTTTACAAACATCGGCCAATCTGTCTGCCCAGGCCTCAAACGCTCGTTAGAAAATGTGAATTCTAACAGACACTACTTAAAAATCTAGTATTGATATGAAATTAAATAATAATACTAATAATCTATCTAGAGCAGTTAGCACAGTGCCTGGCATATGGTAAGTGTGTAATAACATGCCTTGTTGTGGTTGTAATAATACTGAAAAGGAAAAGAATGCACAAAAAAGTGCATGGGAAGATTTATCTTCCAAAAGACATGACAGCTTCAAGGAAAAAGGAAAATAAATTAAAGTAATAAGAACTCTCAACATAAAGTAAATGAATCTCACTTAAAGTTAAACAGTAATTCTTGATTATTTGCTTTGGGAAGAAGAAAGAACAGAGTATATTAAAAATAAACAGCACCTCAACAGCTCATAAACCAAATGGCTACAGCACATCTTCAATACGAGAACATCTTCAAAATTCTATAGCACAGCTTCAAAATTCCCAGAACATCAATAGACCCACATAGATTACATTCAAAGTAACTTCCATAATGAAATCTGCAATCTTTCTAATAACAAGCATTTCAGATGATCAGCTCCACTAAATGAACATTCAAACTCAAGACCGTATTTTCAGATTTGCAACTGACTTATACCAGAAATAAGTGAATGAACTGATAGAGAACTCCTTTACTGGAGTTCAGTCTTAAGCTGTGCTTTATTTAGGCCTTCAACTTGTAGCACCTATGTTCCACATCAGATGTGCTTCCAACTGTGAAACTGATGACACAAACTTCACAGTGACAATGTGGGGAAAACAAGAGCAGTTTGATTTGAGGACAACTTATAGGTTCTACCTTGATGGATAATATACATATTTATTCTGCAAAGCTACGGAATATGGAATCTTTGAATCTCTGGAGTCCCATTTCTACCAACTAATTAAGCCAGTAGAATACGTTTCAAGTTTCACACCATGACTGGTGGTACCCACCAACCAACCTCATGCAACCCCGGGAAGGACCCTCAGCCATCTGAGGGCTGTGTTCCCTGAAATGCTTGCAGCAGTGCCATTCACACAGGCTATATGGATGGCACCATGGAGCTTGGTGGTGCACAAGCCACGTGTCTTACACGATGACCCTAGAGGATAGACCCATTTTTCTCAGCCCAGCTCAAGGCCTAGATTCTCTAGACCTTGCCCAAGAGAGTTACACTTAAAGAGTAATGTAGAAGATGTCAACCAAGCTAATACTCGGGCAAAAGGAGTACTGACAACAACACTGTAAGCAGAATTTGTGTGCAGATGAATCCCATGGGTCACAGCCTGGAAAGAATTAACCTTCTGCTTTACTGTAACTTTGTGTGTGACTCAATTCCTCCATGAACCAGCTTGTGAAATCAAAGGACTGGACGTGACTGGCCATAAGAGCTAACACCCTACTGAGCGCTGTCTATAAGCCAGATACTCTCCCAAGCATTACCTCATTTAATGCTCTCAACAACCCTTTTAGAGGGCAGTACTGTTATCTCCACTTAAAGCCAAGGAAAGTAAGACTCAAATAAGTCCTGCTGGTGGCCACACCACGGAAGTGAGTTCAGCAGGAGTGGATCAAAGGCAGCTGTTACGGGTCGAATTGTGACTCCCAAAAGTTATACTGAAGTCCTAACCCCAGTATCATGAATGTAGCCTTACTTGGAAATAGGGTTTTTGCAGATGTAATCAAGTTAAGATGAGATCATTGGGGTGAGCTCTAATCCAATATGACTGGTGTCCTTATAAGAGGAAAACACCATGCAAAGACAGAGACACACAAGAAAACAGCCAAGTGATGATGGGGGTAGAGACAGGAGTCCTGTGCACAAACCAAGAAATGCCTGGAACCAAGAGAAGCTGAGAGAGTCAAAGAAGGATCCTCCCCTAGAGACTTCCCAGGGAGCAAGGCCCTACCAACACCTTGATTTTGCACTCTTTGCATCCAGAACCCTGAGAGAACAAATTTCTGTTTGCAGCCACCCAGTTTGTTGCAATTTGTTAAGGCAGCCCAAGGAATCTAACAAAGCAACCCAGGCTCTCCCTGACAACATTTTTCCCTGCCCACACTTTCCACTTAACCTGACCTGCCTGTTAAGGAAAACACAGGAACAGGAACATTCCCATCCCAGGATACTTTTAAGGGACTTGAAACGGTTCCAGGTAGAAAGTGCAACATACTTTGCATCGCCTTGAATGATACTTTTAGCCACAGCTGAAATAAGAGGATTCTACCCCTAAGCATAGATGAGCACAAGCTATCTTGCTTACCCGCCTTCCAGCACTGCCTTCCAGCAGTGGACAACTTCAAAACAGGTTGTCTTTTCAAAGTGCAGTATCTGGTGACCTGGCCCAGTTAACTGCAGTGAGGGAGGGAAGGCCCACAGGAGAGTCCAGAACCTGGAATCGGATCTGCCCAGGTCCCTGGGGTGAGCAAGGCCGAAAGCAAAGAGAGAGGCAGCTTTGGTAGCTTGAAGGGAGTGCACTGCACCAGCAGACTCCTGAACCTGCTGGATGTCCACGCCAAGGATGCCTTTGGGTTTGCTCAAGTAACCAGGTCAGCATCCAAGGGTCAGACTTGAAACAGGAAGCAGCAGGCCAGGCCACGTGTGGAGAGGGCAAATCTAGAAACACAATATTCTCAGGTATGGCCTGGTAGTCAGAATCAGGGAAGTCTCCATGCAGGCCTTTATCAGGAGACATCAACCACCAGGTAGGAGTGGGAGGCAGACTTCAGCTTCTGCAGTAAAGGGCTAATAAGGCAGGAAGGAGGGTCTGGTAGGAGCCAAGCGCCCAGTTCTCAGTGGGTCATTCTGGTGAGGATTCTGGCACTTGGAACAAGAAAGAAGCCAGATAAAGAACACCAGTCAGCCAGGGTAGAAGAGCATGCAGGATGATCTGATTAGAAGGTGTTGGTCCCTGTGGTCCTAGAGGCTGTTCCAGCAACCCCACTCCCCAGGCCTGGAGTGCTAGAGCGCAGGGCTGGGCCTGCAGGGCAGGTGGGGGACAGGGAGCCCAGGAGCCCTGCTTGGGAAGCAGGCAGGCTCTGACCCAAAGTGTACTGCTAAACTCCTTGGCTGAAATGCAGACAGCATTTCCTGACAGAACAAGGCTAGGGTTCCAAGCTGTAGTCTAGAACCTCCATGAAAAATTAACCCAAACTAATACTTTTAAAATATTTGTAATGAAAGATCTAAACAGAAGGCCGTATTAATCGAGAAGAGAGCAGTGTTTTTACCTTTGTTACAGTGCTTGGTGAACAGCAGAATTAATTAGGGAATGTAAGGAAAAAGATAGAAGTTTCTGTGACTATGCTATCTGGAAGTTTAAAAAAATTCAAAGTTCTCAGTGGCTGGATGGGTTTGCTTTGTTTTATCCATTTTCCATTAAAAACGCAAGGTTTTTTCTTTTTTGTTCTCTCAGGGTTGTTGTGAAGATTAAATATGAAGTGACAGCACTTCAGAAACAGTAAAATAACCAGGCACATTTAAAGTTGTAATATTGTTATTTATAAGGGAAGATCAGTAATATTGTTATCTAAACAATTACACATAATTTGTGACATGCAGAAAGCTATAAAGACGAGCATAAAGTTTGGTCATACGTCTATCATCCAGAAATTACCAAGGCTAACATTTTCCTAACTTCAGTGTTTTTTAATTTACTCATTATTTACATAATTGGGCCACACTGTTTCCTATCATTATTTTCACCTGTTATTTTACATGCATTTTTTTTTTCCTTGCATAAAGCATTTTACCATCATTTGTAATTACTGTAACAGTCCACTGTATGATGACATATAATTCAAGCATATACCTGTCACTGGACAATTAGAATATTTTCATTTTCTTACATATGACTAATGCAGATTGAACATCTTCAAACATAAATCTTTGCCTAGTGTGAATGATAATAAAAAATAGACCACATGTATTAACTTCTTACTAAGTTCCAGGCACTACGCTAAGCACTTTGATGCATTATCCCAACTAACCCTGATATTAACACACGCTCGGTATATGCCAAATTTATAAATGCGGGCAGGGGAGGATGTTCGGTCTGGAACCCAGTGGCTAGGTTACAGTCACTCTGGATCTGCCTCTGCACCCGTGCCCACAGCCCTGTGCAGGCAAGCTGAGGAGGAGAAGGGAAGATAGCTGAGTCAAAGTACATGAAGGATCATGGGCATATAGCCAAGTGGCTCCCCAGACAAGCTGGAGCAGTGTTCACACTGGGGGGCAGGGTGGGGTAGCTGGCTCCACGCACCCTCTCTAGCACAAAGTGCTCCTTGGGGGTTGTATGGAGCAGGGCAGTTTGGTTACAGTTCAAGCAGGGGAAACATCCATTTTCTATTGGGACATCTAGGGGCAGAGCTACCTTTATGGTGGCACTAAGAAACCTTTATCTGCATGGCCTCTTGCTTGATTGAGCCCTTCCCCTTTCACTGTAAATGAATATTCACTTTTATACGTAATTTCGTGTCATTTTCTAAAGCGAGCCTCACACCTGCTTAAGTGTCAGGCCCCACAACACCTGGATCCACAACTGTTTGGGAAGAACATTTTAGGGCTGTGGTAGAGACAATACTATGTATTCAGTAAGTCCCCGCATTTCCACAAGCACCTCACTAACCACATTTCCCAATCTCCTCCACATCTGGCCACTTTGATGGAGTTCGAGAGAAAGAAAGACAGGTAGAAGATGGGTAGTGTGCTGGCTAGGTGTGGATGCCCCGGGTGACCCCACTGACCAGCACTGGACTTTGAGGTGATCAAACACGACACTCTTATTGTGTTGTCACTGATATTTTAGGATCACTGTAACAGCATTTACCACTAACAACAGTGGCTACAGCAAAGCCTTCAAAGAATTAGCCACACCTCTTGCTTGCGAGCCTGAGTCACAATTACCTTGCTGACTTGGCATCTTTCGTTCTTATTTCCAATCAGGCAAGCAAAGCTGACTGGCCTCAAGGAGGTACACTTGAATCTGATGGCCTTATATTTCATTGCTGGAAACTCTTCTGCCACGTGGTATGCAAAAGTAAAAGCCCAGAGCTGTGTGCCAGGTCTTTCTTTAAAAATCACACTGGGAGCAGTAAGAGGCTTAACTCCTTAATGAGGATACAGAGTGGCAGTTACATAGTTTCCACCAAACACTTTAGAACCCTGAGTCTTCTGCAAAGGAGCACAGATGTTCTGACAACAGCCAGAAACGTCTTGCCAACACATCAGCCCATTTCAAGAGAAAAACAGACACAAATACTAAATATGCGCCAAGTTTTCTCTCAAATGGCTTCTTTTCCCTATTTGCTTATTTTAGCCAACTGTACTCTTTCTATATTGCCCACCACACATTTTCTCATCTCCTAGTGGACACGCATTTTGTAATGATCAGCCAAGAGGGCTCAGGATTGCCTGTACTCATTGGAGACCTACTCTGCTCTATATCCAGCAACCTTGCCAAGCACCTTATCAAAATATCACACTTCATTTGGGCCACGGTCCTCTCTCTCCAGGTACCATAAATCTTTCCCTGTGAGGATAGTATAAGCCTTCAGATTTCAATGCCAAGCAAACTCCAGGCTGGAGATTCTCTAATATAATCACACCTCCTAAACTCCAGGCAGTTCTGAAACTGCCACCTCAATTCAACCCTGGCTTCTTCAGAGTTGAATTTGCAGCAAACGGATGAAACTGCCAAGGGAAAGGATGGAAAATTAAAGGCTTTATCAAAATTGGGAGCTGCAATGGATTTTTCTGAACGCTCTTCCAACAGGCACAGATGAAAGAGCCATGCCTCATAAACAGCAGCAGGAGAGAGCCAGGCAGAAGGGTTAACCACTTTCATTGGCCAAAATTGGCCCCTGTGCTTGGAGGTGACAAATGCAGTGATTTAACCACAAGGAGCTGAGGTCCAAAGTGAATGCCAGCAGTGTTTCTGACCTGAATGAGACCAGAGAGCCAACCTGCACTCCCAAAATGCAGACAAGAGGTGCTTCTGTCCCATACAAATGATGACCTTTAAAGAATGCAGTTCACAATCCAATTACATTGTGCAACTGAGATTTTGTGGCTTCATCTGACTGGTTAGCTTTAATGGTTAGAACATCTGGCTAATAAGATTAAAGCCAATCCCAGCATAAGAAAATTAGCTTTCCTCTATTTCAACACCACAGACTCTTCCTTAGCCCAACTTGAAACTATTTCACATGGCAAGCAAACAATACCTATTGATTACCAATTACATTTATAGCATCCAGAGAAATAAATTCAATAAGGCAATGAGTTTGCATTATTTACCAAAGTCTTTTCCAGACCTGACAGTCTTATTTCTGTTAATTGGGACAAAGAATTTACATATCTCTGGCCAAGAGATCAGATTTTATTGGCTTAATTCATCCGATTCCCCCCCCCCCCCCCCCCCAGATCTGTGCTTCCTTTTGGCCTAAGGGACCTGGTACAAGTCTCAACACATCAACAGCATTAATAAAGAAGCTCGGATGGTTTTCCTACTTCTTTTGGAGGATTCTGCTATTGGCAGGAATATACAACATTTTTAGGGAATTTTGTTTAGTCATGAAGCAATTGGCTTCCATGATTTTAAATGTTTTGCTGGATTTTAAAATGCTTAAACAGGTGCACAAACAGGCAGATGGAGCAGGGCAACGCCTGCCTTCCTATTTAGGAAAGGGGTTTTAGAATTAGTTAATGGATTGTGCAAATTCCAAAAAGTCTTATTTTTCACAGGGTAACAAATAAATATAAGATTTCTTTGGAAATAAAAAAAAAAATCAGGCAAGCATGATGCCACACTAAATCAAGTCACAAGGTTTGGAAGCACCTCCAGAGGGCATTTCAGAGCTCCTCTCCAGGTGTGGTGGACACTAGGTAGGTATTTTTCTATTTAGAGTTAATAATAAAAGCTACCATTTACTTATTGAGCACTCCTCACATGCCAGGCCTGCTAAGCACCACATAGCATCTTCTGGAGGTCTGTATTATAATCCTCATTTTATAGATGAGAAAATTATTAAATCAAAACCATCACACAGCTTACTTAAGTTCTCACATCTATAAGTGGAAACGGTGGGATTCAGGCCTGACTCTTTCCAGCCCCAGGTATCATGCTCTTTGCCATGCACCAATGTCTTCTACATTACAGATTATTTACTTAAAATATGGAAGGTTAAAAGATCCACCGTTTCCGTTCAATACCATTTACCACCATTTCATCACTCGTTGTAGTCAGACATTCCTCTTACAGCCTACAGTAAACTCCTACAGATACTATTAAGCCTGTATCTCTTTACCTAACTTCTAAAAGCTCTGCTTTCACTTCTGGGGCTAAATAAAATCTGCAGCTTTCCATTTTATTTTATTTCTCAAATACCTATCCCAATTCCTCTTTGCCTCTTTTCCCCAGAAACAGATGTCTGATTTTTGCTGTGATGCACAGAGCCACGTAGAATGAAATAATTCCTTCTCAGGGAAATACCCTCTTGGGGAAACCTAGATTTCCATGAGAAACCTAGAAATGAATTTGACAGACGGTGTCAGATTCATTTTTTCCTTTCTCTTCTTTTAAATTGTAAGTGCTCTCTACCGGAAAGGCTGCATTTCTAACCACTAAAATGCCCTTCTCTGAAATTAAGATATTTCTTTTTTTTTCTTTAAGTTTATTTATTTTTAGGAAAGAGAGAGATTGCGAGCAGCGGAGGGGCAGAGAGAGAGGGAGATACGGGATCCGAAGCAGGCTCTATTCGGACAGCAGAGAGCTGGATGCAGGGCTCAAACTCAGGAACCTTGAGGCTGAAGTCAGACGCATAATCAACTGAGCCACACAGGCTCCCAAAGGCTGCATTTCTAACCACTAAAATGCCCTTCTCTGAAATGCCCTCTTAAATGATCTGCTTGCGGTGATGTGTTGGGTGCGTGCGTCCTGCGGGCCCCTGCTGAGTGAACCTCATGGGTGGAGGTCTCTCGGGAGCAAGGAGTTCCCACTCTGAGGAATGAAGAACAAGGTCCATCGTGGCACTCCCCCCTCCCTTCCTGGGACAACAAGGCAAACTGTAAAGAGACATGAACATGCCAGTGTTAGATCATCATTTCCTCCACAGCAGAATGGTCTTCCTCAGCCACAAATTCCTTAAGAGAAGGAGATAATGCAAGTAGAAAGGCTATTTGCTTTGTTGACCAGAACCTCTAGGCCAATGGACTCATAGACCCTCGTACTGTACTGATGTCAGCCATTTTTCATATGCTTCACATATAATACATCTTTCCGTTAGTCCTTTTCAATATTCGTGAGCAGAGATCTAGAAGATCACGGTTCAGAAAAATCACCAGATTGCCCAGTATTCCCAGGTCCCCTCTAATTCAAGCCATGAGGAACTGGCCATCTAATAAGATTCTCTGTCCCACCTCTGTTGCATCTGAACAAACTATATACTCCTCAAGAATCTATTGACATTAGCAATTTGGGTAGAGCCTTAGAAATTCTGGCACTTTAGCAACATGGCCGAAAGCCCAGGAATCAAGAAACAGATGTGGTCTGAAAATTCTATGCAATGAAACAATTTACCAACACTGAGAAACCTATAGAGATGATTTTGAAACACAACTTGTCACATAAGGTACCTGCCTTCTAATGACTGTCTAAAGTCAGTACTGTTCAGAACTGTGGCTTCTCAGCAGGGTGATCAATAAACCTACTTCAATCTGCGGACTTCCCAGACCATTTCATTTTTAATTTCCCAAAGAGTAATACACCCCAAAACTATCAGCAATTGCTATTTTTTTAATTGAATGCTTTGTTACATAATAGGAAAGGCCCCAAATCATCAACAGCTCATTTATTTCTTCAACAACTATTTATTGAAAGTGCATTCCTGCCCTTTGCTAGAAACTGGGGAAACAAAGATGAAAAAGGCAAGCTTCCTGTCTTGAAAAGAATGCTGAAAAAGTAAAAATTTCCAATTTTCATAGATTTTACTGTTATCTAAAATTATCGCTTTGCCTTCATGTATATTTGTCTTGTTCATTTGTTCACTGCTATACCCCAAATCACCCTGGGAGGCACTGGATACATACTTGTTGAATGAATGGGTGAATGACACAAACTTTGCCAACAACTACTTTTGACCTTGGCCAAGTCATCATGGACCTCAGATTTCTCACGTGTGTAAAAATGAGTTTAAAAGGATTAGGTTAGGTCCCAAACACGTGCTGCACAGAATATTGGTTCTGCAAAATGTAATACGTTTTATTGGAGAAAAAGGGAACCTATGGTTAACTGAGTTCGAAAACCAAAAATATTACAAGGAAAACAGGTTTCTGACTGCGGGCTGTTCAGCACTTCACATGCTAATACATGAGGAGAATCTCCCCAGGAAAGTCCTATGGGAGTTCCCTCCTGCGGTGAGGCTACCAGACCCTTAATTCACAAGAGTCTTCTTCAGGCAGCTCTCTGGGTCTCTGGTGCCTAGCAGTTCAGCACACATTTTAAGCTCTCAATAAATATTTGCTCCACAGGCCTGTAAGTCTCCTAACAAAAGGATCTCTTCTCCAGAGTCTTCTTTGATGTTAACTATTCTCATTGACCTAAGATCAGTCCATCGTTCTGTTTGGCTCTGACTTTGAACAAGTGATTCGCCCTCTCTAAGCTTTGAGTTTTCTTATCTATACAATAAGATTATTAATAGTGGTTAACTGTGAGAAATAAATAACATACCATACAGAAATCCCTTTGCATGGCACGTATTCGTATCTAACTCCTCAATATCATAGGCAGGGAAACATTAACTCAGAATGCCCAATGTCTTTTCAGTAAAATATGTTGTATCTTCTCTCCTGAAAAATCACAAACTGAACTTCCCGAGGCTAACTTAATTCCCCCAAGGAAGGATCATGGTTCAGAGGATCAAAGGGGTCCTCTTTAGAAACTAGATTCAAATCATTTCACTGCTGGAAATCACAGATGACAAAGGGCATGAAGCTGACTCTGTGACTTTCCAAGGCAAGAATGGCACTTGGAATTCTCGCTTAAGTTCAGATATTTCAACTCTTTTTCTGTCAAGCAAATGTATACTTACTTGGAACAAAATGGTTTGTGAAAATGAACAACCACTGCAGTTCAATTTACAGAAAAAAAGGGGGGGGAGCATCTCTAGGATGTGCTACATTAGCTGGGAGGTGGGGAGACGTTTTTAAGGTATATTTTGGGCAAAGGCTTCTTCAAACTCTAAAACCAAAATTCACAAAAAGCACATGACAGCATGATGGCACCCAGCCAAGAACAAGAGCCCCTGCTCCACCCCCTCCCCCTAGGAAAAGCACATGGTGAGGAACTTTGACATCTCGGATGAAATAACCCCCAGTCACCTCACCCCCTTGGCAGCGACCAATGCTGAGAATGTGTCACGGCTCCCTCCAATGTGATACCGCCCTCCTTCAGATGTCAGCTAAACCAAAGCCACTAGGACATGGAAGAAAAAAAAAGAAAAGAAGAAAGAAGCCATGAACACTGTAAACTAGTCATAAATAAAATGACCAAGGATTCTATTTTGTTTTGTAAACATGTTATGGCCTGCAAATATTTTCAACCCTTCCCTGAGTAGAAAACAAGTATAAGTGGCATAAAATGCCTTTTCTATAATATCTTCACTCTTACCTGCAATTATTCTAAAGCCCTTTTAATAGCTGTCACTTGTTCATTTCTAGGCTGTAGCAAATTACAGTTAGAGGAGATGGCTGCTGACAGCTCACTTCTGCAAACGGCACACTCTCTTATTTCTACAGGGTCTGTCTGTGGTCCTTCCTTCATGGCACGGCCACCATGAGTATGAAAATCCCTCCACAAGGAGCAATACAGACAACAGGGTCCAGGTCTGCCAATTAGGGGCCCTCGATTACTCCAGCTACCTCTCACAAGACTTCTGTACATTCCTCCCCCTGCTGCAAAAGGGAGAAAAATCAGTTTTCCCCATATGTACTCTAAACACATTTTACCAGTATGAAGGATGCATGTTTGGGAAGCTCTGTGTGTGTGTGTGTGTGTGTGTGTGTGTGTGTGTGTGTGTGTGTGTTGAAGGAGGATGGGGACAGTGATTTCATTTGAAAGGAATTAATATTCCAGGTATTGTTAACATAAATGTCATCCTCTTAGGGCACACATCCCAGGGAAAAGAGAACTGGGTCAAAGGCACAAAGTAGTCCATAAAAAATAAAATATTTTTGAAGCTAAAATAGTACCTAATAAAAAAATCTGAGTGATCACTTTTGGCACCTGGAAAGTGGTACAGCCTGTCCCCAAAAATTAAAATTGTATGATACAAAAATAACTCTTCAGAGGAGCGTTCAGAACTCAGGCTAATGAATCCAGTTATGTTGCTTCTTAGTGGTTTTGACTAAACGGAACACTGGACTCTGGACGGGGACTGGGCAGAACCAATAAACAACAAGAGCATATGCTTGGAGCCCTATCACCTCTGCGCCATCCAAAGGACAATCAGAAACCAGATCGTTGCGATGACATTTCTTCTTATAACACTGGTTCCTTTTCCAAGTCAATATGTAGCCTAAAGATCAAAACAATCAGACGGGAATGCACATTGGAAAGACCCCTAGGAGATCTTTTACAGCCTTTATGTTTTCAAAAATTCAAAGACTCGACAGATGAAAAGCAGAGTGAACACAAATTAATTGCTGCTCAGAAAATGAGCTTTTTTACTTTTTAATTAACGTTCTGTCCTTAATCCAAAAGCAGAAGTAAAACATACGATGTACAGTGCTTACGCACCGCTTAGGGTGAAATGTTACCTTTTCCCTCAGGCTTTCTTTACCAGCATCCAAATGTTTAAATTTAAGATGCAGACTTGGCAATGTGTATAGTTCAGTGATGCAAATAGTGTGGGATGGCGCCACCCAGAACTCCTGAGTGGGAGGGCGACCAGGAAACCAACTTCCCTTTTCTCAGTGTGACTCCATTCTGTCCTCAGGAGAATTGGGGCCCACGTATTGTGGGTTGTCTTTTTCAATTGGGGAAGGCAGGAGGTAAAGAGAGGCGAATGCCAACTAATATCTCGGAAGTCCCTGTGTTTGCAAAACACCTGAGTTTAAGCTGTCAGTTTCCAACGTGTCTCCTTGTCCCCGCTTCTTTCAGCAATCCCACGTCCATCCTGGGGCCTTGAGGCTAAAGGAGGGATGCAGGCTCCTCTGTAACAGGCAGGTATTTGGGTGCCAGAGCCGACGCAAATTAAGCAATTCAATGGGCAATCCCAAAGATGCTGGAGTGATTTTTTGGAAACATCCATGAAACCTCTTCAAGTAGTGTTAACAGGCAGTGAAAGGAGCCACTCTACGGTTTTCCCACTCTCCCATCTTGCCCTGTGAACACCCCCCCTTTAGGCGTATTCTCCATGCCAAGCAGTGGGCAGGACACAGAAGATGCAATGGCCAACACAGTGCCATCATAACGTTCAGAAGCTCCAGAGCCAATATGGGAGACAAAAACATACACAAGTACACAGTGATGAGTCTTGTTAAAGTTTTTCGGGTTTTGTTTGTTTTGTTTTTTCCACGGAGGCAAGACCTAATTCCCTATAAAGAGCCAATCAGTCAGAGGTCAAAAAGGCCCTCTGAAGAAGATATTTAAGAGGGTGTTAGGTTGTAAAGATGAGGAGTGGAGCTATAGGGAAGAAGGGGAAGCTAGAAGTCATCCAGGGCCTTCCAAAGGATGCTTCATATGAAAATCAGCCAGGGCAGGGAGTCCTTGTATAAATACAAATTCCAGAACCTGCCCAGAATCAGAAATTCTGAGGTTGAGGGCCCAGATTTTAATTTTGTTAACTGCTGAGATGATTCTGAAGCAGCTGCTCCATGGTTTTTTGCTTGGGATTGATCCATCGTATCTAGCAGCCTCCCTCCACAGTATAGCTAAGGAAACTGAGGCAACCAAGGGAGGCCACAGATTATAGTCCTAGCAGCCATGGAACCAAGACCATGGCCTCTTGATCCCAAATTCCATGCCTGGACCACCAGAGCCACGGAGCTCACCAGGTACATCTTCCATAAAGCAGGCCTTTGGCCAACAGTGACAGTGGTCAGTGCCTACGTGGGGGTATTAGTCACCCTGTATTATGGGTGTCCCCTGGAGGAAGCCAAGTCCCTCCCTGTGTATCACACTTCCCTGGCATTGAGTGTTTGAAGAATGAGTCAATTAATGAAGTCCACAAACAGAGTCCACAAACAAGACTTTCCACAGCATCAGCTAAGTACTAAGAAGGTCACCTGTCCCATACAAACTTTATTTCTCTAAAGACAGAAAAATAGGACCCAGGAATCAAACACTGGTTCTTGAAAACATAGTAAACTTGAAATTTAAGTCCTAATGCAGAGGACAGGAAATGTGAAATTCTTTTGTAGGCATTACTTATTTTTAACAAAATGGCACTTTTTCCTACAACAGTTAAAATCGAGCCCGTACTTGAGGGACTTCAGCAAACCTGAAGAGAATGGGAAGCTAACCACAAACAGTGCATCCTGTAAGTCCATTTGTGACTCCTAACTCCATCCCTTCCATCCAACCAACAGGCTTAAACACACAATTTTGGAGAAGAGGTTCAAAACGTGTACACCCATTCATATCTACTTCACACCTGCTGGAGCCCAAAGAACTCCATTCCTTGGGGACATTTTCATTTTACTGTGACAACACATGAGCACCATTTCCACTTATACAGGAGGCAACAGGAGTCACGAGAGCTTAATGAATTTGCCCATAGCAAGGAGATGATGAGTAATTTCAACTTCGATCATTGTGGCTGCGAAGCTCTCGCCTGTGTTGCTTCCCCAAGCCAGTTCACTGAAGTGTCTAAGGGAGCAGACAGGTCAGCCCTTCAGCCAGTCAAAGACTCTAAGTACTTTCTAGTGCAGTATGGTTACCATATGGACAGCAGCGTCAAAGACCAATCAGAATAGTTGGATTCACAGAGACTCCTGGAGTCAACTACAAGTGAAAAAGATAGAAAGCCTACTAAATTCTTACTTAATCTGTAGAAGCAGAGAATATGTGAGTCAAGGGGACAAAAGTCTAACCTGAATCATAAAAAGTCATGGCCTCTCCATCAATTCCTGTGCTTAAACCAATTTATAGGCCCAGAACCCCTTAAATGAAGGCGAGACTGGATCCCCTTGAGGAAGGACCCTGGTAGATTGCCAAAAATTCATACTATTAATCTTTCTCCCAGCCTTCCTCCAAAGGGACCTACAGCCTTTCACGAGGGGGAATGTGAATTAGGGAAAAGGAAATAATCAGACCTTCGAGGGACTACCAGGCACCAGCTCTGAATTGGCACTGATTCCAGGAGATCCAAAATGTCACTGGTGGCCCACCAATCCGAGAAGGTGCTAAATGGAGTTCAGGTGATCAATGGAGTTTCTTAGCTCAGAGCCATCTCACAGTCTCTCCAGTGGGTCACAGAGCCCATCCCATGGTTAGTCTCCAGCTCCAGAATATATAATTGAAATACACAGACCCAGCAACTGGCAGAATCCCCACACTGGGAGAGTGAAGACTGGTTTGCTCATTTTATCAAGGGAGAAAGGGGCTGTGGAAGTTCTGAGAATGCGGTTCCAAAGGCCTGAATGTGCTCTACTTTCAGAGTGAACTCGGAACACTTAAGTTTGGGGTTTACTGTGTGTGTGCTATTTGTCTTAAAAGAAATGGGCTTGGCTCAGGTCTTGAACATCAGGATTAATCATTCCAGCAATGAAGAGCCATGACACTTATCAAGTTTCAATTGCTAGCTGAAACCTTTGATAGCTGCTAGAAAAATAATGTGCAATTAGAGTGCAGAAACATAAATTATCAAGGCCACGGTGCTCTCAGAATGTACTAAATGAAATGTGGGTAACCACATATGTGGTAGGGATCCCAACCCCCAGTGTATGTCACGAATGCCTGGTCGTCCACAGGCACTGAAGAGGAAGGAAAAGAGAAAAAAACTCTCAAGCTTCAACATTGGCTGAACTGTGGGGATGAAGGCACAAAGAGGATAGAAATTTCAGGGTTGAAGCCAAGAAATGTTTTCTACATTCTTACAAGTTATGGTCTCTAATATCTATGCCCCACAGGCTTTTCAGTGATGAGGAGAGAATTATAAATACCTACATGAGGTATAAATACTTCCGCAGACAATAACGCAAATGACAAAACATTGGTTTCCTCCTCTGGAAAGTTCATTACATCCAAGGTACACTTGGGCACAGTGGAATGACAGCAAAGCAGTAACCAGGGCCACCACAGGATTAGGGCATTGCAAAGCCAGTGGCCATTTGTCTCCCCACATCTGACATCTGGTCTGGCCCAGGACTCAATCACAGTGACCTCCAGCAGCAGTTGTCTTCAGAAGAAATGAGTACAATGAGAGTTACATCCCCGAACCACGTGTCCTTGGGCTCCATACTCAGGGACAAAGAAGCCATTTGAAAGGGCTCTTCCCAAAAGGACTGTAGGACACAGTGCTCATCTGCATACATAATTGCGCTTCTCTCTGAAAACATACCACGGAGTGGCTCTTATGGGCTCAGCACTGGGAATATGTACCTTCGTGACGTCCAATCTACTCAGCACAGAGAAGCACCGAACGTGTCCTAGGAGGGGATACCAGGAAATCAAGAAGGTTCCCCAAGGAGGTGACCACTGAGTTGTGTCATGTGGACCAGAGGGAGATGTGGGTCCAGGGCACTTTACTCTCTGAGCACCCGCTGAATTGTCTGATGTGTTCTGTGACTTCTTTTCTGCTCTAAGTCTGTCCTTAATATTCATTTCAGACCGATTTCACCTGAGCCAGAATTTTGGCCTCTCCTACTCTCTGGGGAACAGCCGAAAACAATCCCCTTTTATGGTAACTATAGACTGGTCTCACCTTGGCAGAAGGCGCTCAGTCTGGTGCTGTAGAGGGCAAAGTAAGCAAAGCCAAGCAGGGGCTTCTGAGCCCCCTCTTCATCTGGCCGGCCTCCCCCACCTCCCCCCGCCTCCCTGCCTTATAACCTCATTTGGGACTTACATAAAAAAGATTCTTATTAAATGGCAACACAATGTAAAGTAAAATATCAGAGACACAGAGGGAATAAGCCACAGATCTGAGAAAACAGCTGCATATGAAAGGATTAAGAAATAAATTAGAAGAAACTCAAAGGATTTAGAATCCATTTCAGGTGCACTAGAAGAAAATCCCTCCAGTATCAGGAGAACGGGTCCAAGTTAAAACTCCGACAGTAAAGAGGCTCCCTCCTCTATTGGCAGCCTCACAATGTTTTACCTCAAGGTTTATATTCTTTTTTCACTCCTTAGCACTTTTGGGGACAATGCTTCTCAAAGTGGAGTCGGGACCACTGGCATCAGAATCAACTGAGAAACCTGCTAAAATGCAGTTTCTTGTTCCCAGTGAGTCTTAGGCATTTTGAAGGCTGAGAACCACAGAACGAGGCACTGTGCAACATCCATGTTAAATCATTTGGTTAAACTGCTGCTTAAAATTTGAAGGAGACACTAGTGACTACATTGATTCTTTTAGAAATGGTTAGATTCTAAAAGTAGTGAGGCACCTGGGTGGCCCAGTCGGTTAAACATCCGACTTCGGCTCAGGTCATGATCTCACAGTTCGTGGGTTCGAGCCCCTAGTCGGGCTCTGGAGTCTGCTTTAGATTCTGCCTCCCTCTCTCTCTGTCCCTCCCCCACTCTCTCTCTCTCTCAAAAATAAATAAACATAATAAATAAATAAATAAATAAATAAATAAATAAATAAATAAATAAATAAAAAAGTAGTAAGAGTGCATCCACATTGTGACCAACTTTAAATCATGTAAAACTTACTATAACCAGGAAGATCTTTGCAATGCATAAATCTGATCACATCACTCCCTCGGGTAAAACGCTCCAGTGACTTCCCACCACTCTTCTGATAAAGACCCAAACCCCTGATCCCGAGGAGCCCTCCTCCCCAGTCTACTCCAGGCCTGGAGTGCTCCCTGCCCTGGGCACTGTGGTCTCCTGTTCCTTCAACGTCCGTGTCTGCTCTTCACATATGCTAGTCATCTGCACAGACTCCTCTTTTCCCAATAAAGTCCATTCTCCTCTTCCCAGCCCTCTCTGACAACATTAATCCCCTGCCAGGGGCCCTTCTAGCATCAGTGTCTTTCCTCCCCAGCCCTTCAGCATCAGGACCTTAAATGTCACATTTATTTGTGTGATCCTTTGATCAATGCACCTTTCTTCCACTAGTGAATGTCTAGGCAGCCTAAAAGCAGCAATAGGTCTGCTATTTTTTGTAGGAAAAAGACTCACCACTGTTTGTGTATCACATAGTACACCCCATCGTACTTGGCAGGTCCTCAATAAATATTTGTGGGTAAACAAATGCATTAAAAAGTATTTTAAAAGGAAAACACTGGAGGCAAAATCAGACCCATAGTAACCATCAAATATACTATGATCCTTCTCCTAAAAATAAGGGGTTCCAATGTCTCTGGTACCCTGAAGACTAAAGTCCTGTGGTAGTGTCCCTTCCCTGTATATGATACTAGATACCTTCTTTGGCACTTCTCACTTCAAATAGATAAGCCCCGGGGTGCCCGCGTGGCTCAGTCAGTTAAGCATCCGACTTCGGCTCAGGTCATGATCTCACGTCTCATGGGTTCAAGTCCCACGTCGAGATCTGTGCAGACAGCTCATAGCCTGGAGCCTGTTTCAGATTCTGTGTCTCCCTCTCTCTGCTCCTCCCCCACTCACACTCTGTCTGTCTCTCTCAAAAATAAACAAACATTAAAAAAATTAAAAACAAAAAACTAATGGATGAGCCCAACTCTACATAACACAATTGCCAGAGTTTGAGGGAAGAGTGAAACTCAATGTTACAACTGCTATTATGTCATTTCTCTGGGCCTTGCATTGATCTGGTTATGAATGATTACCCTAAAGCCTGTTCACTGTCTAAAATATGTATTTTGAAATAAAAACAAACCTGGAGATTTTCATGATGACTTCTTATATTTTTGTACCCCTTCACGTGCCTTATCATGATCAGCTCCAGGAGTCGATTCTCAGACTGCTTCATGACACTTTCATATGCCAGAATTGTTAGCAGCATATTCAAAGATTTAAAATGGCTCTAAACAAGTCATCGAAAGTCACAACTTCTGGGATGCCTGGGTGGCTCAGTCGGTTGAGCATCCGACTTTGGCTCAGGTCATGATCTTGCAACTCGTGAGTTCAAGCCCCGCATTGGGCTCTGTGCTGACAGCTCGGAGCCTGGAGCCTGCTTCGGATTCTGTGTCTCCCTCTCTCTCTGCCCCTAACCCACTCCCATTCTGTCTCTGTCTCTCTCAAAAATAAATAAACATTAAAAAAAATTTTGTTTAAAGTCACAACTTCTATGACAGCAGAATCATGTCTCACAGGAATATAAGTGAATCCACTACTACCGTCCTCTTCTTTCTGCCATCTTGCTTGCAGTCAGCCCTTGGGTCAGGTGATGAACAGTCTGCCACCTGACTGTGTTCTGGCACTAGGTCTCATGGCAAATTGTTCTCCACCCTTCACCAAGTAGCATGGCCACTCAACACAACATCCCAACGTAACAGGTTCAACTGAGGCAAAAATGAATTTGACAAATTGATGGAGACTTGGCAGCAGGAAAGTTAGCATTTGGTGCGCTGCAGAAAAGAGCACTGAATTTGGATCTGCAAGATGCTGGGCAGCCAGCCTCTCTAACAGACAAACTTCGTCACCCATAAAATGGGTATAGGGCAAATCAAGGTGTCTGAATCATAGTTAAACTGATACGCAGTTTGCTCTGAATGTAATTCTCCAGTTATTTACTATAAATCTGTGTTTCACTACATAAATCTCTTTATGGGTCTTTAAACATTTATTTAACATTGGATCCTACTTAAAGTTACACACCAATCCTAATACACGTTGTAGAGGTATTGCTACACAGGTGACAATCCAGCAGCTGAATCATCCATACTTATCACCCTGCTTGGGAGAAGAGATAGGGACTGGAAATTTTATTTTACACTGAGAATAGGGTGCGATTTGTCACATACCAAACAAGATTTGCATCTAGAGGAGATATGAGTGACTTCTACAACTACAGCAACGGGAGGTGGGGAAGCCACACTCTTTCGAAGCACAAGTTTAGAGAAGCAGTTTCCGTTTCGCACAGTTCTCTTGCACACTTCTACGTCATGGCAGTTTAGCGCCTGCATTGAGGTTGGTTTTTTTTTCAATCCACTTCGTGAAGGCCATTACCAAGTGACAGGTACATGTGCTACTCCTTAATGAGCTGGTGCATCTGTAAGCCAGTTGTTGCCTTCCTGGAGGCACATAAAGCAGAAAAGTCACCCAAACAACTAGGAAAAGCCAGAAAAAATAAACAGAAATGGAAACAGGTGGCTTCTACTTAGGTGGCCATAAAATGAATTGTCCAACCTGAGACACTTTTGAAAGGGAGAGTTGGCATGCTTCATTACTCTGGGCCAACAGATCGATGCTGGGTCACACTCAGGACTATAGTCATCCTACTTTTATTTTTCTGTTTTAATCCCCAGAGTATTTCCTAATCAGGTTGACAGGTTCAGATCAAAGAAGAAAGATTAACACTTTACTACCACCCACCTGCCATTGAACATTAATAGGTCCCTACTTACTGGAATGTTCCAAATGATTCAAAAAGAGACGTTTACAAAGTGTTATTGGAACCACTGAATTTCCTTAATAGGCAACACAACCGATGAAACCCAGTTCAACTGAATTAAATTCCTGCCATTTGCTCTTCCACCAGTACTCCACTAAGTGGGACGTTTCTCACTGGGCTCCTGTCCACACTGGGCAAGTGCAAACATCCCCCCCCAGAAAACTGGAATCAAGGAAAGGGGAAGAGTCCCAATTAGCAACCTCCATTCTCTCTACATGAAGCAAAATAATAATAAAATAACACAGCAAAACCCCACGTTAGTTCCAAGTGAATGGGAGAAAGAGATCTATTTACAAGAGCTTTTACTTGAGGACCTCAAGTTGCTAACAGGATTCATTAGGTCAGTTCTTTTCATTCACAATTGATCGTAATTTCCCCTGACCTGTATTTCAGCAGCTTACCTCTCTGTGTTCTTGAGCAAAAGAGACATAAATCAAACTAACAGTCTAGCCAGGACCTTAACAGGAATTTCCTGGGCTATTTACAACTCACAGAGAAGATGAAATAATAAATGTATGTCTTTAAAGGATTTTAGCAAGATATTTGAATAAAAAACCTGAATAGTAACTATTTGAATTAGTAATAATAACATCAGTAACAACAGCAAATCCAATGCACTGCTTCTGGGGTACCCTACTTTACAATCATCATTACATTTAATTACCTCAGCAGCTCCAAAAGATAGGGACTTAGATTACCTCCCCTTTCAGATACGAAAACTGAGGCTGAGAATGATAATTAACTTACACCAAGTCATTCAGCTGATAAAGTCAAAAAGATACCTGAATTCTCAGCCAGCAAGTATTTATTTATTTAGCTTTAAATCTCAAAGGCTCCTACTTTTTCCCTTCTCTCCAAAACTAATCAGTCACTAAGTTTTGTTTTGTTTTGTTTTGTTTTCATCAATATCAATATCAATATCAATATCCTTTCTCTCCAACCTCCATCCAGCCTTTGGTTGGGGGTGGGAGGTTGTCTCTGGAAATTGTTTCCTTAAAGGAAGAGGATGGCCCACTACTCAGACTAGAAGGTAGGGTAGAGAGACCTGTTTTCAGGTTGCATTTACACCACAAGCATGCTGCTTTACTTATTTATTCATTTGCCTAAGACTGCATGTTTTTCTGGGTAGCCGCAGAAGGAAGAAGCTTACAGCTTCCGTCTGTCCTTGGTACCTCCTTCCTGCTGCCCCCTCTCATCTACCTTCCCTGGGTGCCCTGGCAGTTATATTTCTCATCAAATTCCAATTGTGTCTTTTCCTTGCCTAAAATCCTTTGTTTTTCCTTTCCATTCAATCTAAATGCCCAGCTCCCAGAAGAGTTGACACAAGGCCTCTTCCAGACTTTCTCCTGACTACCCTGATTGATGTATTCCTTGGACATATCATGTTTTTTTTTTTCTTTTAATACTCAGCTTTCCAGATCTTTCTCAAAGTTACTTTATTGTGAACTCTTTCCTCTGTGATCTGCAAACACTCTACACATACATTCATCACACTCCATTATGAGTATCTGCTAATGGGTCTGTGTTCCACACAGCCCCTCTTCCCATACGGCTCATATGAAGTGGATCTTATAATGTCCAAGAAGTGCCTTGACCTCAGAACATGAAATGCAATTAAAATGTTTGCTGAATAAAAGAATGAATGAATGAACGAATAATGTAAATAATGTGTTATGGTGAGTGCTATAAGTGTAGCAATATTTCAATGTGAAAACATTTATATGCATTTAAGTGTAAGCCACACATTTATTTTTTAAAGTATACTACAATTAACAAATAAATCTTTATTGTGCTTCTCTCATATAAACCCAGGCAAATGTTTCCCAAAACTCTCTACTGAAGAATGGATAGTAACTGAGAAAATAGTTCTAATGAGTTGAAGTCACTTCGTGGCAGTAGAGTAAGTCCAAAAATGATGGAAACATTCATTCCTTGATAAAGGTTCTGATTTAACAAAATTTGTACTGACTTGCTGTAAATATGACAAGCACTGAAGAAAATAAGATTTAGCAGCTGATATAGTAAGTGTCTTTACTTCTAAGACCTTTCATTATTAAGAGAGCTGCATAAATGTATGTGTATGTGTGTGTGTCTTTCTCTCTCACACATACATACACAACACATGCTTACTATTAAGTGTATGATAGAATCAACCCCTTCCCCCAAACCTAAATTTTTGAGTACTCAGTCACTTCCCACAGAGTGGCCCACAATTGGAATAACTGGGGCACAGGGTCTACTCTAAAAATGCTCTAAAAACGGTGAGGCGGGGCAAGGGGCGAAGGTGGTCAGGAGTCAAGTAAAAACCAGGCTTACTGAGTGTGATTGGAATTCACTCTTCACTCGGCCAAAAATACGCAATCTAACCAAAGTCCTTCCACTAGCTCTACCTCCCAAGCCACATGCCTTTTCAGGGCCACGGGCAAAGCCAGCTGTGGCTCTGCATTTGGATTAAAGAGCCTGAAAACAGGAAAAAAAAAAATATTTTGAAATGCATTACGCTTCAAAATTAAGGGTAATTGTGTGTAGCAGCCTGGAAAATATAGCTCATCTAGTACTGCTCAGCCACAGAACCCCATAGCACAAAATGCTGGCTCTCTAAACGTAATTTCAAACTTAAAAAAAAAAAAAAGGCACAAAGGGCGGAAGGAAGGGTGGAGGGTTGGCATAGGGCTGTGACTTATAAGAAGGCTGCTGCCTTGGGGAGACATAGCCAGCATACAAGCCAGCAATATTTCTACATTACTTAAGCCACTAGATGATGCTCTGCACTATTACTGCAGCCAAACAGTGAAGGTAAATAAAAGGTCGACAGATAATTACATAAGAAAATAAATGTGGCAAGATTAGGACAGAAATCTAATGGATAGAGGGGGAAAGGGCTTCACATACAAACGTACCTTAAAGCTTTTCCCCTGACCAGTACAATGTCCTGGTCACACTAATGGAATATCAATATCTATTACTATCCAACTAGCCAAGGTACATTTTACAAGCAATGGAGGAGGTATTTCACCCTGTTAACTCATTCCCACACAGACACTTCCTTAATCTTGTGACAGAGGCCTCTGAACGTAGCCAAACTGAGCTTTGTTAACCACCTTCCTCATTTCCTTTATCATATTCCCATTAGGTAGAGGTGATGGTTAAGGCAGCAACCAGTGGCCAGAATTCCAGACCTTCTGTGGAAACTGAAACATAAAGTCATGAGCTGCAAGGTTTCTTCAGCCACAGCAGACCAGGAAGAAACACACATGAAATTCAAACTTGAAAGGGAGCTGGGTTAGGAAGACAATTGTAAGACAGGAGGGAAGGAAGCTCCAGAGGAAATTTGAAGATCTAGGGAAAATAAAAGAACATATAGGGTGAGGCCATCTATCTGTGAATACACCACCTCAGGGTCTAAGAATTCACCAGTATCGAGAAAACTGGGGCACTTACAAACTGCTATCAAAAGTCTAGCCTGTCAGACAGCACACAATTAGTCTAATTTACGTAAGGAAACAAAACAATGGTTCTCAATTGGGGGATGAGGGGTTGCCCTCTCAAGAACAATAGGCAATGTCTGGAGGCATTTTTGGTTATTAGAACTGGGTGTTGCTCCTGGCATCCAGAGGGTAGAGGCCAAAAAAAGCTAGTATTTCTTACAATGCACAGGACAGCACCCTCAACAAAGAATTATCCAGCCCCATAGGTCAAGAGTCCTGAGATTGAGACTGCCTGAAATAGTCAACATAAAACTGGCAATAGCCAGAGGTTCCTAGGTGGCTAAGTTGGTTATTTCGGCTCAGGTCATGATCTCACAGTTCATGAGTTCAAGCCCCACATCGGGCTCTGCGCTGACACTGCAGAGCCTGTTTGGGATTCTCTCTCTCCCTCTCTCTCTGACCCTCCCCCACTCACCCTCTCTGTCTCTCTCTCTCTCTCTCAAAAATAAATAAACTTAAAAAAAAAATAAAGGGCAATAGCCTGCAAGGAGAAAAAGAACAGAATCAGTAGCTTCAGCATCACCCAAGGGAAAAACCATTCTGGTTGAAGACTCCAGTCTCTGGTTCCCTTAGTTGGTATTAATCTATGGGGCAGAAGTAGCAAAACTTAAGACTAGATGGAAAATGCTGTTAAATGTATTCCCTACCACCGTTCGGTCCCTCCCCACCACCAACTGGTTCCATGCTTTTGCTTTCACCATGACTCACCCACAGAGAGAGAGGAAAAAAAAGTGTTTGCTAAAGAATATGTGTCTATTCTCCTTGGCAAACACTGTTCTCATTTTTGATTAATGAATTCCATTCTGGCTTATATGCTCCAATATCATGAGCTTAGGTGATGGGCATGCTGTCCCCCCCACTAGTTTAGCTTCGGAATGAGATATCCAAAGAGAGGCACCAACTCAGCAAAACTTGGTCTCAGGGGCAGAAAGCACATCCCTGGGAGCCATGGCAACCCAAAGCACATCCACTGGAACCCAGGGCACTTCTACCAGCATACAGGAGGGAAGTGCTCCCTGGATGCACTGCAGCCTACCTCAACATGGGGGTTCTAGCCTCAGGCCAGGCTAGTACAAGAGAACCAACAAGAGCAGGAAATCACCAAAACAGGCATCATGGTGCACGGAAAAGGACCAACAGGGGAAGAAGAGTCAGGAAAGCTCAGATCTACTCTCCAAATATCCCTGTGACATTTCATTCCTCCAAGCCACATCTGTAAAGTAGGATAATACTCTGCTGTCTATTCTCCACCATTTCCAAAGCAGCATTCTGGGAAGAAGGGTGTCAGCTCTTGATGCAAGGAGGAAAATATCGCACGGATCCTGTGACTCCAAGACCACTGAGGCAATGCTCAATCAGGGCTTACCTAATCATGGTACCCTCCAACCACTGTCCCTTACCCAACAAGGACAACCCACCCAACACACAGTAGTCCTGGAGTCCAGCAAGTAGTAAACGTTTTCTAACTGAGGGAAGTTTTATTCCCTGAATTAACTGTTAGAACTAAAATAGCCAAAACTGTAGCCTCAATTCCTAAAATTGAAGTTCCAATAATAATCTTGCTCAGATTCTGGAAATCAGTGTTTGTGGGGGCCTAGAACACTGACTGGGGATCGTCATCTCCTTCTATTTATACATGTGACTAATCTCTCCACTCAGCACTACGCCAGGTTGTTGCTGTGGTTAATTCTATTTAATGTGCTAGCGTTCCCTCTCCCACACAGATTCCTATTGGATACTTCACTGTTCACTTCCTTAGGCCAGTGACAAAATTCTGGTCAAACTGTACCTGCACTTATCCTGTGAAAGTTTAGAAAACACAGTTAACCTAACCCCGGATCCTAACAATGTTTTATGGGCCTCAGGACTGGTTATTATAAATAAGTTAGAATTGTTAATACTCCCACGACCTAAATTTTCCAGGAGATTGAAAACCGCAACCCCTCTGTGTGTTATGCATGCAGGGATGGCTTCGCTGTACCTAATAATGCTGTGCTGAGCATAGTCAAAGGCTTTCAGGGGCCACATGCCTTTCACGGGAGCCACACTCTCTCTCCTGGATGGTTGGTCTTTAAAATCTTTGTTTTGGATGGTGCTAAAGTTCTCACCCTTTTTTCTTCTTTGGTTGGCCAGGCCCAAGCCCAAGTCCTCTAAAATGTTTTATTTAGAAGTACCTTAACCAACACTTAGTTGGTCAAGCATCTTGAGTCTTGATCTCGACTCAGGTCTTGATCTCAAGGCCCTGAGTTCAAGACCCGTGCTGGGTTCTGCACTGGGCATGAAGCCTACGTAAAAATAAATAAATAAAATAAAATGTTTTATCTAATTATGTATCACAGCAGCGTGGCTGCCACAAGAAAAGATGACTAGTGTCTTTGCAAATGTCCAAAAATAATTAAGATAGGCATATGGGGAATACCGGGTATAAAATATGAAAGGAAAAGTTGATTAAGCTTCCAAAGACCTCCAAAGCACTAAACTAAAACTTGGCCAGAAAAGAGTACATTCATTTTATTCTAAGTAAGGTTAAAGAGTTATTTCCGATGAATCTACTGCCTCACCATATCGGTAAGTGACAAACATACCAACCAGATTTCCAGTTTTGCCAATATGGCAGAATCACAGCCAGGCATATCATCAAGTTCTATAAACAGTAGCATTTTAAAAGTTAAGTCAATGGCTAACACTTTCACTGCATCTAATTGAACATTTGTAAATAGCAGCTCTTGCAGGAAATTAAACCAATAGCATTGGTAAGGGGTGGGAGCAGCTAAATATTTCTTAAAGTATGGCCTTGTGAACCACTTTCATCAGGATCTCTGGCAAACTGGTTGAACATGTAGATTCCTAGGGCCTCCAGAGTTATTAAAATAGACCTTTTAATAGACTTTTTTTTTAACCTTAAGCAACGCATTTGACATTAAGATTCAGTGTCTGTTTTGTAAAACACCCTATTTTCCATTGTACCCTTCTATTTCATGTTTTAAACTGCTGGTTTGGACATGATAAATTGATATGATGGTCTACTCCTGGACTGCAACCCCAAACTTCAAAAACACTAGACTAGCTGACAAGAAGGAAGCAGAGATGGAGTTGCATAATTAGCAGCAAACACTTGAGGCTTTGTGATGTAGACAGGGTTTAGTAATTCCCCACCTTTTCCCAATTCAATAGAATGAATGTCTTAAAAACCAAACTACCCACCTGGATGGTTTCAGGCATTAAAAAGTTGTGGCAGGCTTCCTGTTACAAACCTTAAGGGTACCCAGTGTCTTAGATCAGAACAGGAAATGTCCTCCATAGGAATGATTAGCTCTAAACCTTCAGTGTTAAGAAAGATGGTAAGGTAAGCAACGTGTGCACTCAGTAGAGCCCCTTGGCACACCCCAGCCACATCCTCTCTGCAAGGGCTTCAAAGCACTCTCTTCCTCCACCTCTCCCCACCCATTCACAACAAACACCCAAAGGGGGTAAATTACTTTAAACCACTTAAGTATTATCTTATCTCAATACTGTAATTTCATAAATGCTTATGATTTAGAAGCACTATAGAAGCCCCTCATCTGTTTTCTCCCTTTCATTTTTCTTCTAGACATTTGCCGCTTCTCTTCTTCCTTACGTCTTCTCCTCCTCTGCCTTCACCTCCATCTTCTGGGAAAGCAGAACAAGATATAGTGGCTATCTGACTTCACCCCACTCACAGCAATGCCCTTCTTCCTGAGGGGGTATTTCTTTGAGTAAAGCAACACGTACTTTGCAAACACTTTCTCCAAGGAATATGATAAAACAAACACCAGATCAGAAGTGGCTACGTGTTATCAATAAACTGTACTGGTCTTCTACTCTCTCAAGGAATCACCTCTCTGTTCCTTTCTTCAGGCTAAAATTCTGAGTCTACTCAGGGCAGAAAGAGGTCTGCAAGAAGAATGGCTGGGCATGGTAGGAAGGACAAAGGAAAGAAAGAAAGCAAAAGCCTGTTACCTGGGTTCACTTGCCACTGATGCTGCAATATTTGCCTGGTATATTTCCCATAATAGGCATCTCTCGGTCAGTACATCAGTCTAGGTTCTGGACCTATACACAAGTCAAGGTCCCTACCCTCATGGAACTTCCATTCTAATGGGAAAACAGACATAATCAAATAAACAAATGAATATGTAATGCCAGGGGGTAACAAATGCTGAAGTGGGGGGGGGGGGGGGCGGAACTGAGTTACTTAAGAGGACCATGGAGTGGCTGGTTGCTATTTTACATGAGGTCAGAAAAGGCTGCCTATAAGCTGACAAATGGGTAGAAGAGACCTGAAGTGTGCAAGGGAGTGAGCCATCTGGACATGTGGGGAAAAGTTCTTTGTGCAAAAGGAATAACATATGCAAAGGTCCTGGGGAAAGAACTTGGTGAAAAAGAAGAATGTAAGGCAATCAGATTGGCTGCAGTTTTAAGAAAAGTAGGAATAGGACAAGGGGATGGGGGCGGGGGGGGGGGGGGTGTGTGAAGATATGGCCACTAACAGGACTACCCATCCTGTAGCCCAAAAAGGGATCCTAAATTCCACCAGACCCAGGTCTGGGACTGCCTCACGACTTCCCCTTCCCGGACACCTGCTAACTTTTTCCCCAGTTCCCTTCCCTCCAGACCCCACCCCCCACTGCAGAGTTCCAACACTGCAGGTCAAGTCATTCCCTCACAATTTCCCAACACAACCAGTCCATCTAATTAAAAAAAAAAAAAATCTGAGTAATAAATGTACTAGGAAAAAAGGCAACATTTAACCTGTAAGCCCTCAAGAGATAGGAAATGTACCATAGTAAAGAGCAGAAGTTCAGAAGGGCAACCATAAAAAAAAAAAAAAAAAAAAAAAAAAAAAAAAAAAAGTCTGCCACCTGACGGCAGGGTATCTGGACTTCTGAGTCCCCAGTTCTGTAAACTGAGAAACAAAAATCCTTGAAATAACCTTGGGAAGTGGGTATGGAGGGGAAAAATGAAAAACCACAACCAGAAAAGGCCCTTAACAATAGCTACTGCCAGCCTTTTGATCTAAAAGTGAACCCCAGTGGGGTTATGCCCCTCTAGTTCCTAAAGTTACCCTCAAATGATTGATGCATAAATGCATATCATTAATTACTTTTATTTTATAAACAAACAAACAAACAAAAACCTCCGAAATTCTTCCACCGCTAGCCCCAAGCCACTAGCAGCGATAACCTGGGAGCCTGCAAGCCCCTGCCTCCGGAGGCAGAAACCCTGGTCTCAAGCTTCTCTGAAATCTTAAATACAGCGGATTAAGTCCGCATCTTTCTTGGCCAGCGGTGTTAGCAGGCCCATGGTCCGAGGCACAGGGCTGCACAAAATATGCTCAGTGAGTCCTAAGAGCTGTCCAGAGGACCCCAGGGCCAGGTCACTGGGGGAGGCCAAGCCCTGCAGCTTTAGGTCAACGCAGGTCCCACCGCCAACAACCTCTGCCCGGAATTGCCAACTTCAAACGTCCGGCCCCCAAGCGGGAGAGGGTCACTTGGCGGGAAGTCCCAAGCTCGGAGCCCCTCACGATCACACACACACACACACACACACACACACACACACACACACACACAGCACACACACACACACACACGCTCACTTGCTCACACGCTCGCCGCCCTCGCGCGCGCCCGCGACACAACACGGACTTCCCAACCCCAAACACACGCGCGCACCCCAGGGCTGGCAGACTTCTATATTTCCTCTTCCTCAAAGCTACTCTAGCGATCTCCGCCGCCCCTCTCAGCTCGGATTCCAGGACCCCCAAAGCTCCGTTGGCCCCTACTCTGAAGGCGCGCCGCGTGCCCCCCCCCCATTCCATGCCAGTATCTCCCACAGAACCCCCCTGCCCCCGCCTCCTTCGTTCCGAGTCCCAGCGGGAGACCCCGGCACGTTCCCAGGAGGCGAGTATTTACTAACTGTCGCCCCTGAGGGTCCCAGCCGCCCCAATCGCTTCCTCCTGCCCCTTCGGGCCCTCCATCCCTCTAGCCCATCGCTGTCCCCTCCCAAGAGCGCGATCGCCAAGGGATTCCCTCCCATCTGCGAGTACCAGAGAAAAGCCGGAGCCCGAGCTGCCAGTACCTTCCCAGGCGCAGCCTCTCGGATCTCCAAGCCCCCAAATCCCACACTCCCCTGTCCCCTGTCCCCCCCGAGCCAGCAGCGCAGTCCTTCGGCGGCCCCCACCAGCCGGCCCTGGCCAAATCGCCTCCGCGGGTTCCCGGGCCCCGGGCCCTGCTCTCCATCTCCCGCGCGCCCTCCCTTCGCTCCCACTCCCACTCCCACTCCAGCCGCCCGGCTCTACCCAGACTTCCCCAACTGCTGAGCGCCCCGGAGCGCCCGCAGCCCTCGCCCCGCAGAGCGCCGCGGCTACCCCTGCTCCAGCCGCGGAGCCCCCAGGGAGGAAACAAAAGTGTCTCCGCGGCGCCCAGAGTCCCCCAGAACAGGACGCCTCCTCCAGTGCCCCAGCCTCAGCTCCCTCCCCGGCCGCGCTGAGGTCAGCGAGTCGGGGCGCGGCGCCAATCCAGGAAACTTTACGAACCTGCCCGGGGTCGCAGGACAGCGGTGGTGGCGGCGAGGGTTCCGTGCGACCAGAGCTCTGGCGACCCGTGACCATTGAAGGGGGCCAGAAGCTCTGTCCCTCAGCTACGGGCCGCGGCCGTATGGGTGGCTCTGCCTCTATCCCGTGCCCATCCTCGCCCGCGCACACGCACTTACACTGGGGATCCGCCGGCTGCTGCGCCGCCGGCTGCCGCTGCTCTCACTTCCTCTTCCTTCCTCCTGCTGGCCAGAGACACATTTTGCATCTGCAAGGCATCCCGAGATCAACCGCGAACTCTCCTCCCGAGCGGACGCTGCAGAGTGGCCGCCGCCGCCCCCGGCACCTGCACGCCGGCACGCGTGGTTGGCGCTTTCACCTCCCGCCCGCGCCCTGGAGCCTGCCTACTGCACTTTGCCTGCGGGGTGGAGGGTGGAGGGAAATGTCCACGACTTTTTGAAGTCCCCCTACTTAAAAAGAAGAAAAATGTCAAACACCGTGCACGCCTCAGATCGGCTATAAATAATATGTGTGCAGAGCATGACTTCTCGGATGAGCTCACACGCGGCGCTTTGCAGGCACTAATTAACTCCGTCACCGTCATAGCGCCACCTCCGGGAGGCCGAGAGCGCGTGGCATCTTTTTATAAGCTTTCATTTTTGGCAGCTGGTTTGGAATTTCGAGGGGAAACTTCGGTGGGCTGTTTTAAAGCTACTTTAAGAGGCTGGTGTGTTTGTTCTGACGCTCTGCCTCTACCCGTGAGCAGCGTGGCAAAAATAACAAAACCTTTACTCCCTCTTATAGTCACCTATGCATTTACACTATTTATTTCTAATCAATTAAACCAAGGACTCCCTAATTTTGCATAACTTTTCATAAAGCAAGACGTTCTACCCCCAATTTGGTATTTGGAGTACGTTATTTAATTAATGCAACCTACTTTTGTGACTTTCAAAGCAAAATTCAAACAAATGAACTCCCAGTGTAGCTGCCAGAAGGGAAATGACAGTCCTTGGAAGGTTGCAGGAAAAACACCTGCTTTCTCCAAATTCAGAAGTATATACGTTGGCTCTACCAGAAAAGACAAAGGCAGTTGTTACTTCAAACTGGCAAAGGAGGTAAATCAGGAGCAAGGAGGCATTGGAATATAAGGTGGAAGGTAAAGGTCCTCTTTAAATTGCAATCCCACTCTCTCCCCTGCCAAGAGATTTAAATTTTAACCCTGTGCTGGCTCCTCATTAGCACCCGAGAGCCCCGAGCAACTATCACTTTAAATGTGGCTAGTCCTGAGATGTTATGAAAATATAGACACAGAACTTAGTGTGAAAAACAGAACGTTAAATACCTTGTTAATAATTTTTGTGTTGATTACATCACTTGAACAAATGATAATAGTTTAAGATGTGATGAGTCAGTTGGGTTATTGTATTGGGTTAAAATATAAGTATAAATACATATATATGTAATAATTAAAATATTTTCAATAGCTTATTTTTACATTTTTAATGTGGCTAATAGAAAAAGTAAGATTACACATATGGCTCTCATTAGTGGCTCACATTATATTTCTAATGAACAGCCCTGATCTGACCTCTTATTATATGCATAACCTCTGAAGGCAATATTAGTAGCAGGAAGACTTGGGTCCAGATCATTATAAGCCAATAACTTAAAGTAGGATGATTCCAGAAAAGTAATCAGCCTTCCTCATCTGTAAAATGATAATGATATAATAACAGTAAATAGGTAAGTATCCAAACGAAATAAGTTAATAAGCAGCCAGTAAAAGGAACCTTTACCAATGATGCTATGAGCACTTGTAATGGTAACTATGAATTTGATCCACAACTTTTTAGCTAAGACATATAAAGACTTCAACTATAGTGCAGACATCATGAGCACTCAGTAAATGTTAGCTGTCATAATTGTTCCAAGAGTAAACAGGGAACTCTGTGTCTCTCCTTGCACAGCAATTAGACAAATCCACCTCCTTGTACCCTTTGATCCCAGCTCTGCCCTCTGCAGTTAACATGGAATAAGTCACATCCCTCCTCCAAGAGATACCCTTTTTCAGATTTTTGAAGACAGACACTGAATTCTATCTAAACATTCTCCTGAGGATTAAATGCTCTCTGTTACTCTAACTTCTATGGTTTCAAATCCTATGGTTTCAAATCTCTCTCATCTTAACCATCTTTCCCTTGAAGGACACCAGTCTTGATCCTTAAAAAAAAATCAGTTGTCATATAAATTAATTAATTAATTAACCATTACAAACAATACAGCTAAATCTTGTCAATTATTTTTCGAATGCATCTATCTCACTGCTGACCCAATTGCAAGGCAAAATTCTTTGTTATGTTACTGTTAGGTCATGTCTGTGTTTATGTGGTTGATCTCTGGGACCAAAGACCCTGGTTCACCTTCTCTAAGTCTTTTTGAATTTGATGCAGTCAGGCATCAGTGTCTCCCCACACCCACAGATTAGGTGAGAACAGATCAGGGTTCTGGAAAACACCCCACTAAGTGGCTTCCTCTGCCATGATAAGGATCAGAGTCTTTGGATTCACTAGTTCCTCTCACTTTTATTCTATAAATGCTGTATAGTGAGACCCTGGTCTTAACCTCCAATTTTTTTCTTAAGCTTTGGGTCTCAGGGTCTAACTGAGGTTTCTTCTTTGGTCATCCAGATTCTAACTCATCCGTTCACTTTATCTATTGCCTACAGTATTAGGAGGCAAAATATCCCCTTCCTTCTATGTAGAACCTGTATTTCTAATCCTTGTTACTAATAAGGTGTGAGGTCCAGGCAAACCCTCTTAGAGAATAGCTCACACTCCGGATTTATCTGTCTCTTGTGGTGTGATTTCACTTACCCCTTTATCCTTTGTCCTTTTTGCTATATGGATTAGGGCTTCAGGTTAAACATTTTTGGTAAGAACATTTCATGAGCGATATGGGTACTCGACACTACATCACACTGGTATATGCATTGTCAGTCTATGCCAGTCTTGGTGGTACTAACTTTAACCGCCTGGGAAATGTCACCACCAAGTGAATTAACTCCAGTGAAAAAGTAAGTTTTCCCTTTACAAGTAATAATAAATCTGTGACAGGATACTTTACACTGTGCAAATATCCTATTCCAGAATGATCTTTTAACCAGTGGTTTTAGCATCTCCTAGCAATCCTCCCCACTTAATTTGATTCCTTCTTGCTTCCTATTTACTTTAGTTTATTTCCCCAGTTCTGAATCCCAGTAACCATATCTTACGTCTCTCCCACCTCCAGGCCCCCTGGCATTAGTATTCACCCCTACTCTCACCTGGTTTTGGACATCTGTTCTTATGTTCTCTTTCAGACTGAACTCATGCCTCCAGTCCTATTGTCTTTGTTTTGCTCCAGTCTTTCTCTCTACAACCAGGGAAGTACTGTCTCCTTCAAGGGTAGAGGGGATTTGGGGATATGTATTAGGCTAAAAGGGCTTATTTCCATCTGGGCATGCCATTTACTATGTCAGCACTCCATACTTTTGGGAGGAGTAGAGAGGACTTCCAGCAGGGCATCAGTAGAAAATATCACAGTGTATCTTGTCATGAAAGAGTCCCAAGAAATGCAAAGAAAATGTTCCTTGTTTGCTTTCTGCTATTGGAGGTAATTTCATGTCTTACCAATTAGTGGAATCAGAGAGAATTTTCCTGTCAATTTTCCTGCAGAATTTCCACACCTGCAGTCTCCACATTCTTTGCTTCTGCATATACAGGGCTAAGTTCTCCTTCCAGACCCAAAGAAGGACAGGGAGCACAGCTGTGTAAAGATCACAAACCAGAGCAGCTGGATGACTCAATTGGTTGAGCGTCTGACTCTTGATTTCAGCTCAGGTCATGATCACCAGGGTCATGGGATTGAGCCCCATGTCAGGCTCCACACTGAGCATGGAGCCTGCTTGGGATTCTCTCTCTCTCTTTCTTTCTTTCTCTCTCTCTCTCTCTCTCTCTCTCTCTCTCTCTCCCTCTTCCCCTCTCCCCAATCACACTCTGTCTCTAAAAATAAAAATTCTTTTTCTTTTTTACAAGTGTAGAATTATTAATAAAAAAAAAGATCACAAAATCAAGTAGGGAAATTTACATCTTACAAACTCAGTGTCAAATAGGTGAGGCTCACATCCCTGGTGTTATGAGGCTCCAACCAGCTTTCTGTAATTTGAAGCTTTGAGAAGTTTCTTTCAAGTTTCCACTCTTTTCACCTTTGGAGTTCTTTATTCTTCTATAGTTTGGTCCTTTGGGCATCTATTTTCCCTACTCTGCTCTTTTTACCATCCTCCATAAACAAATTTATTTCTCAGCACTTCCTTGTTTTCTGTGAAAGTAACATCCTTCTATTCTGAGCAACAGATTCTCCCCAGTTTAGGGTTTAAAATGTTCTCTTAAACCAAGAAAGGTTTTCTCGTGCCCCTTTGCAGTCAACCGTTCCCCTCCTCCCTCCCAGCCCTAGGCAATCACTGATCTGCTCTCTGATGCTAAAAAAGCTTTCTTTTCTAGAAATCCACATAATTGGAATCATAGAGCATATATTCTTTTAGGTCTTGCTTTTTTCATTATGTATGATATTTATACCAGTAGTTCATTTCTTTTTTCTGAGTGAGTGGTATTGCACTGTATGGCTATATCATTATTTATTCTTTTATTTATTCATCTGTGGTTGGACATTGGATTGCTTCCAGTTTTTAGCTAGTATGAATGAAACTGCTACATTCACGTAATGTGTGTGTGAACATATATTTTCATTTCTTTTGTATGAATGTCCCGTTTATGATTATGGCAATGATTCCATGGGTGTATCAATTTGTTAAAATTCATCAAAAACACAAAGTTAAAATTAGTACATTCTGTCTTTCAGTGGATGATTAGCTAAGTAAACTGTGGTCCTCTGTATCATGGAATACTACTCAGCAGTAAAAAGGAATGAACTACTGATATTCATAACAATTTGGATGAATTACCAGGGAATTATGCTGAGTGAAAAAAATCCTATCCTAAAAGGGTACACACTGTCTGACTCTATTTAAAGACCATACCTGAAATGATAAAACTGTTGAACTGGAGAACAGATTAGTGGTTGGGAGGGGTCAGAGATGGTGGAGTGGGAAAGTGGGGGAAGCTGGGGGGATGGCTATATAAGTACTACATGAGGGATCCTTGTGGTGATAGAACTGCTCTTTACCTTGACTGTGTCAATGTCAATATGTTGGTTTTTTTACACAGTATACAATAGTACAGTATGGTATATACTATATTTTATAATAATACTACAATACAGTATCACAACCAGGATTTTGACATTGATATAGTCAAGGTCAATTGTATAATAGTACAATATTACAATATTTTTTTTAATTTTTTTAATGTTTATTTTTGAGACAGAGAGACAGAGCAAAACTGAATGGGGGTCTGGACGGGGGAGGGTCAGAGAGAGAGGGAGACACAGAATCTCAAGCAGGCTCCAGGCTCCAAGCTGTCAGCACAGAGCCCGACGCGGGGCTCGAACTCACGACGGTGAGATCATGACCTCAGCCGAAGTCGGACGCTTAACCGACTGAGCCACCCAGGCTCCCGAACAATATTTTACTATAGTTTCACCATTGGAGGAAATTGGATAAATGGTTCAAGGAATATTTCTGTATTATTTCTCACAACTGTGTGTGAATACACAATTATCTCAAAATAAAAATCTTTACTTTTAAAAAAGATGGAGTGCGCCTGGGTGGCTCAGTTAGTTAAGTGTTGACTCTTGGCTTCAGCTCAGGTTATGACTTCACAGTAGTGGGATCGAGCTGCACTCTGCACTGGGCTTGGTGCTGGGCATGGAGCCTGCTTGAAGTTATTTCTCTCCCTCTTCCTCTACCCCCTCCCCTGCTCATGTGCATGTACATGTGCTCTCTCTCTCTAAAAAATAAAAATTAAAAAGGTGAATTTTATTGTATATAAATTATGCTTCATTAAAATGGATTTTTAATGGTGCCTGGATGGCTCAGTCGGTTGAGTGTCCAACTCTTGATTTCAGCTCAGTTCATGATCCCAGGGTCATGGGATTGAGTCCTGTGCCAGGCTCCACACTGAGCATGGAGCCTGCTTAAGATACTCTCTCTCTCTCTCTCTCTCTCTCTCTCTCTCTCTCTCTCTCTCTGCCCCTCTCCCCCACTGGTGCTCTCTAAAATTAAAGAAAAAAAATTTTTTTTTGTTGGATTTTTAAAAAGCTCTCCTTTTGGTCTATAGAACACCCAGTTGTACCCTCCAGAGACCACTCAGTATTCTCCTAAAACACTGTCTTCTTTTTCCAGGCACATGACACATTAAATGGACACTCTGAACCATTATGCTCTTCCACATTTTTCTTTACATCATTTCCAGGAATCATAATCACATCTTTCCACTTCCCCTCCTGGGTCACCACATACAATTCAGGGGTTAGCACACCTCAGCTGACCTACTAACTTGGTCTCTCCAAGGACATATATACCTACAAAAACTTAGCTCATCTGTAGTTTTATATACATTGATTTTTTTGGATTTAGGGCCCCAGATTGATTGAAGGTTACTTTCAACTCTCAAACATCCACAATGACATCAATTTTATTTTAAGACAGTGTCCCAATTTTTGCAGTTCTTTGTCAACACCCTATATTGTTTGCCCCCAAACATGACCTTATTTCTTCTTTTATTTCAAAGGAAAAAAGGGGGTGGAAGGATGAAATGTGAAAAGATAATTTAGAGATACGGTAGTAATTTTACTGTTAATTGCCAATTTTAAGGCTTTGGACTTGATATGGCTCTTAAGACGTGCATAAAAAAAGTTTTGCTAAGTATTTGGGTTAAATTTGGAGGAATAACATTAGATCTCATGTTAATACAATAGCATTATGACCAAGAAAGTAATTACTCACTTGCAAGCATGTGTATTTGTTCTCCTAAAAAGCCTAGTATTTAGGTTTTGAATGGGGAAAGTAAAAACCAAGTAGGATTCTTTATATATTTACCTGACCGTAAAAATCGTAAATAGCATTTTGTTTCCCTGAGCAAAATGTTTTAGATGAACCTAAAGATGGTAGGCCTTTTTTTCTGGAAAATACACTATGGACTTGAATATAAATCTGAGGTAGGTTACGTGAGTAACATAATTATGTTATCTTAAATACTTATAATTAAGGTGAGATCCTCTTTAATTTGCATGTACACTTATGAAAATAGGAAAGGTTTGTGATATTTGGGGAAAATAATCTATGTTTTATTCCAAAAAGACTAATTATAAAGGAAACATATTTCAGCATTTTATACAATGAGTTGTGGATATGTTACTTTTAATTAAGATAAAAAATAAAACAAGCTACCCCAGTGTTTATATTCCTTGTCTAAATTTCCTCGTCTGAAGAGACAAGAATTAAATCAAGGAAGGGATTTTATTTGTGTTCAATTCACATAAACTAAAGGAAAGATATTTTATTATCCCCACTTAAGGATGAAACACAGACTCAAAGAGGTTAAGTGACTTGCCAAATTCACTATAAAGTGGCAGATGGGGACTGAAAGCAGATTTCTCAATCCAGAGCCATGATCGTTGTGCTTTAACAGAGATCCATGCCACGCTTCTATAGCTGACCTTATGGGGACTGTTGAAGACTTCAGTTGGAGGCTATCAGATGATAAACGGTATTTGGGGAAAAGTGCCTTTGCAGTTACCGAAATGAAGCAGAAGTGGCATGTTACTGTATATTACAAATGTACAGTACATGGAACTTACACTAATTTAACATTAGGCACAGACTTACTGAGGCCCTAGCCCCTGTCCCATTTTACTCCATTCCTGATAGGAAGGAAAGAGAGGAATTTGAACATTTTATTTGGTGAAATTTATTCTAAATAATATTTGCTTTAGAAATCACCACTGAGATGACAATTCTACAAGGATTACTAGGATGAGATGATATATATGATTAAAGTAAAGGTGGAGGCATTCTAAATATACTGTTTTTCATCTCTCTGCTTTCATTTAAGTGTATTTTTAAAAAATTTTTTTAACGTTTATTTATTTTTGAGACAGAGAGAGACAGAGCATGAATGGGGGAGGGTCAGAGAGAGGGAGACACAGAATCTGAAACAGGCTCCAGGCTCTGAGCTGTCAGCACAGAGCCCGACGCGGGGCTCGAACTCAGGGACCGCGAGATCATGACCTGAGCTGAAGTCGGCCGCTCAACGGACTGAGCCACCCAGGCACCCCATCATTGAAGTGTATTTTGAAACCATTTCAAGGTTAGTAAATACAGATTTGTGTCATGACATAGTATTTCATCTTATGAATTATTGTTGGATATTTAGTTTTAAAACTGTTTCTCTATTATAAATGACAGCTCAGTTAACATCTTTGCACCTACAACTTTAAACACTTTTTCTATTATTTCTTTAATAAATTCCCAAGAGTTAAATTCTTGGGTCAAAAGATGGATGTATTGGGGCACCTGCTTGGCTCAGTCGGTTAAGTGTCCGACCTTGGCTCAAGTCATGATCTCACAGTTCGTGAGTTCGAGCCCCACGTTGGGCTCTGTGCTAACAGCTCAGAGCCTAGAGCCTGTTTCTGATTCTCTCTCTCTCTCTCTCTCTCTCTCTCTCTGCCCCTCCCTTGCTCACGCTCTGTCTCTCTCTGTCTCTCAAAAATAAATGTAAAAAAATTTTTTTTAAAGATGGATGTATTATATTGTTGTTACATATCACCAATTGCCCTCCAGAAATGTTGTACCAAAGCAATAAACTTATGACTGATCTTCCTGCTTCTATTCTCTCCCTTTTCAATCAATATTACACATTCTCAAGTTAATGTTCCCAATAAGCTACTTTATTCATGTCTAACACATAAAGGTTACCCATCACCTACAAATAATCCTAAACTCTAGCACTCGATGCCTTCTGCTCTCAGGCAAGCCTATCTCTTATGATTTTATCGCTCCTACTTTTCTACATAATTTCTAGGATTTAATCAAATATGTCCACCAAACAACCACATGTTGGAAAAGAAAATCCTGTATTCCTTTAATGTTGGCCCCACAAACACTTGCAGTTTATTGGGATCTTCACTCATCTTTATCTATTTTATTTCTTTCTCTAAGAAAGAAATGTCCTATACTCCATTCCTTATTTTAACTTAAATTTAAATATTCAAATTTAAGCATAAAGAAAAAGTCAGGTAAGTCTCTAAGTTTATTTATTTATTTTGAGAGAGAGAGAGCACAAGCAGGGGAAGGGCAGAGAGAGAGGAAGAGAGAGAGAATCCCAACTAGGCTCTCCACTGTCAGTGTAGAGACCCACATGGGACTCAAACCCACAAACCATGAGATCATGACCTGAGCTGAAACCAAGAGTTGGACGCTCACTGACTGAGCAACCCAGGCACCCCAAAGTCATGTAAGTTAAACCAAGGAGACCACCAAAGAGGCTGCTTCAATAGTCCAGGAACAGACTGGTAAGGCCCTTTCCCCCTCCAACCCACCCTTCTTCCAACCATTAGATCTCTGTTTCTAAGAGGTAGGTCTGATCATGTCACTTCCTTTTTTTCTTTTAAGCCTCCAATTGTCTGTCACTGTATACTAACAATAGTCCAAACTATGAACCATACACAGCTCTTCACAGCCACTTTCAGACTCATCTGCCAGGACAGGGATACACATGTGTCCAGAAACTCCACACTCACCTTGAACCCTCCACCTCCCAAAGGCATCAAATGCTTTAAGGCATCTCTGCCTCTGCTTCTGTCCATCCTGCTGACATAAAGCAAAGACAATTGAAAGGCAAACCATTAGTGAGGAAGATATTTGGAAATATTTGTTACAGATATGATAATGGGTTATGATTTTTGATATACAATGAACTCAAACACATCATTAAAACACTAGAACTCCAAAAAGCAAATAAGCAAGGGATATTAACGGATTATTCATAAGAGGGAAAATGCAGGTGGCTTATGGAATATTAATGGAATTTAAGCAAAGAACTCAAAGATTTCAAATAACTATGAGTAATTGTTTTACTCATTAAATATATATATATATATTTATATATATATATATATATAAATATATATATATAAAAGTGATGATTATGGTAGTCCATTGTTTAATGAGACAGACACACCTAGAGTTTCCTTGAAGATGTAAAAATTGCTGTAATCTTCCTGGAACATCATCTAACTAAAGCCCTAAAAATGTTCCTGTCCTTTGATCCAGAAGTTTCACTCACTCTGGTGATGTGTACTTAAAACAATCAGAGCAAGACAAACATGGTTGGCACTAAAGTGTATATCTCAAGTTATCTCAAAAGTTGCATTGAACTCAAATGGTCAAAAAAAGGGCAATGCCTAAATAAGTTGTAGTTTAACCACATAATGGAGTATTAAATACTCATTAAAATGGCCTGTATATAAGATGAATTTTTAACGATGTTGAAAATTATATAATGTGGTATGAAACACAACATATCACTGAATGAAAAAGAGACTTTTTAATGTACATTACATATTTCAACTGTACAAATGCATACCCAGAAATATCAGTGCTGAGAATGAATTAAATGTTTGTTTTAATTCTTTTCTTTGCAATTTAAATAGTGGGCAACATATTTCCTTTAAAATTTGTGATTTTTTTTTTTAAATCTGTATTACACCTTTGCCTTAGAGTCTTTGACACTGTTCACTACTCTTTTTTCTATTCTCACAACCACCCTGTTTTGGTATCTGTCACTCCTGTGGCACTTGGCAGATAAGCCAAGGAACTCATCTCTCCTGAAGATCATAAATTCCTCAAGAGCTTGAACTGCCTCTTTGCACCGTGACGTGCTTTGAAAAACTCAAAACCATTTGCAAGATGACTAAATGCATAGACGACTAAATGACTGTGGCCTTAAACATTTCTTAGAGTTGAGTTGTGTCTCTTTGCTCTGTAAATGAGTAGGGCAGCCATTGGTTTGGAGAGCCAGGTGGATTCTGTTTTCAGAGGGCATTCATCCTATTCTGGCTCACACTTCACCTATGTCTTTTCTTTACCTCTATGCATTTGCTGATCTCTTTAGGCCATGCATGAGACTCAACTTTTCTACCTGGATGTTGCCTTATACACTGATGAAATGTGGGTTCTGGTTAGTCAAATGTTTGGGGAACCTACTTTTTAAAAAACGTACCTAGAAGCTATTGCTATAGGCACATTTTCATAAACCCAGTAAATAAAGGATGTACTACTCTTACTCAGACACTTCCTTTATGAATGTCTGGGGCATATTGTTAGAGACCTTTAGAATATTCAGTCTTAAATATTCCAGATTTAGTGGCACATTGATGGCATTTCCTAAATCTCTGTCCTGCTTGCATTTAAAAAAAAAGGGGCAGAGGGATCACATCAAAGCCTTCTGTTCGTTCATTCTCAGCCACCCACAGAATTATCTAAATTACTTCCGAAGATTATTTAACAAAGACATTCATCTTCTTACCAAAATTATGAGTGAATTGTGAAAGACCATTTCTCTGTAAATGAGGATGGCTTAGATTCTAGCTTTTATCCTGTGTCAGTAATACCTTCTTTCTTATCTCCAACTCTTGTTTTGCTAAGTTTAGGAATGCAGACTCTGAAGTCAAAACTTGGGTTCCAATCATGCCTCTACCACTTATTAGGTCTGTGGTCCAATGTAATCTTTTAAGTCTCCAAGACTTGAACTCCCCATATATAAGACAGGGTAGTCAGAGTACCTTCCTCATAGGGTTGTTATGAGTGTTGAATAAAATAATCTATTTTATTTGGCAAATTTCAGTTGCTCCTAAGTTGTCAGCTATTATTTATTTAGCTGTGTAGGATAGAACAGAAATTAACAAAAAAGTACTGTGATTAACAGAAGACTTCTCCCATATCACACATTTATTATAAATATTCCTATTTGGTCTATTGATTCTTCTTATATTTTGAGTAGTCTTGAAAAAGAAGTATTGTAGTGTGTTCAAAATGTATGTCTTGTATGTGTTATAGACATAGGCAGAAAGTAATTTCTCTGCTCCCCTTTACAGCAAAATTTCTCTCAAAGCTACACCCTTATCATCTCTCCTTCCTCACCTCCATCTCCTTTATAATCCATTCCAATCTGACTTCTGTTCCTGCCACCCTGTCGACACTGTTTTTGACAAGGCCACCAACCAGCTGGGGTGTATCAGCTCAGAAGGAAATCTGTCCTCATTCACTGCACTCCTAGCAGTATTCCACGCACTTGGCTGTTTGCTCTTTCTCAAATACTTTCCTTTTGTTTTCCTTCAAATCACACTCCTCAACATTACTGACCCCACCTTCTTGGGCTCTTTTGCTAGTTTTGCCTCTTCCATCTGACCTCCAAACGTTCGGTTGCCTCAGGACTTGGCCTGGGTCCTATTCCATTCCTTCCAAAGTAATCCATTCCAATCCCATAGCCTTAAATACCATGTATATGAGAATATCTTTCAAACTAAATCTCTGAGCCAGACATTCTCATGAACTGCAAACTCATAAATCCACCTGCCTACTTGATTCTTCCACTTTCAAACATACTGTGTCTAAAACCCAATCACATCAACACCCCTTGTCCCACCTTCTTCCCAACTTCAGTAAATGGCACTACTCTCCACCCAAAACACTTCTCATGCCAATTTTTTTCCCCTGTGAAGAATTCTCATTTCTTTTAAAAACAGAAATGAGGTAATGGCACTTCCTTATTTTAAACTTGAATGGTAACTCATGACTAATGGAATTAAATCAAAATTTCCCACTGACTGCAGGGCCATCATTACGTGGGTCCCTCTGCCTAAGTGACAACTCATGCCACTCTTCTCCTTTGTGGGAGATTCTCACCCTCTGCTTGAGACATACTAAGCTTTTTCTTTTCCTTGAACAGGGCAAGATTATACCTTCTTTGGGGCCTTTGCACGTGCTTTTTTCTCTGCCTAGAAGGCAGTTGCCTGGTTTCTACATGTCTAGCTCCTTCTTGTACTTTAGGCCTTGGCCTTAGTTTGCCCTCAAGTAGATCTGCCTTGACTACCTATCTTAAGTAGATACCCCCCACACACACACACCCTACGTATATCATTCCATCTATTTTGGTCATGGCTCGGTCAAAACTAGTCATTATCTTATTAGATAAGCTCGGGAGCTCCCTGAAGATAGTACCACGTCATGGTTCATTACCTGTTCAATGTCACATCCTGGGAGTCTGGGAGAGGGCATACCACATAACTCTACATAAACTGGGTTTATCAAATGCACATGTTATACTGTTCTAAGAATGGGTCTGGTACAGAGGGGACACAGGCCCTGCACTACTTGATAAACATTATAATGACTGTACAATGTGCAATGGAAACCCATAGGTGGAAGAGAAGCTTAATCAAGGAAGTGATATCTGAATTCAGATGAGTATAAAAGTGCTGGGGGGGGGGGTGGGAAGGACACTTGGGCCAAGTGAACAGCATGAACAAAGACCTGGGGGTGTGAAAAAGCCTGCCATGTTTAAATTGTTAGCTTCAAGAAGTTTTCCAAAGAAAATAAAATTAATGCAGATCCATAGAACCTGGGGGAAGAAAAGTCAGGACCTAAATAAAAATCAGATGATGGAAAAAAGTTTTAAATTTAAGCAGAAAATGCAATTTCACAACTACAGCTCATTTAAGCAACTGGTAATTAAAAGCATATATAGTAACAAACACCACCTGGGTTTTGCAGGTGTGAGTAAACTTTACAAAAATATGGAGGGAGAAATAGTTTGGAATGGCCCAAAATGCAACTAAAGAAGTTTGAGGCTGTGACATCAATGCCTTGTGATCAATAATGGGAATGAACATGGTGACAGCAACAATCATCTGGCAGGATATTTTCATTTATGTCATTTCATTTCACTTGAATGTGACAAACATATAACCAGGCTCTGGGCTGGGTACTGGGAATAAAAAAAAAAAATCTCAGGCTTCAAAGAGATCACTATCTAATCAAAGTACGTGAATAGTTGCTTTTCTAGGATTTAAAAAAAAGAAGATGCCTCTATGTAACCTCAGTTCAAATATTGTGCAAACGATGCTTGATATGCAAATCATTGTTTAAAGTGATGCAGGTTATTTGTTCCAAAAGTCCAGATGGAAGTTTTCACTAAGCCCATTTTCTCATGGGATGTTTAATTGATTCTGCACATAAGGACAGTTCTGATGGTGAATTGTGCAGAGCAAACAAAGAAACTGGTTAGAAAATGCCAATGAGTTTCTTTTCATTTATATATGAAAGATATCTCTTTTAAAATGTTTTCTACATTTAAAATTAATATATGTTCATTTTAGAAACAGTGAAAATTGAAAAAAAAATACATGTTACATACATTTTTCCTAGACATTTTTTTATAACTAAAACTAGGATCACATCACAATATGTCTGCACTTATCTTCACTGATTTGAAGGTAATATATGTTGTCATTTTGTGTTGCTGTTAGTTATCTTTAAGGTTTTTAAGTTTATTTATTTTTAGAGAGACAGAGACAGCACGAGTGGGTGAGGGGCAGAGAGAGAGAATCCCAAGCAGGCTCCATGCTGCCAGCACAGAGCCTGATGAAGGGTGGATTGTATGAACTGTGAGATCATGACCTGAGCCAAAACAGTCAGATGCTCAATCGACTGTGCCACCCAGGCACCCCATCTTTAAGGTTTCTTTAAATAAACATAAAAAAACTATAATCTTCCTACATCAAACTAAAAAATGAAAAGCAATCCTCTGAGTCCTTTTAAATGAAATGTGGAATTAAGAAACCTTTTTCTCCACCATAATCACCCTAATTCCTAGGTTTTGAAACAGTTTTTTATAAAGATTTTGGGAATTAAATTATTGTTTTGTCATATAAATCTTCCTCTGTCAAAAATTATTTTAGAATTTCGTTTGCTATTGTAACTAAACTTTCAATAGTTACTGAAACTAAATGGCACATATCATTATTGGCTGACTTTAAATCTATGATCTTGAGTTCTTTATTCCTGTTTTTCTCTCATTCAGAAGGAATATATCCTTTTTTTAATAAAAAGGTAAGGAGCTAATAATATATTTTCAGAGCCCTTACAACTGGGGAAATATTTTTGTGTTGACCTCACACTGTGAGAAGACAATCCTGCATATGAAAAAACTCTTACATTTCAATTTTCTACCTCAAAATTCTGCCAATACTTTGTCTTCAGCATTTAGTGTCACAGAGGAAAAGGCTAAGGTCAACCTGATTTTTATCTTTTGCACATAACCCACTTTTCAATTTATAGGCTTATTTTTTATTTTCCTGTAGTTCTTGTAAAGCAAATATTTTGTCAAAATGTATATAAGTTTATAGAAATGTGATAAACCCCCGTATTTTCTGGTCTATGAAAGTTTTATACATTTGTGTCTGATTCTTGCTCTTGTTCTGTCCTTCTAATTTCTCTTCAGGTACACCATATAATTATTCTGTTAACTCTCTATTTTCTGTCCTAGACACTTATTATCATCTTCTGTCTTGTCATTTTTTATTTCTTTGTTCTCTTTCTCTGTTTTCTGGAAGAGTTTCTTAATCTTGCCCCATTACTGATTTGATTTTCTGAATTAGCAGTTTTGTTCTTTCCCAGTAATTGTGTCGGTTCTGGTGTTACATTTTTAGTTTTCTTGAATACCTTCCTTATTCGTTTCCCTTTGCATCTCAGACTCGTCTATTTCTTTTTATTTTTCTGCTTCTCTCTCATGAAGGATATGTCTCCTTTAATCCTGCTGAGGTTGACAGTTTTTAACAATTTCCTTTGGTTTCTGAAATAAAGCCATTTCAGAAGCTTGTTTTTCCTCTGGAGTTCTTGACATCTTGTTTGGCATTCTTTATCCCTTGGTAATACCTTTTTTTCCATGGGCATATTTTGTTTCTGTTTTTGTTTTGCTTGCCTATTCAGTCCAGAGGAAGAAAAATCTATACATCCCCTTTTTGGGTTTTAGTAACCAGAACATAAACTGTGCAAGATGAAGGCAAGCACTTCCTACCTTATGGCAAACTGGCATTCATTGAATGAGTCGCTGATCATATTTTTCTATCCAATTCCATCAGCTTCAGTGCTAGAGAGAATTCCTTCCAAACTCCAATAATAGGCTGGTAGAAAGTCTTAGTTTAAATGTGGCTGAATGTCTCCTATCTCCTGACATCTTCATCTGTATTTTATTTTTGGAGGTTAGGATGAGCCATTTGGGACCAATAACCTGATGTCATTTTTTTTCCTCCTCCATGAAAGTAATTTCCTGCAGGTCCATTTCTGCAAGGCTCTGAACGTCTATTGAGTGGTAAGATCTTCTGCTATTGATGCACTAGGTTGGATTTCCACCTTGTGATAAAGAGAAAATCTTCTTGCTCTTATCAGCAGTCCTAAATCATCCTTTTCCTTCATGGTATGACAAGTTAATGGTCAATAATAAAGCATAAAGCATCCTCCTGAAGTATTTTTCTTAGTACTCAGATAGAGCAAATCACCAGGGCAAGCATGAGGATGGTTCCCTTGCAATAGAAGTAGTTTCTTCACATCCAGCTTGAAACCCTTTTTATGGTTTTGAATGTATGGGTAACCCGACCTTTCAATACTGGAGTTCCACATCATAATGGAAGTCACCAGCTGAAATGCTGGGTTTATTACTCCGGTAAACTGAATCTATGCAAGTGCCTTTTGTATGAAACATGTCTTTTATTTTCTGTATTCTGATGCTTTGACATCTGGGGCCTGGCTGACCCTGGAGGAAGTATCCCTCCCAGGGCTAGCCAATACCTAGAGACAGTTAACAACTGGACATTGAGCATGCCTTTCAAATGCAAACCAACAGTCCAGAGCCATTATCCCCCACCACCTCCTGTCTCTGGCTTTCACACTTTGGGCCGCTATCCTCTTGCGTAAGTACTCCAGGACGAGGTACCAGACAACTAGGGACAGACCCTGTGCCCCAGAGCCCACTGAATTTGTCCAAACTAGCCAATCCTAAGCCTGCTTACAATGCCAGGCCCATTCCTTCCTACAGAAATCACAGTAAAAGCTCTGGTTCACAACTGTCCCCTCTCCCTCTGCCTCCTGACCGACCCTGGCACGTCCCCACGTAGCCCTCCACTGCATGACACACCCCCGCCTCTTGGGATCTATAGGTGTAACTATTTTTCAGTGGCAGCTGACTTCAGATCTGGCGGCCTTGCCATATTAAATAATAATAAAACCTATATTGCAAAGCACCTTTGTTTGTTAACGTTTTTATTTATTTTTGAGACAGAGAGAGACAGAGCATGAACGGGGGAGGGTCAGAGAGAGAGGAAGACACAGAATCTGAAACAGGCTCCAGGCTCTGAGCTGTCAGCACAGAGCCCGACATGGGGCTGGAACTCACCGACCTCAAGATCATGACCTGAGCTGGAGCGGGATGCTTAACCAACTGAGCCACCCAGGCGACCCCCAAAGCACCTTTAAATGGCAGAATTAAAAACATTTTAATCTAGTATTTCATGTTTATCTTTCAAAGCTGAGGAAGTAAAGGAAGAAGGTGATTTATACATAGAAATCACAGGAGTTGGGTGCAGGGTTGAAAAGAGAAGGATAAAGATGGCCCTAGAGCTGCCTTTAACTCCATGTGCCCTCAAACCCTCAAACAGTAGTCATGATTTTAACGTCCTTCCTCAAACAAGTAGGTTGCCAGGGGGTTAGTGAGCATCCCCCACCTTGTCTATACAGAGGGAAAGCGGGTGGTAGCAGTGTGCAGAGTGTAACGTCCCCGTTCACAGGTGGGGAGGTGAATGCCAGCCATGCTGCAGCAGGAGGCTGGTCTTCCCACTGGTTCCAGCTCACTGTGTTTCCACACACTCCATTCTGTTCGCTGTTTCTGTCTCTAACCTTTCCGTTCTGACATGAAACATGGTTTTTCTTTTGTTCCCATTTCATTCTTTATTTTTCACAAACTGAATTTTCCCAAGTGCTTAAATTAATGTGTGGCTTTAAGAAGTAATTATTTCTTCTTCCTTCCACTGTCAGCGGCATTGACTGGGAGCCCAGCTCTGCTCTGGCAAATGAGTGGGCTTGTTAACACTTGCTTTGGTAGGCGGGGAGAGGACATAGGGCTGATTCCTTGAAGGTCACTAATAAACAAAGGCTATTTTAGTACTCTTGTTGTTCAATGGATTATTCCTTCTTTCAACCAACTCCTGGTTTTTATTTCTCTCAGCTCTTGGTGAATTTCATAATAAAATTCTTTATGAAATTATTTAATCATTATTAAAGAATTCTGTTCAAAAACTCTTCAAATTCTCTTCTAAAATTTAAATTTAATTGTCTACTCTTTGCAGAGCACTGTTCTAGGTAATGGACATGCATCAGGGAACAAAATTGAATTCCTTCTATCATAATTTAAACTTAAGATAATTTCACCATAGTACTGGCCAAAAGCATATAGAAGCAATTGCCAAAAATATAAATACAGAGATAAAAATCAAAATACCCAGTATTTTCTAACTAGGTTGGTTTAAAAGGTTGGTTTTGGCCTCCCTGATGGGAGAAAGGCAGAACACTTGTCCAAGTGATGACTGAGGGAGACTCAGGTTCTGAGGCAGGGTGGGAGGGATGAAGCTTTTTCAGTCACAAAATATTATGTTGGCTCCCCCAAAGGAGGTTTCGGCTCTTCAAATATTAACTCCACTATTAAGTTAGTGCAGGTGCCATACATACTCTAGTAATAGGTGAGCTGTCTGAGGGTTCGCTGTTCTCTGAGTTTCCATGGGTGTTTCAGTGGGAAACCAGACAAGGCCACGTCAGAAACTGCTAGTTAGATGCCACATGAAACCAGCAATGGCTCATTTTGAGTTAGATTTTCAAAAGCCCATTTATTCTACAATGAAATTTCATTAATTTTTCACACTCCACAGTCTAAAGCTGTGTGATAAAAAATCTTGCTTTATCTCTGAGCCAAGGCAGTATAGATTTTAAAAAAGAACACATTGAATTGTATACTGTATTTTTTTATTTAGTTAGTTCGTTTTTAGTAATCTCTATGTCCAACGTGGGGTTCGAACTCACAACCCCTAGATTGAGAGTCGCATGCTCTTCCAACTGAGCCAGCCAGGTTCCCCTTAGATTTTTTTTAAACAGCCAGAACATCTTGTTGTCACATGTTTGTGTTGAAAGGATTAGGGAGAATCCTAATTTCCTCCAGGTGTTATGGCATCTCTTCATCAATAGCTGGTCGAAAAAGGACTGGAAAGATGATCTCTCCCTCATTGTTAAAAGTGGTAGTCTTGCCTGACCAAAAGAACAAAGGACAGGGTAAGGGTAGGGCAGAAAGTCCTTACCTGACTGCTGGAAGATAACTACATTGTTGCAAACACAGAACTGATGCTTGTTGAGTGAATAAATGGTGACCTGTTCTTGAACATGTACAAAATGCCTCCAGAAGACTCCAAGAAATATTTGGGGTGGGAAGTCCTTTACAGGAGGCAGGTCTTCTGTGAACTGGTGACGTTTCCTCTGTGAGTGAAGCTGGGCTCATGTTTTTACAAAAACTTTGTGAGGCTGGGAAAGTTCAGGATGCTTCTGTTAATTAAAATGATCTAGATCCCCATGTTTCAACACTTGTTTAGCCATAGAATCTTGTTAAGCAGAAATTCTACATTTAGAACAGATAGAAGTGGAGCTTCTCTGGATGGAGAAACCTGGAACACACCCTCCTTGGATCCCTTCCTCCACAGAAGGATCCATAGAATGCAGTTTGAAAACAGAGGCAACAGATCAGTTCTGGGCTGATTATCTAAATCCTGTGAACAGGTTGAAGTGTATTTAATTTGTGCCCTTACTGTACCTCATCCTAAAGTTAAAACTTTGATCCACTGATTTCCTAATCAAATTCTGGAAGGTTACTCAATTTGTTCTTGGCTTCATATAGAAAAGAAAAATACTACCAAACTTAAGCTCCACAGATTGAATGCTATGACAAATGCTATAATATAGTCTGCCATTTGACATCAACTTTGCTTTGAGTCTTCCAATTTTCAAGGCAAATGTATGAGGGATCAAAGTTCTACTTGAGGGGGGAAAAATATCACTGCTTAAGACCCCATCATTAAAATGTTACATGACAGTACATAAGACTTAGGGAATGCATTAGAGGTTGGAATGAGTTTCATTTGATCATTTTCTTTTCATGTTGTTCCTATCATTCAATTTATTGATAATTTCACTGATAGAGTTTCATTTCATAAAAAGTTTGGGTCTTCTAACAGAGCCCAAGATCATGGTGAGTACTTCTTTTTTCCTTTTTCTTCTTTCTTTCTTCATTTCTTTTTTTCTTTTGCAACAGTTTTATTGAAATCATAATTCACATGCCATATGATTCACCTATTTGAAGTATGCAATTCAATGGTTTTTAGTATAGTCACAGAGTTGTGCAACCATTACGACAGTCATCTTTAGAACATTTTACATCACTTTTAAAGGAAGCCCCTGGGGAGCCAGGATGGCTCAGTCAGTTAAGTGTCCAACCCTTGGTTTCAGGTTAGGTCATGATCTCACTGTTTGTGAGTTCAAGCCCTGCATCAGGCTCTGTGCTAACAATGCAGAGCCTTCTTTGGATTCTCTCTCTCCCTCTCTCTTCCCTCCTCTGCTCTCTCTTTCTCTCTCTCTCAAAAATAAATAAAAATTTAAAAGGAAGCCCCATTATCTTTTCAGCTATCACCCTTTTATGCACTCTACCACCCTAAGTAGCCACTAATCTACTCTTCATCTCTAGAGGTTTGCCTATTCTGGCCATTTCATATACATGGAACCACATGATTTGTGATCTTGTGACTGGCTTCTTAGCACAACGTTTTCAAGGCTCATTGATGATATAACATGTAATCAGTACTTCATTCCTTCTTATGGCTGAATAATACTCCATTGTATGAAGAACCACATTTTGTTATCTATTCATCAGCTGATGGATATTTGGATTGTTTCTACATTTTTTTGACTATTATAGATAATGGTGTTATTAATATTGTATACAAGTTTTTCCATAGACATGTTTTCATTTCTCTTGGGTATATACATAGGAGTGAAATTGTTGAGTCAAATGCTAATTCTATATTTAACCATTTGAGGAACTGCTACCAGCAGTGTATAAGGGTTGCAATTTCTCCATTTCCTCACCAACACTTGTTATCTGACTTTTTTATTATTACCATTCTAGTGAGTGTGATGTTGTACCTCATGGTTTTGGTTTACATTTCCATAACGACCTATGATGTTAAGCATCTTCTCATGTCCTTATTGGCCATTTGTATATCTCCTTTGGAGAAATGTCTACTCAGATACTTTGCCCATTTTTAATTGGGTTATTCACTTTTTATTATTGCATCATAGGGGTCCTTTATATACTTTATTTTTTGAGAGAGAGAAAGAGAGGCATGAAAGCAGTGGAGGGGCAGAGAGAGAGGGAGAGAGAGAATCCCAAGCAGGCTTGGCTCTGTCAGCATGGAGCCCGATGCAGGGCTTGATCCCAAGACCACGAGATCATGACTTGAGCTGAAATGAAGAGTTGGATGCTTAACCAACTGAGCCATACAGAATCCCCACGGGTACTTTCTATACTCTAGATGCATGACTCTTATTAGATATATGATTTTCAAATATTATCTCCCATTCTGTAGGTTGTCTTTAACCTTTTTGATAGTATCTTTTGGAAGTACATAAGTTTCTCATGTTGGTGACGTCCAACTTATCAATTTTTTCCTTATCTTGTTTATGTTTTTGATGTCATATGTAAGAATCCATTTCCCAATCCAAGGTAACCAAGATTCATCCCTATGTTTTCTTGTATGAATTTTATAGATTTGGCTTACATTTAAGCCTTTGATTCATTTGGAGTTAATCTTTGTATATGATTATTTTTATTATCTCTTTCTTCTTTCACTTTTAGGTATCCAGAGGTGGAAGAATCAAAATCAAGACAACCTGACTGAATAACACGTAGAAATATTAATAAACTGATTATTAGTGTATTGAAGAAGGGGAATATTGAGGCAATGGGGTTAGTTGGTTTTATGTTTGTATGACATATTGTGTGATCTACACATCCAAAGCTTTCTGGGTAAAATTGTGGTCAAACAATATGCAGAATTTCATCTCCACTTCCTTGCAAATGAACACTTCTTCCATTTTACTTATGAATATTCATACCTTGTTTCCATTCTTGCTATACAAGCTGTTTTGAACAGTGCTGCTTACATAACCCAGCTTTTGTTCCTCATTAAAAAAAAAAATCTGCTTTCTCCACAGGCGTACACATACACACTCACACACACACACACACACACACACACACACACACAATGCTACCTCTTTCCAATATGCTCATGTGTTTGCTGGCACAGATGTCCCTACAATTCACCTCTTCTCGTCACTCACCTTTTAAGTCTTGTATACATCTGAAGTTTCTTACTTATTTTTACAGGTGCATTTCAGCATGGGGCCAATCTGGATGATAAGAAGAAAACCCACAATGGTAAGGAAGGGCAAGATAACACACTAGAGTATTTAGTCATTCCTTTGTGTTTTAGTATAGAAATGTAAGATTTAGCCATGGAGTAAGTATAATGCATAATTATCACATTTGGGATGCTAAACACAGACACTGCATTCACTCTGTGCATAGAGTTAGATGTGGTTAATGGAAAATGCAGGTTTTGCATTTTTCCAACAAAACAAGTGAGTGGGGGTGGAAGGAGACTGGCATTCTGATGATTATTTCAGAATACTAATGCCTACAGAAGCCGTAGCAATGTTGGCTGGTCTCCACTGCATTATGTCGACAGAAAAATGAGGGTTTCCCATTCCTCATTAGATGTCTCTTATGGAAGCAGCCCAACAGGTACTTTCGATCAACCAACAAGGAATTCTTTTGCCCCTCTATGAAGAAAACATTGTCTGAGTGCTCAAGGAGAGCCAGGCCAGGAAAACTAAAATAATACTCGTGAAGAGACTGGAGGACAATTAAGTATCAGATTATGTGATCCTGAATATAAGGGCCACAGAAGTACAAGGAGGAGGGAGGCCAGTGAGCCTTGGTGGTGGGAGTGGTGGAGGTGTCATAAAGCTTTCATGGAGTATGTAGGTTGGGATTGGGTTGTGGAGAATGAAAACAATTTTTAACATTAAAGGAGGAGGGGAAGAAGGGCTACACCTTATGTGAGGGAGAAGGACAGACACTAAGCCTGATGATGGACCAGGCACCAGAGCAAGCCTTGTTACAATCTCACTTAGAATGTTTAACAACTCTGAAAGGGGGTGCGATAAGTACCCCTTCAAGAAGTTTAATTACTTGTTCCTGGTCACACAGCTTCTAAATAGTAACGTAATGTTTGGATAAAAAGTTCTGAATTTCTTCCCCAGCAACACACTTTATAGCTGCTGTCCTGCAGACTCAGAGACTGGAGCTATGATCAATGCTCTCTGCATCAGCTCTGGTTCCTTCCCACTGCTCTCTCTGACTTACCAGGCAACACAGAGACTGAAAACCTCTGTCAGATCAGTGGGTTCCCAACTTGTGGATCCTTAGAATCTTCTCAGGAGTTTAAAACAAGCAAGCAAGCAAACAAATAGGATCTATTTCTAGACCCCACTCCAGACCTAATGAAACCAAATATCCAGAGATAAGATGCTTAGATCATTTCCAATTGTCCTCCAGCACTCCATATATTACCATGGAAAAGTAGGCCAAGTGATAAATGTCTGTCAAATGAATAATACATTAGCTAAAGTCATTGTTTAATCTAGTGATTTGATGACTGTAAGTTTCTTGTTTGCCTTGTTTTGTTTCTTCAGTATTATACCATGGTCATTCTTTTGGGGAAATATCTATTTCTGAGTGATGAACATGAGGACTGTGGGCTTTTCCCAGCCTGGAGTCCATCCATTTGGAGTGAACCCAAAGTGCACTTCACCAACGCTTACACAAAGGCAGATGTGGGGCACCTGGGTGGCTCAGTCGGTTAAGCATCTGACTCTTGCTTTTGGCCAAGGTCATGATCTCATGGTTCATGAGATCGAGCCCTGTGTTGGCCTCTGCGATGACAGTGCAGGGCCTGCTTCGGATTCACTCTCCCCCCCTCTCTCTCTGCCCCACCTCTCAAAATAAATAAATAAACTTAATTTTAAAAAAAGGAAAGAAAGGCAGATGCATGTCTCCTGGCACTGTGGGAAGATCCACACACCAACTTGCTTTGCAATCCTGGCTCTCTTTTAATCCTAGTCTAACCCAATTGTGTTAAAACCAGCCTTGACTATTTCTATTTTCCCAGACTAACACATCAATGTTTTGTATCCTCTTTACAATTGTCCTATGGACTAGAAAGGTGGTTGATAGACCCTTGCTGATTTTCCTAAATGCGCAAATCAACAGTGGTTGCTGACTTTTGTAGTAGGGTAGAAGACGGGAGATTGGCAAGTAAGCTTACTTGGTCTTTATTAATTCCATTTGTAATGTGATTTAATGTCCAGTTGTAGATGGGTTTTGGGTTGTATTATGTTCATCAGGTTGATTTAAACATTGCTTGATTTGGTTGCAAAGTGAAGTGCTTGATCAAGTGGTTCTGTGATTTTTCCATCACTTTTCTTTCCATATCCATCCATTTTACCACGCGACCAAGGCTTCCCACTGCGTCATCCAGATCTCATAGAGACATGCGATTGGAGATATGTGACCACGTAATTAGAAATACGGGAGTTCTCCAAGTTTAAGAGTGCTTCAGTCATAGACATAATTATTAGTGTAATAAAAACAGGAAAAGTCTAAATGAGATTCACCTCCCTTTAGTATCCAGGGGATCTCAGATGATATTTCAGCTTTGGTTCATTCTCCCTTCTGCATTTATTATTCCCTTATTATAAAATGTCACTTTGCCTATAAAATATTTTGCCTTGCTGTCAAGTTTTATTTGGTTCAGGTTTTAAGTCAGAAGCATTTGTGGCTGAACATTCCTGTCTGTGCCAAAGGAATTTTCCAAGCTACAATGTTTGTTACTTTTGTAAATACACACATTGTTTCTAAGGTAGTGTGGGAACAACATTGGCTTAAAAAAACTACACACTAAAGCAAAAGACACACATTCGCAATATGACTCTGGTCTGATGGGAACATTCCTTATCATATAAACTGAACTTTAAAAAATTGCTTTTAGAATTGATTTAGGTGGAAGAAAAGAGGCAAATAATCTATGCCATTCACAGGACAGTAGTCACTAGGGAGAAGAGCAAACTGTTTGAAGCAAAAAGAAAAGAGTTCCTTAAAAGCTTTAACACACACGAGATGATACAGTTTTGCCACATTAGCCTGGTCTGCTCCACTTTCCCACCCACCATTTCAATTTTAGTGACCTTTTCCTTATCATCAGGCTTTCAAAACCATCATCCAAATTTCCAGCTGCTTCTCCTGCCTGTAAAACACCAGCCAACCTGGTGGAAGCTCCCACCGTTGCCCTTTCCTCCTACTGTTTCTTCCTAAATAGAAACTCTTCATTAAATTAATTGTCTCCATCTAGTTTGATGGGCAACAGCCTGTTACCAGGGGCCTATCCCTTCCCTTAGTCTTTGAAAGGGGAACGAATCAAAGTACTGACTGTAGTGCCATGAGAAACAGTTTTTATTTTTAAAAAATCCAATAGGAACTCTGGTTAATTGACGCATTCAGTATGTTTTAGTTTGTGCCCATAAGATTTGTATGACCAGACAAATGTAATGTTCTACCTACAATCTACCAGATTGCTTTTACCATAAAATAAGCCTTCTTTATTGCTGATGTTTGCAGGGTGCGTCCCTTATGCAGTACATAAGAAGAGACATGAATTATTTTTTTTTTCAAGAAAGCCAATGATTCTCATATAAATCCAGTCTTCAAGTGTTTGTCAATAGACAAGATAGCTTACCATCACCTATAAGGACATTGGCACTTTTGACAAGAGCATAAATCAGTTAATAGATTTAACTTATTTTCAGAGGAGGGGATTTACTTTAATGAGGTTTTGCTTTTGCTAAATCCAGCATGGATGGAATTCCTACCTTTATCACAACTCCGGATGAATTGCTTAGGCCACCCTTTAGAATGTGTCACAATGGCCACTGTCAGCTTTCAGTCACGACAACAGAGGAGCACCAGTGATTTGTGGCAAGTACCACACTGATGTGTATGCACTCGTGGATTATCTCCATTTCAGACTCCATTGCTACCAACCGAGTTGCATTAGGTATTGTTCATTATGACTGAATAACTGTATTTTAAGTTGCATACAACCTTACTGTATGAATAAAGGCTAATAAAGAACCAATGGGGAAGGAAAATCCCAAACTAAGTGTACTAAAAATATTCTACATTTTTTTGTTAATTTACAATAAAATTGAGGCCTTCCGATGAAGCATCAATCCACTTCTCACTGAAAAACGAGGGTGCGGGCTTGGAAATCATCTCACTTGGTCATAACCAATGCCCAACAGTGAGATCTGATAGATCATTAGCAGGAAAAAGGGAAGAAGTGTGGTTCTAGCTGAAGGTTAGGGAAAGAGACTGAGAAGACTTTAATGTCACGCAAAAAATAAATCATGTGCAAAATAATGGGCCCATGTGTGATTGCTCCGTGAACTTGCTTTTGCGCTTAGATTATCCCTCAATACATTAGACTTCTGGACCAAAAGGGAAGGTGAAGGATAGGGGACAACAATATTTTCAGGTGATCCCAGCCAGGAGAAAATGCAATAACTGTACAGTTGAGTCCAAAAGCCAAGAGGCAGCAGACATCCCTGATTCAGCCACATAGACAGCCCTTTCATGGCAATTTGCAAAGGTGGGTTTTTGTACTGGGTCCAATTGTCTTGATAAATAGTGCAGCTGATAAAAGCCTCCTGGCAAGGATCTTGCAGTAATTGAATAGATCCCCAGGCTGGCTGCCATCCGGGAATATAGTTCCAGACACCAGCATGGCAGGGCCACTGGGCAGCTCACCCTGGTCAGGAGTACCTCCCTGCTCTCAGAGCCAGAGGCTGCATTCCCACTTTAAAGGAGTCTCATTTCCCCCATTTTCCAAGAACAATGGGTTTTCAGCCTTTAGTGTGCCTGGGAATCCACTGAGCTTGGCTCACTCCAATTCTCCCGTGCACAGAATGGACGGTGATTTAATGTGAATTTTCATTTCTGCCTCAACAGAATGGATTTCCTGCATGAATCACCTTTATTGTGGTTTTATCCTGGGCCACTTAGCCAAGTTATAAATGATCTTTAGAGGCATGAGATAAATCTTCTGCCCCTTTGATTCACCAATTCTATGAACCAAAAAAGCTTAGGCTTATTTAGCCATCTATTTTCAGAGACGCCAACAAGGCTTTTGGTAGGCTGACGGCAGAAGACGGATGGGCAGTTTTGGGGTTGTCTATGAAATGGCTCGTGCGAGAATTCCTTGTATTCCCTGCCCTGTCATTTGTCTTCCCAAATTCCCTTAGCAGATCTTCTTCCACCTCCGAATTCATGCTGTGTGCAGGGCTCTATCTTTTCAAAGTTGCAACCTTGTTCCTAATACCACCTTGAACAGGTTCTGTTCTCTGAATACCGACTGGGGCATTTCTGGGTAGGATGGGCCAAAGTGGGTTCCACGAACTTCCAGGATCAGCCTCATTAACTAGGTGAAGCTATCAGGGTTCTATTTTCCCTTCCTCTCTCTCTAAGCAAAGAAACAAACAAAAAGCAGAGATTGCGTTTCAGGCAGTTAGTTGCCTTCCGAACAGATCTTCAATTTTTTCTTTCACCCTCCATCAGTCCTTCAAATCAATGTCTTATTTTGGGAATGTTCCTAGTAGCTCAAGGCGGTTCACAAAGTAGATTTCCTGGGTGAGCATGTGAGCAGTCCCCCCTGATGACAGGGGCCCTGTAGGCTCTTGGAACTCCGCTTGGGACTGGCCTTGCTTGCCCGAATGAGGCTGCTCTGCTCTTCTCTCCACTGCACGTTCCCTTCCCAGAAGCCAGCACTCGGGTAATCTGTCCTTGTCAGGATCTGGCACTGATGTGTATAAGTAAACATCTAAAGGCAGCAGCCAGCTAAGGAGCATGGCTAATTCCTCCCTGCTCATTGCAGACCTCTGTCTGGGACTCACCCTGTCACCTGGTGAGTTTGTCTTTTTGCAGGGGATAAGTGCCACTAGAGGCAGTTGAGAGTCTTCCTCAACAGGTTGACTTTCATTTCTAATGAAGCTTTTCAGAGACACCCTGGCCCTCGGCTACATACCAGGAGGAGGACATGAGGTAGACCCTCTATGCAGGTTTATGGATATGTTCTGTTGGTCCTTCTATGATAACAATTTGTGCCCATTTCATACATCAGTGCCTCTTCAAAGTGATGGCCAATACCCCAAGAGGGACCTTAGCTGGAAGAAAGTTATCAGCTGCAAAGCCCAGAAGTTCATTTCCCTGGCAAGATGGAAATTTGGCAGTAGTTTAAAACTTTTTTTTTTTTGAAGTATAGGCACATGAGCAGTTACAAAAAAATAGTACAGAGTGGCCTGATGTTACCATTATTCAGCTCTCCCCCAGTGATACCATTTTTTATAATATAGTACATTAATACAATTAGGAAATTGGCAATATTTTCATGGCAAAGGAGAATAAGCATCAAAAAGCCTCAAATGTACACTTAGTATTTAGAGTTTTGGTCCAAATTTATTTCTTTACTTAAAGAATGGCTATAGGCGTGCCTGGATGGCTTAATTGGTGGAGTGTGTGACTCTTGATCTCGGGGTTGTGAGTTTGAGCCCCATATTCAGTGTAGAGATCACTTAAAAAATAAAATCTTAAAAAAAAAGAATGGCTACAAATTAGTCACATGGGGACACTCCATGTGTCCCAAAAAAGAAGGTGCCCATTAAAAGCCATTGCAGGCTATTTTGACCTCTACTCTCACACAGAAGAGATTCTATGCAAAAAGTGGTACACTATTCAGAAAGAGAGTCTTTCAAAAATAAGGGCCTCCAAACACTCTTAGTTACCTTTAAAAATAGGTGTTCTTGGCTAATTGGGTCACTCCTGGCATCTTTTTATGGGGTCCAATTCCTCAGATATCTTGACTACTATGTTGGCTAAATGAAGTTCAGGAATAATGGAAGAGCCAGCCTTTTTAATAATCGTGTACCTAGGATGGGTTGGCAGAATGTGGTTGATATTTATTTATTACATAGGAGGTAAGAGCTCAGCTCCTGAACTCAGACAGGACAGGTTTAAGTCTGTCTTAAACAGACTTTCTGATAAAAGTTGACTTTGAACAAGTTATTTGACTGCTCTAAGCCTCAGTATTCTTGAGCATAAAATGAGAATGACATAGTACCTGAGAAATCAGTGCCAATTGATTGGAAAATCTCGGGCATATAGTAGGTGCACAATAAATTTAGCTGTTGGTATGAATAATCACTTTTAATTAGGGTATTCTGGGTAATAATTTTTATTTCATGCAGTTGCTTCAAAGTCAGTCCAGATAATTTGTGAAATATCTTTCAGTCTTATGGTATGAAAAGTAGCTGGAGGAGATTTACTGTTCCTCATATTTGGAGAACCATTTGGATTTCCACTGAAGTTATTATTTTCAAATAGTAATTGCTTAATATCCCATCATGCATTATAAATCATTGCATAACTTCCAGATTAACTGTTTGTTGAAAAGGTATGTGCATAATAACATAGTCTAAAATTGGATCAAAACATAGTCACAAGATTTTCAAGTCTAAAGTTAATATAACTGAGGTCTATATAACTAACTTAAAGTTAATGCATCTAGATCCATATTTACCTGGACATTTATTTCTAAAGTAACAGATACCAGGTTGGCTGAGTGGCTCAGTTGGTTAAGCATCCAACTTTGGCTCAGGTCATGAACTTGTGGTTCGGGGTTCAAGCCCTGCATCAAGCTCTGTGCTGACAGCTCAGAGCTGGGGGCCTGCTTCAGATTCTATGTCTCCCTTTCTCTCTGCCCCACCCCTGCTCATATTCTCTCTCTCTCTCTGTCTCTCTCAAAATAAATAAATATTAAAAAAAAAAAAGAAGGTAACAATACCATTGGAAGTGCTTGTAACAATAAGTCAAACATTAAGGAACATTAATTGTTTTTGAAAAAATGTGTATTTGTTGTGAAAAGTAGATCTGTTACCATGGTTGCCTATGTCTTGTTTATAATTGTAGGTTTTCTGTTCCTGGGAGTTAAAGTAGTTGAGGAGCCAATAGCAAATCTACCCTTTCAACATCAGCCCTACCTCAGTTTATAATTAGTTAATAAATCACTGAAAATTGCATGTAAATAATTTCAGACTTTAGATTTTAGAGTGAATGGAGAAGCATCCCCAAAATATGTTTACACTTCTTTTTAAACAGAATATTAGACTCCCATTTACGTTGGCATAAATTAGTAGCATGAAAAAAAATCTCAAAATTTTTCTGAAGAATTATCAGCAAACAGTGTTGGGAAAATGAAAGGAGGCTTGATTGTTAGGAGGTTTTGTTGCCAGATAATGTGATGCTTTGTAAACAAAGACTGCTCTACAGTGATCTAGCACAAAAGGCAGACCTCTTGGATTGGAAATATGTCATTTTAGGGTTTATATTTCAAAAACTGACACCTCATAAGTAACTCTAGTCTTTTGGCTTCTTATACTGAGAACCAACCCAAGTGAATTCAGTGTCAGAAAAGGGCACTGATGCCCAGGACCAAAACTCAATCCTCTGTATCAAATGATCATTAGCAATGTGTATCTATGCTTTCTTGGTTTTCCTCTTTTGGGGAGAAGGAGCAGACAAAGTTGCTGTCTTGAAATTTTTGTGAACTGTGTTTTCAGAGTAACAGAAATGTTAGAAAAGATCTGTTTCCACTCGGATTCTAACAGTGTGGTCTCAGACAAATAGACAAAACCTGAGGCAATTAGCAAGACTTTCTAGGTAAACAACCTAGAAAGATTGGTTGATCAACACAAGAAAAGGATAGAGTTTTTTTTTTTAATTTTTTTTTTCCACGTTTTTTTTTTTTTTTATTTATTTTTGGGACAGAGAGAGACAGAGCATGAACGGGGGAGGGGCAGAGAGAGAGGGAGACACAGAATCGGAAACAGGCTCCAGGCTCCGAGCCATCAGCCCAGAGCCTGATGCGGGGCTCGAACTCACAGACCGCGAGATCGTGACCTGGCTGAAGTCAGACGCTTAACCGACTGCGCCACCCAGGCGCCCCAAGGATAGAGTTTTTAAAGAAAATGTAAGTTAATATCAGATATCTGGATATGGAACTACTTTCGAACATAAAATTAGTGATGGAATGAATCACAAAGAAAAATAATATATTTGACTGCTTAAAAATGAACTGTCACAAGGTAAAATATCCTAATACAATTATATGCCAAACAGGAGCAATTTTAGCCACCAATAGGCACAGGAAAAAACAGAATATTTTTAATATTTAACAAGTTTATATTGTAAAAAGAGAAGAGTCACTAAGTAGCAAATGATAGAAAGAGACAATTTACACTAGAAGAAATAGAACTGGCAAATAATTATAAGAAAGCACCTAAAATTGCTAATATTAAAATAATGAAATTTAGAAACAAGATACAGTCTTTTCCTTCATGAAATTAGCAAAGAATCAAAATACTAGGTATATAGTGTTACCTTTCAATGTCGTTCCCTCAGTATGCTGAAGGCCAGCGTTCTGGAGGTGAATCATCTGGATCCCAAATCCAGTTGTACGACATTGGAAAAGTTATGCAACTTCTTTGTCAGTCTCTCATCTGTAAATAGGTATGAGAGGATACCTACTTCATATTGGTATGGTTACAGTTAATGATATGACACACATAGAGCATTTAGCACTGTGTCTGGTACATAAGACATCAAAAAAAAAATGGTAGCTGCTATCAGCTACTGTTACAGTCTCATTCACTGCTGGTAGAAGTTTAATCTACAAATTTCAATAAAAGCAGAAGGCAATATGGCAATACTTAATCAAAAGCGTTAAAAATAGTCAAGTCTATTTTTAGGAAACCATTCCAAGAAAGTAATCTGTTGTGCACAAACATTATGTGCACATGATATGCACAAACACTATCTTTAGATGGTCATAAAGATAAAATGTTCCAAATGATCTAAATGTTCGATAATGGAGAAATGAATTTAACTTGATTACACGGCATCATTCTATGGTGGAGCACAACATGACTATGAAAATTATGCTTTTTGAGGAAGTTTTAATGACTGGCATACACTTATGAAATAACATGAAAGAAGCAGAATATGAAATTATATTTACAACACACCTCAATTATGTGAACATAGATATACATTAAAGACATAAATACAGAAAACTATGAAGGAAACAACATTTTAGTGGCTGTTGTTTCTGGGCAGTGAGATTATGGGTATTTTTAAAAATATGCTTTTCTGTGCTTACTTTTTCTATAGTGCAGCTGTGTCATTTTTTCCGCAATTAAGACGAAACCTGAATTCAGAAAAGAAGATTTGAGATGGCATAGTGGGACATGTCATTTGTTCCTCATAAAATTTAAAATGTTTTCAAAGCTCTCAGAGGAGAAACAAGAGGAAATAAATCTGTAAGAGACACAAACATAAATGCATTTATGTTTTGATCTTGACTGATGCTTATATGGGATAAACTTAATCTCCACCCACCGTCGAGTTTCTGTTTGCAACTACAGTCAATCAGTTGATTCACAATGTTTGTTTCGGGCCTTCTCTATGCCAGGCACTGGGCCCCGCAAGGGAGACCATGTTGAGCAAAGCAAGACCTGTCTTTACCCTCACTGAGGGGTCAGGGGAAGATATAGCAATTCCAGATCAAAGGCTCAACAAAGACACTCAGGCCCTCGTGTATTTAGAGATTTGTAAATTTGTTAGAGCTGTTCTTTAGTTAAAAAAAATATAAAGTGCTTTCCCTCCCCCCCCCCCCCATTATAAGGAATGTTTTCTAAAACCAAAAAGAAAAACAAGATGTCCAAAGTGTCTGAGATGCTGGCCTTGTAGATGTGGCTGGAGGAAAAGGTAGCCTGGGTCTCAGGGAGGGAGTTGATGTGTGAGGACACAGGGTTGCTCGCTGTGCTCCAGGTCACAGAGAATGCCATTGTTTGTTCTTGGAAACTGTTGCTTTTGTTCACCAACTCCCCCACCCTGCCCCAAAGGGAGCACATGAGCGATCGATCGCAGTCCTGGCTTACTGTTCCTTTGTAAAGCACCCTCATTCCTTCTTGTCAGCATTTCTACCATTTAGTGACCTTGATAAAGATAATTAAGCAAGCAATAAAAATGGCTCAGAAGAAAGCAGGTTCATATGAAGTTGTTTCCCAGTATGGAAGAATGAGCTCCTTTTTCACTCTGCCCCATAGTAAATACACACTCACATATCTGCCTTTATATTTGTACATGTGCACATACACATATATGCACATATAACAATGCAGACAGGCTTTTTAGAAATCAAAAGGCTGAAGCACATGGAGACATTTTTGTTCAGAGAGAAAATGCACTATGCTATTAGTACATGAAAAATAAAACAAGATTTATATACCCTGAGGAGGCCACAAAGCTTTTCTACAAATGTTATGATTATAATCCCAAGTAAAAACAGATTAGAAAGATTTGTTCGAAATAATAGTTCAGGTAACCACCATTCAACCACCTGCAGCTTCACCTTTTGGGAAAATAATCAAGAATGAGAAAATTCAAAAGTATAGCCAGGGTAGACACTTGACTAATGCAGCCTCCCCTTCCCCCACTAGGCCCCCACTCTTCTCACTCGGTACACGTTTCTGACAAACTACATTTAGCTATCAGCCTTCCAAGACCTCTGGAGATTAGACACAGGAGTCCTCCCAACTGCCTTGGTGTATTGATGGCAACATGAAATAACAATTAAAAGTAAGGGGGAAAAAATAAGAAAACCATAAAATGTATGTGCAAAGATTCAAGGAACAAAGTCGCCTGGTTTCATATACCGTAGAGAAATAGTCCTCAGCGAGCCCTGAAGAAATGGCTCCTTAAGTATGCTGTACAGGACACATTTTAACATGCATTGTGCTAAATGTTTCTTTTTTCAGTTTTTTAAAAGTAAACTCTATGCCTAACATGGGGATCAAACTCCAAGATCAAGAGTCGCATGCTATACCAACCAAGCCAGCCAGGCGCCCCACGGATTGTGCTCAGTCTTAAAGAAATGGTTACATTTTATTCTGTATACTCAGTTGAAGTTAGACTAGTGGGAAATTCATCTTAGTATATTGTCCATTTAAAAATATCTTAAAACAAACGAGTTTAAGGGAGCAAGCTTTGACTCAACCAAAACAAACAAACAAAAAAATCTCACTTAAAATAAAAAACAGAGAACTCATTTCCGGAGTTCACACACACATGAACACCCATATGCATATATTCCTATACAATAATTAGCTGCACTTCAGTAAAATGCTTTCTTTTGTGATTCAAGCTAGAGAAAAAAACAAAACAAAACACTGCTTTGGTTTAGAAAAAAAGATTTTTGAAAACATCCGCAGGGAACAAGCAATACATTTCTTTAAACTCCGGATATCAATGTAATTACTTCAAAAGGCAGATCAATGTGGCTCGACTTTTGAATATCTAATATAACTACCACCCATTCCTCCCAGAAGAGATTCATTTTCATTGCATTCTATAAAATACATTTCTTTCCCCCATTCTACAAAGCTCAAACTGCTTTCCAAATATTCTATTACACATAGGGCTGAATCTGCCACTCTGATTTTTTTCTTGCAGTGATGGTAACATAGGAAAAATTCCTCTGGAGATTTTATAGTGAAGCCTATAACCCTTGATCTTCAAGATACAAGCTATAGGAAGCTGAAAAAAAAGTTTCTGAACATCAAACACTTGTCAACTGGGGTTTCTTACCCCTGGACAGATTTAGAGCAATCTAAATCTATTTCTCAGAGTTTTGCATAAAGACCAACTCGAGTGTATCTTAGGAGAACAGACTCAGGCTCCTACTTCATCCCTGCTGTTCTGATGCCATAATTGTAAAGTGTGGCGGTGTGGATTCTAGGAATGTGGATTTTAACTGGTACTCCTCGTGGTTGGTGACTTACTCTTTAAGAAGCCCTGTTATCCCCAAAGCTATTTGAACAGGCTTTCCATTCCTCTTTTACTGGTTCTTCATCTGTTCTCTTTATCAAACACACTGGGATTTTAACACAAGATACATATCTGTTTTCAAGTTTAAAATGATACCCTCCTTTAGTTTTGACCTTGCTAAACCAAAGGTATTCATCCATTTGATAGCTTTGTTGGTCTTGACTACACCACCTAGTGTGAAGAGAGGTAATTGCAGGTTCTTTTGAAAACCCTAAATGATTTGAATGCTTGTTTGTATGACTCTAGATAGAGATTTAGCAACCAGAATTTTCCAGCCAATATTTCAATGAGATATGGCCTCCCTATAATTTCTCTAAGGCAGCATTAAATCTTAAGCATTTAGCAGCTATATATGGAATCAAATATTTAAAATTATTCATTATTGCTGGAACAAGTATTTTGTTTAGGGTGAAATTTCATAAATACTTAGACTGGCATTCCATCATTTTGTATATGATACATGTATATTTATGGTACATTGGCACCTTTGTATAGTCTGCATTTTCAACACATGTACAATTTTGAGTATTTCAGATTCAGGGCAGAGTGTCAGTTAACCTTCTGAATTATTACCAAAGTTGACATTTGAGTCTCTGCATTTGAGATAAGATTGGTGGTCAAAAAAAACCCCTAAGTATTTTGGGGGGTTTGCAATATTTGCTTTGCACTTGGTCAGCATTATAATTCCCAGCTTTCATGTTGTTCCTTCCCCTTGGTGACAATTTGTTGGGTAATGTGGCACACTCTGGTTTTTAAGAACAAGCTGCCTTTAAAAGGGATAAAGGAAAATTACTGCTTTAAAAAGCTTACTTGACAAATGACACCAGGCAGAAAGCTTAATTTTGTGCTGAATATGAAGCCACTAACATAAATGGATAGTATACCATTTCCTGTACTAAGATTTCATGAATAAAATAGGAGAAGCTAAGTTCTGTCCTCATTCCACCCAAAACTGTAAATCAGAAGTGCATTTTTGTACATATTCCCCAAACTATGCCTTAATTTAAAAAAATAGAAAAATATGATAAATGTGATGTTATAAACAAATATATATCATACACATGATATTAGAAATAAAATTGATACTATAAAGAAAGAAGAACCCCCCCCCCTCCTTTCTTCCTTCCTATTTGTGAGGCATAATCATATCTCAGGTTGTCTCAATTAATTGCTGCCCAGAGCCTGACTGTGGTCACAGATGGATGCATTGCAAAATACTTTGCAATCCATTTACACATGCCTCAAAAGGGGAAAACGTTATTCACTGAATTAAAAGGACTGCCTATGAAAGCAGAGCAGAATCCTTAGTAGTGGAAAGGGTGAGGTGAACAGCCATGCAACAGAATGTACTTGCAATGTGTCTGTTGCTTCTGGCTGTGCTATAGTAAGAGCATAGCCCACTCCAACAAAAATTGTCTCTCTATGCCATGACATCTGCATCTGTGCTGTCTGCCACCTTAGCAAAAGGACTGGTTAGAATAAGTCACTCTGCATCTTTCAAAATGTGTGTCTACAGAACTCTACTTACTCCGAGGGTTTAAAAGTATACTTAACAAAATGGCATCATGGTCAAATAACTCTTGGAACCATTGTATTCAACAATGATTCTTCAATTCTTAGTGTAGGATATTTCAGAATATCTAATTTCACGTATCTTTCTTTTCATTGAGTAACTCATGAAACAAGTATTTCTAGGAATTTGCTTTAGGAAATGTTGGCTTCATAGGTTATTTTAACTCAGAAGTATGCACATATATGTTGTATATGCGTATATTAAACACAAATTCAGAAAAAAATTGGGCCATTGTTCTTTGTGCTCTGTAATTTACCACATAGTTTACTGTTAATTTGGTAATAGTGCTTTAAAAAATATTTTAGGGGCGCCTGGGTGGCTCAGTTGGTCAAAGTCATCCGACTTTGGCTCAGATCGTGATCTCACGGTTCGCGGGTTTGAGCCCCACATCGGGCTGTGCTGACAGCTCAGAGCCTGGAGCCTGCTTTAGACGTGTCTCCCTCTCTCTGCTCTTCCCCTGCTTGCGCTCTGTCTCTCTCTCAAAAATAAACATTACAAAAACTTTAAAAAATTGTAAACTATCCATTGTAAAACCGAAATAATCATTCCATGGTGAAATCTAGAGTTTGGAATTGCTACACAGAATATGGGCTTTGTCCTTAAGACAAAGCTTGGTGGGAACAGAAGCAGACATGGAAGAGATAGCTTCAGTATAATACAAAGATGTGTTTGAGTTACTGCTACAGAATGCTCTGGGAGACCATAAAAATAGAAATTGCTCATTTGTTGGGCATATTTCCTTTGACGGAAAATAGGTCTTGGAGGAGACAATGCTTGAGCTGAATACTGAAGAACAAATAGGGATAAGTGTTTCAAAGAACTGGAATGAGGTGGGGTCTGTGCTCCAGGCAAAGGGATAGCCCCAGGCATAGAAGAGCTTATCCTATAATACGTGGGAAGTTCTGTTTTATGACAAAGGGAAAGGCAAAGATGAAACTGTAGGTAGGAAGGCACCAGGTCATGGAAGGAGTCTGGACACAGTGGTTCTCAAACATGTTGATACATCAGAACCAACTGATCAGTATACATATATACATCAGAATATTTACTGAAAATATTGTCACCACCACCACCTCGTCCACTCTGTTACTACCACTGCTATACTCTTCCATTTTCTAAGCATTGAAGCATTTCATTTACACAATACTATGCAATTCGTAATACAACCCTATATGAGGAAATATTTTTATCTCCATTTTTTCACTTACAGATAAATGAAGATCAGAATGATTAAGGAATCTGCCCAAGGTGATGGCAGCACGCAAGATTTGAACTCAAGTATTCTAGTATCCTAGTGGAGATGACAGAGTATTCAAAATTACTTTTTTTTTTTTTGGTTCTTGCAGTAACGTCATTTCAGAAATTAGTGATTTCTTTGAGTATTCAAGACACTTCCTTTCTCTTACCTGATTTTTTTGTAAGCTACCTCCACCCTTTTTATATTTACTCATCCTCTAATAAATAGTGACTTGGTGGTTGTTGACACAGTAACTGTGGAATGCCCATGACCCTATTCTGCATCTATATAGTTCCAACATTTCCTATAATTTTAAGGCAGACTTTTTAGGCTTTAGTGAGCTTTCATTTAGAGCACTTCTACAGGTTTCCTGATTTCCTGATACTCTGAGCAAATGAAGAAAGTTAAAAACCTATAATCCCTAGGATGTCCTGTTTCCCATGTCCTCTGCAGTTTCTCTCGCACTTCAGTAACTGGACAAGCCCCGAATGCAATGCGCTCTAGTTGCCCTGGGGGTCACAGTTTGTGACTACATGGAGAAAGGAGAGATACTCTGGGGAATGGCTAACCAGAATCCTGATTGCCTTAAAAACCTCTACGCAGACATTTAGCATTAGAAAAGCAGCTGCATGGCAAAGAGTCTGAATCAGGAGGATGAAATTAGGAAAGGATGAAGGATATCTGTCGATATTTTAGAATGAAAGCCTCCATTATTTTCAGAGGTAAAGCACCAACTAGTCACTTGCTTTTGTCTATCATTTGACTTTGACTTTGAGTTAGAGAAATCTCTCCAGGATTCTGGCAATAGTCCTTTAAAAAATTGCATCATGACTATCATTAAAAAAGAAAAGCTTTCTATGTATTTTTGTGGAAAATAGGAGAAGCTGTGTCAGGCTGTTAACCAGATATGAGTTTTAACCAATTATTTTGAAAATTCGTAACAAATAATGAAATCTTGGAGTTATTTATCTCCACAGAAATGAGGACAGCTATTTATTTGATAATTTCCACATGAAAAGCTTAATTTTTAGAAGCATATTATGAGTGCACAGAGTACTTTATTCCAATGTTTATATTCACTTGGACCTTGTAGGACAATTTTAAAGTTACTATTAATAGCTACATTTGATGGATTGAACAACTGTTTTTTCCAGGTAAGGCTGTAAGTTTCAGGAAAATTCTTTAGAATAGTTTGTGAGTGGGTGGAGGGTTTATATTAGGAAATATTGGTTAAATTAGCAGATAAACTCCATGTCTAAATCAACACTGCTGGATCAAAAATGAACCCATTGTCATCCAGTTTCTATCCATAACTATGTCAGAGACTCTAGGAGATGAAGAGGGTGGCATTTCTGGTTTGAGCTGGAAAAATAACCAGGATGAAGTATCCAATGCAATGTTCTTTAATAACAATCTCATTTTTCAAGGTCATCGTGTTCAGGGTCATCTTTAAGCTATTGTTTTATTTCCGTAAGGTCTCTAGCTCTTCCTTAACTCCAGTTTTAAAAAAACAAGTTTGTCTTTAAAACGACAGCATTGACGTAAGCTGTAGCCACTGGAGTGCCTAAGGGTGAATATCAGCTTGCCATTCCCTGGAGGTGAATACATACATATATTTTAAGTTTTCAGGTTTAATCATCATGCCTCTTCCCTTATTCATTACATGAATAAAATGTCACCTTATTTATAAGATCATATATATTAAAGTATTTTAATCTAACACAAATGAGTCTTTATTAATGAAATGATCTTTCAACCTACATAGATCTTATCCAGTTCTTTTTAAGAAATGTGCAAATTAGACATTATTATTATCCTTACTTTATAGGTGAGGAAATTGAGGACCAGCATATCCCAGTCCATTGGATGGTGGAACACAGGAGGTAAATCCTATTCCTGTGATGTGACCAGAGGTCCTTGGGATGATAGTCCAGGGCTCTTTCTACCATTGCAATGATCTCTGAATATAGACTGTGTTAGAATTTTTCTCTTCTGAACTGAAAAGCCTCCTCTGTCATAGATTATACAGTAACAGCCTAGAAAATATCACTTTATTTAAAAAGTTTATAAAATCTGCCTAACAATATTACAGCAAGTTTGTTTAATATATAAGAGGGGAAAGTGGGGTTTTTTTTGTTGTTAAGTTTATTTTGAGATAGAGTGAGCGCACATGGGAGAGGCAGAGAGAGAGAGAGAGAGAGAGAGAGAGAGAGAGAGAATACCAAGCAGGCTCCACACAGAGCCCAAAGCAGGGCTGGAACTCACAAGCCATGAGATTATGACCTGAGCCAAAACCAAGAGTCAGATGCTTAACTGACTGAGCCACCCAGGCACCCTGGTGGAAAAGTGCTTTAATGCCAATGTGGAGGCCCGTTTAGGCCCCCCGGAATTAATATAAAGATTATTTTAAAGCAAAGACATTTGGGATTTAACAGGTGCAGCAAAAAGCCTTCCTTTACAGAAACTTCTGGGAGTGGGGCTGCCACGAGTCCAATCTTCAGGGGATTTTTATGTCTGAGAAGAAAAAAAGCTAAGACGAAGTCTGACCTGAATAAACATTATCACAGACTTTCTTATTTCTTCTCCTAGAAATCCATTTGTTCCTCTCATAGAAGCCTTTTCTTCTCCTTCCCCTCTTCAGTTAGGTATATAAACTCCCATTTTTATTTATTTATTTATTTTTTTAAATTTTTTTTTTTAATGTTTTTATTTATTTTTGAGACAGAGAGAGGCAGAGCATGAGCAGGGGAGGGGCAGAGAGAGAGGGAGACACAGAATCTGAAGCAGGCTCCAGGCTCTGCACTGTCAGCACAGAGCCCGACGCAGGGCTCGAACTCACCAAGTGTGAGATCATGACCTGAGCCGAAGCCGGACGCTTAACCGATTGAGCCACCCAGGCGCCCCTAAACTCCCATGTTTATATGCCTATAAGATATATATAGGTATATAGGTATATATGTATTTCAGAAAGCCACTTCTTTTTTATATATAAGTTTTGGTTGTTCCCCTGATAACCTATAAGTTTACATTTAATTTGCAGACCTCTAAAACATGAACCTAAGAGGGTAGAGTAAAAATGTTGCCTCTCTTACACCATTACCCCAAATCAGATATTTTTAATTTTTTACTGTAATAAAAACATGTAACATAAATTAGATTATCTTTTTATATATTTGAATCCAGGCTCTTTTATTGACATATTTTGTAGTAATTGCAACAAATCTATACCTTTTTCATAGATAATCATTTTATTAGGTACGGTTTATTGGGTACTATGCAGTGCCATAAGTGGAATAAGTTATTTCATGTTTAGCTCATTCAATTTTCTCGTATGTTTAAGGTAGATGTCAGTATTTTGTATACTGCTACTGAGAAATTTGAAAATCGGAATGATTAACCAGCTTGGCAAATTTAATACACCTAATTGGCAGTGAGGATGGGTGCCTTGCTTTTCTTTTATCAATTTAATGACAATACATGTTTCAGTCAAGGGGTCCTTCTATATAGTACATCTAACAACATTTCTTGGACCATTAGTTCCCTTCCAGGCTTCAATAAATAACAGAATTAGGAAGTGTTTTGAATGTTGCTTTTCCCACTATTTGGTTGCTTCTTTAGGATAGATTCTCAGAACGTAGTTCTTATAGTCAAACATTATGGATAATTTTGTGGCTCATGATACATATTACCAAATTACTTTGCAAAACCATTTTTTTTTTAGTCTGTACTGTAGTCACTCTTGAATCTAAGTTATGCTTTGCTATTATCCCACCTTTCTCTGGAAGTCCTTTTTGAGTGTTACAGCTATGAAACAAATTGTAAGTATCCAGGGAGAGGTTTTAAAAACCACTTCACAGATAGCTCCCTAATGGCATGGGACCAATGAAATATAGGCTACACCATTGGCCCTCGGGAAGGTAATCATGAACCAGTGGTGCATTTAAAAACAGATAGGATGCCCAAATGCATAGGCTAAGATAATGTAATTCTCCCATCTTAACCCTCCCCTGTTGGATTCATGCTTTGGTTTTATAAACCAAAAAGGCAAAAATTTGAAAATGATTCCATCAAGGAATCAGAAAGTAAAGCCCATGAATCAAGATCTGAAGAGGTGAAAGGATTCAGTTGGAAAGAATCCCTGCCACCTTCAGGGCAGATGAGAAAGACCAGCTCCCCCAAATGTAGGATATGGTAAAAAAGGGCACAAGTTTTGAGTCAGAGCAACCTGTGAGGCTCAACTCTTTTACCTACTTGCTGTGTGACCATGGGTAAATACTGATCTTCTTGGGTCTCAGTTTCCTTATCTATAACATGGGGATAATAGCCTTTTCAAAGAATTGCTGGAGGGAATGAGATAATACAGTAACATAATCCACATAAGAAAGATACCAAATGCTGCTTCTCTGCCTGGAGGGGGTGGGGGAGTGGTGGAGGAGAATGGGACTCAGGAGAGGAAAAAAGGAAGCTTCCATTTTAACCGGAATATTTTGTTTCTTTTATACAAAGGTACAAAGATCTGGAGCAAGTAGGACGAAATATTGACTCTTGTTAATCTGGAGGCAGTGCTTGTTAAATTATTTGCTGCATTTTTTCTGCTTTTATATTTAAGTTTTTAATTAAACTCTTCTCGTGTTTGGCATATAGGGAACACTCATGGATTCAGAAGCTTTCCCACACCCTTTGTCAGAAGCTGGCGTCTTTACTCTGATAAAGAGTCTTTACTCTGATAAAGAGTAAAGTGGGACCCAAGGAAACAAATTCTGGCTTGTAAACCTGAGCCCAAGTGGAATGTGCCTCTGGGGAACTGCGCACCCACCTTTTGTAATGAAGGTCAGCACATCAAGTTCACCCTCCGCTGTGCAGACTGAAAAAACCCAAGTGTCCCTGCACCACCTTCTTCAGCTTTCCTACTCAGTGCAGAGATGGTGGTGTTTTATGTGATCTATAGTCTACAGCTGGATTCCATTTTCCATATGGGGTTTTCTATCAAGGAAAGCTGTTTACATTATAATTTACTGCAGCATGCAACTCCTGCCAATGTATTGTTACCATGATTTCCATATTGGAGCCCTCCCTACCCCACAGCGATGTTTATTTAGTCTATACAGTTCGTTTAGAGTGTCCTCATGGAAACTCTGGATTTAGGGTTATGAAAGTAACTGTTACAGAGCTCCTGAATGTGGTGGACCCCTCTTGAAAGCTGTCTTTCCTGAAGCTTATTACAAACCAGATGATCACCACCTACAGCAGGGTGAGCTTAGTGATGACCTCACGCTATCTTTATGTTGCAACAAATATTCACATAACACATAACACACAACACACGGTTCATCAACTCAGAGGGTTTTCAGCCGCTGAAAACAACACTGGGCTCTTCGGTGGGTTAGTTGTTCTTTTTTGATCTCTGAGCTTCCCACCTTTGTTCCCTCCCATTCTCCCCTCACCTTGACTCTGAGAAAGGAAAAGGGAGCGTTCTGAAGATAGAAATTAGATTAATTAAGCCCAACTTAGTATGCAGTGATGGGTTCTTGTGTCTTCTATTCTATGGAAAAAGACTCATTGTTCACGCAGGCTGAGCTTTGAGAGCAGTGTTCTTCCACTGCCAGAGAAAGAGGAAAATAGTTCCTTTTCTCTCTTTCCTTCTTTCTTGGCAGAATTGATGCAGGGGCCACGTGGCTGTCAGCTCACTCAGGGATATGCACAGAGGAATTTCAGAATGTTTTAGATGTTATAAAATTTCAAGTTAACAGCTGACAGAGGTTGTTACGGAAATTAGACAGTCTTTCACATCATTTATCAGAGTGCTTACAATTCCCGTTTCAAGGCAGGTGAAATAATAAGGGATATTTGGAACTGAATCATATTCAGTGCTTGAAAGAGAAAGAAAATCTGCATCCAAATTATTTGAATAAATGCAAGAAGCGAAACTGCCTGGGCAGATATGCTGCCACCACTGTTTTAACACGATAACTAGCAGCAGCCACGGGAGAAGGCGAGGAGAGACGATGCTCGTTAGCATTAAACAAAACCTTAGTCCTGAGTCCGTATGCCATCCATGCTGCTTGAAACCAGAGGTCAGAAAACAATCCACAGTCTGAAATGTGACAGCGAAGTGTCTGGCTTCCTTCAAGACGGAAGAGAAAATGCTGCTCTCTTGCTTGAAAGGGATTCCCTTGGTGTTCTAAAATAATAAAATGGCAATAGGCTTTTAAGCCAAAAAGCAAACTCCCCCAAGTAATTGTAGAGCATAAAGGATAACTGGAAGATATGTTGTAGGAAATCAAGGGAAGGAAAAGATATTTCATCAGTTTAAGTTAATGTGAATGGCCACACTTTTATATTGGGTTATGGGAATGCAGCTCAGCTGGGTGGAAGGAAAACACCTAAAAACCCAAGTCCTGTCAATTTCACAGAGTGTTCCAACAGGGATTCTGCTAAGATTTAGTATAGTACTTAGTGCCCTTTGTGGGAACATCAGTACAAATATTCATACAGTAATTTGACAAATTATGTGGGTAAATGATATACAACCAAAATAAAACAAAAAAGTCTAGTCAAGTTCAAACCCTGTTACCATCAGAAAACCCAGCGCAGAGCAAATATTTTCACCTGATAATTTAAACAACGTGATAATTTAACCAACATACGCAGTGGGAGAGTGGTTTGTCCTCGAACGTGGCTGTTTTAGAAAGACGTCCACTTTTAAGGATGGCGTTGAATTAAGACAGCAAATTAGAGAAGACGAAAGAATGATCATAAAACCAAAATTCAGAGGGAAATGCCACCTTGCCTCTCTTCTTCCCTCAGCAAAACTCATACTGCATATATCCTCCTTGTCCAGGAGGGGAAAGTATGTCTTTCTCTACCTCAATTCTTCCTAGAAAACAATGTTAAGGTGGATCTGGATGTGACAAATATTTCCATTCTGGTGAATCTTACAGGTAAATATCATGAGAGTGAGTCAGGTGTTCTGTTCATAAAATTATGGTGAAATACATATAGCATAAAATATACCTTTTTAACCCTGTTTAGGTGTACAGTTCAGTGGCTTTAAGAACACTCATATTGCTTTGCAACCATCACCACCATTCATCACTAGAACGTTCTTCATCTTGCAAAACTGAAATCCTATACCCATTAAATGCTAACTCCCCCGTTCTCCCCTCCCCCAGCCCCTGGCAACTACCACTTTACTTTCTGTCTCTGAATTCAACTACTCTAAGCACGTCATATAGTATTCGTCCTTTTGTGATCTGGCACTTATATTGAAAGTTCATAATGAAATAGGAAAAGCATATCTAGGTAACAGTAAGGAGAGATGAAACTAAAGAGTATATAGTAGGATTTATCAAGCATGGAACGAGGCAGGGCGTTAACATAAACAAAGTGGCAAGTAGATAAGGGAGAAATGCCTGGCAAGTACCTAAGTGTTTCAACTCCTTAGCTCAAAAGAAGTCCCAAATAAGTAGACTGCATAAGGAACTCAGCTACTCTGTGGCAGAGCTTGGTTTGAGTCTAGCTTTTTCTGACCCTAAAGTTCCACTGCATTGATATTTTTATTTTATGAACCAATTTCCTCTAGGGGGGTTACTCATCTTTTACAACATTAAGAAATTCCCCAGGGATAAGGAACACGTCCCTTTCTCACTGTTCTCTCATGCAAGCATTGGTCACCTATCAATTAATTTTAAAATGTCAGACTTCTGAGACCTTGAACCCTAAGTGTCTTCTATTATCTTACCCTTTGTCTCAAACACTATAACTTAAGAGTGGCTGTTTACCTAGAGCTTGGATCCCCTTGAGTTCTCAGGATCTTGACAGTCATTGTCACTTGGGTTTATCCCATTTCGTAAGATTCTTTCAAGGGGCCTGAGGGAAGGCAAAGGTCATCAGAGGTCACTCCCACACTAGAAGTGAGAAGTGAGGAGAAACTTCTAAACTGGAGATTTGTAGAATCAGCAAAAGGATTAGTTGGGACAAACAAGTTTTGTTTGTTTGTTTTAATGTTTTTTAAAATTAATGTCAATTGTTTAATGTGTATTTATTTTTGAGAGAGAGAGACAGAGAGAGAGAGAGACAGCATAAATGTGGGAGGGGCAGAGAGAGAAAGGGAGACACAGAATCAGAAGCAGTCTCCAGGCTCGAGCTGTCAGCACAGAGCCTGATGCAGGGCTGGAACTAAAGGCCATGATGATCATGACCTGAGCTGAAGTTGGATGCTTAACCAACTGAGCCACCCTGGTGCTCCTTGTTTATTTGTTTTTTAATAAGCACAGGTCTAGCCAAAAACCAGGCAACAAAAGAAACATTAATTTTGGTGTACTTCCAGGGTTAACGGACAGCATACCTGGTCACTAGCATGTTGGAACAGTGGGAATGTCTCATGGATTCTGCCGTTCCCACCCCCCCAACCTGACTCAGCTCTGATGCCGTCAGCACAGGACTCTAGGCATCTAGACTCTGTATTGGGTTCCCTCCTTGCAAGGGCTGCAAGTCACACTGAAAGTCACAGAGTTCTTATATTCTGCTGCATTTTTAACACTCTAACTGTTGGTGTTCTTGTTTGCTCTCGACAAGTCTGTGCTGTTGCTGGAGAAGCAATGTTCTCAATTTGTAAATCTGTTTAAAAACAGCAGGCAATAGACCATCCTTATTGCTGATGCTGGCAGTGTTGGGGGGAGTTTTATAGTTCTGCCAAGATGGAGTGACATCCCACCCAGTGCTCCTCCCTGAACAGGCACAGGGTGAGGCCTCGGTAAGCCACAGCCGCTGTGGGTGTTCAGCCCCTGGAGCATGCTGGGGAGTTCCCATACAGGAACATGGAGCAAGGGCGACATTTATGTCTATGTTCTCTTAATAAATGTCATCACGGAACCTATTGACATTAGCTAGGCACTGCAGGGGGCTTATCCAGCTCATGTCCTCAGCATTCTTTGGTGTCCTCCTGACACTCCCCATGACTCAGACCCCAGATCCACTACCTTCAGCTTGGCCTCCAGGAAAGTGAGTTTCCAGCACAGTTTAGAAAGAGGAAAAGAAATAAGAAGGTCTTCATTTTTTTCAGGTCATCCTGAAGCACGACTCTGAGGCAAGAACTTAGGTGCTGGTGGCTTATTGGGAAGAGATCCCAGGAAGCAGAAGCAGGGAGTGAAGTGAGACAGAGAAGGAAAAAGCCAACACAGGACGCATGGATGAGGAGGCTGTAGGATATAGTGGGGACTCAGTCCTTCTAGGGACTCGGAGAAACTGTGGAACGTGCCTCAGAACTCTCCCACCCAAGCATGGCGAGGCTGGGAATTTACCCAGGGTCCTCTCCAGGGATCAACTTTCCCACGCCCTGGTTGTACCTATGTGCAACCTGTATTGTTGAGGCCCCAGGCAGATTGTCACACTGTGTGGAAGAAAGGAGTGAAGGTAGAGAAAGCTCAAAGCCACAAAGCCCAGGTCTTTGGCCATGAATCTGGGCCAGAGCCCAGCAGCTGACAGCTTGCCCTTACTTAGTATAAGAAAACGGCCAAGTCCTACTCACATTCTGATTTTAAAATAGGACACAGGGCACCTGGGTGGCTTAGTTGGTTAAGCATCTGATTGTTGATTTTTGGCGCAGGTCATGATCTCATGGTTCATGAGATCGAGCCCCATGTCCGGCTCTACACTGACAACACGGAGTTTGCTTAGGATTCTCTCTCTCCCTCTCTCTGCCTCTCCTCTGGTTTCTCTCTCTTTTTTTCTCTCTCAAAATGAATAAACATTAAATAAATAAATAAATAAATAAATAAATAAATAAATAAATAAAATGTGACACACTCACCCCTCCAAGATCCTCAGAATTATTTGGTCCCACCATTCGCTGAGATAGTAATAGATCTGGTTTCTCATAATCCTTTGCCTGTGGTAGCAGTAGTGGCAATGGCAATAAAAAGTCACAAAAGTCATGGCAACTGGGCTGAAGCCAGGCTCCTCAAAACCATTACAAACTGCCTACTTTCGAGGCGGCTTCCAACAAATGTATTTTCTGGTGGCCACTAAGAGGGGCACAGGTGTGAACATTTAGAGTAAATAAGTAGGCATGAATACTTAGGAGATTTCCCTAGTGGGACCGAGGACACCAAGCCAGGGAAAAGGGACTTTGCTGACTTGTGGAAAAGGATCTTAAAGTGACCAGTATGTTTATTCAGTTGCTTAAGAGGTGATGAAAACTCACAGTTACCTGGAGTTCTCTGGCTCCCCTAAAATCCAAACGGGATTAACAGAAGTTGGAGATCATCTCTGAGTATTTTTTGTTGGCCGATGAAAAACTTACTTCATTGATACAAACAGTTGCAATGATGATGCAAGTGTTTCTGGGTCCTGGCAATCCTGAAAAGACCCAGAGGCACCTGTGAATCATTTGATTAACATTACACATCTGTCTTCTCCTCCATCAGCCTAGGGCGCATTTGCCATCTTATATCTCATTCATGGTTTCTTGGCTAGTTTTTCTTGAGCCCTATGCTATGCTGCTAAGGCTGGCATGATTCCTGAGCCCGAAAAAGCAGCTGACAAATCCACTAAGGTAAGGTGCCATCCATGCCGAAAACTGCCAAGTGGGAACTCTCTCACCATTTATGATTCATTCAACTCTGCTTTGACCAAAATGCTGTGTCACAGGTTAGCAGAGGATATGATGGGGAAAGACAGGCAGGGAACTTGCCCTTTCTGCACTGTCCTGTGTTTGGGGAGGTGGGAGTGGGAGTGTCCTAGGGGTAGATTAACTGTGTGGTGGTCTTGGGAGCTCAGGGTAGGCTTGGTAAAATGATGAGAATCTGGTGGCTTTGGATAAAGCCTTGGGATACTATGATGAAGATTCTTAGACCTGAAGGGAGGGCAAAGGTCATCAAAGGTCATTCCAACACACTAGATGTGAGGAGGGAGGAGAAAGAGTGAACAATTTTGTTCTTTTGGTGCTTTGAGTTTAGGGTCAAGCATAGCAAGGAATCTAATCAGAGTTTGGGTTTTGGCTGTCATGTGCTCAGAGATATTAAAATCCTTTTTATATTTAAATTTTATTTTAGCAGGAGCTTGGGTCTATTCTGGAAGCGAAGGTTTGGGGCAGGCAAGAACAAAGTGTGAGGGGGAACTAAACACAATGGAATTCTGGCAAGAAGCTGCCTCTACTCCCATCAGAGCAGCAAAAGCAATTTTGGAAGTGGAGGGTTACGAGTTGGAGATGGCGGCCACATGAGGCATTTTCTCTTCATCTGCATGATCTCTTGCACTCTGGATTGTTCTTTGAGAGCACTAGCACCTATATTAAGTATTTCAACGCCATAGGCAGGACAGCATGGCGGTGTTCCCTATCAGGAACAGGGACATAGACTTGAGAGTGCTTTCAGTTACTTGCTTTGAGTGAAAAAGTTCTAAGTGCCAGAGTAGGACACAGAACCAGGTCTCAGATCTCAGGGTGTTGTGCTTTCTGCCAAGCAATTAAGACGTTTTGTCTCCTGTGTGTTTCAGCCGTGCCTTATATTTGTGTACACCCATCTCTCTCTCTTTCCCTATCTCATTTTCTCCTTCTTTTTAAAAAAATTTTTAATGTTTATTTACTTTTGAGAGAGACAGAGCACAAACCAGAGAGGGGAAGAGAGAGAGACACACAGAATCTGAAGCAGGCTCCAGGCTCTGAACTGTCAGCACAGACCCTGACGCGGGTCTCGAATTCACAAACCATGAGATCGTGACCTGAGCCGAAGTCAGATGGTTAACCGACCGAGCCACCGAGGCACCCCTCATTTTTTCTTTCTATCCATCCTCTTGTCTACCTACTTATCTACCTACCTACTTACCTACCTACCTATCTCTATCCATTTAGAAAGGGCCTACCAGGCAAGTTAGTCTTTCAAACAAGGGATAAAACTGACTGCTGAACAATAGCTATATTGCTATTGCTGGTAAAACATTTCTTTAATTTGAGCTAAATTCAGAATTTGTTAATAATTTACCCAAAGCAGGGGCGCCTGGGTGGCTCAGCCGGTTGGGTGTCTGACTTTGGTTCAGGTCATGATCTCATGGTTTGTGGGTTCGAGCCTCACATAGGGCTCTGTGCTGGCTGCTCAGAGCTTGGAGCCTGCTTTGGATACTGTGTCTCCCTTGCTCCCTGCCCCTCCTCCACTCTCTCTCTCTCTCTCTCTCAAAAATAAATAAACATTAAAAAACATAATTTACCCAAAGCATAATATGAGCTATCTGTCAAGATGGAAATAATTAGTGATAATCCAGTAAAAGGGGACAGTTTTAATTTATTAAAAAAATCATTTAAGAACTTTAGACATTAACAAACCAATGCAATCAATGTTTGTTGCTGTGTGTAAACAATTAACGTACTAAGTACTCTGTCCATTAAAGGCAGTTTATTTCTGTCTCCATTTGGAAACACTTTGTTGGTTATTCGTTTGAGTAACTCTGTGTATTAGAATATGATGTTATTAAGTGAAAATGAACTTGAGAAGATAGGCTATTGTTAGAAATTGTTATTCTATCATGGAATTAAGCCAGACTCCAGCCTTTATTATCAGAAAGCAGAGAAGAATGAGGCCAGGAAATAACACCATTTGGTCTCCCAGGAAGGCATAAGATCCTCTGTATTAACCCACTCCATCCCATGTCACAAGAATTCTAATGTGAATGGATCTGTGTATAAGGATATGTAATGACTCCCAGCACTTTGATGTAGAGAATTTTGAGAAACAAGGAAAGAGGTTTTGATTCCAGGTCAGAATGGAAAGTTTTCCATTTTTCTTTTCCCTTTCTGCAAATTTGCTCTCCTTTCTCCTGGCACTACTTCTGTAAGAGGGGTAAGGGGCTGCCTCCTCCTTCTACCTCCAGGAACATGTTGTTCAGATTCAGATTCCACCTTCCTCTTCCTTGTTTTTCTTTGGCATGATTTCCCTTGGAATGGCTTTACCTGACCCTTTGAGTGGTAATACTTAGAGGGCCAGAATACGGCCTGGACTGAAGGGAAATACATAGAGGAAGTGTCTTTGTCAGCTTTGCCTCTCGCTCTCATAGCTGCCACGTTTAAGTAAGAGAGTCACTGAGCCTCCATTAAGGGTTTGATCTTAGGTCTGGGCCCAAAGTCCCACTAGGCGACATTTTGCCTAGGCTTATGCTGCGTGTGTTGATCTATGCTCCATTAAGCATCTAGTGGTATATAACAAATTATCCTAAAACTTAGTGGCTTAAAATGTTAAACATTTATTGTGTCACACAGGTTTTGTGTCAAAATCTAAGATTTCTAGTTTGGATCTCTCATGAGGTGGCAGTCCTAATGTTGGCTAGGGCTGCAATCATCTGAAGGTGGGACTGGGGCTAGAAGATGAATTCCAAGATGGCCTTTTCAGATGGCTGGCGGTTAAGAGGAAGTCTGTCTCAGTTGTTGCTAGCTGTTGGCAGGAGTCTTAAATCCTTATCACCTCAGCCTCTTTACATGGCTATTTGAGTGTCTTCCTGACAGGAAGCTGACATTCCTTCAGAGTAAGTGATTCAAGAGAGAAGAGAGAGTGAGCAAGGAGGAAGTTGCAATGTCTCTTATGGCCTAGTCTCAGAAGCCATACACCATTGCATCGCTTTGCTAGAACTTCCACACTCGAGGGTAAGGGAATTAGGCTCTACCTTTTGAAGGGAGGAGCATCAGGTAATTGGTGGACATATTTTGAAACCACCACACAACCCAAAGACTGCTAATGCTCACTAGTCTCTGTGTCTCCTTTTGTGTTGGGCATGCAGCTAAATTTTATACCCTTACTCCTTTTTGTCACCTTTGTTTTTGGAGTCAGACCCTCACCTCCATGACTGAAATCGAGTCCACGGATGTCAGCAGAAGTGATGCATGCTTCTTCCTGGCCTGTCCTCTCAGAAACCCATGTTGCTTTCCATTCCTTCTTCTCTTTCCATAGTGACCTACAAGGAATGTTGAAGATGTTGCCTCATGCTCCTAGCATCACAGGCTGAAAGGATCCTTGGTGTGACAGGGGGAATGGCTCTGTTGTGTGCAGTGGTCTGCGATCTGGTGAAGTCATACACTTTTATCATTTTAGATGCAGATTTCTGGGCTTTTTTTTTTTTTATTTTTTTTAATGTTTATTTATTTTTGAGAGAGTCAGAGACAGAATGCGACTGGGTTAGGGTCAGAGAGAGAGGGAGACACAGAATCCGACGCAGGCTCCAGGCTCTGAGCTGTCAGCACAGAGCCCGACGTGGGGCTCGAACTCATGAGCTATAAGATCATGACCTGAGCCGAAGTCGGACGCTCAACCAACTGAGCCACCCAGGCACCCCTGGGCTTATTTCTTATAGCAGCTAAATTTATTTACTCTAATAGGCTATGTTCAACAGAGACTTAAGGAAATTATGTAGGATATGAGTATGAGTGTAGGATAACTATGCAATTTTTTATGTATTACCATGAAAAATTTTTGGAAAAATGTAGATTATAGTGTTGGTGGTAATTTGGGGATAGTGTTTACTTCTTTTTAATACTTACTTTTGGGGTATTTTCCAAATATCCTGGTGTTGTAAAAATAGAATTTCTTATCTTTATTAAAATTTTTTATTGATGTATGCTTGACATACAACGTTATATTAGTTTTGGGTATACAACATAATGATTCAATATTTGTATATATTACAAAATGATCACAGTAATAAATCTAGTTAACATCCATCTTCATTCATAGTTATGTATTTTTTTTCTCTTGTGATAGGGACTATTAAGGTCTATTCTCTTAGGAACTTTCAAACATGCAATACAATATCATTAACTATAATCACCATGCTGTGCATTCCATCCCCATTAATTATTTTATAACTGGAAGTTTGTACCTTTTGACCTGCTTCACCCATTTCACCCACCTCCCTCCTCCTGTCTCCAGCAATGACTAATCTGTTTTCTGTATCTATGAGCTTTTTTTTTTTATTTGTTTGTTTGCTTTTAGATGCCACATATGTGTGAGATCATATATTTGTCTTTCTCTGTCTGACTTATTTCACTTAGCATAGTGCCTTCAAGATCCATCCATGTTGTTGCAAATAGCAAAATTTCATTATTCTTTATGGCTGAGTAGTATTCCACACATTCGTTCACTCATTCATACATACATACATACATACATACCACATATCCATGCGTCCATCAATGGACACTTACATTGTTTCTCTATCTTGGCTGTTATAAATAATTCTACAATAAATATGAGAGTGAAAATATCTTTTTGAATTTTTTTAAGTTTATTTATTTTGAGAGAGACAGAGAAGAGTACGAGTGGGGGAGGGGTAGAGAGAAAGGGAGAATCTCAAGCAGACTCTGCACTGTCAGCACAGAGCCTAATGCAGAGTCTGAACCCAAGAAACCCTGAGACCATCACCTGAGCCGAAATCAAGAGTCGGACACTCAATCTACTGAGCTACCCATATTGCCCTTGAGTTAGTGTTTTTATTTTCTTCAGATAAATACCCATAAGTAGAACTGCTGGGTCACATGGTAGTTCTATTTTAAATTTTTTGAGGAACCTCCATACTCTTCTATAGTGGCTGCACCAGTTTGCATCCCCACCAACAGTGCACAAAGGTTCTGTTTTCTCCACATCCTCACCAATACTTGCTACTTCTTGTCTTTTTGATAATAGCCATTCTAAAAGGTATGAGGTGATACCTAACTATGATTTTGATTTGCATTTCCCTGACAATTAGTGATGTTGAACATCTTTTCATGTATCTGTTGGCCATCTGTTGGTATGTTTTCTTTGGAAAATGTTTACTCAGATCCTCTGCCAATTTTTTAATCAGATTGTTTTTTGTTTTTTGTTTTTGTTTTTTGCCATTGAATTATATGAGTTCTTTATATATTTTGGATATTAACCCCATATCAAATATATGACTTGCAAATATTTTCTGCCATTTGGTAGGTTGATATTTCTTTTTCTTTATGATTTCCTTTGTGCAGAAAGAAGCTTTTTAGTTTGATGTAGCCCCACTTGTTTCTTTTTGCTTTTGTTGACTTTGCTTTTGGAGTCAGATCCTTAACTTATCATCTTTAAAAAAGCAAAATACTAATTTCGTAAACATGATGAATCTTTATTCTTATTTTACTATTATTTTTATTTTTGTTTATCCTTTCTGTTACTTAGATGACCTATGTTCTTTAACTTTTTGGCATCCAGTGGCCAAGATGCAGCTGCCTACATACCCAAGAAGGCTAATTACATGCCCTTCTTGTTACCTCTTCCCTCAGCTGATATCCCCCAGATAGCAGAGATTCATAACAAGAGGGGGGTAAGTCAGAAGATCTGCTGGGACTTCTGTAGCACAGACCAGGCAGGAGGAAGGAGCCAGGATCTGATGTGCCAGGTGGGGAAACATAGCTGAACTATGAGAAATCGCTGTTTATGGCTCTAATTCAGTCTTGGTTTTGCTTTTGCATTTTGTAATTCCTTGCTTTTTTGTATTTTTTTCTTTCAGCTTCATAAGTTCCTACTATATCTATTCTTTCATCTCAACTCTTCTGTCCTTGTAGTTCTCTGATCCTCTTTTCTGGAGGTTATGCCCTCCATGTCTTTTTGAAGACACAAAGCCAATACCTTTTGATTTTTTCCTTTTTCCTCCCTCCCTCCCACTTCCCTCCCTTCCTTTCTTCCTTCCTTCCTTCCTTCCTTCCTTCCTTCCTTCCTTCCTTCCTTCCTCCTTGGTTGTTGAAAGACATGTTTATATACATGTTCTTCTAAGTTTTCAGGAAACATTACTTTTTCCATAGGCTTCAGGATATTTTATGAATCACCTCATGTTTTTCATTTGTCTGTTTGTTTCCACATATTTTAATAGGAAAAGATTTTTCTGGGCCAACAGATAATATGCTTAGCCTAGAGGGTATCAAATAGATTCAAAGTTGAATAAGAAAGGTGCCTGCCTCAAAGGCCCACCATCCCAACATTTATCAATATATCCTAACTAATAGTCACAGTACTGAACACTAATCTTATATCAGAGGGAAGAATGGAGCATTCTGGGGGTATAGGGGAGGGAATAATGACACTGCCTAGAGACATGAAAAGAAGGGTATATTTGACCCATATCTTGAAGAATGAGCTATAATTCACTCAGTAGAGTAGAGGAGGAAATAGTATGTGTAAAGTTGTGGAGATGAAGAGAGTAAGCAGTTTGGATAGCAATAGTGGAGGGTGATGTCTGAGGGCAGGAGATGATGGCAGAGGGATATGCAGAAGGCCATTATAAAGAAGCCCATGGCCCAGGCTGATGATTTTAGATTACATTTGGAAGGCAAAAAGAACCAACTGTTGGTTTTTAAGTAAGGGGGTGATGTGAAAAGTTCTGCAGTTTGAAAACATGGTTTTCATCATGGTGGCATGGTGGCAGTGTATGTATCCAAGATGTATCCAAGAGGCTGCCACTGCAGGCGGGGTGATTTCTCATTCTCCCTGAGGGACTTCTGCGGACTCAAGTGTCCCTGGGCAGGACAGTACCAATTATTGTAAAAATATGCTTTAATAGTCTTTCTTTCAAAAGAATCCAATTAACCATTTTTCTTCCTTCTATTTAAACATAAATATTCCTGGGGCAGCACCTGAGTGGCTCTGACAGTTAACTGTCTGACTCTTGATTTCGGCCCAGATCATGATCATGAGATCAAGCCACGCATGGGACTCCATGTGCTGACAGTGTGGAGCCTGCTTGGGATTCTCTCTCCCCCTCTCTCTGTGCCCCTCTCCTGCACACTCTATCAAATAACAAATAAATAAATTTTAAAAACATAAATATTTCTGTTATATGAAGCATCTAAAATAGCCCTGGATTGCTCTTTCCAGTTAAAAACATGTTTTATGTGCTTGTATTTTGTTTATAGGATGCCTTTGCCTTTGAATAATCTGAAAATCTCCTCAGTGGTTAAAGTGGTGAGACGTGTTTGGTTTCACTTTAAAACACTTCCAAACCAACTTCTCCTCCTCTGTCTCCCATGTTCTATTCTCTGTACTTGGGAGACATTAACATGCAGGTCAGCTTGTGTCTGTTGCCCTCCCCATGCCTCCTGGGACTTAAGGAGGTGTGTCAGCCTGCCGGTCCCCTTTCCAGGACCCTGTATTCTTGGTCCCATCGTGACATCTGCCAGGCTGTGTTTGTTCACTGGAGCTTTTGGCAGCCCCAGTTCCTTGCGAAGATGAGATGATTTATGTAAGACAAAGGAACGCTGCCAAAATGTCAGAATTTGTGCTGTGTCAGGTGGCTGCAGTGCTCCACACCGAGCAGTCTTTGTTGGATAGTCATTAGCAACTACTTTAAGGTAATTTTCTTAGGCGGGGTGAATCATTTCTCCAGCAAATCCTGTTTGCATAGGAGCAGAGATGCCGAGAGAATGAAATTCTCTGCCTGTGTTCCTTGGTCCTGCGGGAGTCTTTGTATGGTTGAGATTAGGTGATGCCTGGCCTGTTGCTGATCCTTATTCTATAGGATGCTCAAAGGCAGAAGAGTATTTCTCTGCATTATAGAAGCCAGTGACTAGGGAATAATCAATGGGGCAGAAGGAATCCCAGACATATATTTCTTTGAAGAAGGCTATGGGGAAATTTACTGCGCTGAGATTTCTCTTAATTGTGGAAGAGACCTGTTTGGATCTCAATGGCCTGTACTAGCCGCTAGGGCTGCCATAACAAAATGCCACAGACTGGGTAGCTTAAACAACAGAAATCTATTTTCTTGTAGTTCTCAAGGCTAGACGTCCAAGGTCAAGGGACTGCTAAGGTCGGTTTGTGGTAAAGACTCACTGCCCAGTTTACAAATGGCCACCTTGCTACTGTGTCATCACATGGCCTGTCCTCTGTTCATGTGCAGAGAGACAGAGAGCTCTCTGGTCTCTGTCTCTGTCTCCTCCTCTTTTTGTAAGAACACCTGTCCTTTTGTATTAGGGTCCCAGCCTTATGACTTAATTTAACCTCATTTACCTTCATAAAGGCCCTATCTCCAAATGCAGTCACAGTAGGGGCTAGGGCTTCAATACACGAATTTGGGGGGGACACAATTCAGTCTATAACATGGCCTGATCAGGAAAATGAACACAGAACTTGGAAACCATGAAGGCCAGGGACTGGGAATTGGAACTTGGACCTGAGGATTAATTGGATTCCTGGGTATTCTGCTGTAATGAACCCAAGGGCAAATCCTACACCTCTTCAAAAGGCTTTGCCTGTGAAAGGATGTCCCATTGGTCCTTGGCAGGGCCAGAAGGAAAGGCTGTTTAGGAGAGAGGTGTGTCTTAGAACCTCTTTAAGAGATTCTATTTCTATAGAAATACCTACACATTGGATCAAAGTGCAATTTGTGAAATTGGGACCTAAAAAATACCCTGGGAGGAATGAGTTATGTGGACAAATACTTAAGAAAATAGAGAATATTATTTTATTGTCAGAGATTCATATCCCCAAGAGGAAAAAAAAAGATACTGCAAAAACAAAAAACAAAAAACAACCTGTTTAACTTTTCTTAACCCAAAATTTCCTAAAGTTAAGTGACCAGATAAGCTACTTTTCTTTCAAGAGCAGAAACTTCTTTGGAAAATATTATTCCAGGTTTCTTCTGGTCATGTTGGGAATGGGATGACATAAAGAACCCATATCACAAGATAAGGTCCTGTGGTTACATAATTTATTTCCCTCTAAGAGACTCCTTAAGCAATCCCAAAGAAATGAAAATCTATGCTCATTTTACCTACTGTCCACAAGTTCCCTTCCTAATGCCATTGCATTGTCTTCATCATAACCTTCTTCCACACATCAACTCTAAGCTGCAAGAAAAGTGTTCCTTTTCATTTTGTCCTAAACTTAGGAAAGGGACATCTGGTCCCCATCAAGCTATTAGGTAAGAAACTTTTTCATCATTGAAGTTGAAAACTATGATTTCATGGTGACTCAGGTTTCTCCACCTATGCTAAACAAGGCCAGATCCTGGCCTTTCTTTGGGGATCGTATGTTATTTTCTGTATTTCCTTAATACCTGTCTACATTGCCTCACCTACAGATTGGGGCAGTAACTAACACCAGCCTTGCCCATCCCCAAGGTTGGTGACAAAGATTAATAAGAAGTTCAAAGATGTACTGTTTATTTGGAAAGGAACTGTAAAAAAAAAACAAAAAACAAAAAAACAAAAAACAAAAACAAGGTGGTGTTATTACCCTCAGAAATTTACAGGGAATAGTAAAGTCCAAAGAGGCTTCAAAGTCAAATGCAGACCTTGAGTCTGGTTCTGAGTCTGGAAGCACAGGGAGGAAAGTGAGTACTGGAGAAGGTAGAGCTCTAAAGAACAGGAATAGAAGGTCCATACTAGGAACTCTTCACTAGCCCAGTGGTTGGGTGTCTAGTCAAAACTAAAAGACCTGGTCTTGCTAAAATTTGGGGGACACAAACATAATCTAAAATCACTTTGGAGTTTAGAGTCCTAAGGGGAATCATAAAGGAGACAGGCATTCTCTTGCCATATACCTAGATTATAATATGGTTTTGGTAAATTGGGAGAAATATGGTGCTGTCATACTAGTGAGAGCAGAAGCAGCATTAGCAAGCCTCAACCTGTGTCCAGAACACAGGTGAAGAGAAGGTCCATGTGTTAGTAGCCAGCATGGCCTTCATGTCCATGACATCTCAAAGGACTCCCTGAGGGGCTCCCTGGCTGGCTCAGTCGGTGGAGCATACGACTCTTGATCTCTGGGTTGTGAGTTTGATACCCACATTAGGTGTAAGGAGTACTTAAAACTAAAATCTTAAAATTAAAAAAAAAAAAGACTTCTCTGAAATAAACAGATTCTGGGGAGGCTTGGCATTGGTTTTAAGTCCTACAATAGCAAGTAGAAAAAAGTACTAATAAAAGAATAATTGTTACTGTTAATTAGACCCCACTTTGAACTTCAGCCTTTACTGTGGCCCATGGAAACAGATTATAAATTTGAAATCAACAATTTATATGTTGTATAAATTGATACCATATTATATATATAATATATACATATATATAATATGTACATATTATATATACACACATTCACACATATATATACATATACATATATACATAATATATAATATATACATATACATATGCCCTACTCCCATGAGAATAATATGGATAAAGAGATTAATCACCGGAGTAACCAAGAGTTATGATTTGTGGTAATTAGGCATTCTCTTTTTTTTAACGGTTTGTGCTAGTCAGCACATCAGCACCCCTTTGTCAGAGTGCTATTGACATACCTGCTAAAAAAGCTAACACCCCTGCTCTATGCATGGTGTTCAAGAGCATTTGCTCTACAGCCACGCAGCCACATTCAAATCCTGATGCTTCTATTTACTACCTGTGTGAACTTGGGCAAATTACATCATCTCTCTAATCCTCAGCTTCCTTATCTGTAAAATGGGCAAGTAACACTGCAAAGACATAAAATTCAGTAGTGTTCTGAGAGTGTGCAGAGGGAGCAATTGGCTGAGATGGGCACCTGGAAAATGTTCTTGGACTGAAAATGTTCTCAGGAGGTAGCGAAGAAGAGATAGAGAAGAACGGAACCTGGGAGGAGATGGTGAGACCAGATCAGAGAGGACATAGGACGCCATCCTAAAGGGTTTGCATAAACTCTGAACAACCCCAGTACTCTTCAGCTACGGAATTGAAGCTCCTAAATGCTATGAACTCGTTTCTATTTTCTGTCTGAATTTCCACCTAGATGGAAAGAGCTCCTTACCCATAACTTAACAGAATACTGCACTCTACCTGCAGAGTTTAGCTCCAGTCTTCCAACACAACTGGGAACAAGAGGAGCTAAACACATCTCTACATCTTTCCATGATGTCAGGAGGGCTAAGGAACTTCCCCAGGCTTCCTTATTTCTGCCCATCTTCCCACCCATTGACCAACTCATCCACCTACCCATGCCACTAATACTGCCTACTCTGCGTAAGGCCCTGTCTGGTCTCCTGGGGATGTAGATATGAATAAAATATGAGATTTGTCCCCAACCAGTGCACAGTCTAATTTGGGGGATGTACATTCAAGCAGATGTGTCACAACCCAGTAGACTAAATGCTATGGGGGCAGTTGGAATACAGAGCGATGGGGTACCTGTGCGAGTGTGGGGGAGCTACACTGAAGACAGTATTTAAGGTGGGTCCTGAAGGGTGAATAGGTGTTTCTTGCGACTAGCCTCTTGAATGTGAATTGCATGTAAGATAACATAACATTTAGTTGTGTTGACTATTTGTTTTCATGGCAAAGGAGAGAAAGCAGCTAAGATTTGCTCAGAGCCTATGTGTGTCAGACATTCTGCTAGGTGCTTCTCTAAAAATCTCATGTTATTCTTACTCCACTGTGAGGTAAGCACTGTTCTTACCTTCTTTTACTGATGAGGAAACTGAGACCCAGAGATGAGAAATAAATTGACTTCAAGGTCAATGGCTTAAGGAGGAAATAAAAGTGGCTTTAAGGCTTTCTATTTGGGTTTAGGAATAATAATAATAGTAATAATAACAACAATGATTTGTTGAGCACTTGCTATGTATCAGCTATGGTTCTAAGCACTTTACATGTGATTAGTTCATATAAATCTTACACTTACCTGAGAGGTAGGGGCAGTTATGATCCTCTCCATACTATAAGTGAGGAAACTGAGGCAGAGAGTTGAAATAACTGGCATTGCACCATTCAGTGACAAGGGTAGAGTCAGGACGTGAACCCAGACAGTCTAGCTCCAGAACATATTCTCCTGACCTACAGTTATAAGATCCAGATAGGGGTCAGAAGAGACCAGCTGATCTCACCCTATCCGCCCCTCCTCCCTCCAGTCCAGGGAAAATTGCAATTCAGGTGAAATCAAGTCATGATAGATACCAAGGGATGTTTTGTAGATAAAAATAAGTCACAGAAGTACAATCTGGGGGATTTGCAGGAAAAAGTGTACGTATGTTTGTAACCACAACCGCAATGATTTATCATCGCAATAAAGCTGATGGGATTTATGTACAAAAAAGTATCTGAGGATGCTTTTCTCTACCACATTCTTTTTCCTGTTAGCTGCCTCCTTGACTTACTGCCCCAATGTCAGTCCAGACTCTAGGTGAAGGAAAATTGTCCTAGCTCATCCTATACTGGGAATTGTTCTGTACCTACGAAAGTCAGCCCAGTACTGGGCCACAAGTCATCTAAATCACAATTACATGGGGTGGGTAGGTAGGAGGCAGCTCAGGTCTGAGCTGGGACTGAACTGACATTTCTTGGGAGTGAGGCCAGAACTCAGTCTGGCTCGGGAAGCACTGAATCTGGAGCGGTGCTTCTTCAACTTTAATGTGTCCATGAATCACCTTGGGATCGTGATAAAATGTAGACTCTACTTCAGTTGATCTAGGGACGGGTCCAAGATTCTGCATTTCTGAAGACTCCTAGGTGATGCTGATGCCACGGCCCAAGGACCACACCTGGAGAAGCAAGAACAATCTGTTATAGACAGAAAGGGTGCCCAGGCACTCCTCCTGGCCTTCAGAAATAGTAGCAGCCTTGAGAAAAGCTGATAAGAAAGGAGGTGGAAGAAAGAATAACAGATGAGCCAGGATATAGTAGAAGTCAAGCCATCCTGCTCATTTCCCTAACCCATGATAGTTTTCAGAGCTATCAAATAGCATGAGGTAATAATTGATATTCTTGATAAGACAACTTTCTTTTGAAAATTGGGCCATATCTTCTAGATTATACACTGAATACGTTCGTAAGATGTGAAATATGCGGTACAAATATTTCCATCAAGAATTGTTAAAAACAAAGAAAAATGGGAGTTGCAGGTAGTGAACATCTGTTAGACAGAAAAAAAAAAAGTACTCTTGCAGATTTCCCAAAGGATTAGATAAATAAAGCACTACCTAAACTTGTAAAGCCATTTCCTAAGCTCTTTTGGTGCCATGGGTTCTGCTGTGGTGAGATAAAACTCCAAGAAAACAACAGATGTTCCTCTTTTCTTCACTTTGCTTGCTGCCCCCAGCTTTCCACCCATTGAGTCATTCATTGCTCTGGGAGCTGATGGGTTCAGAATCAGTCGAGTTTCTGAATAGAGTCAACTACTTTGAAAACCTCTGGTAATAGAGCCAGAGCCAAGATTTTTGAGAGAGAAAAAGTTCTTTGAGTTTTTGGAGAATAGGGAGAGATTCAGGATGATGGAAGAGCTTGTTTTTGCTGCGTGGGGGGATTTGAGATCAAGCTTGATTCGCTAGAGGAGAAGGATGCTCGAGGTGGATGCCAGGGAGACTCCCTGTGAGTTTGGGGGCACCTCAGAGCATCCTTCTGGGTGAAGTCTGAAGAGGCAGCAACGTCATAGATCAACGTGGGAGAGGTGCAATAGACATGAAATGATGTGAGAGAAAACCTTTGCATCCCTTTTCCTGATCTCTTGCAATTCTAGGGTGGTACAGGAAGTTATCTGAAAGTTGCCTACGCCCCTCAAAGGGGCTCATAGGTGGCGGAACTGCCGTGCAATGAGAACAAAAATAATCAGTAATGTGGGTGGCTCCTGAGAGCAGAGAGCGGAGGGGGAATTCAAATATTTCATCAGTGGGTACAGTGGAGACAGATGTCTGCGAACAAAGGTCCCACAGGACAAGTAAGACTGTCACAGATGTCAGCATGCAACAGCCTGTATGAAGGAGGTGGGGGGCCCCTCACTCTGCACTGTAAGCCCCCACCTCTCAGGAACGAACTCACCTCCAAGGAGAGGGGGAGAAACAAGGGCCAGGTGGGGAGTGGGGTAAAATATTGTATTGACTGTTTGCTCTAAAGGAGAGCCTGCAGGAAAATCCAGAAGGGCAAGGTTTACTTTGGAATATAAAGTTTTAGATTTTCTCAACCAGTGAAAACTGGATTCTGAGACAAAATAAGATGCAATTATGGCAAAACAAGGTTTCATTTTTCCACACGCCCGTTGGTGACTCTAAATTTCGTACCTGCACTCAATTTTGGTAGGCTGTGATAAAGTAGGTGCTAAATACGTGTTCATTTGGATCCAGTAGATTTTAACGGAACTCCTAGTAGGTGCCATCAATAGTTATAGGTGCTGGAGAGGCAGCAGTGAACAAAACGAGTTCCTGCCGTTTGGGGGGCTGGGTGAGACAGAAAGGAAACAAATCTGTATGCCACATGTTGAATTCTATGAAGAAAAGTCAAATAAGGTGGGTAGGAGACAGGCGCTTGGTGTGTATTTGTTGTGTGGTGTGTGCATGTGTGGGTTTGTCTGCATGTGTGTATGTTGCACATTCTCTGGCAGGATTTTATATCAGCTGGTCTAGGAAGACCTCACACAGCTAAGGTGCTGTTTGAACAGAGACCTAATTACAGGGAAGAACAAACCAAATCATTTCGGGGAAAGAGGATCCAGGTAGAACAAAACCATCAAACTTCAAGTCTCTGAGCTCTGAGCAGACTCAAATGAATAAATGGTTCTATTTTCCCTTTAAAAATCACAGATTTTTTGTTTGGTTTTGCCTATTTTTGAACTTGGTACGTTTTCTTCTGTGGCTTGTTTTATTTCCTTGCTTAATCTCAAGGTTTTGAGATTCATTCATGTTGACATGCTGCTGAAATTCATTGATTTCCCTTGCTGCAACCTATTCCATTGAATGAGCACACCATCATTTGTCCATTCTATTGTTGATGGAATTTTGGGTGGTTTCCTGTTTGTCTCACTATAAATATTCTTGCATATGTTTCATGCAAAACTTCTTTTTTTTTTTTTTTTTTTATGTTTATTTTTTATTTATTTTATTTTTTTTAATATATGAAATTTACTGTCAAATTGGTTTCCATACAACACCCAGTGCTCATCCCAAAAGGTGCCCTCCTCAATACCCATCACCCACCCTGCCCTCCCTCCCACCCTGCCCTCCCTCCCACCCCCCATCAACCCTCAGTTTGTTCTCAGTTTTTAACAGTCTCTTATGCTTTGGCTCTCTCCCACTCTAACCTCTTTTTTTTTTTTTTTTTTTCCTTCCCCTCCCCCATGGGTTTCTGTTATGTTTCTCAGGATCCACATAAGAGTGAAACCATATGGTATCTGTCTTTCTCTGTATGGCTTATTTCACTTAGCATCACACTCTCCAGTTCCATCCATGTTGCTACAAAAGGCCATATTTCATTTTTTCTCATTGCCACGTAGTATTCCATTGTGTATATAAACCACAATTTCTTTATCCATTCATCAGTTGATGGACATTTAGGCTCTTTCCATAATTTGGCTATTGTTGAGAGTGCCGCTATAAACATTGGGGTACAGGTGCCCCTATGCATCAGTACTCCTGTATCCCTTGGATAAATTCCTAGCAGTGCTATTGCTGGGTCATAGGGTAGGTCTATTTTTAATTTTCTGAGGAACCTCCACACTGCTTTCCAGAGCGGCTGCACCAATTTGTCATGCAAAACTTCTTTAAGGCCATGCTTCCCGACCCATCACAGCACACATAGAAAACAACGATATTTAGGGGCGCCTGGGTGGTTCAATCGGTTAAGCGTCCGACTTCAGCTCAGGTCATGATCTCAAGGCTCATTGGTTCGAGCCCTGCATCGGGCTCTGTGCTGACAGCTCAGGGCCTGGAGCCTGCTTCAGATTGTGTGTCTCCCTCTCACTCTCTGCCCCTCCCCCACTCATGTTCTGTCTCTCTGTCTCTCAAAAATAAATAAGAAAAAAAAGAAAACAATGGTATTTGTTCAGCACATTGGGAGAAGCTCAAGGGGAGTTAGGGGGTATCTCCATGACTATTGGTGAAAAAATAATTTTTTTATATTACATAATTATGTTAAGAAAATGAATTTGTATAAAACTTCCACATAGAATCTTTAAAAAGTCAGGTTTTATGCATGAAATGGCAAAATGCAATTTCTAGTCAAGGTATCATTTATTTATTATTTATTTACTTATTTATTTTAAATGTTTATTTATTTTTGAGAGAGAGAGCATGAGCAGGGGAGAGGCAGAGAGAGAGGGAGCCAGGAGGTCTGAAGTGGGATCTGCACAGACAGCAGCAAACTACGAGACCACAATCTGAGGCAAAGTCAGATGCTTAACTGACTGAGCCACACAGGCGACCCCTGAGCAAGATTTTAAATGATGATCTTTTAAAATTCTTGACAAAAACCATTATTCTCAAGGCTGGGAATAAAAATTTTAAAACCATGTAACAACAATTCAAAAATGATATTTAAAGAATCAAACGCTCTTTCTTGTCTTTCATTGACAAACGTTAGGTTGAAAATGCCTTGGTAATGCAACTGGGTTTCAAATTCAGTTCAAATCACTTAGATTAATGATTATGAATGAATGAGGAAGCCCTTATTTGCTGAGGAGGCATGGTTAGAACAGTCACCTTTCAGCTTCATGGGTGTCATAGAAGGAACATTCTGCCACAAACTGCAGGAAGTGACCAATTTGGAGACCCCCTAGACCTCAGCCCTGGAGCACAGAAATGACACTCGTCAGTTTGTACACTTTGAGCAGAGCTACCCACCTAGAGTGTGGGAAAGTCATGGCTGTGCTTTGGGCCAGTGGTGCTGCTGGAAGGCTTTTTTTTTTTTTTTAATTTTTATGTGGCACATGAGGTAGACATCCAGGGTGGAGAGGAGCCTTTCCTGCACACAGTGCCTGTGGACAAGAAGCTTGTGTGAGATTTCGTTCACCCTCCTCTCAGCCTGCCAGGTGTCCCATCAAATCTGGGCCTCCTCTACTTTGGCATCCTCTGAGAAGTAGCCAAAGGTCACAGGCAAGGGGTACCTCTGGCTGGAGAGCTTAGCTGCACATGAGAATCATCTGGATGTTAAAAAAAATACTGATGCCTGGGTCTTGACTCAAGAATCTAGTCCTTAAAACAATCTCATGTGAAAGTACTTTTTTCATGCTATTTTTATAGGTGGAAAAATAGGCTCAGAGAGGTTAAGTCAGTTGTCCAAGGTCATGGAGCCATGGTTCAAATGTAGGCTGGCTTCAGAGCCTGTGCCTTAACCACTGGGCTGTGCTGCCTCTCTAAATGACTACACGTTCTGAACCTTTATGGTTTCTCACTACTAATTATTAATCACTAATGCCTCTACTGTATTGATAAGCTCCACAGAAACTTAAGCATACAGATTATAAATCATAAGATAATTGGATGATTCCTAAATGATGCCCTTTAAAAAAAACACTTTTTTTAAGTATTCGAAAAAGTCAAGAAATCCACAGAGGCCTTCAATTCTTGGAGTCCCCTAATGAGTGTAAATAGCCTGTCACTCAAGTTGGCAGGTCACAAAGTCTACAGTTGCACTTCAGCCTGCCACTTTCACCTTCAGAGTTAGTGCTGCATCTCTCTGTTATTTCCAAAACCAGAAAATACCATTTCTTCATTTAAAAAAATACAAACACAACTTAGAAGAGACCTTGTTCCTCCAAAGCACTGATTGGACCAGAGAGGCTTGGGGCCGGGGACCTGATGCCAGAGGGGAGGCAGCACTTTGGTTCAGAGGTACCCACTGGGCTTAAATCAGGTCTCTGCTGCAGGAGAGGTCAGTGGGAAGCCCACTGAAGTCAGAGGGAGAAGAACATCTGCTTCCTCCTCTTTTCTGAAAGCTGTCAGGCCAGTAAACCGATCTGAGACAAGAGGGCTTTGTGAGAATCGGTTTCTCCTGCAAGTAAGTTGGCATACAACATCAGCTGTTGGCAACTTTAATGACCTTTTGGTTGAGTACAGAAGAAATTGTGGAATGGCTCTAAAATAACTGTGCATTCTGACTTCTTCATCAGCCTGCCTCTGAACAATCTTTCCAGAAGAAAATAAGTTGAATGATACTCATGCCTGTGAGGCCTTTTTATTTCCTCCAGAAGTCATTCGCCCCCACTGCACCTTGCAAAGGCAAGGCACTGTCTTCCTGAATTCAACCTCCCTCCTGCCTCCAACTTGTACATCAGCTCTACAGGAAACCTGGTTCACAGATGTTAGAACCCCAGGTCATTTTCATTTACTGACACCAGTTGCTGCTAGGGCTGGTGGGGCAGGCAAGAGCTGACTATTGAATGCCTTTCTCTCTCCACTCCCACCCCCATAAGATGAGAAACAATCAGACATAAACAAGCCCATCCAGATGTTGAGGATGAATCCAGAGCACAATTCCAAATCTCTCTGGAAACACCACTGTTGAAGACGGGGTGAAAAGAATAAGCCTACAAATAGAATGTGTTTTTACACTGAAGATCCCAAGACCTGGGAAAAGATATGTTCTTCCTTTTATTTTTCCAGGAGGCTGAACATTAATTTCTTCCTGTATGTAGAGAGGAAAGAATTTTGGAAAGAAGATATGAGGCTTGGCTATGGAATTAGCAATAGAGACCAGCTGGGTGTGGGGAGAGGATTGCAGTTCCTCAACAACAATGGGGAAACTCATTCTGGGATTCGTTGGTAGATAAATCTAATGTAATTTTGTTCCTTTTTGATGAAGGAAATTAATTAGAGGCTAAATTAAATATTTGATTTCCATATTTTTCAGATTATTTTATTTTGAAAATTCATAAGTCTCTTGTGAAACAGATCATGTGTTTTGGTTCAGAAAATATGGACACTGTGTCTACCTAGGGCCTTTCTATCTGGGAGCCGTAGGGTGGGCCTGTCCAGGACCTGCCAGGCAATCAAAGTCAGGATCAGCACAGTGTCCTGAAAAGAAAGCCTTTCTTCCCCACCAGGGCTGGGTGAAGGTTCAGATGAAAGCAGGGATAGAGTGGGGCATGTGAGGCCATTCGTAATGAGACAATGGGCAAAACCGGTGAGAACAGTCCAAGGTACTTTCCACGGCACAGGATACCTCTGGTCTCCCCGAGGACTTGGGAGAACCATGGATTTAGTAGGGAGAAGCAAGGGCTCATGATGTGAGATCCCCTTCACATGACCCATGCTTCTCTCTATAAGGAAACAGTTGTGCATCTTGTGTATTGCCTTTGGCTTTCCATCCCTTTAACAAAAATGTACAAAACCACTCACTATAGGGAAAGCCAAGAGAAATTAAACAAGTCGTTCCAGGAAGTATAACTTGTTGGTGGCAGAGCCAAGACCAAAAGCCAAGTCCCAGGACTCCCGATCTTTGGCCTCCCATAGCACAGCACTGCTGAGTAGTTGACTGCCTCATCATGCCTTCATGTCATTCTGCTTTAAGAGTTTAGCATTTATACCCAGGCCCATTTTGGTGGCTGGAGGCAGGAGAGGACAAAAAAAAAATCATATAATAAAGGTTGTATTTCTTTTGTTAGAGGACTTCAGAGCTAGGCAGAGAGGACAAGGGAATAAATAATTTAAAGACCAAGGACCAGAGACATGGCTAAAACCCATTTATTCCTAATCTACACAAGACTGGCCTCTAACTAGACATGTAGCTTCCACCTGCCTTTCTTCCTTTGCGTAGTTTTGCTCTGTGATTCTTTTTTTACTGAAGTAAAGGTGCTTATTACACAGTCCAACGGCACTTAATGCAAATGTGAACTATGTGAATTTGAGATAAGGTGACATGAGAATATTAACAAAGTCTCGATTAGTTTCCTAAAATGAAAAAAAAAAATACATTCCTCAAATTTACAAAAAAAAATCACACAATTTCAAAGCAGGGGCCAAATGAACTATATGCCGTGTTCACATTTGACAGTGTTGCTTCAGCTGTTGATGGAAATACCCTGCTTCCTTTGTCGGTGGACTGTGGATCACCCTCCTGTTTACATGCACCAGAATTTCTGCAAAAGATTTTGGTTACTTTTGTGCTGTTATTTTAATAGTCACTGCAACTTAAGCATTTAAAACTTTTCGAATCACATAACAATATCATCCAAGATGTTATTGAGTCATATGGCTAGCGTGAGTGCTGAAAATCGGGTCTGCAAACTGGTGACTTTGCAGTGCAAGTTACATAAAATGCCATTACACAAGCCAGACAACCACTGAGATAGGCCAAGCAGTAAATTTAGTGAACTCTCAAAGGGAAATATTAGCGAAAACACTGAGAGAAGAAGAAAGAAATATTCAAGGACAAACATGTCACATGTTTGTGGATAGATACAATTTGAGATAATAGTCCCTCTCCTGTGCCCTTAACTATTATTGTTTTTCCTTCAGAAAAATTAATTATGAAAACTTTGAAGTACATGAGGTCTTCAGGACTGTATGCTTGACATAAATAAGGATATGTTATACCATAGTGTTATGGGTTGAATTGTGTCCCCACAAAAGATGTTGGAGTCCTAACCCCCAGAACCTGTGAATGTGATCTTATTTGGAAATAAGGTCTTTGCATATGATCAAAATAAAATGAGGTCATTAGGGTGGTCCCTACCCCAGTATGACTACTGTCCTTATAAAATGGGGAAATTTATATAAAATGGGGAAATTTAGATGCACACAGGTATGTACAGAAGGAAGATGATGTGGTAACACAGGGAGAGGACCATCTACAAGCCAGGGGATGCCTGATGCCACCAGAAGTTGGAAGAGGCATGGAATGGATTGTCCATTCCAGCAGCAAGCATTCCAACACCTTGATCTCAGACCTCTAGCCTCCAGTACAGTGAGACAATACATTTCTGTTGTTTAAGCCACTCAGTTTGTGATACTCTGTTATGTCAGCCCTAGCAAACTAATATACTGATTGACCTTTGTAGAAATAACTCATTTTTGAGGAGGTGTACCCATTCTCAATGTTTTGGCCAACTGAGGACCCCGAGGAATGCCTCTTTGGGGAGGAAATGCCTGCCCCTGTCAGGTTACCAGTCTCAAGGGGAGTGCCTTTGCTTTCTCATCTGTCATTTACATGGCAGTGTGACCAGTTCATCAGAGGCACTTCTAAGAGACTTGTTGACTTTATGGTGGAAAGTCAAGTTTTGACTGGGGTGATGAGATTGCAGGAGAAATTGGGGGCAACCCCTGGGTGGACAGTCATACTTACTAGGGTCTGGCTCCCACTTAGAATAGAGCTGGGGTAATCTGGTGGGAACAATAAGGAAGGTTGAAGTTTGCCTAAGAAGGTCAAGGGCAATATAGATAACCTGCATTTTTGTCAAGAGCCAGGTATGTATAGTTATAGAAGAACATGGCTGAATGGAGAGGTGAGGGCAGAGGTGGATGGGTTGAAAAGAGGAGTCAGAGCTGAGGCAGTGGAGGGGTTACAATGAGAGCTACCACATTTTAAAATGCTGCTCAGAAGGGCATCAGTGTCGCTCAGTTGGTTGAGCATCCAGCTCTTGATTTCGGCTCTGGTCATGATCTCATGGATGGTGAAATCAAGCCCCACATGCTTTGAACTCTGTGCTGACAATGCACAGCCTACTTGGGATTCTCTCTCTTTTCTCTCTCTGTCCCTCCTCCCACTCACATTCTTTCAAAATAAATAAATAAACATTAAAAATAATAATAATAATAAATAAAGTGCTGCACAGAGCCAGCACACCAAGAAGGATGAGGCTAGGGCTTTCAGTGCACAGACAGGCTGGTGGGGACAGAAGCAGAAGCCCTTCCCTCTGTGCTTGGCCAAAGGACTCCAGCAGTGACATCAGTTAGAAGGGAGGGATCAAGGCTCTCCTCAATAGGCAATTCTGGAGTCACATGTCTCATCGTTCATAAAGCAAGATGGTTTCTTGGGGTGATGTCTATTTCATATGGAGGTTGGTGGTTTTGGAGACAAAGCCTAGTGCCAGTTGGGCTGCTGTGATTTCTGAAGTGGAAGTGTCCAACAGGGACTCTGTGGACAGAATATGAAACAGAGATAATCAAAGAGGTTGAGATACAAATGCATCTCTTAGTCTGTGAATGGCTCAGACCTCTTTTGATCCAGCAGGCACCAAGTTTTTGCTTACATTTCTTCTCCTGTCTTCATCCCTCGCTCAGTCATTATATGAGCACATAAGGCAGCAGGCAGAAATGGTGGTGAGGAGAGTAAGGGATTATGTATCTTTGGGGGAGGGTGGTAATAACAATGATCACAATAGCAACAATGGGAGTCATGGTGGCTGATATTTCCTGAGGACTTTACAAGTGCCAACCCCTGTACTAGATATGTTGATTCTCAGTGTAATCATGCAAGGAAGCTGTCATTACTCCTTCCCTATAGAGGAGAAGCCACTGTCTGCCAGATTTTCAATAAATGCTCTGCGTCACACAGATGGTATGTAGTATACCATAGTAATGTATGATATTGCATTGTAACATATAGTAAATAGAATCCTTACCACAACTCTCATAAAGTGAGAGATGTCAACCAGATTAGTTCCTTGCTGCAAGTTGTGACCACGGTGGGGAGGCAGGGCTCCCAGGACAGTGTACTCTATCTGTCCTAGCGAAGTCTCACTACAAACACAGGGCTGGAAATGAAATGAGAAGTGGAAGTTAGACTGGTCAAATTCCCAATCTGGGGGAGGGGTTTCCTGTATGGTGAGATCCAGATTTCCTCAGGATGTTCAAGCAACACACAGCATGAGAAAAAGGTAGGGCAAGGGCAATAGCATCAAAAGAAATTCATGGTTTGGTCCACTTGTTCTTGCTGTGAACTGCTGTTCCTATAGATTGCAATTCTGAGGCCCTAAAGAGGAAATTTCAGAAATGACCCCTTTGAGCATTATTTACTGGAAATTGGAGAGGAAAGTTTCCGTATCAAACACTGTTAGAGAGAGCTCGCTTGCTTCCGAGTTCCTTTTCTGCTCCATTCCTCAGATGCCAAATGCTGCCAGAGTTTCGGCAGTAGTTTTGCATGCAGTTGCAAGCTGTCACTTGGGTAATACAGGGGAGGGAGTTTAGCTTGACGATGTGTTTTCCAACATGGCCAGGAGCATTCTATACAAAGGCAATTATGATTAATGATTAAGCTAGTAGCTGCGTTAGAGTATACAACTTGGCCAAGGTCAAGTCTGGCATGAGGGGTGGCCTGGATGAGGCCATTTGAGGGCCAAGGTGGTGCAGATGAGTGGAAAGCCTCCAAAGAATCCAGGCAGAACCTCCTTACTTGGGGGCTGCAGAAGTGATCCCATGTAAAGGAGGCACAGGAGGCATGAAGGACTGATGAGGATCTGGACCGATGTCCTCTCCACAAAGCCACTGTTCTGACTCTTCCTCTGGCCAGCCTGAGCTATTCTAGGGCCACCATTACTCCTGTAGGCTGCTGTGTTCATTTCCTGTGGCTGCTGTAACAATGACCTCAAACTTGGTGGCTTACAACAGAAATTTACTCTCTCATGTTCTGGAGGCCAGGGAAGAACCCTTCCTCACCTCATCCAGCTGGTGGTGGCTGTTGCCACTCCTTGGCCTCCTTGACTGTATCACTGCAATCTCTGCTCTGTGGTCACAGCCTCTCTTCCTCTTTATGTGCCTTCTCTCCAGTCTCTTATAAGGACACTTATTATTGGATTTGGATTCACCTGAGAAATTCAGGGTGACCGCATCTCAAGATCTTTAACTTAACTTCTGCAAAGACCCTTTTTTGAAATAAGGTAACATCCACAGGTTCAGGGCATTAGGAAATGGAAAAATCTTTTCGGGGACCACCATGCAACTCATTATAGGTGCCAAGAGTCAGGGAACTATGAGGACCTATATCTTTGTTGTCTAAACACAATGCTTTTTGGTTTCTGTGTCACAACTATTGCTTAGGCTTGAATTTGTGAGTGGTGTTCAGTGACAAGGCAAGTCAAACTTCAAGATGCCTTTTAGCCAAAGCTATGCTCCTGAGTGATCTCTAGGGGACTCCTGTCTGTTGGGCATCTCAGTCTAATCTTCTACAGGTCCTCCTCTGCTTGTGCCCTTCAGCCTGTGGTGGGTAAATTAGACCCAACAACTAAGAATGCAAGGGACTTCAGAGGCCATCTGATTTACATGGGTTGCAAGTGTTTAGCACCAACTATAACCAACGCTACCCCAGACTCATGACAGATATGAAGCATCTCTTGTAATGTCAGTCCAGCTAGAGCCTCGGACTTCTCAGGCCAGTCCTCAGAGTAGCCACGGCCATGGGTTAGACTTAGCACAGGAAATGAAATCCCTCTGCGATCTCTGATGCCAAACAAGCCTCATTTTTTGGAGGAAACTGACGCCCAGAGAGGATGAGAAAATTGATAAAGGTGGTGCTCTATTCGCATATATCTCAACACTGCATTTCCCATTAAAAAAAAATCAGATTAACAACTTTGTAGTTTCCCAAATTAGGATCTTTTTTTAACCTTCAAAATACCTATGTGTTGACCTGATTTTCTTCTTATTCGTTTTAACAGTTCCGTACCTCACACAGACACATGGAGCCTGTCACCCTCCCAACGTGACTTAGCACACACGGCACAGCCATTCTGCTCTGCAGCTTCTGACCCTGTCTGCTAGCTCATAGAAAATGAAATTATATTAAATGGGATTTTAGAAAATTGTCACGGCCTAAAGTGAACATCATTTGTTGGGAAACAAACCATATGTTGGCAATTTTACTTCTAATTCTTGGCTTGGGGACATTTGAGTTCTAGGGAGAAGAAGGGGAGCCCCTCGCCAGGCCTCACTGTGCCCCTGCCAGTGGGGTGCCTCACTCTGCCATTTCCTGGGAGCAGTTCCCACCCTGAGGCCCCGTGGCTGAGATGCTTACTTCCTCAGACATTTGAATTTGCCCTGTTTGGATCTGTTGTTAGGAAAGAGAGGCCCTAAGACATCATGTTCAACTCAGCTTCTTCCATAGTCCGTTGGTCTGCTACAGTCTGGGGGAAAACTGGCAGCATGAGTTTGGGTAAGAGTTAAGAAGACAGGAGTGAACATTTCAAGGTTAGGGGAAAAAAAATGAAGAAATAAGGCTAGGATCAATCTTCAGCTTGGTCTGTTTGGTCCCAAGAGACTTTCCATTTGTCACAGTGGGGTGACGTAACCTTGATGGGGGGGGTTTTAAGGAAGAAGGAGCTACAATCTGCAGTTACCGAAGGGCCACAGAGATTCCTCCAGTTAAGCTTCACAACAGCCATCTGAGACTGTTGCTCTTGCCCCCATTTTATAGAACAGGAAACCAAGGGTAAGAAAGTTTGTTATTTGCTCAAGGTCAACTAGTAACTGGCAAGTGAAGGAATCGATCTCCAGTGTTGCCTTCTAATTAAGTAAGGTATATCAAGAGGGATCCAAAGTAATTATTGGGGCAGGTTTTCTTCACGAATATGACATTTCTCTATGGGAAAACTCTGCAAGTAAATTCTACAGGGACAGTTATTGAGGAGAGGACATCATTCAAGGCTGAGAGCTGAGATAGAATACAAATTGTGTGATCAACTGTATTCCCTTCACCCCTAGACTGGAGCTCGCTGAATTCCCAAAGTCCTTCTTGAGTCTTTCTATTAATCTGAATGTTGCAAACCTCACCGATGCTTGTTAGTTGCATTTTGGTTATATTTGAGTGACTGTTAGAGCTACCATACTGGATGCTTGGCAATATCTAAGATGGAAGAACTCATTTAACCCTCACAACAATACCAGGTGGATGATCAGTATTGTCATACCCATTCTACAAATTACGGAGCTAATGCAGGAATTCACATAATTTGCCCCCAAAACAAATCCTGGGGCATAGTGGGATTTCCCTCAAGGCTGTGACTCTCCAGTGTGTTCTAGTTAATGCCCTCTGGTTTGAAACTCCTCTAAGGACAGGAAGAGTGGCTTTGCTTTCCCTTGTTAGTTTCCCTTTCACTGGGGAAGATCGTGTCATTAATGTGTGCCTTTCTCTGTTCCGTGCTGCCTTTGTTCCTTTAGTATCCACCGTCCTGACTCATTCCATTTTGGTTTGGATTTCAACCAATTGAAACCTAATCTCTGATACTGTTAGCTGGGGGAGCAGCAAATGTTAATCCTCCAGGGGAAGTGTTTGAAGAAGGAGACTCTGGAAGGACAAAAGGCCTTCAAGACCCAGATGATCCTCTAATGATCCAGGTGATAGGGAAGGTGGTTTTGAGAGGAGAGATTGCCTCAGAGCGTCAGAACAGGTAGAGAAATTGTATGGTTTATGGACCTGCAGCAGCGTCACCACCTGGGAACTTGGCAGAAAGGCAGAATGTGGGGTCTGCCCTTTCAGAAGTCCCCAGGTGACTTGGGGGTACATTATAGTTTGGGAAGCACTGGTCTAGCTCATACTCTGCCTTCTTTGTCTGAACTCAGGGTGGAACTGAAAGGTAAATTCAAACCACCTTTTCCAGATGCTCAGGTGAGAGGGAACTTCATACAGGCAAGAGCAGCTGAAAATCAGATCTAGGGCTCCCAGATGGAGCCGGCAGTTTGCAACACAGTTAACTGATTCTAAACGAATAAATGGGCCAACCTCAACGTGTGGTGGCTGAGTTAGCGGAAATCTACCAGGTCAGATCTAATTCAAAATGTTTTAGTTTTAGATAAGTGATATCTAGTTTCTCCCCCATGAGGGCAAATGTAAAATAGCCTGAAATCTGTATTAGCAGTTGGAGAGCTGGCCAGATCCCTTTTCCTCTGGGAACCAATGCGTTCATTTCTCTCACGGCTCAGCTCATGAATTAACTATTTCCCCTGGAACTGAAATTGGAAGAACTTCCCTGAGCAAAAAGCAATTTCATTCCCCTCTGATTTTTTTCTAAGTGCAGGTTAACTTGAAGCTCAGCACTGCCCTGCTCTGCAATGCTCCAAGCTGACCTGTTCTCCTCCATAATGTCATCTTGCGGATAAATTGGAATCAGAGGGAAAAAAGCAGCTCCAGAGCTTGGTGTTTTCTTAGCTTATTGTATTGTATTTTTGGCAAGTCTTTCAATCTTTAAGTGTTTAAAACTTTCCCTAATATTACTTACCTCGTAATCTCCTTTAAGGATGCCAAGTGAAGGTTAATGAGACGGTGAGGTGACTTTGATCTCCTGGGGAGAAAAAGAAAGCCTATAAATGTATCAAACACAGTGACTAGGTATAGACAAGATTTTAAAAAGACAAATCCTGAACACAGTCACCAATCTACATTAAACTTGCTGCTCCAATGGCGTGGCCATTGGCGTCATTCTGATACCTACCAGTGAGGGCTTGAAGGGCTGTGGGGGGCGGGGGCAGGGGGCGGAGGATCTCTAACAGCTGAGCCTTTTGTTTTGCCGCAGCACACTTCATAATGAGCCCTGTTGCCTTCAGAATTACATCTCAAAACTTCAGTTCTTGTGTTTTGATCTTTGCTCACCTCTTCAAGTTCAATTTTTATCACTTCTGGTCTCTCCTTTGCTGTCATTTCTGCTCTCCAACATTACCTGTCTTCAGTGCACTTTCTTATGACATTTACTGTTCTTTTTGCTCAGAATACTCTTCTTATCCCGTCTTCCAAACACCATCATCTGGTTAGTCTTCCTGATCCCTCACATCTCAGCTACCTCCTCTGGGAAGCCTCTCAGGGTCTTCTAAGCCTGAGTGGAGAGAGCCTCATGGGGTCCCATTGTAAACCCTTAAACCCTTTCTAGTAATTCCCTGTGTATTTACCTTTCTCTCCTAGACCAGTAGTTCTCAGCCTTGATTGGACATTTAGAATCATGTGGGGACATTTTAAAACTCCAAATATCCAGATCATACCCAGACTAATGAAATCACAATTTCTGGGAGTAGGATTTAGGTACCAGTATTTTTTAAAGCTCTCCCAGTGATTCCAGGGTATAAGTCAGCTTGAGAACCACTGTAATGGGTTGTAAACTCATGAGACTGCAGACAGTCACACCATAATGCCTGGTACATAATGGCACCCAATAGAGCTCAGTGAATGAATGAGTGAATGAGATGTTGAGGTTACAGCTTGGCAGACCTTGAACTTTGATTCCCAGGTCATTGTTGGAGGATCATTCTCTTAGGTACCTGAGGCCCTGAGATTCATCTTCAACAGAAACCAATTAATCTTATTTCCAGGAAATGTAAACTAAGTTAATCAGATACTTTTATCACCCTTCCTTTCCAGCTCCCAGCCATTAGCTCATTTTTTTTCTCAGTAAGGAAGCCTACATAGAAAGCAAAATTAAGAGTAGATATGGAAAGGGAAGGAAGCTGAAGGTCTTACAGGATGTTTTTTATTTGTGATGCCTGATAAGCATCAACTTTGTACTATATGGATTCCATGGACTGGATATTCTTGATATTTGAGATAATTTATCTGAAAGGGCTCTGAAAATCATAAGGAGGGATTGTTGTTATTATGACCGCATAATTTCACTTATTCCTATAACAAATAGAAGGCCTTTATGATCGCACTGAACAACAGGAATATAAAGGGGAAAAGGGTCATTGCTACTTCTGTGGGATGAGTGTGCTAGAGAATCCTGAGCATGGGTCTTTTGCATGTCAGGTGATAAATCCAGGAACTCAGAGAAAGGAGTGCCATATAGCCATGTTACCTGCCACCCCCCTCACCCCCACTCTGGGTTGTGAGCACAGTCAGTGTGGAGGCTGTCCTACTCATCTGCCTTTGCTCAAGGCCTGACACAATTCAACTCTCAAGATAAGATAGATCAGTTATGGTCCATTTGTTAGGTCAGATTCTTTGGGTTCCAGACACTAGAAAACCAGTTAAGCATAGAAGTATTTATTTATTTATTTATTTATTTATTTATTTATTTATTTATTTCAGTAGTTAAGAAAGTCAAAACCAACATCAGAAAAGAAAAACACAACTTAGAAGAAGAACCTTGGGAAGGCTGTGCCCAGGGTTCTTTTTAGGACTTGTGACTCTGGAAACTTAGGCCCCCTCGGTATCACTCACCTCTGCTTTTCTTGTCTGTTGTTGGGTTCCTTCTCTCTTCCTATAGGGTGGCTCAAGACATGTAACGGGCACAGGGGCAGGCAATGGCTCTGGACTCACATTTTCCAAATCTTCCCTCCAGAGAGGAAAGGCTGTCTCTCTTGAGCTTAATTCCGTGGGAAGGACTCTGACTGCCTAAGATGAAGAGGTTGCCATTGCCCACTCATTGGGGCAGAGTGTGGGAGCACACCTGTAAAAGGATGGGGGCAGGCTTCTCAAGGAAAGGAGATGTTCTCCAAACAGTACCACTTGCTGGCATGTGGTTGTTACAGGGCTCCTTACTCCATCAGGTAATGTGTCCCAGTTATGAAAACAGATAGGATTAACAGGCTCTGTCTATTCATTGCAGATTTTTAAGAAAAGTACAAGAAGTTCTAAATATCCCTCTGCAAGGCAACTACAATTACAATGAAGGAGAATACACAACTTTTGCAAACCCTAGGCTGAAAGCTCATTTTTCTGGAAATCATTCTTTTGTGTTTCTACTAAAATTAGAACATTATCCCATAGTGCCCCAAATCTGGTAAGATATGATTATGATCTTAACTCTTGGCCTGAATGAAATAGCAACATGGTGGAGAAGGCTACCCTGTCCTGGAAAGGGTCTATGCTAGCTACTCAGAGTTTGGCTGCTGCAAGGACTCTCACCCACTGACTGGGGCTCCCTGCAGGTCTGGGGCCTAAAGGGTCTGCATCTGAGGAAGCCCTCCTTTATCCAGAGTGCAGGTGCTGTTTAAATATTATTTGGTGTCTCATTTAATAGGGGATGGGAGAGTGAGAACTTTGAACAAGTTTCTATTTCTTATTGTCCTGAAACTTCCACTTTATTGCAAGTAAAGACTCCAAGTTGGTCTCATCCAGAACGAGGAGGTCTTTGGCTAATCTAGAGCAGTAATGTTTTCACAGTTCTTTCTGATAGAACAAGGTTCCAGAAGCAAGGCAGAGTGCATTGGCTTCCCTCAAAGTGGAGAACTGAAATAAACCTCTCTGAAAAAGAAGCATCCTGTGGGAGTTGGGATAGCAGAGGAAGAAATAACAGAGCAGGGATGATGGTCCTGAAGGTTTTCATGTTGCCTGTGAAAGCTGGGTCTGGTAAAATGATGTGAGGGACAGAGGTCACTGAATCCTGCTCTCATAAATGTGGGGACAATGCAGAGAAAACAGTTTTTCCAGGAATAGGTGAGAGCCAACACAGGCCTGGGATGCTGGCATAAAAAGAACAAAGGCCCCAAAGAAAAAGAGACCTAGCATAGTTGTCAGTGGGCCAGTTGAGTGAAATCCCAGTGATAGTGGGGCAGATCACCAGGCTGGGAAAATGGGGCGGAGGCAGACTTCTTTCCATTGTCTCAATTGTCCTCTCCCAGGCTAGTGACCCAGGAAAACCCAATGACAGTAGCCTTTCTGCAGCAGTCTTTGCAGACAAAGTTCCCATACAAATTGCTACTGAGTGTCTGCCACATTTTAAATAGGGTTCTTTGGTGAAGCCAAAGTTCAAGGTAGCAAGAATTTTTTAAATTGCCGTTTAAAATAAACACTGTGTGGATGTTTTTGCCCTCTGCTAGCATAATTGCTCTCAGGGGGCAAATGATTTTTTGCTTAACCAAATGAATTAATAGATCTGTGGCTCTATAGAGGCAGCTCCACCTCCTACCACACAGACAGACATAGAGTTTGGAAACAGGGAAGAGAAGATAGAAAGAAGTGAGTGGTTCTGCATGAAAATTGAGTTGAATTCAGAGTTTGTGTGGATAGAAAGAGGGAGGGAGTGAAGAAGAAAGAGAATCTGCTGGCTGGGAGGAGGCTGGTTCTTGAGGAGGCAGGGTTAGACAAGAGATGACCAGCAGGAAAACTGATGCTGGTTCTCTTGGTGGGAGGACTAGCTACAGAACTTCTAGAAACAGCACCCTTCAGTTGTCTCACTTTATTGAAAATATTACTACAAGAATAAGATGTTACAGTGTATACCCATTTGAAAACCATAAAGGCAAACATTATTTTTGGTTTTGATTGAAAAATATTCAATTTTCATGGGGCACCTGGGTGGCTCAGTCGGTTAAGCGTCCGACTTCAGCTCAGGTCATCATCTCACGGTTCATGGGTTCAAGCCCCACATCGGGCTCTGTGCTGACAGCTCTGAGCCTGAAGCCTACTTTGGATTCTGTGTCTCCCTCTCTCTCTCTGCCCCTCCCCTGCTATTGCTCTGTCTGTGTCTCTCTCTCAAAAATAAATAAACATTAATTTTTTTTTAATATTCAATTTTTCATATATACCCTTTGATGCTTTGCAATGGAAGCCTGGCCCCGATCACTGCCCCAGGATCTGTGGTCAAAGTGATGGCACACACCTGTCTTGCATGGGGGGCAGGGGGAGGTTGTGGAAATTAGGAAAAAGGGGCTGTAGTCCATGTTTGGGTCTAGCAGAGTGAAGAGAAAGGGACATCATCAAACAGAAAGATAAGGTGATGGAGGGGCAGGCACAGGAAATCAGAGCAAGTGAGCCCTGAGGAAATGTAGGGAGTGTGCTGATTTTCCCGCCACTGGGCAAGGGACTCTACTTACTCTTTTCTTCCTTTTTATTAGTTTTTTTTTTTTAATTCCAATCTCTCATAAAGGAAAAGTTTAAACATCCTGACATGTTGAATGAAAGTCACTCTGACTTCCTGTATGCCCACCACACAGAATCAAGAATTGTTAACATTTGACCATTTCTTCATTTCATTTCATTTCATTTCATTTCTTCTTTTCTATGTATGACTTTGATTTTTACTATTTATTTTTATTATTTTTTTGTGGAGCCATTGGCACATACATTGCAGGACATCATGACACTTGAGCTCTAAAAACTTAAGCATGTGTTTCCTAAATATAAGCCATTATCACTCAACTATTAAAAGGAAGGGTCAGGGGTGCCTGAGTGGCTCAGTAGGTTAAGTGTCCAACTCTTGATTTCAGCTCAGGTCATGATCTCATGGTTCGTGAATTCGGGCCCCGCATTGGGCTCTGCACTGACAGCGCAGAGCCTTCTTGGGATTCTCTCTCTCCCTCTTTCTCTGCCTCTCTCTTTCTCCAACTCTCTCTCTCAGAAATAAATAAACTTGGGGTGCCTGGGTGGCTCAATCGATTAAGAGTCAGACTTCAGCTCAGGTCATGATCTCACCGTTCACGACTTTGAGCCCCACATCAGGCTCTGTGCTGACAGCTCAGAACCTGGAGCCTGCTTCAAATTCTATGTCTCCCTCTCTCTCTCTGCCCTTCTTTAGCTTGTGCTCTTTCTTTCTCTCAAAAATAAACAAACATTAAACATTTTTTTAAATAAATAAACAAGCTTAAATAAAAAAGGAAGGGTCAGCCCTAAGAGCAGGGGAACTCAGAGGTCACCAGGTGGCTGGTACCTGAGTTATAAAACAAGGAGCAGGGAAAAGGCCCCATTCCAGCTTCCAGGAAGTCTGGTGAACCAAGGAGATAAGCCTGCCACCCCTTGCCTGAGCCATTCCCAGCAGGTGTACTTTGTAATGTGAAAATATCTTCCCAGAGATACCCATCCTTGCCACAGCGTTATCATGTCTTCCCTCCCTTCCTCTTTTCTTCCCCATGGCTGTTTTCCTGTGCTCTCTTTTCTTGACTCTGCTTCTTATTCTATTACTCCGTGAAGCATCTCCTTGTCATTGCCAGCCATGGGTTGGGTCACAGTTAGGGACACAGGAGTCATACAGGGCTGATGTGTTTTGGGGGAAGGGGAGTAGGTGAGTGTGGCAGGGGACCAGAGGGAGTACTGCCTGTGAGGAAAAAAAAGGTCACAGTCACCATTTAGCCCCTCACACTGGCTAAGGGGGAACGTGATCTTGGACTGGCTGTGGTGGGTTGTCTGTCTGTCAGCCTGCTCTGCTAGGTTCTGTATTTCCATCCGTGCATCCATCACTCTATTCTTTTTATGCCTCTGACACTATTTCTTTCCCTTCTTGTGTCTATCTCTTTCTCTTCCTTTCTGGCTCTCTCTGACTTTCATTCCTGTCTGTTTATGTGTGTAACCCAGCTCTTCCCTTTACCATTTTCTTTCTTTCTTTTCTTTCTTTCTCTTTCTTTCTTTTATTCTTTCTTTCCTTTCATTTTCTTTTCTTTTGCCTTGCACTTTTTAATGCAGAGATCTTACACATATTTTATGCATTCCTAAGTATTTTATAGTTTTTAACATTTTTTAAATTTAAATTCAAGTTAGTTAACATACAATGTCCTTTACCATTTTTTCTATTCCATGTTCAGACGATGCTAAACTTAGAGAAGAAGCCTTTTGAAGCAGGGACAAGATATGCCACTCAACAGTATCTGCTCTTTTTTAGGGATGTTAGTATCCAGACATCTGAGAAGTGCTGTGGGGCCTTTGTAAAGGAAAGCAGTGTGTGGTTGTAAAGAATAATGCTGGCAATAACAAATAAGGACATAAGCCACTTTGTAATTTTGTTTGCTTCCATTTGGGTGTAAATGCTCATGGGATAAGTAGTTATCATTTCAATGGTCAGGATGCTTTATTTACCACACTGCTGTCTATTTCCCTGTGGCCTTCTTGGGAGGATGAAGTCTCCTCTGTGCCAATTAAGGAGTTAAGGAAGAGACAGGCCCCGTATTTCTAGATTCCAGCAGAACAGGTCTGCTAGTTATGAGCCTGAGGGCAGTGCAGAGTGCAGCCAGCCCCTCCTGGAATCTGCCAGAGCTGTGGTTCCAGCTGGTGTGAGGACATTTGCCAAAAAATTGGAAATTCCAATGGCATCTAAGCAGGTACATCTCCCAGAACAACCACTGGGCACCCTGTAATATGTCCATTCAAGTTCACGGCTCACTACAAAACCCCTCAAGCCTCTGGCTATTATTGCACTGGATATGGCTGGCATGCAGCCCCAGCTGATAAGCTGAGGGGCATAAAACAAAATCAATAGCACTTTTTCTCCCCAGCATCATTTCATCCTCCTAATTGTCTCTAATGTAAACATATAATCGTTTAGCCAGGCCACTTTTAAGTCAAGCACCAGGAGTAACAGGCGCCAATTGCAAGACAGCTACGCTGGGTTTGTTGCATTTGAATTCTGCATTAGACCGCCAAAATCTGATTTTCCTATTATTTAGAAGAAACCTCTAGGGGTTATTAAAGTTAGCTGCAAATAACGTTACAGACCCATCATCTTTACGTTCAATGCAAACATTATTTATTGGGAACCCATTATAGTTCTGCACCATGCTGGTCTGTGGTGGGGAGGATGTACAGATGGCTAAAGTTGACCCCAGACATGAGACAGGGGACAGAATTATGGAAAACTGAGCAGAATCGGGAAGGGAATTGGGAAGCCCTCTTGAAGGGGGTAGGATGATGTGAACAGGGATGTGAAGAGCACAAAGGACTTGCGTGGGTGGAAAAGGGGAGCAAAAGGGAAGCCCAGAGGGAGACCGCTGACAGCCTTAACTGCTGCAGACTACAGCTGTTCCTAGAAGGGGAAAGTAAGAGCAGACAATAGTCTGGAGCTGTTTGGTGGGAGGCTGTGAAAGCCTTTCTGGCAGTTTCTGGGTGTTTTCACTGTGTCATGGGAACCATTAAAATGTCCTCTGCTTCTTGCAAACCAGCAGGGACTGAGTTTATGTGGTGGGCTGACTTTTAGCAATAGGGATTCGGTTGTACGCTTATATTTGAGTAGACCATGCAGGGCTTGGAGGTCAGGGAGACTTTGGTTCCAATCCCAAACTCTGCACATTCAAAGAGAAATTAAACAAGTCTGAGGACTGGGCTGCCCCCTCTGCCACACATTTTCTTTCCTTCCATCTTTTCTCTGTTTTTCTGCTACTTCTTGCCCCTCTTCCTCCTATGGAACATCAGCATCTCAGCTCCGCTCAGATGCCCAGCACTTGCCTGATTCTCTGCTAAGAATCCACTGCTGTTAAAGCATTGGGGAACGATGCAGAAGATGGGAGAGTCCTTAGGGGGCAGAGGAGGGTGTTCACGTCAGATGTTCTGCCGAAAATAACTTTAAGACCTCCTGTTAGACATTTCTGTTCTTTAAAATTACCTCCTGGCAAAATAGTCCCTGGACACCAGCCTCTTCTTCTCCCTTCTCCCTTCATCCACTGCCTCTCTTCTTCCCTCCTCTTCTCTTTCCATTACAATAACTTCCTACTTATTAGGCAGAGCAATTCAACCTTGCCCCAATTCTTTTTTTTTTCTTATTTTTTTTTTTAAGTTTATTCATTATTGAGAGACAGAGGGAGACAGAGCATGAGCAAGGGAGGGGGAGAGAGAGAGGGAGACACAGAATCCGAAGCAGGCACCAGGCTCCGAGCTGTCAGCACAAGAGCCCGACACAGGGCTCAAACCCACGAGATGTGAGATCATGACCTGAGCCAAAGTCGGACGCTCAACTGACTGAGCCACCCAGGCGCCCCAACCTTGCCCCAATTCTTAACTGCCATTTGTACCCAATCATCATGGTGAACGAATCAAGGATCTGTTCTCAGTGGCCATCTAGTGGCATCTTTTGCTATTTGAGCACCCTTGAGAGGTAAAACAAAACAAAACAAAAACAAACAACAAACAAGCAAAACACCTGCATGGGATGCTTTAATTTAGACCCTTATGAAGATGATACTCAAATTTGAAGATAGAGTTAGTCCCTATTCTGTGATGAGAACCCTGTACAAGTTGATGTAATAACTATGGTTATATTTGATTAGTTCTAAAGGATATGCAAGAGGTTTTGATATAAATATCCAGACCTCACTTACTGTGTAACTAGTAATAACCCTTAACCAACAAGCCTAATGGCCTCGTTCTGGGGGAATCAGATCCATTTCTTTCTGTACCTCATCATGGAGGAATATCCCCTACTTGCCTTTCCATAGGCCTTAGCTATTGCTAAAATTACTTAGCTATTGCTAAGTAATTACTTAGCTATTGCTAAGTAATGCTGCTACCCCTTGCCCCTGCTTCTGCTGCGTGTGGTGGCACTGCCAGCTGTGTCCTCTTGCAGGATTAGTATTCCACATGCTCTGGTAACAAGAGTGGGAAGATTAACTTCCAACCCCAAACTGAGACCCTCATTGTGTTATTTCACGGCACTAACATCATTATATACCGCCCTCTCCTTATTGTTGCAGATTTAGATGTTATGGTGCCATTACTGCATGCCAAATAGTATGTGGGTACATGAGCTATAGGACCTTGATTTTGAGTCTTTGTTTATCCATTTGTAAAATGGTCATAATAACATTGACTTATGGTGCTGTAGTAATGATTAAATGCTCTCTACACTATGTAAATTGCTTGGAAACCAATAAGTATTTACATATTTCTTTCCTACAAGTTCCTGCAAGTTTCCCTTTTCCACAAATGCTAAGTCATACTATCGATCACAATATGCATTTAGCAACAGAAGAATCAAGATAATAAACTAATGTTTGTCAAACATGTAACTCACATTATTATCGAAATCAGGATAAAAACTAGAAAAGAAGTGGGAGAACAAAGGAGCAGACCATTAAGGATATCTTTGAGAAAAAACAGTGAAATCATCACTCATCCAACTGGATTCTAGATCAGAGATTATCAACTAGAAACCTGGATAAAGTGAAATATAAGACAGGCCTGGTTTTTTATTTTATTTTTAAAAGACTTTATTGTTTTTTTTTCTGAGAAGTTTTAGGTTCACAGAAGAATTTAGAAGGCACAGATATCCCACCCACACACATACACAGCTTCCCTTACCATCAACATCTTCCACCAGAGTGGCACATTTGTTACAATCAATGAACCTACAGTGATACATCATAATCACCCAAAATCAATAGATTATATTAGGGTTCCTACTTGGTGTTGTATATTCTATGTGTTTAGACGAATGTGTAACGACATATACCCATCATTATAGTATCATTCAGATATGGCCTCTGTGCCCAGCCTAGTCATTTCCCCCTCCCCCCAACCCCTAGCAAACACTGATATTTTTACTATCTCCATAGTTTTGCCTTTTCCAGAATGTCATAGTTGGAGTCATACAGCATATAGTCTTCAGATTGGCTTCTTTCACTTAGTAATATGCATTAAATTTCCTCCATGTCTTCTCATAGCTTGATAGCTCCTTTTTAGCACTGAATAATATTCCATTGTCTGGATGTACCAGTTTTTTTTATTTATTCACCTAGCAAAGTAAATCTTGGTTGCTTCCAAGTTTTGGCAATTATCAATAAAGCTTATATGAACATCTGTGTGCAGATTTTTGTACAGACCTAACTTTTCAGCTCCTTTGGGTAAATACCAAGGAGTGCAATTGCTGGTATTTTATGGTAGGAGTGTACGGAGTTTTGTAAGTTACCACCTAACTGTCTTCTAATGCGGCCCCACCATTTTGCATTCTCACCAGCAATGGATGAGAGTCCCTGTTTTGCTGCACATCCTCACTAGCTTTTGATCTGGGCTGTGTTCTGGATTTTGTCCATTCTAATTGGTATATAATAAGTGTCTCATTGTTGTTTTAGTTTACATTTCCTTGATGATACATGATGTAGAACTTCTTTCCATATACTTATTTTCCCATCAGTGTATCTTCTTTGGTGAGATGTCTGTTAAAGTATTTGACCCATTTTTTTTAACTGAGTTGTTTGTTTCTTTTTTAAATTTTTTTAATTTTTTTTATTTAAAAAAAAATTTTTAAACATTTATTTATTTTTGACACAGAGAGAGACAGAGCATGAACAGGGGAGGGGCAGAGAGAGAGGGAGACACAGAATCTGACACAGGCTCGAGGCTCTGAGCTGTCAGCACAGAGCCCGATTCGGGGCTCGAACTCACGGACTGCGAGATCATGACCTGAGCCGAGGTCGGACGCTTAACCTACCGGGCCACCCAGGCGCCCCTGTTTCCTTATTATTGAGTTAAGAATTGTGTGTATACTTAGGATAGCAGTCCTTTAACAGATGAGTCTTTTGAAAATATTTTTTCCCAGCCTGTGGCTTGTTCTCTCATTTTCTTGACAGTGTCTTTCACTGAGCATAGTTAATTTTAATGAAGTCCACCTTATCAATTATTTCTTTCATGGATCATGACTTTGGTTTTATAAAGGCCTTGTGTTTTCCCCTAGAAATTACTTGTTCTCTCTGAAGAAGGATGGCTTTCCTGGCTCCTGTTATGTTGGTGACCAGGACATAGGATCTTTCTTGTTCCTCACCCAGGATCCCTTCTATGAGCCTTTACAGAGATTGCAAGATGAACTCTGCATTTTTCATCATGTTTTCAATTTCAACATCTTTTTCCTAAAATGATGGTGGAAAGAGAACTCTGAACAAGCGAGTTTAAATTTAATCTGCCAGTTAGAAGTGAAGTGACCTTGGACAAGTGCCTGAATTTTCTGAGTCTCATTTTTCCGCAGTTTAGTAAGATGATACTTGTCCGATGTGAAGTCAGCGAATACCTGATGTGAACTCACTAAACCTTAAACCCAATCAATAATTCCCAAGAACAACATCTACCTTGACCACACATATTTGCCAAAAGGCCAATTTCTCATTTTATTCATTCAGTTCCTTCCCTGGTGCTCCTGTAACAATCTTGCATGCATGTGGGATCTGTGTCTTAAGTGTATGCATTTGATGTGAAGGGGTGTGTGTGTGTGTGTGTGTGTGTGTGTGTGTGCGCGTGTAAGGGGGAGTTTATTTGTGAGCAATGGTGAAACAGGACAGAGTTGTCCAGGGAACATTGTGTGTTGTGGCTGAAGTCCCTGTATGCTGCCACATTGTCACACACCCGATGTTTTTTCTCTGGAGCTTGTCCCATGCCCTCCTTTGCTGTGGATACTCAAACACTTTGAACCACACATTCTAAATGGAGCCTTGGTAGGTAGGCAGCCACCTCCAAGATGAAACTTCTCATTTCAAACCCGAAAATATAATGTGTTGCAGTGTTAACAGCAGAAGCAGGAGACTTTCTAACTGAATTTTAAAATTCAGGCCAGGTCAGGTCTAGCAAGGTTTTCATCTCAAGTGTTTAGCAGGGAAAATGTTTCGGTGTAATCACAGGCAGCCCAGGAATGCTGCAGACTTACCAGAGACCACAGTTTAAAGGTCTGGCAGGTGTGCCACTTGACTGACGCACCACAGAGGAGTTCCTGTGACCACACTTTTTTTCTTTAGGGCACTCATCTTGATTTGTACTTATACATTCATTAGTGTGACTTCATCTATCTTCCTTCTACACTACAAGCTCCAAGAGAATGGAGACTGTGCCTAGCACAATGCCTGGCACACAAGAGACGTTCTGTTGCAGAAAGGAAGAAAATGGACATTTGCTCAGTATGCATTTAAAGTTAGAACCAACTGAATGTTAAATAGACAAGAAATAAATCATTATTGGATGATAGTGAGAAGACTCAAATGGAAAGAACATTAATATTTGCATAATTTAAATTTGCAAATTTCATACCAAGTCCTAGTTAACCATTCTCCCTTTATTTGGATTTTGAGTTTGTTTGGTGCTCCTGTAACAATCTTGCATGCATGTGGGATTTGTATATAAAATAAGAGAACAGGGCTGTGGATTTCAATATTTTTCAAGACACTAAGTAGAAGCTGCCCTTTTAAAATCAAAATATTTAATTATTTTGAAATATCTATTTTCTCAACTATAGCACAATTAGAGTGTTATTTTTATGTAGAAGGAAATGAAAATAAATGAAATATGGGCGTAAGCATGAACTGACCAGGAACCACCCAAAAATCAGAAAACTCAATGTAGGGAACAAAGGGTATGATTTGGGAAAGAAAAATCTCTTGAATCCATTGAATCCATGCTGAACTAGAAATCGAATAATGACATGAATAAAACCTCATTCACAAAACATAAGAGCTATTAAGATAGATGGAAAAGGCAGGGTATAAAATCAGATACAATTCACTTGTGCCGAAAACAACCTTTAGTGGCAATGTTTCATACCGTGGTTAATATAAAATAAGACATTATTTGAAACGAAAAAAGAAAAAAAAAAAGAAAGCTCACCTTATTACATCACATCAATAATGCATTTTCTAGAAACTCATCATGGTTCTTTCTATAAAGGCCAAATAATTCAGAGAAATCATCTTTCATGTCTGCTTCTGCATTCCTGCCTAGGAGGGTTCATTTCATTATTCTGTTTTGGTTCAACCTATAAAAATTCTCAAGGGGTTTCAATGCAGATGAATCCAGCCACTCTATGTAGCCACCTAAAATAATTCAGGACCAAAAGAAAAAGTAAAATAAACAACCTATTCCCATTTCTACTCTCAATCTCATCCTCATAACAAAGCACTTGTTGTTTTAGTTATCCAGATAATAAGCTCAATTCTTCCTTGAGTTTTGCCTTTAGAGAAATTACCATAGACTATGCGTGTTCTTTTATTCTGTAATTATTAGCATTTACTATGTGCTGGGGGCTGCTGAGGGCGATCCAATAAATCCTTTGGACTTTGGTCTCTTTAACTGGAAAAGGAACATGATAATACCTACCTCATGAAATCTTGGTTAGTATTCAATGAGAGAAAATAAATGAGATGCCCATGGCAGCATCTGCTACATGGAGGCTGGTTCATTCATTCTCTTATTTCATTACGTCTTTTGACAACAATAATTGATCACTCATTAAGGCTTTCCTCATAGGAACTTGGAAAACCTAGTGAGTGGGGAAAGACAAGAAAACAGAAAGTGATATGGGAATCATGAAATGATGTAGTTGTGCACGAGGCACCTGACCCACCAGGCAGCATGTGATGGGTGAGGGAGGTTTTCCAGTAAAGGGGTTGTTGAGAAGTTGCCAGAAGGGGTGTGTGGGCAGGAGCAAATGCCCAGAGGAAAGAATGAGCTTTGCTGTTTGTAGGGAACTGAAAGTCGTTCTGTCCAGCCTTAGACTGCAGTAAAGGATATAGTAAGAGAGCTGACCTGTGGTAAGCGAGGGCCAAATCATGAAGAAAATTATACACCTTCGAATGTACTTTGGATTTGTATTATGAGGGCAACAGAGAGCATCTCTCCGTGTTGCTTTTTTTAAAAAAATAACATTGTTTTTTTCCCCCAGATTGCATAAGTTATACCTGTCCATTAAAGGAAAATACAGAAAGGCTTATAAGTGCAAATATAAGTGAAAGGCCCCCCACAGTCTTCTCATTGTATCTATTGTTAATATTTTGGTGTAATATTATTCACAATTGAGATAGTACATTTTATTTCTTTTTGTTGTTAGAAACATTGCGTATTATTGTAAAAAATTTTTTCAAATAATTAAAAACACAAATAAAACACACCCCAAATCCCTTCACATAACTATACTTTGCAGCTTAGTGTGTATTCATCTGAGTCGTCCCTGTGAGTCTCTCCATCTTGTTCTTAGTCTCTGTTTGTCAATCTCTGTTTAATGTATCTTAATCTGTATGTTCCTTTTAATACACCAGGAGAGTATTTCCATACCAAAAAATTTCATGCATAGCATAATTAATAATAATGGAAGAAATCATTTTTGTACAATTTATTTATTCCTATTATGAACATTTATGCTTGTCCAAATTTCACTCAAATGACAGTACCATGATAAAATTTTCATAGCTAAACTTTTCACTAAAAGCTTTAGATTTTATTTAAAAACAGTTTTTTAAACATTTATTTATTTTTGAGAGACAGAGAGAGACAAAGCACAAGCATGGAGCGGTAGAGAGAGAGGGAGATAAAGAATCTGAAGCAGGCTCCAAGCTCTGAGCTATCAGCACAGAGCCCAACACGGGCCTCAAACCCACAAAACTGTGAAATCATGACCTGAGTCAAAGTCGAACGCTTAACTGACTAAGTCACCCAGGCACCCCCAAAACTTTAGATTTTAGATCTCTAAAAATTCCCGTGGAATAAAACATTCCCAGAGGCATTTAAGGTATTTAAAGATGTTGGTATATATGTTGCTAAACTTTCCACTTTAGAACAGTTCCAGTCTTTCTCCTAGTGGGTGTAATGTGTCAGTGTCCTACATCACCTCAACCACTGAGGATCATTCAGATTTTTAAACAATTGACAGTTTTATAGGTAAAGCAGGGTAACTCACTGCCAGTTTGTATTCCTTTGCTTAATAACGAAGTTAAGCAATTTTCATGTATCAATTGATTAATTTTTTCTTTTCTTCCAAATTGTACGTTAAAAACCCTTTGGCATTTATCGTATTAATTATTTCCTTATCTGATCCCATATCAAACATAGTTACCCTTTGTAGTTTATATTGAAAATACTTTTTGGTTGTTGGTAAATTATGTTCATGGATATTTCATTGCATAGAAGCTATAGCAAAGAAGTTTTCCAACATTTTGATAACAGAATCTATCAATCTTTCCCTCGATGGGTTCTGCTTCTGGCATTAGGCTTAGAAAGGCATCCCCCACTGCATGATTATATGAATATTACATGATTTATGCTGGAAATCAGATTTTTTATCCACATGGAATTTATATTTATGTAATATATGAAGTGGAGCTCTAATTGTTTCCTTTCTCCCCAAACACTTAGCCAAATGTCTCAACTCTACTCGCTTTTCTTGTATTGCATTTCTTTAGAAAACTTGATTTTCTTTTTGTCAGATTCATGTTGCCTCTCTAGCTATCCAAGTCTTCATTTAGGTCCTTCATCAGAGTTGAATCACTTGTTCAAATAAGTCCATGATAATTTTACTCTTTCCCTATTTAATTCCTATATTTTGTGGTCATTGAATATGGGATATTTTTCCATCTATTTCCTAATAGTTTATTTTTTGTTAATATACTTTTTATTCTTTGCTGAGTAGCTTATTGAACATTTTCATGATTTTATAACATTTATTGGTTGACTTTTTTGAGTTATTTTCCTGATAACCAGTCATTATAAACTAATACTATATATTCTTTTCCTTTTTGTATTTGCTTCTGTTACTTCTTTTTTTGCACCAGTACTCCTGTTAGAATTTCCAAGCATTCTTAAATATGTAAATGTGCTTATTTCCCTTTTTTTGTCATTTGCTGTTTTAACATCTATCAAAATGATCACCTGGCTTTCCCCCTTTCATCTATTGACATTGTTCAACATCTCTCAAACTGAGTTGTAAAGCACATTATTTCTAGTATTAAAAAAGGTTTAATGGGGGCGGCTGGCTGGCTCATTCAGTGGAGCATGCAATTCTCACTCGGGGTTGTGAGTTCAAGCCCCATTGGGTGTAAAGATTACTTAACAAAATAAAAATCTAAAAGAAAGAAAGAAAGAAAAAAGGTTTTATGTTCAACCAAGTTTGGAAAGAGTGAAAACAATTTCTCCTTGTATATGAACAAATTAAGGCTGTGAGGATACTTGTGGGCTGGAAATTTCTTTGACTTTGTTTAATTCAGCTATACCCCTTTTTCTTATTCATCAGACATTTGAGATATGTTCAACTAATTGAGGATATTACTAGAAATTCCAATATTAATCATTGAATTTCTGAAATTTATAGTGCTGAACTAAATTTTCTATTTTATTTAGGATTTGTGAATTAACATTTACAAATGAGCATGCAATGGGTTTTGTTTTTTCCCTTTGTGTGTTATTTCTATTAGAGTTAGGTATCAGGATTATTCTAGCTTTCTAATATTAATAAGGAAGCTTTATGTCTGTTTATAAGATCAAAAGGGGTTTAAATAGCCAAGAAATAATCTTTTCGTTAAGATCTGAACAAACATGACTGAGAAGTAGCTCCCTTGGGGCCAGCAGCTTTTATGTTTTGACAGCTTCATCTTTTTCTTCCATGATTATTGTTTAGTTCAGAATTTTTTCCTCATCTTGCTTTAATTTGGTTTCTTATTTTTCCTAAAAGGTCATCAATAGTCATGAAAATTTCAGTTTCTCTGCAAAATATTTATTTCTTGAATTCAGAGATATGATCAATTACAAGTATCACCAGCTTTATATCAGCTTCTCAGGGGAAAAAAAAATCTTATTAAATTAGATAAAAAACTACTTTTGAAAGGGCGGGCCTACGCTGGCGGACTCCATCTTGTTCTGTGTCCTTCACCTAGACCACGCCTCCTCCCCTTGAGTAACCTCCTGCTCACCCGTTCAAACTTCCTGATCAAAACATGCCCAGCGACCTGCCTAACAGGACTCCGACCCTTCCCCAGCCAATCAGCTGAGGCCACAGCCATTACCTCACCAACTGCCCCTAGACCCCTATAAAACCTTTGTGCTTTTGAAACTCGCTCTCTCCTCGGGATCTCACCGTTGCGTCGGTGCAGGTAGGGGATTGAGCTCGAGCTAGCTCGAATAAAGGCTCTTTTGCTTTTGCATCAGACTCGGCTCCCTAGTGGTCTTTGGGGATCACGAATTCTGGGCATTACACTTTACTAATTAACAATGGCATACATTTAAATATACAATTGCAAAGTACTTTCTTTAGTGTCTCAAAGTTTACTATGTGATTCTTTTTTCTCATTAACAGTCAAAAGGTTCTAATGAAAAATTTTTGCCTATGAGCAACTGATTGTGTAATATACCATGAAGATACTGTGTTGTTGTTTTTTTGTTTTTGTTTTTGTTTTACAATCCAAGTGCTTGAATTTGAATAATGTATCACATTTAGGTTTAACAGTAAAATTTAAGTAATATCAAATAATGTTAAAGTTCCTATCTCTACTTCTTGTTTGATAAACGGTTTGTTTTGCTTCTTTCCTTTAATTGAATAATGTCTAGTAGTTAGTTAAATAGTTTCTACTGAAAGTCAGTCAGTAACTTTTGACAAATATAATTCATTTCCTAAGTGATTAGCTTCTGCATGAACAGGTCATTCTAACACATTTGAGTATTGAAATGTGGCTGATATATTTGGAGATACCCAATGACCAAAACAAAGATAAAAGCATACATTAATAAATAATATCATAAACCCAAAACTTAGGTTTTAAAAGACTACCAGTATTGACAAACCTTTGTCAAGGGTAATAAAGGCAAGAAAGAAAGAAGGCACACATTCTTAACATTGAGAAGGACAAAAGAACATCAATACAAGACCTAAAGTTACTGACAAGGTGATGATACAAAATAATGAAGAACTTTACACTAATAAATTTGATCACTCAGATGAAATGGAAAAACTCCTTGAAAAATAAACCTAAAAGATTTATCTAAAATAGCATAATATTAAGTAGAAAAGGTGAATAGTTCCATCTCTCACACAGAAATTGAATCTATAATTAAAAGCCTCTTTTCAGAGAAATCTCCAGGCCCTAATGGCTTCAGTGATAAACATTTTAAAAAAGAAATAAAACTAATATTACCTAAGTGCTTTCAGAAAACGTAGGATGAAGGAACATATCAAAACCTGTTTTATGAGGCCAAACCCTGATAATAAAACAGCAGGCATTAAAAGAAAGGAAAACAGTAAAGAAAAACTGGGAAAATGGCAAAAAAAAAAAAAAAAAAAAAGGGAAAGGAAAATGATAGACCAATATCTATTATGTACACAGATGGAAAAATTCTTAACAAAATATTAGGAAATTAAATCAAGAAATGTATAAAAAGAATAACACATTATGACCAGTGGGCTTTATCCCAAGAATGCAAAGTTTGTTTAACATTTGAAAATCAATCAATGTAATTCATCATCTTAATAAAGAAGAAAAACCATCCGATCATCTCAGTACATACAGAAAAAGCATTAAACATCCATTTATGACAATACCTCTCAGCAAATTAGAAATAGAAGAAAGCTTTTTAAACTGATCAAGAATATCTACAAAAAAATTGACACCTAACATACTTAGTGGTAAGAGACTGAATACCTTCTCCCTAAGTTTAGAAATAAGGCAAAGTTGCCCACTCTCACTCCTCCTATTTAATATTGTACTGGGAGTCCAAGCTACTGCAATAAGGTATAAAGATGAAACAAAAGGCATACAGAGAAAAGGAATAATTAAAATAATTTTTATTCATAGATGATATGGTTATATATGTAGGAAACTCTAAATGAATCTGTAAGAACAGCTGGAACAAATAAGGGAATATAGCAAGCACACAGGATACAAGTCAATATACAAAATTAATTGTATTTCTATGTATTAGCAACAAGCACCTGAAAAACCAAATTTAAAAACCAATACCATTGGGGTGCCTGGGTGGCTCAGTCGGTGAAGTGTCTGACTTCAGCTCAGGTCATGATCTCATGGTTCATGGGTTTGAGCCCCATGTAGGGCTCTGTGCTGACAGCTTGGAACCTGGAGTCTGTCTCACATTCTGGGTCTCCCTCTTACTCTCTGATTCTCCCCTGCTCATGCTCTGTCTGTCTGTCTCTCTTAAAAATAAATAAACATTAAAAAAAAAGTACCATTTGCAATAGAATAAAAAATTGAATATACTTACAAACAACATGTGAGACCTCTATACTAAAAACAGCAAACTACTGCAAAGCAAAATTCAAGGTGACTTGTACCCTGGACATATTTCTATTCCTATGTCAATAGCATGCTTTATTAATTATTACCATTTTACAATAAGATTTAATATCATATAATTAAAGATTTCTAACTTTTTTTCTTCAATTGTCTTCTTTTTCAAGATTGTTTTGACTATTCTAGGTCCTTTATATTTTCTTATAAATATTAAAAATCAATTTGTTAATTCTTACCAAAATGCCAGAATTTCGAATGGGATGGTATTGAATCTACTAGTCACTTTGGGAAAGATTCACGATTAAACAATAACGAATTCTGCAATACATTAATGTTGTATATTTTTGCAATTGTTGAGGTATTCTTCAGTTTCTCTCTGCATTGTTCTGTAGGTTTCAGTGAAGGGTGTCCATTTTAGCTTTCTTTCATTCTCTCTTAATAACTCCTTTCTCCAACAATGAGATAATAAGCTCTCAAAATCCATTACATATTTTACCTGCTTGATCAATTCCTCTGGATATAATCAATCCCCCATCACCGCTACCACACTCCTCCCCCACAGAGATGACTTCGTCATGCTACTTGGGTGCTGACAATCGATGCTGGGTTTCTCTCTGCGCAAAGATCCTCTGTTCCCTGCTTGGGCTTTGACACCTCATGCCTGGCCAGCCTCATATATACGTGCCTTCCTCACTCTGCTTGGGCCCTGACATTTCATACCTTGATTCCCACACATGAAAATGTCTATCTCCCATTGTTGGGTTCTGATACTTAACATAGGGTCATCATCACCTAAAACACACACACACACACACACACACACACACACACACACGCCCTCCAGACCCTACCTGGACTCTGAGAACCTGTGGAGCTCCTTTCCCCTTTAAGCCTTCTCACCCTACTCAGCCTCAGTCCCTGCCACACTGTTCTCACATGGGGACACTCCACTAAATGGCTTTAATAGCTAATTGTTCTGGAAATGGAGAAAAAGGAAAAGAACAAGATGTACTTTTTAATAAATTTATCTGTTGGGGTAATTAGACAGCCATTTAGAAAAGGACAACATTGATGTATCCTTCAACTGTGTACTAGCATAGACTCTAAATTAATTAGAAATTTAAATTTGAAAAGTGAAATTACATATACACTAGGAGAAAACATGAACAAACTCCTCTATAGACTAGGAGTGTGGAATACATTCCTATGTGTGACTCAAATCCAGAAGCAACTTTCACATATGTAAAGTAAAAAAGACAAAAGGTCAACTGGGAAAAAAAACCACTGCTTATATCACTTCATGTATAAAAAGCTTCTAGAAATTGAGAAAAAAACTACCAATAAAACTTTGCAGGAATGGCTGATTCCAGGTCTGTGGCAGCAAACGTACAACATAAACCCTGACATCTAAGTCTTGAAAGTCAGGAAGTTACTGAAAATCACTGGGGTCATATCAGAAGGACTCTAGAGCTGACTTTAATTGGCTTCCACTGGTCTCAAAAATGGGATAATTGAACCATTGGTAAGGATAATAATGCAATGAGTTGAATCCTTTCAAACATGCTTAAATCCATGAGTTTATAGTGACATTTTGAAAAGAAAAACAAACTTATGATCACCATTAGAAGATGAAATTGAACCCCTTCAATCTGAAAACTGGTAAACAAAGAAAAAGAATTTATCCTGTACTTGCATACAAACTGTTAAGAATATAAATGTATACATACATATTCATATTCCATTAATGAGAGAATGTTCTTTATATGAGAATTCTAACTGACAAATGCAGAAGGAATGATAGAATTAGGAGTATCAACATTTCAGAACCCCTAATGAAAACTAGATCCAGGTAAAGACTATCAAAGACTATGAAAATCATTTGGTGAAAAGCTAATAAAAAACTTCATAATGGACAGCTCAAGTTGACCACACTTGAATCTACTGATAAATTTTAACATAACGCAAAGAGAGACAATAATATTATGTGCCTCGTGATGTGATCTGAAAGGAAATACAAAATGCCAGCTATGAGATATTCTTGCCCAACATTGAACCTGAACCTATCAAGCCTCTAAGTACAACTGTACAGGAAACACAAGGGACAGAAAAGCATGTTAAACAATACCCTATTGACCTATCAGTGAGATCCAGTGAGTGGAAGACTACAGAAAAAATGACCCACTTTCTTCAAAAGATAAATTGCAAATAGAAATACAAAGGAGGAGGCAACTATTGATCAAGAGAGACACCAGAGATATATCAACCAATACACAATGGGGACCCTGGTTGGATTTTGATCCCAATTAGCCAACTGTGAGAATAAAAAAAAAAACACACAAAACAACCAACCAACAAACAATAAAAGCATTTATATGACATATTGGGAGATCTGAGCACTGATTGAGTAAGATACTAAAGTAAGATACTAAGGAATTATTCATCCTTTTTTTCTAGGTATAACAATGGTATTATGGTTACATTAAAAGGAAGAGTTCTTATCTTTTAGGATTAACACATTCATGGATGAAATGTTATAATACCAGTGATTTGTTTCAAAGTACTCTAGTATTTGGGGAGAAATGGTAGAGGTACAGATGAGAAAAGATTTTCCAGGTGAATGATTTTCAATCATTCAAAATGATTGACGTTTCAGCCAAAAACATCTTGAGGGCTTGCTTATGTTGAGGCCAAACAGATACCTTAGGGGATATTTTTGGAGGTAGGTGCTACATTACCAGAACCCCTTATTCATAGCTATTAAAGTTTGGCTATCTTAGCTTTTCAGTTACCTATGAATTTATCTTAGTGATTAACACACACTCTTTAAAAAAAAAGTTTATTTATTTTGAGAGAGAGGGAGGGAGAGTGCATGTGCGAGTGGAGGAGGGGTGGGGGAGAGACAGAGAGAGGGAGAGAGGGAGGGAGAGAGGGAAAGAGAGAATCCCAAACAGGCTCTGCACTGTCAGCACAGAGCCCAATTCGGTGCTCAATCCCATGAACCATGAGATCACGACCTGAGCCAAAACCAAGAGTCAGACACTCAACCAACTGAGTCACCCAGATACCTCTAACGCACACTCTTAATTGCCTTTTACGTCAACACTTTCTCCTATAGCACTAAGCAAACACTTGTTTTTTTAATTTTCAGAATTTTATCCCAGCTACAGTTCTCTTTTTTAAATCACAGAAGTGAAAAACACATCCTGGTGAGTCACTATTGTTTTAGTTTGTCTACTGTTGCCTACGTATCATAGGGCCCCTCTTTTCATCAATGCAATTTCTTTGATGAGCATTACTAAATGTTTAATACAATGCCTGCTACATGTCCAAGACTCACAGAGGTGCCTTAGGGAATGTGGAATAAGCAGAATTACAGTCCTTCCCTTCAATGAAATGATGTAGGCAAAGTGCTTGGCACATCATAGGAGAGCGACAGAGGTTGATACCTTTCCTTTCCTGTGTGCCTGTTGTTCAGAAGGGCAGGGTACACAGTCATGGGACACAGAGCGCAGCTCATATTCTCCTAGGTGTTGTATACATGCTGCCACCAAACATAGTATGCGAAATAAGGATCGACCATGACGTACCTGAAAAGCATCCTTGATTTTTCCCAAGACTCTGGCTGTTCTACTCAGTGTTCCAGTGAATATCCCTTCTAAGGGGACATTTCGGCATCATCGTAGGTGGGGCTGAGGCTTTGGAATATTCATGGGAATGATTCTTTCTAAGGGGTCATTACCAACACTGTATTCATTCAACAAACGCATGTGTGCCTACCACGTGCCCAGCACTGTACTCGGTACAGCAATATAATGGAAAAAACCAGACACAATCTTCACTGTTCTATAGCTTGTGGTGCTGTGGTGAAGACAGATGTTTGTCAGATAGCCACATACACACACGTGTATCATCGCAACCTGTGACAACTGCTTTGAAATGTAGGTTTTGTTTTGTTTTGCTTTGTTTTTAAAATGTATAACAAAAGACTCCAATTTTCCTAAGCAGCTGGCTGGGAATCTGAACGCTTCACAAGATTTAACTAAGAGGTGGGATTGTATGGGGGCTGAGGGGTCCCTGGGGGTTGCTGGCGGTGTTGCAGGACTGGGATTGAAGAGCTTGAGACAGAAAGGACAGTCTGCGTGAAGACACCGAGGCAGAGAACAAGGAGGAGATGGCCTGGAGATCCTATTTCAGGCTGATAGGGAATAGGCTAACAGACTAACAGGGAAATATACTCTGCTTCTAACACAAAGAATAACCAACTCAGCTCAGCTATTAAATATCCACGGGGATGAGGAAATGCTGTGGGCTGATGAGCAGAGAAGGTTGCCACAGAACAAGAGTTTTAAGAGACCAGCACATATTCAAGGAAATGCTTTTCACTCCTTTTTTTTCCCCTTTTGTGTCTGTGACTCAAAAGGCAAGATACTCAACCTCTGAAACCCTCCAATTGCAGATGTTTACTGTCTTGAGGAGAAGCCAGTTGCTGAGAGCTGACAGAAACATCTAAGTCATAATTCTTATAGGAGAAGGGAGGAGATGATGCTTTCTTTAAACCACCAAAACAAATTTTAAATTCAAATCAAAATAGAAAAAGGGATTTCAGAGCTATCCCAAGCATTTGGACAAAAATCAGACTGAGGTAGGGAAAGGGGGCAGAACAAAAAGAATCTAGGAAATCAGCACTTATTGTGTGTTTAAATGGATGAATGAATCAATGCATGAATACTGTGCTGAGTATGTTTTATGTATATAGTATATAATATATATTTCTATGTATATTACATTATATACACATACACCACATGCACACACATATGCACACACACACACACACACACACACACACAGTTTCTTTAGAATTTTCTTAGAAGAACCTTTCCTGTAAGGTGGTCATTGTAGTTGTTATTATTTTTTTTGATCATTTTACTGACCATGAAAGGTAGCTGTTCAGGTTATCTGGTAGACTATGTGCTATTTTCACTAAACCTCATAGGAACAAAGACAGTGTGAGCTTCCTCAGCTATTTCATCCTTGTCAGTACTGGCCATTTGGCTCAGTATAAGGGGCTGGCCCTGCTTTGCCCCTGTAACAGCTAACACCACACGGTACCCAGTGTCATGGTAATAAGAAGTGTTCTTCTCTGCCAAGGCCACTTGGGAAGCAGGTCTTTGCGTTCTCACAGTAGATACACTTCTCCAGTGTGCAGAAGAGACTGCATTTTCTGTAGATCCTGCCTTGCAAAGCATTTCGGTTCTCCTCTTGGGAAATGTATGTGCAGGCCAGGCTCTGTTTATGAGTCCTTTAATATCTTTGGAGAGTGTTTAGATTACAAGTTGAAAAACCGATTTTTTAAGCTGAAGTTAAGCCAGAATATTATCCCCTCAAGAGTGTCTTTTGTTAGAAACAAAACACACACACACACACACACACACACACACACACACACACTATACACAGAGAAAAAAGCCCACGCCACTAAGACCCATCATGGTCTTGCTGTATATTAGAAGACAGGCACTATTGCTAACAGGCAGTAGCCTCCTGGTCTCCTTGGAGACCACCAAGAGGAGCCGAGCAATGTGAAAGTCAGGAAGCTTGATGGGCAGTGGAATAACAAAGGCTGAGTATAGGCTCTTCAGGTGCAGAGCATTCCAGAGAAACAGCATGATTCAGATCCAGGAGCTATAATTTTGACTTTACCACTGACTGGCTAAGGAAAACTTGCAAGTCACTAAATCCTTTGTGGTTCAGTTGCCTCATCTAAAAGTTGAGGGGGGAAAAGATATTGCTCCTTGCTTCCTATGCATTTATTATTAAAATTCTTAGGAGTAAAGATGTCCTATTTTCAAAGTGATTCAATTTGGAAAGTCAGCAAAGGAGCCCAAGGATTTGGTGGTCATAAAACTATTTAGTATTTGGCCTTTCTGAGCCTCATATGTAAAATAATACCTAACTCAGAAGAGATCATGGATTTGAAACACAACATATAATCAAAGAGTAAACACACTGGCACCCAGTAAACATCTCCTATATAGCTGTTAATATAATAAGACAGAGCACAATGTAATGATTTTTAAAAGGCACATGACTGAGAAACATAAGCTTGGGTTAGATTCCTACTCTGCCTCCATTTGACATTGATACAATAATAAACCTTGCTGCTTGCACACCTTTACATGGGGAAAATAGTTCTATTGTGAGGATTAATTATGCAAACCATTTGGTACCATGTCTGATGCATGGGAAGAACTCAAGGAGGAGAGGTTCTGTCTAGACATCCATGCACTCACCCGTCATGTGTCTGTATCTTACAGTTTAGCTTATCATATTCTGAAACACCTGTTTCTCTGAGACCAAAACATATTAGAAATATTGACCCAATGAATTCATGGGGCTGCATCCAAAGCTTAACCCTTTTCCGGAGAATAGTAAGATGAGAACATGCAACAAAATACCTCCTCTCCTTGAAATACTACCACATAGCACAGTGCTCTGTGCATACACTGTGCTATGGAGTGCACAAAGAGAAACATTTGTGATATTTTTGAGTAATTATTAACACTTATCATAACTGCTACTTGACATTACTATCTCAGGTTTTTGCTATAATTCTGGATGCATTATTTTTTTTTACTTGTGAGAATTTGGCCTGTTATCTTTGGAGTTAATTGTGATGCTATTATTAATTACAGACAGTATCACTGAGAGAAAACATGTTGGAGTTTGTCGTGTCCTAAATGTCTGAAGTCAATTTATGAAGCCGGGACCAAGCCCCATGATCAGCACATAGTAACTGCTAATGTTCTCTTTCCCCTCTAACTTAATTTGGTTGTCAAGGAAAGATATGTTCCATGATTTAAGCCAAAGGATGGTTATCCAAACAGGTGGAGTCTCATCGCAGCCAGTATAATGGTTTGTCACACTTGCTTGGTTATATCTGGAGTCTGCGTAAATGGATATATAGTGCTATATATAAAACGTACTTGACTTAAAAACATTTCCACAGAGGGTTTCCTGTAAGGACTTACTCCCCGCTTTCCTTAGCTTTATTAATCAAACATTTTCCTGATTTTTACTTACTGAGAATTAAATGAAATTAAATTAACTCTTGGAACAAAAATGTTATCTGTTGCGAAAGATGACTCATTTTCAGATCCTGAAATTTCTATAACCATGTCACATGGTTTTACATTTAATACTGTTACAGCAGAAAGGTTAATTATAAAGATAATTAGTTTTGATATCAGTATTGAATTCAGCACCTATTTGGCAGAACTATGCATACAAGACAAAACAATGCAGTTCCTTCTAATAACAAAATGAAAACATGAGCTTTGATCTCAGAATATAAAATCCTAGAATAAACATACTCAGCTAATAATTCTAATAATCCATATCAACTGTATCTGGTGGTATAGAATTTTTTTTACTAATATTTTTATTACTGCCTCAGCAAATCATTTTCCCTCTAGACTATGTAATTTTGAAAGCACACAAAAAGTCAGGTGTTAAAATGGTATTTGATAAAATGAGCTTCAAATGAGATCATCGCAAGTACAGAAATGGGGCTAAATAAATTGTATAAAGAATCAATAGTTAGAATGAAAGGCATAAATTAAAAGGATGGATTTTGCTGTTGGCACTAAAGTTTAAACCTGATGTATAGAATCTGAAACTAAAAGCAAAACATACCATTACTTAGTTCAGTGATTAAATAGGCAGCAGTAGGTTTAATCCCTTTGATTTAGCAACCTGAGAATGAACTCATGTTTACAAGGAAACCACTACTTAACCTATTTGTCTTTCTTGTTATCTGTGGTAGTATCTTAAAGATGGGGGACAGAAAAAAATTGCTTAAAAGTTCAGAAGATAGTTGATATCACTGTATTGTATAATTGAAATTTGCTAAGAGAGTAGAAGTCCAATGTTCTTAGGCCCACCCCAAAAAGATAAATATGTGAGGTGATGGATGTGTTAATTAGGGGAGAATCCTTTCACAATGTAAACCTATATCAAATCACCATGATGCACACTTTAAATGGTTTACAATTTTATATGTCAATTATACCTCAATAAAACTGAAATCAGAAACTGAGCTGAGACCCCCATTTACTGAGTCCTTAAGTCAATAATGTAATAGCTTTAAATACCTATTCTGAATAAATGACTTTCTACTTTTTTTTTTAGGAATTCTGAGTACCTGTGCTGTTTTAGCCCCCCATTTTCTGCTAAAGACTTTACTTTGGGAAGGAGGTTTTAGAATATACAGCAAGACTTACTGCTCCACAATAAAACAATTATACAACTTCTGAGAAGTTGCCAAGAACAATCAAGAAAGATGTTGCTTTTTATGCAGAACACTCACTGAAGAATAGCTTTGCATCTTAGTCAATGTGCAGATTCTCATTATTTATTTAGATTTATCTGGCAGTGATTCTCTGAAGGGCTCATTAGAGTAAATTATTCCAATATCATGTTCATTTACAGACTCATGTTATTTACCCCAGGTTTATTTTCACATTTTTGCAGATTTTACACACTAAATATGTCTTGAATCTAGTCACATCTCTCCATCCCCACCACCATATGCATAGCCCAGCCTATCACTTTTCACTTAGATGAATGGAATTGCCTGTAAAGTGGGCTTTCCACCTCCACTCTTGCCTCCTCCACCTACCCTCTACTCCACAGCCCCCATGATGTCTTTTCTGCATAGAAGCCAGCTGAGATTTTGACAAAAACTCCATTGAATTAGTAGATCAATTTGGGGAGTATTGTTATGTTAAAAATATCAAGTTTCTGATCCATGAATGTGGATGTCTTTCCATTTGTTTAGGTCTTTTCTAATTTCTTTCAACCATGTCTTATAGTTTTAACACTACGAGTTTTGTGGTTCATCTATTGATTTTACTCTTCGATATGTTATTCTTTTTGATGCTATTGTAAGTGGGATTGTTTTCTTAATTTCATTCCCAGATTACTTATTGCTGCTGTATAGAAATACAGTTTTTGTAGATTGATCATCCTTAACCTTACTTAACTCACTTAATAGTGGATTCCTTAGGATTTTCTATAGAAAATATATTCCTTAGGGTTTCTATATAAAAAATAAAGTCATTTGAAACTAGACATAGTTTTAGTTCTTTCTTTGTAAACTGGATGTCTTTTATTTCTTTTTCTTGTCTAATTACGCTGTCTAGAACTTCCAGTGCAATGTTGAACAGAGATGGTAATAATGGTCACCCTTGTCTTGTTCTTTATCTTAAGGGGTGAAGCCTTCATCATTTCACCATTAAGTTATGATATTTGCAGAGAGTTTCTCCTTTGGGAGATGATACCTTTGATGAGATACAGGAAATTCACTTTTATTTCTAGTTCGTTGAATTTTTTTTCCACAAAAGGGTGTTGAATATTGTCAAATGATTTTTCTCCATTGACACTGTCATGTAGTTCTTTTCCTTCTACATTATTCAGATTACATAAACTCTTGATCTATCTCAGGCATATGCACAGCCTCTCTGGCCTCCTTCCTTGGGGATAGTATGGTTTTAGCCAATTCTCTTTAACTGAACTGCCCATTAAGCTTCAGGCTTCAGGCTAACACCTAGCTGTTAGCCTCCACTAAATTAATTGCTGGCTGATTTCTCTACTGTTTTTGACAACACCTTTGGTCATACATTGCTCCACAGTCTGATCCAATTAAAGCTGGGTCTTTTGCAGGGGTAGTCTTTGAGGCTTGAATTACCCCCAGGAGGGCTCTTCTTAGCTATCTGTTCTCTGGTTTCCTCTGTTGTACTTCTAGCTGCTCAACCATCTTTCTTGTTGTTATCAAGGACACTCCTCTTAATTGCTCACCTCTTGAGAACTCCACTGTTTTCATCAGTTCACCATCAAGTTCACCTCTTGAGAACTCTACTGCTTCCCCACACTCTGTTACAAATAAAGGGGTGCTTTTCCTGATTTCTTTATTTAAGCTGACATCACTTGTCACTATCCATTTGCCTTGCTTCATTTTTCTTCTTAGCCCTTACATTGACCCAATGTTACACTACATATGTGTTTACTTTATTGTCTATCTCCACCATTGGGATGTAAGCTCCCTGAAGGTAGCTTAATGTCATATACCTAGTTCCTAGAAGAATCCTTAGCATACAGTAGACATAATACATAATGGGTGAATATGTGATGCAGTGAATAGTGAAGGAATAAATGTCAACAAATACCACTATCTATCAAAAGGAAAAGGGAAAATGCACAGAGTTCAGTATTTGCATACAGATGACTATTCAGAAAACCTTTGAAGTCTATGATAACACAACAGTGTTGAGAAAATGAAAAGTAGAGTGGGATAAGCAGGTCTAACGCCCCAAATGAAGATGAACTAAAATAATAATAATGATTATAATACTAATTACAATAACAACACAGCTAACACAAACAAATGCTTAAAGTGGACCAAGCCCTATGCTGTGCTTGGGTCCTTGATATCATTTAATATTCACAATGACACTTTGAGGGAGGTACTATTTTGCAGATGTGCATAGTGAACACAGAAAGGTTAAGGAGTAAACACAGGGCACAACCAGCAAATGGCAACATTTTGTGTCCAGACTGCGCAGTTAGACTTCAGAGCCTATTTTACTAAGTAAGCTGTACTACTCTGCCTAAACATACATGGTACTAGGAATGGGGAAAATGACTGAAAGTAAAGGAAATAAAATCAGAATCTTCTGAGACTCTAACAGCTGCAGATAAAGGTGAGGTCATGTTAATATTAAATCTCAAATTATTTTGGCTCATTACATTATTTCATGGAATATGACTTCAGTCTCCCATGAAGTCCACTTTCTGTAGCCCCCCACAAAAGTTCTGAGGGATCCCCCCGAGGCATGTCACTTGTCTCACAATAATTCCAATTTCTGCACAGGTATTCACCGGGCTTGCACCACCTCCTGCTGAACTTCCTGGTCTTCATGGGGGTCCCATGGCTACTCTGTGGTCTCCATCATCAATGCACTAATTCACAGGGCTAGAATCATAATGGTTAATGGGTCTGGAGCGGAAATGAAGACCATGCTCATGGCACTCTCTCTGTGTTGCATTTTATCTATAGTCAGGGAAGCCAAGCAATGCTGGTCATGCCCAGTTCTGAGAGTGTTCCTTGTAAACAGATCTTTTACCCTCCATACGATTTACAACCAGGCCCATGGACCCAATCTTGGGAAGATACTTGAAGTTGCATCCCATCAGCCCATTTTCAGCCTTTATGTATTCATATAAACCTGCATGCAAGTCCTCCTTTCTCCTCTAAAACCAAAGCAAAAGCACTAGCACAGGTGTATCTATGGGAACAGATGTTCTTTAAGTGCTGTTTACTAATCATGATCAGTGTTGGATTTCAACACTGGTGCAGCCTCAGCTTAAATGGATCACCCTTCTTATCTCCAAAGCTGCTGCTCCTGACATTACATTCTATTTTCACATCTTGTTAATATTTCCAACTTGTATATTATCTTAAGTTTGTGGCACCAGGGAAGCAGCTAGAAAGACCAAAATGGACACATGCTGCTTGTCCTTTCTAGGGTTCTAGTTTCTAAAACTCACTGCTGAAGTGTCCTGTTCAGAATTGTTACTGACTATGCGAATGATCCCTTGGGAAAATGCCTCAGGCTAGAGGAAGGGATTGCATGAGAATGCAGTTTCCTTACATTGCATAAGGAGAGAGTAGCGTCTTAACTCTGAAGAATTAGAGCAATATTAGCTCCGATGATAGAGTGTGGTAAAAACAATGTAAGTTCTGAAATTCGACGCACTGGGTATATAGAATCCTGTTCTTTCATGTCAACTGAATTCAGTAAAGATGCATTGAGTGCCTACTGTATATGCCAGCTACCACTAGGCACCACTGACAGCAGCAAGTGGTGGCAAATCACCTTAAAATAGATAAAAATAGACAAAAGGATATACTAGGTCAAGTGTAGTACAAGTTTCCTACTTATTTGAAATTAGATCAAGTTAATCAAAAGTTCTTAAGCTTTCACTGAATTTCTTCATCCATAAAAGTGATGACCATAATACTTTAAAAGATTATTTTAAGGTTTGGAAAAAATATATCTGTATATATATATATGTGTGTGTGTGTGCGTGTGTGTATACACATGCATGCTTATACACACAGAGACAGAGAGAGAGAGAGAGAGAGAGAGAGAGAGAGAGAGAAGCAAACCCATATATCTTTACCAAGATTTGCCTTTTGTTAACAAGGTTAAATAACCTCTTGGAACATCTGCTGTAAGTCGAAGGATGCAGCATTTGCATCTATCTCCTCTTCTGTTTCAAGTTCCATTGACGGATGTGAAAAATGTATTTTAAAATAAATAATTCCTAACAGTGATGGAAGAATATGAAAGTCTGCTATCAGTGAAGCAGAAGTCTTAAGGCATTGCAATTACAAAGGAATCAGAACTAAAAGAATAACCCAAAATACAGGTTAGAGACAAATGTCTCAGATGGAATCCCTTCCTCTCCAAAGAGAAATTTTAAAGTCAGAGTCCACAAATGCAGGTAAGACAGCCAGCAGAGTAGTTCATTAAAGGTCTTCCTTCAAAACAGCTGGGCTGGTTGGGGCCCACTGCTTCTCTGCTCACAGTGCCCACTGGGGGGGAGCCCCAGGGATACTGTGGGCTGGACCAAGAGGCAGAGCAGAGGTAGAGATAAAGCTGCACCTTTGGGTAATAGCCAGGAATTAAAAATGAAAAAGGAGCAGTAGATACCAGGCTTTTCCCATAGATAGAAGCCAAGGCATGAGTTTCTGCAGAGACAGTTCTCATACAGAGACCCCCAGAGAAGCATGTGGTTGAAGGAGAAATGAGGAACCCTACTCTACTCCCTTAGCCTTCTGCACACTCTGCCCAGCATCATCTCCAGACACCCCTCTAAACAAATACTACTAGTCCCACAGCCAGGACTTCGAGTCACAGCAGGGACACAAGAATGCTCCTCTGGGAATGAAACAGACTCCTAATTAACAGAGCTTTAAGTCTAAACCCTCAACTCAAAATAGGAACATAGAGTTTCAAATCTTCAAAAATATCAAGAAAACTAATAACATGAAATGGAGGCACTGATATGAAAACACAAGAAATACACAAGGAAGCAGAGTTAATGGGGGAGAAACAACGAAACACATTAACAAAAGAAGATTTATTGCTGTTATAAATCAAGACAGAGTGCCCGAAAATTAAAAAGAAGATAGTAGATAAATTAAATTGTGAAGTTGATATGAGTGATACATGAATTTGTGGTTTAAGAGACTGAAAGAGGAGTCTCCCAGAAGTCATTGCAGAGAAGAGTAGGCTGACATGTTTTGCAGAGGATGGCTCTGACTTTATGCAAAAAAATTGTTATGTGGGACATTGCTACCATCAGCAAAGCTAGTGTTCACTTTGTGTTTGGGAGGGTGGATACAGGAGGGGTTTGAGACCCCAGTCGAGGTGTGTTTTAGTACTAATAAGGTTAGCTGTGTATTTCATAGGAATTCATTTTATTTCATGTTGTTTCCTTCTCTATGTTAAGGTTTCATGTCTAAGAGAATGGGGGTATGAATCTGTCTGCCAATGTGAAGGGACCATCAACCTCCACCATCCACTGCTCAAAATGCTTTTCTAAGATCAGTGAGGCACTGTGTGGGATGGATGTGCAAGGCTTCCTGATATGAGTTGAACTATTTCTAAATACCTTCTGATGGATGACTGTAAATATGATCTATATAATCTGGAACTCAGAATAGCCTTCCTGTACCTGGTACCTATTGAGGAGGGGAAACAAAAGCAACATCGCTGCCGGGGCTGGAAACTCAGTGGATATAAGTTGCAAATGTTGTGTTTTATTAGAGAAATTGCTAATTTTATGATAGCAACTCTGGACTGTTTATACCATGAAAAACTCATAGAGTGGTTTGCCACAATTTCATACCCTAGTGATGCCTCTGCAGAGGTTATGAGAGTGTTATGTAAGATCATTAAAGCGGAGCCAGTTGGAGTGTGTGTCCCCAGTGAGCTTCCTGCCAAAACAGCCAAGTTAGAGACTTGTCTGAACCTGTGTCCCCAAGATAGGTATTATCTGAAAGAACTTTCTCTGATGTGATAAATATGTGCTTTCTCCCCAGACTTTGCTTATGTGAATAAAGGTGATTTTTTTTATTATGGCAAAGTTTTCTAAAATGACTATGGCACAGACAGTTTTAAAATAGATTTTACTACTCCAGGGAGCTTTGAGTAGCCAAAAAAAGGGGTCACTTTATTTGGGGATATTTTGAGGAAAGAGATGGGAAATTGATCAGGCAATAGGTTTCAAAAATCTCTAAAAGTATAAGTTTTTATGAGATCATTTTGTTTGTAATGATTCAGTTAAGGCAGGAATTGTTGACTGGCTTAACGAGACCCTAAAATTTTAAATGAGTAAGCATACAGCTTAAAATTCATTTCAGAACAAAGTGCCCTTCAAGATTATAACTAGCTATAGGCATTCATACTTCCAGGCAATCTGCAGTTACTCAGGCAAATTCCTGAGGAGTGTGGGAGATTTTTATGCACTGTGGCTGGCAAGAGAACAATTATGAAGCCCACTATGTACCAGTTGAATAGATGAGAGTCTTTGAGTTAAAAGAGAAATTTGGGGTGCCTGGGTGGCTTAGTCGGTTGAGCATCTGACTGTTGGTTTCGGCTCAGGTCATGATCTCATGGTCCTGGGATCCAGCCCCCCATTGCCTCTGTCCCCCGTACCCGCATTGGGTGTGTAGCTTGCTTGGGATTCTCTCTCTCTCTGACCAGCATTCAAATAAGATGTTTATTCTGGAAAAAACATTTAAATTAGAGGCTCTGTCCAGTTTATATACTCAAAGACAGTGCAGGGAAAAACATTTTTTTCAATCTGGTGAATTTCAGAATATCTGTACCTACTCTCCCACAATCTTCCTGGTCAAGAAGTCAGAATGTCAGTGCTTTACTGAAATGTCTGAGGTTGCCTAAAGAGTTTAACAACCGGATCAAGATTCCAATGATTTGAAATCTTTAGCAGTCTGAACATGTATAAAACTGGATCGTATATTACACTCTCCAGAACTGCTTCAACACTTGTTTGCTCTAGAACTATGTAGCTAACTACAGTTGTTGTTGTTGTTAACAGCATAAGTTCACAAACTACATCCCATAGGCCAAATCTAGCCTGCTGTCTGTTTTTTAAATAAAGTATTATGGGGCGCCTGGGTGGCTCAGTCGGTTGAGCGTCCGACTTCGGCTCAGGTCACGATCTCGCGGTCCGTGAGTTCGAGCCCCGCGTCGGGCTCTGGGCTGATGGCTCAGAGCCTGGAGCCTGCTTCCGATTCTGTGTCTCCCTCTCTCTCTGCCCCTCCCCCGTTCATGCTGTGTCTCTCTCTGTCTCAAAAATAAATAAAAAACATTAAAAAAAAATTAAAAAAAAATAAATAAATAAATAAAGTATTATTGGAACACAGCCATCTGTGTATTGTCTATGACTGCTTTTGACTCCTAACAGCTGATTTGACTGGTTGTGGCAGAGCTCATAGAGCTTGCAAAAGCCTAAAATATGTATTATGTGTCCATTTACAGAAAAAGTTTGCTAACCTGGAACTAAAGCATCCCATAACAGGACACAAGCTTCCTGAAGTACTCATTCAAATGAGGGCACAAGAGTGCTGGAGAATAATGTGCTACAAAATATGAATGAGCGCATCAATGTGGACAACACTCAAACTAAAGTAGACTTTGTTGTGAGCCCATCCAGGGAAGATCCTAATGCCTGCTGGGGTCACTAGCGTGTGACCACCAAAGACACTGGCCATGTTATGGGGTGTACCCACCGACATCCCAGTCCATTGGCACCATAGCTATAGGAGGTTTAATTCTCTGTATGTCTACATAGTTGTGATGCAGCATTGGCTGGTTGCAGACCAGTCTGTGCCACTGAGGAGGTGTGCCTTGGGCTACAGGAAGAACCCTGATGTAATGGACATCATTTTTCATAAGTCCTACCCAAGCTGGAGAGCAGCCGCCCGTTCAGCAGCATTACCATCTGGATAGAGGCCAAGCAGGACCAAGATATACCACTTAGATTTGTATTTTCAAAGAAGGTGGACTATTTAATAAACAGAAAAGAAATGTGATTTATCTACGAAGGAGAGTTGTGGATTGACAGGTTTTCAGTGGAGCTCCCATTTTGTGTGGAGCTGTTATCAGATCCTAGAGGCCTGTTCTGAAGGGACATGCAGAGTGACTCAACATCCCTGCTTTCTGAGTCCTGAGGAGTTTTCTGGAATGTGGGATTTTCGTGCTAAACTATGAAAGTTCTGGGCATACCAAGAAAAATTAGTTATCCTAGGGCTATTGCTCTTTAAAGGAAAGTTCTGGAGGAGAGTGAGGTCCGTATCATGGCAGTGTGAGTCGTTCCTTTTTTCCCTCCCCTTTGATTTACAAGTAACGGGGCATCCAGAACCAAGCAAAAGTGCCTCTGCACAGTATGCCAGGACACCTGGGACATCCACCCACATGTGCATCAAAAGTGGGTGGAGATACACAAATGATGCTGTGTATCCACGGGAGTCATGAGCGTGGCCCACCCTCACCTGCTTCTATCGGGGGGAAAAAGTAACCTGGAGAATACACAATTGGGCACTCATGGGAAATAGGGAATTTGTGGAGGGACAAGCCCATCTGATGGGAGAACTTGGCAAGCCTTTGGAGTTAGATAGAGACAATTCTGTAGTCAGAGAAAAGGGAGGAATGGGTGAGGCAGCCCCACTCCCAAGAGCTCACGCTGCCGGGCCTTGGGATTGTGCTGGTGGCAGCGTGGCAGCTGGGAGCAGCTACCTCTCCCAGCAGAGGAGGTGGAAAGTGATCGCAGTGTGCGGTGTGGTCAGCCTGAGAAGAGAAACCAAAAACTTGTGTTATAGCACCACCTTCTGGAAATGAAAAGAAAGGCTTCTAATTGACCACTTGTTAAGGTGTTAGAATCCAAGAAAATGAAGCCTTCCATAAATAAGAAAGGAGTTTCCTGCTTTAAATGTGACAGCACAGGCACATTTCATCCAACGCTATGACAAATCACAGCAATATGGTATCACAAAAGGAAAATGATAATTGTCCAGGAACTCAACTCAAGACACGGACTACTGCAATATAACCAATAAAGAATTCAAAATAGCTGTTATGGAGAACAAACTGATGGTTGCCAGAGGAGAGGGGGGGTGGGGATGGGCAAAATAGGTGAAGAGGAATGCAAGATACAGGCTTCCAGTTATGGAATAAATAGGCACAGCATAGGGAATACAGTCAATATTTCCAATAGCATCGTATGGTGCCAGATGGTAGCTACACTTGTGAGCATAGCATAATTTACAGAGATGTTGAATCACTGCGCAGTGCATTTGAAACTAATGTAACATAGTATGTCAACTATGCTCAGTTAATGAAATTTTAAAGCAAAAAACAAAACCAAAAATTTCCAAATAGCTGTTATGAAGAAATTCAATGAACTACAGAGAACTCAGGCAATTCAATAAACCCAGGAATAAAATTAATGAACAGAAGGACTACTTTACCAAACAGATTGAAATTATATTAAAAAAACAACAACAACAACAGAAATTCTGGAACTGAAGAACTCAACGAATAAGATGAAGAATGCATTACAAAGCTTTGGTAATCGCGCAGATCAGATGAAAAAGAAGAATAAACAACCTGAAGGATAGGGATCCCACAATTGTTCAGGAGGAAAGGAAAAGAGAACTAAGATTTTTTTAAATGTGAAGAAACCCTGCAAGAGATATCAGACTTATTAGGAGAACCAATGTAAGGATAAAGAGTGACTATAGTTGATAATACTGTATCGCATGTTTGAAAGTTGTAAAAGAGTAAATTTTCAAACTCCTCCTCACAAGAAAAAAATCTGTAACTGTGTATGGGGAGGGATGTTTACGAGACCTATTATGGTGATCATTTCACAATACATACAAATAGCAAATCATTACGCTGTACACCTGAAACTAAAATAATGTTATGTGTCAATTATGCCTCAATAAAAAATTTAAAAATAAAAAATAAGTAAAGTCAGGAATGATGATGTTAGATGAACCCAATTTATAGTTGGGTTCTCTGATAAAAACACCCCCTTTAGCTGGCTATTTAATTGCCTGGGTGACATGTAAGAGAAAATAAATATATAGTTTTACATTTATATTTATATTTATATATTTAATATATATGTTTAATATTATCATAGCATGTCCAAACCTTGAGGTCCTATCCTAATGCCTATCATTAATGGGAGATAAATTCAGATTAATTTAGTTATGACAATTTAGCTATCTGGATCACTGTCTTTCTAGTAATGAGGAACTGGAAGAGCAACTGTAGATACTTACTGATTTTATTTATGTTGGGTAACACTGTTTTCAGGAAAGCAGAAGCAGAGGTTCTTTGTAGGCTCCACTTCCTCAGTTGGCCATGGAGAGAGAAGTGTGAATAAGTGAAAAGATAGTATTTCACACTTCTCATTTACTTTTATTTTTTACTTTCATTTTTAAGAAAGAGAAGGGGAGAGAGAGCTTACAAGTGGGGAGGAGAGGGGCAGAGGGAGAAGAGAGAGAATCTTAAGCAGGCTCCACGTACAGTGCAGAGCCCGACACGGGGCTTCATCTCAAGACTGTGAGATCATGACCTGAGCTGACATCAAGAGTTGGACACTTCCCCGATTAAGCCACCCAGGCGCCCCTCACACCTCTCATTTAAATTGTCAGGCATGTATAGGACACTTTGGGTGTGACAGTAAAGACTAAATATAATGGACATAATAATGGCCCCATCTTACAGGGTTGCCTGAGGACTATATAACATAATGTGAGGAAAATACTTATTGAAGGCATAAGTGTTCAAAAGATGCTAGCTAACAGGTTTATTAATCATAATCATTAATGCAACTCTAACAGAATACCAAGTAATGACAGTATTTTTTAACAATAGCCTTGGGAAAGCTACCATAATATTTCTGAGTTTTCCTTCCCAGCTATAAAATGAGACTAACGATTCCTACCCCTAAAAATTGCTGAGGGGATAATATTTTAAAAATTATGAAATTCTTATTTATTTATTTAATTGAGATACAACTGACACATACCATTATGTTAGTTTCAGGTCTACAATATAATGATTTAATATTTGCATATGTAGTGAAATTATCACCACAATAATTCTAGTTAATATCCATCAAACACATAGTTATGAGTTTTTTTTCCTTGTGATAACTTCTAAGATTTACTCTACTAGCAACTTTCAAATATACAATACAATATTAACTATTTTCCCTATGCTGTACAATACATCTCCAGGAATTATTTTATATGAAATTCTTTTTAAGTTTATTTTTTTATTTCAAGAGAGAAAGAGAGAGAGAGAGAGAAACAGAGAGAGAGAATGAGAGAGTATGAGCAGCATAGGGGCAGAGAGAGAGGGGAGAGAGAATCCCAAGCGGGCTCCTCACTGTCAGTGCAGAGCCTGATGCAGGGCTCGAACTCACGAACCATGAGATCATGACCTCAGCTGAGATCATGAGTCAGATGCTTAACCGACTGAGCCACCCAGAAGCCCCTATGAAAAATTCTTAACATTAGCCTGGAACATACTAAGCATCCATCCATCCATCCATCCATCCATCTATCCATCAATCCAACTATCCATCAATCTACCTGCTAAGCAAACATTTATTGAGCATATACAATGTGTTTTGTGCTATTGGGCTAAGTGTTGGTCAGTCATTGTAGATAAACCATAATCCCTACTTTCATAGATTTCATCTTCTGATGAACTATAAACAAAACATAAATATTGGCTCAAATATGGCTTTATTATAGTAGATAAATTAAGGTTTTTATTTACAAGTTGGGAATGTTAGCAAATGAGAGATAGTGTGTGAATAGGAAGACTTGTGTACCAAGGCAAAGGAATTTAAAGACAAAGAGGTACCGCCTAGCAGAGTGCTGGCCAGTGTGATGAGACCTACAGTGTTGCACAAGCAGTGGACAAGTTCCCCAGCAAAGGTGGAATCAAACTAATAGTCTCTGGAGCTATGCTGCTAAATACATAAGTACAATTGTACAATAGATGATTGCTGAATAAATTAATAAATTCGTCCTGCAAGAATAAATGCACCATAGAGATGCAGTAACAAAAATAGAACACGAAAACACAAGTGTTGAAAATACAGGAAACATGGAATGAAAATTTTTTTTAATGACAACAAAAATTTGGGGGCAGCTAAAGGCCCACTATAACTGTCTCTTAAGTTTCTCTGGCAAGAGCTAGCCATTCTTAGGAGAATTCTCTGTACCTCTCACTTGTGGAGTGTTAAGTAAACAAGGAAACCATCACTGATGATGAGTTCCAGGCTAGAGCTCCATCAGGTAGGTAGGCTATCCGGAACTAAGAAGTCAAATCCACCCTCAACTACAAATAGCAAGCATAAGGTCCAAAGCAAAGCAGTCAAGAGCTAGATGGATGTAGAAATGGAAGGTATGCGGGGCACCTGGGTAGCTCTGTCAGTTAAGCCTCTGACTTCGGCTCAGGTCATGATCTTGTGGTCCGTGAGTTTGAGCCCTGTACTGGGCTCTGTGCTGACAGCCCAGAACCTGGAGCATGCTTCAGATTCTGGGTCTCCCTCTCTCTCTGCCCCTCCCCCGTTCACACTTTGTCTCTTTCTCAAAAATAAATAAATATTTAAAAAATTATTAAAAAATAAATGGAAGCTAAGCAAAGAAATTAAGGTAAAGGTCAAGAGAAAATGTCTAAGACTATTTCTGTGAACAGGATTGGGATGTTTGAAGCTTATAATTGTGTGCTGGCCTGGCTTAGCCTGGAATAAAAGTTTTTGCCTGGTGATTCAGTTATTAGATCTATTTGGGGTGTGTGTGTGTGTGTGTGTGTGTGTGTGTGTGTGTGTGTGTGTAAATTATTGGTGAATAAATACATTGGAAATTGGAATTCTTCCCCCATGTTGTAACACTTCCTAAGTTATAATACCATTAGATTTTCTTCTCTGTGGGAGTTTAGTCTCCCTAAGTGTAGGGGCTCCTATTCTGCTTCTAGAAAAACAAGCTCTGCTTTAAAAATAGTACTGTAGGAGCACCTGAGGCTCAGTCAGTTAACATCTGACTTCAGCTCAGGTCATGATCTCATAGTTCGTGAGTTCCAGACCCTCATTGGGCTCCATGCTAACAGTGCAGAATCTGCTTGGGATTCTCAATCTCTCTCAATCTCTCTCTCTCTCTCTCTCTCTCTCTCTCTCTCTCTCCCTCTCTCTCTGCCCATCCATTACTTTTGCATTCTCTGTCTCTCTCAAAATAAATAAACTTCCAAAAAAAAAATTAAAAATAGTACTGTAAAACTTGTTTCCTGAGAATTACATTGGCCTGGAATCTAGTCTTTTGTTGACAGGAAGTACAGATTTGTGTTGCGTTCATGTTCGCCCATAAAATTCATTTGTCAACCCTAGCAACACCCTAAAATGCCTTATAAGATCCTGACATGCATATAAATAGGACACCTCATGCTCTGGGGGAAGCCAAGTGAGTGACATCAGTTATTCTAACAATAGAAGCATTAGGGTGTGGACTTCAGGGTGTCCTGGGTATAGCCCCATTTGTATATCAGCACATCATCATCATTATCATCATCGTCATTGTCATCATCACTGTGGTAATTGTCACCCCTTGTAATGACATTTCATTACAGGGGATAATTTTTTTTAATAACTAAATATAGTGTGTGGATGCATTAAATGGTGAAAACCTTGGGCCTCTGCACTGATGAAGATGTTTGATGGTCTCTGTTTCAGAACACTGTATATATGCAGTTTGAAATTCTCTTGAAGAGAATTTACTGGTTTAGACAAAGGTCACACAAATCATAAAACAAGCAACATTTAAAAAATTCTGCAGTAGGGGCATGGGCATTATCCCATTGTCCTAATTAATAAAATAAGCCTGAGTGAGTCTATGTGGTCTAAGGATACCTAATTTACTAGATAAAAGAGAGGAACTTGAATGCAGATTAACTTCCAAATCTTTGCATTCTACTGTGAATGCAGAGTCCACATTCTAATTCATGTCACTGGAAAGTTAAGTTGTGACAGCGATATCTTGCACAGGTTACCAGAATGAAGATGAACAATATTCATTAGACATAGGTATGTGGCTTTTTCATCCAGGCATTTGGCAAGGTTGCTGTTGGCAATATTGACATTCTGGAAACACAAGCTGTATGATTTGGAGAATAACTTTTCTTGAAGGACACTCATGAATAGACTGGTGCTCAAATGGAAATTTTTGGATAGGTAGAGACCTTGAACTTCAGTTCTGTTCTGTTAGACATCTTGAATAAAGATGTAGTAGTGAGAATTTAGGATCTAAAAAGTTTTGAAAAACCTTGGAGCAAAATAAAATTTAGTAAAGATCAGTGCAAAGGTCTTCTCTTGGCTTCAAAAGCACAGGATGGTAAGAGATGTGGAGGCAGTTCTGAAAAAAAAGTAGCACATAAAGAGAGATCCTTTCACAGGTCTGAGCGCACTGAAGGCGTTTGGTGCAGTCCTGGATGAACCCCTAAGAAAGCAGTTAAATAAACTGAAGGGTATTGAAAGCAGAGAGGCAAGGAGGGTGGAGGAACTCAAAGCTACTCCACATGAGTATTCTGTTAACAGATCGCAGCCCCAGGCATGGAGAAGACGAGACACAAACTGGACAAAGCAAATGTCACCTGGTACTTGCAGAGCTATTGTGCAGAAAAGGGTAAAGCTTTTCCTCGGTGGCTATAAGTGGGGAACTGAAGATGTGGGTAGATAGTATGGTAAGACATTTCAGCTTGTAAGCAATGAATCACTTTAAATGTCAGCACTGTCACAAGATGAGCAGGCAGAGAGTGGATGACTACTTGGAAGGGTGTTTCCAGTAACAGTGTGTATCTTCAAACACTGAGATTCTGAGCTTCACAGATCCCTCCCCTGCTCTTTAAATATTTGACATGCCATCATCACCAGCCTCATTTTTATATAGGGTCCCAATATTGGAAATCGTTCCTTTTATGTTCTTAAGATAATTTTGAAGATCTACAGCAGAGTTCAAACAGAGTTTACTTTGCATATTGATTTAATAGGTAAGAGCAGGAAGCTCACAAATGCCATATGCAAATTTGTTCCAAATGAGCTCTAAAAATGGATTTGGAGCTAATTGTTCAGGCACGTATTTCACTGGGGATGAAGCACTGGCCAAACATATTTCAAAATGAGGAAGAGGATGTGTTAGCATCAAACCCAGGAAAAGGAGCAGTAGTATGCAAGTGATTCAGAAAAGGAGAACATTCCATCTGAAGCCTTAAGGAGAAAAGAGAACATTGCCTGAAGTCTTATTTGGAAACAAAAGAACTGTGAAAATAATTAGTGGCAAATAACTTACAGCACTGCATTTCCAGTATGGGTCATTTTTAAAAATAAAATTTTATTGTTTCAGCATAATCTAGAGACAGAAAAGTGCACAAATTATAAGGGTAAAACCAGATAAATTACCACAAAGCAAGCACATTTGACTACTGCCCAGATCAAGAGATACCACAGAAGTCCTCCTTCCAGTCATCACTTCTACTTGTGACTTATCCTACATCAATTTTGCCAATATTTAAATTTTATATAAATGTAATCACTCAATGCCTTCTTTTGCAGCTGACTTCTTTATATTAATACAATGTTTGCAAAATCCATCCAAGTTTTCGCGTGTAGAATTACTTCATTCATTTTCATGGTAAGAGCAATTCTATACATTCCACACTGTCATTTTTGTAATATATTTTATTTTTTTTATTGACCTCTGGGATGTTTCAGATTTGGACTGTTATACATACTGCTGTTATGAACTGTAACTTTTTTTGGTACGCATGCGTATGCATTTTCTGTTGGTTAAATATCTAGGAATGCAATTGCTGGTTCATGGTCATTTGGATATTCAGCTGTAAAAACACAGCTTTAGTGTGCCACTTTTCCACTCCCTCTAGCAGTGTATGAAAATTCTATTTACTCCATATCCTCTGCAACACTTGATATTCTGAGGCATTAAACTCTATTCAAATTTTAAATTTTAATTGTGAGGTATTAAATTCTATTTAAATTTTAGCTATCTGATGTACAGTTAGTGGTATTCCACTGCAGTTTTTGTTTCCAGTTCCCAAATCACTAATATGTGTTTATTGGGAAATCTTTTGCAAATTGTCTATTCATATATTTTGTATACGTAAACTTCATGTTATTATCTTTTTCTTATTGGTACTTAGTTGATGTGAGTCCTTTGTCAGTTTATGAACTACAAAAATCTGTTCCCACTCCATGATTTGCCCTTTTACTGTCTTGATGATGTCTTTGCTGGGCATAAAAATCTTATTTCAGTGTAGTTCAGCTTATCAGTATCTCTTTAGTGATTATTGATTTTTGTATTCTAAGAAAAAAAATTCTTTCTATATCCCAAGGTCATAAAGATACTTTTCTTTGTTATCTTCAGAAATCTTATTATCTTACCTTTCACATTTAGATCAACTTTCTATCTGGAACTGATTTTTATGTATAGTGTGAGGTAAGGAGTCAAGATTCATTTTTTCTTTCATTTGAATGTCCAGCTGACCCAGCCCCATTTATTGAAAGATCATTATTTCCTTCTGTTCTATATTACCACCTTTTTTGTAATTAAGTGTCCATACATGTGTGAATTAGTTTGTGGACTGTATACTCTTCCATTAGTCTATTTGTACATTATTCTGCTAATACTATATTGTCCAAATTATTTTAGATTTAAAATAAATCTTGATACCCAGTATTTTAAATTATTATTATTTTTAATGCTTATTTATTTATTTTGAGAGAGAGAACCTGTATGCATGAGGGGAGGGACAGAAAGAGGGAGAGAGAGAATCCCAAGCAGACTCCAGGCTGTCAGTGCAGAGCTCAGACACAGGGCTCAATGTGGGGCTTGGTCTTATGAACCACGAGATCATTACCTGAGCTGAAATCAAGAATCAGATGTTTAACCCACTGAACCATGCAAGTGCCCCTCTTGATACCTGACATTTTAAATCTTTCAAATATGTCCCTTTTTATCATTGTTTTTGACATTTTAGACTCTTTACATTATCATATACACATTCAAATCATCTTGTCAATTTCCACAGAAAACACTTGTTCAAATTTTGATTAGAAGTGGATTTAATAGAGACAAACCAAAAAACATACTCTTAACTGTAGGGAACAGATAGTTACCAGGAGGGAGGTGGGTGGGGGAATGGGTAAAATTGGTGAAGGGGATTAAGAGTGCACTTACTCTGATGAGCACTGAGCAATATATGGAACTACTGAATCACTAAATCGGACAATTGAAACTGATATGACATTGTACATCAATTACACTGGAATTAAAATGAAAACAAAAAAAGAAATGCATTGAATATAGGTAGCTTAGAGGAGAACAGACATCCTCACGATACTGAATCTTTTTATCTGAAAGTAATATATAGTCTTCCATTCACTGAGGTCTTTTTAAAATTTCTCTCAATGTTATACAGTATCCTACATAGAAGATCTTCTAATATTCTGTTAGATTTATTTTAATATTCTTTGATCCTAATTTAAATGGTATTATTTTAGGGGCACTTTAGTGGCTCAGACAGTTGAGTGCCCAGTTCTTGGTTTCAGCTCAGGTCATGATCCCAGGGTCATGGGATTGAGCCCTGCATTGGGCTCTGTGCTGAGCATGGAGCCTGCTTAAGATTCTCTCTCTCTCTCTCTCTCTCTCTCTCTCTCTCTCTCTCTCTCTCCCTTTGTTCCTTTCCCATGCTTGAACACTCTCTCTCTCTAAAAATAAATAAATAAGGAAAGAAAGAAAGAAAGAAAGAAAGAAAGAAAGAAAGAAAGAAAGAAAGGTATTATTTTAAAAATTGCATTCTCTGCTTGTGTGTTGCAATCGTGACATATGATCGATTTTTTTGCAAATTAACATGTAACTGTTTTGCTAAATTAATAAATTTATTCTATTAGTCTGTCTGTAGTCTTTGGAAGTTTTATGTATAAAATTATTCCACTGGCAAATAAAGACAGTTTTATTTCTTTCTTTCTAATACTTACACCATTTTTAAAAAATATTTTATTTTTTTAAAAGTAGTCTCTATACCCAATGTGGGACTTGAATTTACAACCCCAAGATCAAGAGTCACACACCCTACATACCAAACTGAACCAGCCAGGCACCCCTCCAATATTTATACCTTTTATTGACTGTTTTGCCTCATCACACTGGGTGAGGATACTATGTTGAACCGAACATCTAATATCAAGAGGACAGCTTTCATTGTTTCTCAGTGACATATGATGTTTGCTATAGGATTTTGTAAATATCCTTCTATTCTTAGTTTGTCATTTTTCTTTTTTAAATCATGGATGGATGTTGAATTTTATTCAGAGATGTGTTTTGGTCTCTATTTGAGATGATCATATGATTGTTCTCCTTTATTTGTTTTATGTGGTAAATTGCATTCATTGATTTTTCACGTTACACTATCTTGCCTTCCTGGAATAATTCTCACCTGACCGTAATATATTATCATTTTTTTTATATCACTGGATTTGCTTTGCTAATATTTTGTATAGGCTTTGTGTCTATATAAATGAAAGTTAGTCTCTCTTAGGTCTTTATTGTAATGTTCTTACCAATATTTGCTATCAAAATTATGATGACCTCAACAAATAACTTGGAAAATTTTTCTCTTTTTCTGAGCTATGGAATAGTATATGTAAGGTCAAGTTTATTTCTAAATATTTGGAGGAACTGATTAGTAAAATTGATGGACATGGAAATTTCTTTCATAGGGTTTTAGTTACAGATTCAATTCATTTAGTAGATACTAAATTATTTGCATTTTATATTTCTTCTTGCGCCAGTTTAACCGTTTTGGTAAATTATGTCTTTTTAAAAAAAATATCTATTTATATTTGACAGAGAGAAAGAGACAGAGTGCGAGTGGGGGAGGGGCAGAGAGAGACTGAGACAGAATCTGAAGCAGGCTCCAGGTTCTGAGCTGTCAGAGCCATCAGCACAGAGCCCGATGTGGGTCTTGAACCCATAGCCATGAAATCATGACCTGAGCCAAAGTCGGACACTTAATTGACTGAGCCACCCAGGCACCCCTAAGTTATGGCTTTCTAAATCATTTCATTGAAATTATTACCCCCAAACTGATATGATATCCTTTTGTTTTTATTTCCTTAACAATGGGATCTATAGTTAAGACCCTTTGTTATAAAAAAATCATTCTTGATATTGGTATTTTGTGCACTTTCTTTTTTTCTTGATCTGTCTTTCCAGGGATTTGTGAAATTTATTAGTCTTTTAAAATGTATTATTAGATTTATTTTCTCTAGCACATTTGTTTTATATTTTACTGATATATGTTTTTAATTTTATTATTTGTTTCTTTTTGCTCCTTGGCCTAATTTTTTTTTTATGTTTACCACAATAAGTTTATTTTTTTATTATTTTTTAATATGAAATCTATTGTCAAATTGGTTTCCATACAATACCCAGTGCTCATCCCAACAGGTGCTCTCCTCAATGCCCATCACCCCCTTCCCCCTCCCTCCCACCCCCCATTAACCCCCATTTTATTCTCAGTTTTTAAGAGTTTCTTATGGTTTGGCTCCCTTCCTCTCCAACTTTTTTTTTCCTTCCCCTCCCCCATGGTCTTCTGTTAAGTTTCTCAGGATCCACATAAGAGTGAAAACATATGGTATCTGTCTTTCTCTGTATGACTTATTTCACTTAGCATAACACTCTCCAGTTCCATCCACATTGCTACAAAGGCTGTATTTCATTCTTTCTCATTGCCAAGTAGTATTCCATTGTAGATATAAACCACAACTATTTAAAAAAATTTTTTTAACACTCATTTATTATTGAGAGACAGAGAGACACAGAGCGTGAGCAGGGGAGGGGTAGAGAGAGGGGGAGACACAGAATCTGAAACAGGCTCCAGGCTCTGAGCTCTCAGCACAGAGCCCAACGCAGGGCTTGAACTCACAAACTGCGAGATCATGACCTGAGCTGAAGTCGGTTGCTAAACCGACTGAGCCACCCAGGAGCCCCTAAACCACAACTTCTTTATCCATTCATCAGTAGATGGACATTTAGGCTCTTTCCATAATTTGGCTATTGTTGAAAGTGCTGCTATAAACATTGGGGTACAAGTGCCCCTATGCATCAGCACTCCTGTATCCCTCGGGTAAATTCCTAGCAGTGCTATTGCTGGGTCATAGGGTAGATCTATTTTTAACTTTTTGAGGAACCTCCACACTGTTTTCCAGAGTGGCTGCACCAGTTTGTATTCCCACCAACAGTGCAAGAAGGTTCCCGTTTCTCCACATCCTCTCCAGCATCTATAGTCTCCTTATTTGGTTCATTTTAGCCACTCTGACTGGCGTGAGGTGATATCTGAGTGTGGTTTTGATTTGTATTTCCCTGATGAGGTGTGACGTTGAGCATCTTTTCATGTGCCTGTTGCCTCAGACTAATTTTTTTAACTAGTGGAAATGGATACTTGGATGATTTATTTTCAGCTTTTTTTTTTCTTTGACAGGAAGCAGGGTTTATTGTGAGCGTGAATAAGGAGCGGGCAGTGTCAAGGTTCTCATGACTGCAGAGCCTACCATTTGTCCAAGGGGCCACAATTAGGGATGTATTTGACCAAAGCCATAGCTATCTGGGATAAGCTACTTTTCAGCCATCATGTCTTCAAATTCATTCACATTAAACTTAGTAAAGCCCCACTTCTTGGAAATGTGAATCTTCGGGCAGCCAAGGAACTTGAACTTGGCCCTGCATAGCGTCTCAATCATATGCTCCTTGTTCTGTACCTTGGTACTGTTGGACATGATGACTTGGCCAATGTGGACCCTGGCCACTGTGCCCTGGGGCTTTCCAAAGGCACCCCACACACCTGTCTGGAGCCTGTCAGCTCCAGCACAGGACAACATCTTGTTGATAAGGATGACGTGGAAGGGATGGAACCGCATTTGGATGCAAAAACCATCTTTGCCACAGCTTTTCACCATGTACTTGTTAGCACACATACGGACAGCCTCCAGGGCTTCAGAGGAGAGCTGCTCGTATTCCTCTGGCACTGTGTGGCCACACAGTGGGAACTGCTCCACTTCTGCCTTCTTCTGCCCAAGGTCAAAGATGCGGACCTTGGCATCAGGGACACCTCTGCAGAAACAAGACTTTGGACACCGCTTGTTCTTACAATACCAGTAACACCGGGGTGGGTGGTGGCCCATGGCAATACCACTGGGCCCATGGCCCAGTGGCAAGCCAAAGGAAAAGAGGTTATTTTCAGCTGTTTACTCCTAATAACAGCATTTAAGTATGTCTATAGCTGTATTCTAAAAGTTTTGATACGTTGAACTTTCACTATAATTCAAAGAAAAATATCTCCTAATTTTCATTTGTATTCATTCTCTTAGTGTTTGAATTACTTAAAAGTTTATTACTTTTCAAATATAAAATTTTTAATATTATCTTGTTTCATTATTGATTTCTATCCTAACTGCAATGTTGTCAGAAAATGTGCTCTGTATAATTTTACTTTTTGATATTTTTTAAGGTTTCTTTTAGATTCATCATTTGGTTAACTGGCTTGGCATTTGGTATGAATTTTGCATTTGCTGAGTATAAGGTATGTAAATAAGGTCAAGTTTATTTATTGCATTGTTCAAATCTACTGTATCCATGTTGAGTTTTTGTCTGTTTGGTGTATCAGTTACTAAGAGACATGTGTTAAAAATCTCCCTATGATAGGGGTGCCTGGGTGGCTCAGTCGGTTAAGCGTCTGACTTCAGCTCAGGTCACGATCTTGCGGTCCCTGAGTTCGAGCCCCACGTCGGGCTCTGGGCTGATGGCTCAGAGCCTGGAGCCTGTTTCAGATTCTGTGTCTCCCTTTCTCTCTGCCCCTCCCCCATTCATGCTCTGTCTCTCTCTGTCTCAAAAAAAAAAAAAAAAAAAATCTCCCTCTGATAATGGATTTGTCCATTTTCCTTTTAGTTGCATCATTATTTTGCTTTACATATTTTGAAACTCATTATTAAGTGTAACAAATTTACAACTATAATATTTTGGAAATATTAACTCTTTTATCATAATAAAATTTCCTGTGTTTATTGCCAATAAAGTGTCTTGCCTTATAGTCTAATTTCCCTGAGAAATATATAAAATATAGTTATATTGGCCTTAAAATTTTTTTTCATTCATCTATTTTAGTTTTTTTGTGTTGCATTTCAAGTGTGTCTCTTAATCAACATTTACTGTCATGTACTTTTTTTCATGTAGTCTAAAACCTTTGTTTGTGATTGCTCACTCATTTAGATACTATTATATTAGGGGGTTTGTATAATTCTTTATCTTATTACCTCTTTAAATATTGGTTCTGCCTAATTCTTTCTCTTCTCTCTTTCTAGGACACCAATTCTGGGCATGTTAGGACTTTCCTGTGTCTTCTTTGTGATTTTGTGTAATTTTTATCCTTTCTTCCCTCCTCTGTTCTTCAATCTGATATTTTCTTCTGATTTATTCTAGCTCCATTTTCTGTGTCTCATCTTCTATTAGCCCCATCAATTGAGTATTTAATTTTATTATTTTATTTTTCTGTTTCAGAATTTCCATTTGAATTTTAAAAGCTAGATTCCCAAAAGAAATGTAAAATTCTCTGCATTTCACCTTATTTCTTCAAACTATTAATCAGTTATTTTAAAGTCCTTCAATCTGTATCTCCTTATGCATTTGTTTCTATTTTAGGTTTATTTTCATGATTTTGGTTATTAGGTCTTATCTTTTGACATAAGTATGCCTATTAATATCAATTGAAACTTGAGGAACTCCCCTCTACTTGCTAGATGGGATGCTGCCTGATTCATGGGTCATTTAATAAGACCAATTATAGGGGTGCCTAGATGGCTCAGTGGGTTAAGCATCTGATCTCGATTTTGGCTCAGGTCATGATCTCACAGTATGAGATTGAGCCCCACATGGGGCTCTGCACTAACAGCACAGTGTGGAGCCTGCCTAGAATTCTCTCTCTCCCTTCTCTCTGCCCCCCTCCCCCAATCTCTATCTCAAGTTAAACAAATAAACTTTAAAAAATAAAGCCAATTGTATCTTCAAATTGTATCTATCTATATCTATATCTATATCTATATCTATATCTATCTATATATATTTGTACAGAACCTTGAACAATACATGCAAAAATTTTCAGAGCTAATTTACTGATTTAGAAAGTGTTATCATTCTCTAGAACTTTTTTTTTTGGCTCCAGAAATTACTTTTTTTAGGTGTTTGTTTGTTTGTTTGTTTGTTTGTTTATTTATTTATTTATTTATAAAGGGAGAGAGAGAGTGTGTGAGCAGGGGAGAGGCAGAGAGAGGCAGAGAGAGGCAGAGAGAGGCAGAGAGAGAATCCCACACAGGCTCCATGCTGCCAGTACAGAATGTGATCTCACGAACTGTGAGATCATGACCTGAGACAAAATCAAGAGTGGGAGGTTTTAACCGACTGAGCCACCCAGGTGCCCCTCCAGACATGACTTTTGCTCGTGGTAAGAGGGAGGCTGTTAAAATGATGATGAATCCCTTAATCTATTCACTGATTATCTATTTACCTAACTAATTTAGTAGATTAGAAATTTGGCTCTAATCTTGTGATGACATAGCATTTCTAGTTCATGCCTTCTCCAAAGGTGAAGTCCTATAAAGGTCCCACTTGAAAGCTTGACTATAAGGGTGCCACCTTCTTTGTGGTCCCTGGACTCTAATTTTTCCCCTAAACAGGTGTCCTTCACTTCTGAGCTTCCTAACTACCCCTTTCTGCTCAATTTCTCTGCCTCTCAGTGGCCACTTACAAATCAGAAACACCTTGAGTGAAAACTAGAATTAAAAATCAGGTTCACCCTTTGTACTTCTCTTTTCCTGGGGATTTTGTTTTTTCAGGTTCTCATGACCTGGCCAGCTTTCTATAGCCTTCAAACCAATAGGTTTTATATTCTATCCTTTTTTTTTTTTTAGTTGTTCTTAGAAGGTGGGTGTGTCTGGAACAGTCTTCTCTACCATTACTAAAAACTAAAATTCCTCCAGTTTGAGTTATTTTGAAACATATTGAGTTTTTTTTACTCCTATTTACTCCTATAACACAAAAATGGCACACCTGCTGCAGCTGAAGACTTTCCAGACAAAGAGACCTTCCCTTGAAACTAAAAAACAACAGTCAGATGCACTAATAATATTATGCGTAGAACAAGAAATGTGAACAAAAGGAAACAAGGATTGCAAACTGTTTGCCTAGAATATTCTTCAGCATTTGACAGGAAACCGGAAATCATCAGAAATTACCAAAATCATAATTCTAATTAGGGCCTTGAAAGTAGAGAGAACCCAGGGATGGTGTGTTTGATGCTCGCTTTTCTCTTTTTTTTAATGCAGAAATGTCAAATTAGAGCTAAAAACTGGAGTATATTTAAAATGTTGATATTTAACAAATTAGCATTTTAACTCCCAGATTTCTATACAAAATTATCATGTAATTTACACAATAGTTATAATATTTCTAGACTATTACAGTGCTGCATAATAAGCTAGACAAATTAGAGCAGTTTGAGGAACTTATTTTTCTTTCAAATACTTGCCGTTTATGTCTGTGACTGTGTGCTTATCTTCTTTTGGAGATAATGTTAAGAGTCTAAAAAGCAAGGCTGTGGACAAATGTACTCCCTTACTCTGCCACTCTAATGGTCTCTGCTTGAGCCATCCTCTCTCTCACTCTAAGTAAATGAACTGTTCAGTGTCATATCATAGGCAATATTATATATCCATGACAGAGCTAATCACCAAAATACATGATAAGAATAGTAGTTCTAGGTCCCCAGTGGGTGACAGAACAACTCTGTCAATTTTCGAAGGGAAATACTACATATACAATCTTTCATCCCAAACACAACACACAGTTTATCTCCCCTTTTTGTTTTTGATAATATCATTTTTTTCCTTAATGGATTCTTACAGTAGTCCTAAAACCTTAATATTTCTTGACAGTTGGCCTTGTTGTCATTTTGCAACCTGGATTACTGTTCATCTTTTTAAGAGCCTGGTTTTTCAACGCTAGTGTGTTTGAAATAGTTTTGAGGTTTTGTGGTTGCTGTTGACTCTCTTACGGAACTTCGAACACACCAGTTTCCTTTTGCTTTAGTGAACTGGCTGGGCCTTTTGAATGCACGCAGTCCATGGAAGTGCCCAAGCAGACTTATTACTAGAAAAGAATCCCATCTGGAATTCAGACAGGTGGCCCATCTCAGTACCTCCCTGAGAAGTCTGGCTTTTTCAGGTAAGTGCAGAAGACCTGGGGTGGGATGCTCATGAATGAAGGTTATGCGTGAAGAGAACATACTGAACTTACCATTGAAGTTCTAATTCAGAATCTTCAGTCTCGCTGTAAAAAGCAAGCTTATTTCCTCTTGATCACAATTCCTCCTTTAGAAAAGGAATTGTCCAGTTCTTTCCATGTAGTACACACTGCTCTGAAGGTGACACCCAGTTTTTATATGTGGTCAAAAATGAACAAAAGTGGTTTCGGAATCTGTCAAAAGAAAAAAGAAAAAAAGAGAGTCTTGTTAAAACCATCATAGAGGCCTTTGGGCATTTGATATTGCATTTACATATTATTAAAATGTTTATATTTTAAGTGTTTTTTTCTTCTGAAAATCTTTAAGCTCTATTATTGGTAATATTCTCACATATGGTTTAAAACTATTCTGGCAGCCTTAATCAATAGAAGAAAACAATCAACAGCAGTCAGGTACTTTGAAATTTCTAAAAGAAGTATATTCAAAGTAACATGTGTAATAATGGTTATTATGATTCTTTTATCCTATTTTTGCAGTACTATATGACAGAGGGAATCTGAAAACAACTTTAAAATCACAGAATTGCAAGAAGTATTGCACTTCAAATATGTGAAATAAATATAATGTAAACTTTAAAAAAGTAAGTCAGTAATGTACAACTTGAGTTTGAGTTTAATCTTGCTTAACAAATTTGTAATATAATTTTGGATGGGTCACTTAATTCCTGGATTTCAACTTCCTATACAACTGCGTAATTATTTGTCTAAGAGATTTTAAGGACTCCAGATTTACAACTCCTTGTTCTATTTTTTATTGGGTTTAAGTCAATCAGTCAATATTATAACTGATCAACAGGAGTAATGAGAAGAACAATAAATGAGGAATCAAGTGGTATGAATTCTAGTCTTCTGTTTTCTAGTAATTGGCTGAGTGATTTAGAAAATATTTTCTAACCATTTTAGGCCAGGGCTTGCCAAATTTTTTCTATAAAGGACAAGATAGTAAATAACTTAGGTTTTGCCATCCAGGAGGCAAAATTGAAGATAATATGAAATCATTCAAAAATGTAAAAACCATCTTTAGCTCACAGGCGATAGAAAAATGGGAGATGAGCTATATTTGGCCTCAGGGCCATAGCTTTCCAACTCCTGTTCTAGGCAATGATTTCCAACAATTATAAAGTGGAAGATGTAGGAGTTTGTGGATGATACATAGGGTGATCCACCAATCCCCTAAAGTTGTATACAAGAGTCTGAGTGTATGTAAATATGCTACTTTTTAATGAGAAAAAAAGCCCACATATTTCATCAGATTTTTGAGGGGTTCAAAACCCAATGTAAGGTCAAGGACCACAGGACTAGATGATTCCTAAAGATGTTTTCCAAATCTAAAATTCAATGAAATGTTTGTTGGATGTCTACTATGTCTAAGCCACCGTGCTAACACTACAATAGATGTTATTAGCACATTATGACCAAAATAACATGTCAAAAATATACTAAAGAAGATTGTAATATGCACAAATCAGTAATATCCTTCCAAATAATAGCTTTGGCAAAAATTCTGCAATTAGTCAGACATTTTTGAGATATTACTTTGCAAATTGTCTTCAAATCTGGTATGAATGATGTCAAAATATTAATCAAATATTCTTATTGTCTTATCTTATTTTTGATGACAATGGTATTAGTCATGATAACCATAATCGAATTTAACCTAAGCAGAGTTTCTTTCCTAAAAATATGACTTCTGTAAGAGCAGGAACTATGCATTTTTCATCCTTGTATTTGGGAACAATGTTTGTCACATACTAAGTGCTCAACATCTCTGGAATGTATATTTGAATGAATGAATGAATGAATGAAAAGACAATCCTATCATGGCACATAATTACGGTCACATTGAAGGCCTAGCACCCAAAACGCTCTAAAAACAATCATTGCTAAGGCCAAAGATTGCTTCTCTTTTCAACTTTGGACATAACCGTGATTTCAAAATACTTGGTCAACTAAAGATTGCAGTTCCTGGGGATTAAGTCATCTTTTTTAACAAGAGTGAAGTTTGTTGAATTTAATTCACATGTTACAGATGTTCCAGTAACCTAGTCTGTGGGAGGGAGTGATGGAGAGTGGTGTTTGATTAAGGAATAGCAGCATGCTCAGCGTCTGAGCCCTTCCTGCTAAGACCAGGTAGTTGGTTGTACCAGCTAGAGCATTACACGTAAACAGGCAATCCAAAACTCAGATCTAATAGAACTTACAGTAACACTCTGTTCTATGATAAAGAAGTTCAGCCTGATTTCCATTGCCTGGCCAAATGATGATGCCAAAATCTGAGCACCATTGACTTGGGATTCCCCACAGCTACACAGGGTAGAAAATGACTTGCAATTGAAATGTACCTCTCTTCTCTATCTAGGAATAATTTCATTTTATGAAAGGGGGATTCAATTTACAATAGCTGGCTAGTGATTCATTCACTACTCTAGGGAAATTTGAATCTTAAGATTTAAAAAATTTAAGAAATGTTAATGAAAAGCCTGCGCAGTCCTGTGTACATCTGGAGTTATGCCTGAAATGTCCTTATTCAAAAAAGTGCGGGGCGCCTGGGTGGCGCAGTCGGTTAAGCGTCCGACTTCAGCCAGGTCACGATCTCACGGTCCGTGAGTTCGAGCCCCGCGTCAGGCTCTGGGCTGATGGCTCGGAGCCTGGAGCCTGTTTCCGATTCTGTGTCTCCCTCTCTCTCTGCCCCTCCCCCGTTCATGCTCTGTCTCTCTCTGTCCCAGAAATAAATAAAAAAGGTTGAAAAAAATAAAAATAAAAAATGAGTGAATTTGCTCACCATATTGTCTAAAAAAAAAAAAAAAAAAAAAAAAAGTGCATCCCACCTCCTTCCCTGCTTTCACTCCCCCTCCACTGCAAAAGCTATTAGGTAAATAGCAACAAACTATTCACTTGGGGATGTAATTATAGAGCATGCCTGTGCAGTGTCATGCTGCATTAAATAACACCACTTGTTCAACTGTTAGAGGTTGTGCTAAAGTCATATTCCTGGATCTCCTTAGGGATTGAGATTAGTCCTACATAGAGTCAAAAATTCCAAACCTTCATAAATGGGATCTCAAATATATAACCCAATTATATTTAAGGTCCAAGGTCTGGCTTAAGTTATGACAGGAAGCTCCATCCCTTCCTGAAGGATTTTTGAGATATTCTGGGCTGTGCTTCAGTGTTCTATAAGCCCAAAGCAGCGGGTGCCTCTCATCTGACTGCTGCCCTGGGATCTATCTGCAGATCAATTCTGCACCTTTCTTTCTTTTATTTTCTTTTTTAAAATATTTATTTATTTATTTTGAGAGTGATCAAGCAGGGGAAGGGCAGAGAGAGAGGGAGAGAGAGAGAATCCCAAGCAGGCTCCGTGCTGTCAGCACAGAGACTGATGTGAAGCTCGATCTCATGAATCATGAAATCATGGTCTGAGCCGAGATCAAGAGTTGGATTCTCAACCAATGGAGCCACCCAGGCACCCCACCTCTGCACCTTTCTGGCCGGCTTCATTCCAGAAAGTGAACAAGGCACCTCTGGTTCCCTCTCAAACACAACTGACTTGAATCTGTAACAAATTTTTCTGCAAACTTTTTCTTGGAAGGACTAGATAATAAACATCTTAGGTTTCATAGACCATACAATCTCTGCCACAACTACTCAACTCTGTAGGTATCATGCAAAAGCAGCCACAGATAATACATAAACAAGTATCTGTGATGAGATAAAAACTTTACTTATAAAAACAGGTGGCTGGTCCACCGGCTGTGGTTTGCTGGCCTGTGAACTATATTGAAGGCTTGATGATAACTTAAAAATTACAATTTTGTAGAAGGAAATGAAAAAGTTAAAGTTAGGATCACCTAATGTGGGCATTACTACTTCTTTGTGGAGGTATCCAACAGCTACCTCTCATTAGCCCTGGGTGTGGCCATGCTACTGAGGCCTACTCACGATTCTGGGGCAGAACACTTCTCTCCTTACCTTCACATCGACAAATTCAGGTTTCTCCCTTCCTATGTGAAGCTCTGCTTAGAGTGTATCAAAAATAAGTTTGTTCCATAATCATCTCTAAAGAGCAAGGCCCATTGAACAGAAATGCAGTCCATCCACATATGAAGCATCTTCAGTACCTTCTAGTTGTGCTACAAGAAAGCTCACCAAAATATCCTTTCTTTTTTTTTTTTTACATTTTTTAATCTTTATTTTTTTTCCAATATATGAAATTTATTGTCAAATTGGTTTCCATACAACACCCAGTGCTCATCCCAAAAGGTGCCCTCCTCAATACCCATCACCCACCCTCCTCTCCCTCCCACCCCCCATCAACCCTCAGTTTGTTCCCAGTTTTTAACAGTCTCTTATGCTTTGGCTCTCTCCCACTCTAACCTCCTTTTTTTTTTTTTTCTTCCCCTCCCCCATGGGTTTCTGTTAAGTTTTTCAGGATCCACATAAGAGTGAAACCATATGGTATCTGTCTTTCTCTGTATGGCTTATTTCACTTAGCATCACACTCTCCAGTTCCATCTACGTTGCTACAAAGGACCATATTTTGTTCTTTCTCATTGCCATGTAGTACTCCATTGTGTATATAAACCACAATTTCTTTATCCATTCATCAGTGGATGGACATTTAGGCTCTTTCCACAATTTGGCTATTGTTGAGAGTGCTGCTATAAACATTGGAGTACAAGTGCCCCTATGCATCAGTACTCCTGTATCCCTTGGGTAAATTCCTAGCAGTGCTATTGCTGGGTCATAGGGTAGGTCTATTTTTAATTTTCTTTTTTTTTTTTTTTTTTAAATTTTTTTTAACGTTTATTTATTTTTGAGACAGAGAGAGACAGAGCATGAACGGGGGAGGGGCAGAGAGAGAGGGAGACACAGAACTGGAAGCAGGCTCCAGGCTCTGAGCCATCAGCCCAGAGCCTGACGCGGGGCTCGAACTCACAGTCCGTGAGATCGTGACCTGAACTGAAGTCGGACGCTCAACCGACTGAGCCACCCAGGCGCCCCTATTTTTAATTTTCTGAGGAACCTCCACACTGTTTTCCAGAGTGGCTGCACCAGTTTGCATTCCCACCAACAGTGCAAGAGGGTTCCCGTTTCTCCACATCCTCTCCAGCAACTATAGTCTCCTGATTTGTTCATTTTAGCCACTCTGACTGGCGTGAGGTGATATCTGAGTGTGGTTTTGATTTGTATTTCCCTGATGAGGAGCGACGTTGAGCATCTTTTCATGTGCCTGTTGGCCATCCGGATGTCTTCTTTAGAGAAGTGTCTATTCATGTTTTCTGCCCATTTCTTCACTGGGTTATTTGTTTTTCGGGTGTGGAGTTTGGTGAGCTCTTTATAGATTTTGGATACTAGCCCTTTGTCCGATATGTCATTTGCAAATATCTTTTCCCATTCCATTGGTTGCCTTTTAGTTTTGTTGGTTGTTTCCTTTGCTGTGCAGAAGCTTTTTATCTTCATAACGTCCCAGTAATTCATTTTTGCTTTTAATTCCCTTGCCTTTGCGGATGTGTCGAGTAAGAGATTGCTACGGCTGAGGTCAGAGAGGTCTTTTCCTGCTTTCTCCTCTAGGGTTTGGATGGTTTCCTGTCTCACATTCAGGTCCTTTATCCATTTTGAGTTTATTTTTGTGAATGGTGTGAGAAAGTGGTCTAGTTTCAACCTTCTGCATGTTGCTGTCCAGTTCTCCCAGCACCATTTGTTAAAGAGACTGTCTTTTTTCCATTGGATGTTCTTTCCTGCTTTGTCAAAGATTAGTTGGCCATACGTTTGTGGGTCTAGTTCTGGGGTTTCTAGTCTATTCCATTGGTCTATGTGTCTGTTTTTGTGCCATAAAATTATCCTTTCTTGACTAAAGCAAGTGTCTGTCCTAAAGACAAATTATTTTCCTGTTTCTTATTTTTTTTTTGCTAAAGAATACACAAAATTTACCATTTTAACCATGTTTAAGTGTACTGTTCAGTAGCATTAAATATAGCTACATTATTATGCAACCAACACCACTATCCATCTCCAAAACTTTTTCATCATCCCAAACTGAATCTCTGTACCCCTTAAACAATAAATCCCTACTCTCTACTCACACCCTGGTAACCACCATTCTACTGTCTGTCTCTTTCATGTTGACTATTCTAAATCCTTCAGATAAATGGAATCATAGTATCTGCTCTTTTCTGGAAAGATAAATTCTTGGTTCTATTGTTAGAATCACATGAAAAAATAAATCACCTGTCTATTCTGGCTCCCAGCGATCTCTGGTTTGAAAATATTGGCATCTAGTCTGAGAACACCTGACATGAATTATCTCCCACTATTCTCCAATCTGTTGCCCCTGAGATATTATTAGAATATCTCATCTTTCCCCCAATGCATATTACACATTATCTTCTTTGTAAAATTGTGATCCATGCCTAGACCACTGCTGCATCATTTTCCCCTCTGGGACTCCTAGTTGTCAAAACCAGCACAGCAACTACGTCTAGGGCCTTCACTGACATTGACAGATGGAAATGTTCTCCTCTTTTTGTGTCACCTGATGTATTAGAAAAACCACCCACTCTTTCCCTTTTATGGGTGTGTCCTTTACTACTAATACAGAATACCTCAATTCTGACACTTCTGGTTAACAAATGTACAGAGCCTTCTCTTCCCACATCAAGTATTTCTCCACAACACCAGCTGTGGCCTATAATTTAACTTGATCTGACACTATCTACCTGGAGACAGAGTCAGACCCCACAGGTTAAAGGCCAAGTCCCAAAAAATTGCTCCCAGCCTGCTTCAGATACCAATCACAAGTAGTAGGTCCTCATGGTGCACATCACTCTGTCAGATTTGGCTGCAAAACACAGTCTTCCACTACTCCCTTCTCAGATTTGATTAATTTGCTAAAGCATCTTACAGAACTCAAGAAACACTTAACTTACGTATACCAGTTTATTAAAGCATATTATAAAGGTTACAAATGAACAGCCAGATGAAGAGATACATAAAGCAAGGTCTTGGGAGGGACCCTGAGCCCTGGAGCTTGTCCTTATTGAGTCAGGGGAGATGCCCTGCCAGTGTGGATATGTTCACCAACCTGAAAGCTCTCCAAAGCCCCTACTTTTGGGATTGATCAATTATGAACTCCATTTCCAGTCCCTCTCCCCTCTCTGGAGGATGGGATGGGACTGAAAATTTGGGATTTGGTCTTTCTGGTGACTACCCCCCCATACAGAAGCCATCTGGGAGCCCACCCGGAGTCACCATGTTATGAGTACTCTTATCACTTAGGATTTTACAAGGAGTTAGGAATACTGTGTCAGGGACTGGGGGCAGAGACAAATATATGTGTTTCTTATTATTTCACAGCTGTACAATGGCACTCATGTAATTTATCACACAGTGCCTAAGACTATTTTAATGCAAGTCTTCTCTTTCCCCTAGGTTGTAATCTCTTTGCAGAGCACTGACCATATCTAGCACAGACTTTATTCTATGCAGGAGCCTGACTTAGAAAAGCTTTAGTTGGGATTTGCACATGATATGCAAGAATTAAATTCAAAAATTTCATCAATCCACTTCCCCCAGTCTCTCTTTCCATACACCACATTATTTACAATATATCCTAAAAATATCTCTACCAAGAACAAAATTGCTAAATTGGCCTGTTTCAGATCTCTTCCCATGAAGCAAATGTCAAATAAAACTTTTTCTTGTTTTCAGGAAAAAAAATGAATAGTAAAATAGGGATTATTATCTACTTCGTTCTTTGTTAATATTATAGGTAGAGAGGCATGTGGAAATATTCAAAGATGTTTATGACCCCTTCTGTCTAGGAGACAATAATATATTTGGAAAGCTGCAATTTATCCATGTAAAACAAATGCAAAGATCATGTCATCATGAGGATCTGTATTTGTCAAAATTTTTATGGCTTCTAAGCAGGAGATAGGTATAATAATCTTTATTTTACTACTAAATTTTTAAAGAAAATTTAATGAAAAGAACTTGAAAGTTTAATGTCAAATTTTGTTCAGAGAAAAAGATCTAAAAGAGGCCAATTCTAAGATGTTGCTCTTGGCAGAGACATTAACAAGAAAAAAAGTGGTTAGATAATTTTTGTTACATTGCATAAAAAGAAAAAGGATGTTGAGTAAAAATCATTAGCCAGATGATGTATAGGTAGCTTGTATAAGTAGCTAGTTTTCTATACCAGGTCTTAATACCATTAAGGCTTATTAGAAAAAATTGAAAGCATTTTATCAGGAATACTAATTGCTTCCCAAAAGAACATAGTGAAGTGGATTACACAGAAAAGCTCTGTTCCAGGTTAGGTTTAGATAATTTTTACTTTATGTTGATAATGACAAAATCAAAGATTAAGGTCACCTGGATACTGTTGCAGGTCAGGGAAGTGAATTTTGTTTGAGTTTTCTCCAGCAGCCTCTGTATTCGGGCACGAGTTGCATGATGTGGACTCTAAAAGCTGGGATAATTTCATGAGTAGGAAGGTCAGTGAAGACAGAGGGGTCAGAAGGTTGGGACTCTCAACTGAGACTTGATGTGTGAAATTTGAAGGACTGACAAGGAATGTGGCGGTCCATTACATTAACGCAGTGATTCTCCAGGTGTGTCTGTATTGGAAGCACCTGAACAACTTGTTAAAAGCACCAATTTCTAAGTCTCCCCATAGATTCCGATCCAGTGGCCTGAGAGGAGGAATATTCAGAGAGATGATCTGTGCATCCTGGCCCCAATACCCAGTACTGTGCATACATACAAGAGAGTCTATCATAGGGGGAGATATAGGCCTTATTCCTTTTAGCTATGCTTTCTTTGTAAAAAATCATGAGTCTTTCAGCCTTTGTATACTTCTAAGTGGCAAACACATCTGCCATGCCCCACACCTTGGTCAACTCCAACAAGCCTCAGCTTTTGTGTTTGTAAAAGAGAGATCACATCTAACTCAAATGAGAATTGCAAGGATCCAAAGTACTGACATATGCAAAATGCCTAGGACACAGTATTATTCAATAATTATCATCCTTCTTCCCTCCTACAACCACTGTAGAGTTTATAGTTCCTACAATAAACCTGAAACTATTCTCATCTCACTGTCCCATCTGTCAATGACATTCAATCAAAGACCACGTGGATACCTATAGTTTTTTTTTTTTTTTAATTTTTTTTTTTTAACGTTTATTTATTTTTGAGACAGAGAGAGACAGAGCATGAACGGGGGAGGGTCAGAGAGAGGGAGATACAGAATCTGAAACAGGCTCCAGGCTCTGAGCTGTCAGCACAGAGCCCGACGCAGGGCTCGAACTCACGGACCGCGAGATCATGACCTGAGCCGAAGTTGGCCGCCCAACCGACTGAGCCACCCAGGCGCCCCTGGATACCTATAGTTTAAAAACTCTGGTTTATTACTCATTGCAGGGAGGGAGAAAACACACCATGGGGGACCACGGGCTAACTCAATAAGATAGTGTTAGAAACAATCTATCATAGAATTTGGGCTTTGACGGAGTGATTTAGGGGAGGGTTTCAAGAAGTAGGGGTTGGCGCTATACTGGATGTTGCCAGAAAGCAAAGGCCATTTTATGTTTCGGTCATTAATTTTAACTAAGGAAGGGGATGTATGGTACTTCATGTGTGGCCCAGCGACCTTGTTTTTGTCTGTGTTTAAACAAAATTATACAGAGGCCTTTCATTGTCTCATTTTATCAGACTGACACTCCTGACTGCTCTCCTTTGCTCTTTTTCACTTCTGAAATGAAACAGAGTATAGAGGAAAAGCTGATATTCATTTTAATACCTGTTTAAATGAAGAGACTGAACATTTACTGACATTGCCTATGTTTGACATCATGCCAAGCTTTAATTCTATCTCACAGTACATGTTCTATATAAGGTGGGGTTAGAAGCCAGATCAGCTATGACTTCTAATTATAAAAGCTTCCAGTCTTTATGCTGTTGTCTTGTTGGCACCACTGGAACCCATGAATGAATTCCTGCCAATCTAAATAAATTGATTTCAGAGGACCTGGCTGGCTCAGTTGGTGGAGTGTGTGACTCTTGATCTTGGGGTTGTAGGTTCGAGCCTCATGCTATTGGCATGGAGCCCACTTGGGATTCTCTGTCTCCTCTCTCTCTGCCACTCCCCCCATCATGTCCTCACCCATGTGCACATGCTCTCTCCCTATAAATAAAATCTTTATAAATAAATAAGTCCTTCAATTTATAATCAGAGACTGGAAAAAACTTTTTTTTTTGTTAAAAAACATAGTAAATATTTTTGAGTTTGTAGGTCATATAGTCCCTCCCATGATCACTCAACTGTCATTGTAGCAGGAAAGCAGCCACAGATCACACATGAACAGATATGTGTGGCTGTGTTCTAATAAAACTTTACTTACAAAATCAGCTGGCAGATGGGATTTGGCCCTTAACCTATAGTTTGAAAACCTTTTATCTAGATTATAAGCAGTCAGAAATCCCAAATCAACTTGGATTTTTTAAAATGTATTTTATATTTTGTTTTGTTTTGTTTTTAATTTTGTTTTTTTTTTAACGTTTATTTATTTTTGAGATAGGGAGAGACAGAGCATGAATGGGGAGGGTCAGAGAGAGAGGGAGACACAGAATCTGAAACAGGCTCCAGGCTCTGATCTGTCAGCACAGAGCCCGACGCGGGGCTTGAACTCACAGACTGCGAGATTATGACCTGAGCCGAAGTCGGACGCTTAACCAACTGAGCCACCCAGGCGCCCCTGTATTTTATATTTTGAATAGTTAAATGTGCATAATAGGAAAATATGTGTAAATATAAATTTGTGTTTTATTTTAATAAAACTGCCAAAAACATTTGAAATAAACTACCAGTTTCTGAGCATGACAGAATCAGGACGGTGCCTCCTATCATTTGCTTCTGTGATCCTATATAGTGGGAAGTGGAGCTCAAGAAGCCAGAGGGCTTATCTAACCATTATTCTGTGCTTCCTTTCCTTGCTCCTTGAAGGAAAACTCTTGGTAGCTAAACTGAAGCTCAGAGAGGTTGAATACTTACTTGTCCTCAGTTATCCAGATGCTGGTAGAGCTGGTGTTAAGCCGTATTTGTTACATTATACCCTATGCCTCAACTTTGGTAAGTTATTGAATTGGGGACTTAGGGGCATAAAAAGAGAAAGAGAAAGAGAAAGAGTATATGGTCAGAATAAACATAGGGCAGAAGGCATTTTGTTACAGTTTGACCTTTTGAAAAGTTAGGGTTTGGATATAAATGCAGAAATTGGAATTCAGTACCAAAGCACTGGAAAACCATAGTATGTCCAGCCTCAGCACCCAATTCCCTTTTTATAGATTTCTCTTCTAGTAAGGCATAACATCGTGTCCCAGTTGAAAGCAAAAGTCACCTATCACCACTGTATCAGGTTGTCTCTATCTGTGACTCGTAGGTAGAAAGATGGGGTGGGCATCTTGCAGGAGATGTTTCCCCTCTGAACCTCTCCGACTACATGCTATGCCGCTGCTCTTGGTTAAAGGGAATTTTCAATTAGAATCTCCCATTCCCCAAATGTGCAGAAAAAAATACAAGTGTGTATGGGTAACTGGCACATGAGCATTTGTATGACTTTATGTTTAAAATAGAATATCACACAATGACATTTTTCATGCAAAAATAACAGTCATAAAACTTATACATGAATTTATACCCAGCTCCTATATATTTTTATGGATAGAGCCCACTAGATAATATTCTTTCTTTTAGAAGAGTCCAGCCTATGTTCTTCTTCTCCCACAAGCTTGGTTTAACCCCCCCCCCCCTCCTTAAATAACAATTAAGAAAATGGTACGCCATAAATATTTTTTCATTTATTTAAATGTGTTGTCACAGGAGGAAAGGAGGTGAGTCTTGCTTTGGGACACAAGGGGGACATTTGCTAAGCACCATTATATCTCTGCTCACCTCTGTCCTCCCTTTTATCTCACCTAGAGCTGCCAGATTTAGAAAACAAAAATAGAGGACTCCCAGTTAAAGTTGAATTCTGGATAAATGATAAATAATTTTTTTAGTATAAGTATGTCCCAAATATTGCATGGGATGCTTGTACAAAAATAATTATTTGCTGTTTATCTGGAATTCAAATCTAACTGGTTATCTTATATTTTATTTGGTAATTCTACACATAAATACTTAAGGCTCAGTTTTCACATGGTGGGTTGTCTGGTTTGACAGAATTGAATTCAATGTCCTGTTCAGCCACATATGAGCCCTAGTCAACCTACTTAACCTGAAGGTAATAATTCATGTTGTAGAGAGTTGTCATAAGGATTACAAGGAGAGAGTGCAAATAAATCACTCAGGTCAGGGCCAGGAATAGGCAGCTGCTCAACAAACATTGGCCAAATGTTTATTTCCTTTTCTTCCTTCAAATTCTTTCAACTCTTCCCCTAAACTCTCTGACAAGAGGTTTTTTTTCCCCTTTTCCCTCACAATAGACTGTACCTGTTTCTATTACAGCATTCATTGCATAGAACTGCAGGCCTGTTTTGTAATCATGATGATACAGACATATCAATTCCTTCCTCCCTTTTTTTTTTTTTTTTTTTGTTTGTTAGTGTTTGCCTGCTGTAGCTTTTTAGTACTTTTTCTTTCAAACTTTCTAGGTTCTTTTATTTAAGGTGTGTCTAAATAATGGGATTCTAATGGATTTTTAGACATAAAGTCTGATAATCTTTTTTAACTATAGAGTTTGTTCACTGAAATAAATCATTACTGGAACGTGCATCTATTCCTACTCCTCAGTGTGTTATTTGTATATCTTTTTGTAAGTTTCATTCTTCCCTTCTTCCCTCTACCTTTCCTTCCTTCCCTTCCTCCTTCCTCACTTCTTTCCTTCTTTCCTTCCTTTCTTCCTTCTGTCCATCCTTCCTTCCTTCCTTGTTTTCTTTTCTTTTTAACCAATTGAACTTGCCTTTTCTTCATTCCATTTTTCCTCCTTACTGGTTTGGAAGATACACATTATATTTTTATTCTTTTAGTGCTTTCAAAGAAATATGAAATTCCATATTATTTTCAGAGCCCTAGGTTAAACAATATCATATTTTCCTCTCAAACACAGATCCTAGAACACATTGACAGAAAACCTCCTCTCAAGTTATATTTTTGCCCAGTATTTTAGTTTTGTCTTATATTTTACCCCAATAAATTAGATATTATTATTTCTGTTTTATATAAAATCTGGTTAGATTTACCCATATATTTGCAGTTTCTTTGATTAGAAATTTTTTCCTCTGTCACTTCTTGTATAAATTTCCTTCTTCCTTAAATATATCTTCTACATGTTCCTAATGTAAAGAACTAGGTGTTACAATCTGTCAATTTTTATTTGTACAGAAGTCTTTCTTTCATCCACATTCTTGAAAGAATTTTGCTGGGTATACTTTGTACATCAGTAATTATTTTTACTCATTGTTTTTAAGATACTATCCTACTGTATTCTGACCTCCACTGCTGCTTATAAGAGCCCACTTGTCTGTATAAAGGATTTTGTTTTTAGGTGATCTATCTTCTCTAATGGGCTGCCTTTAACATCAGTGGCTCCTTTTCTTTAGCATTCTGCATTCTCACTTTGCTGTGTCTAAGTATGGATTTATCTCTTTTTTTTTCATTCTTTTTTGAACTTACTGAACCTGATGATAGTTATTGTTCATCAATTCTGGAAAAGTCTCAGTAATTATCTCTCAAAAAAAACTGCCTTTACTTTGCTCTATCTTCTCTTCTAGAACAAATTCAGCCTCCACATCGACTTGTTTTTTGTGGTTTCAATTTTCTTGATGATAACATAACATAGTTGCTGAGTAACAAAATTGAAGCCAGGCTCTCTAGGTCAAATATAATGGCTCTATCTCTTCTTAGGTATAGAAACTTGTGCAAGTTACGTAGCCTCCCTATGCCTCAGTTTCCTCATCTCTAAGGCAAGGAAGCAATAGTATTTCTTTATGGGATTATTATGAGAATTATAAAAGAAATTATATGTAAAGTGCTAAAAAAGGTATACAGTCCATTTTGTCTTATTATTTTTCTTTCTGTGCTGTACGATGAGGAATTGATTCACATCCATTATACAGCTCACCAGTTTTTACTTTCTTTGTCAAATATGTCCTTTGGGATGCTGGTTCTATTGGCATATTTTTCATTTTCAAAAGTACAATGTTGGTTATTTTTCAAAATGCCTGGTAAATCTTTTTAATATTTACTTTTAATTTACTCTTGTATGTCTTTACACATTTATATTTGCATTGACATTTGCTTCTCCCAGGTACCTTCTGTGAGACACCAAGAAACCCTAGGCCACTTTGAAAACTGCTTCTATTGGCCTATCCTCAATGTGTTGGGAAAACATATTGAGGGAAGGGATAGAGCAAGTTCTCTCACTTGATACAGCTGATTTGAAATGACTAAGAAATGTGGGTCTGACAAAAAAAGAAACAAGAAGCTGAGGTCAGGTGTTCAATTTGAGATTGAGACAGTGGTTTTTATCTTTGATGCACATTAGAAATATTTGGAAAGCATTTTAAAAATATGGGTGCCGAAGCTCCTCTCTAGAAGTGGGAGCCATGCATCAGTGTTTTCCCACAACTGTCCAGGCAAGTCTATTGTGCAGTTGGCACAACCAGAGTAATGAAAAAAGAAACCCTGAAACCATTCCAAGCGTTCCAAACAGGGAAGGACATCGTGCAGAGGATCAGATGCTACAACACCATTGGGAGTGCTTGGAGAGTAAAGATTAGGGCAGTTGCTGGTTTTTGTTTTGTTTTCTGAAAACCTCAGGGAAGATATAGCACAGGAATAGGAATCTCAGAAAACTGCCATTGAAAACTACAGCTGCTTTTGATCCAAGGAGGGTGATTTGGAGGAAGACTAACATCCTCCTCCGGAATGGCTTATCTGCTCTCTACAGAAGCCCTTGGGCCTGCATGCTGTTTCCAAAGGAAAGGTGACAGCTTCTCTTTAGTTTCACTTTCAGATTGTCACAGGGACACCGCTTCTTACTAGTAGCATCTAACACTAAACTGTGGCCAGGAAGTCTAGGAGATACAGAGCAGGGGGTTAATGGTGCAAATCGGTCACCAGATTAAGAACCACTGGACTGTGATAAGTAAACTTCCAAAGCTCAGAGCACAGAGGTTCTCAGGGCTCTCAGTAACTGTGGACATCAAAATGCCTCCAAAAGCATTTTTTTCCAGATTCAAGAAGAAGGCTCAAAGTTAAACTCTCCCAGTGGAGAGAACTTTTCTTGATCCTCCAGATCCCTGTAGGTACCAAGAGGATGTAGGGATATCTTTTCCCCCTACAGTGCCTTAACTTTTCTCGCAGGACTAAAGATTTCACAAATAAAGGGCAATAAAAAGAATCTAAGTCAACAAATTAAAGGCAACACTTCGAATCTGGTATTCAAACGGAGGGCTTAATGATGAGTACCGTGAAAATGCAACTATATAAAAAAAAGAAAATGCATCTGATACCAAAGCTCATATTCTTTGTTCTTCATGCCATTGCCTTTTTCTAAGAAAGTGATGGTGTGAATTTTGTAGGGTTCTTTTTTTCATTTTTCACATGAATCATCATTTAGCACAGACTCTTGCAAAGAAACTGGGCATGGATGAAGGAAAATAAGAGAGGCCCCTTCTCATGTTGGTGGCTCTCCTCCTGTTCCCTCTTTCTGAGAGCGACCACCCACCTGGTGTGTTTCCTACTTCTCTCTCACTCCTACAGACTCTCCCTCTTCCTCTTTGTCTCCTATGCTTCCCCAAGCTTCTTCTCTTCTTCTTCCTTTTATCTCCTTCCTGTCAAAGTATCTGGCAAGTAGAGCTGGGCAGAAATGTGGTTAGATATGTGTGGGGTTTCTCAGGGGTGGGGTGACCACAGATTCTGTGCCCAGGGCAAAAATATTACCCTAGAGGCAGACAGTTGCACCCTGAAACTCCTATACCTTCTCCTGTCATAATAATATTGAATGCTTACTGCTTGCCAAGGTGATGGTACTGTGTTTAAATATGGTGCTTACAACCATGATTGACACATATTTAGTACCTTAGTGCAGTATCATCCCTAAATTTTCACAACACACTTGCAAAGCATATAATCTTATAATTCTCATTTTATAGATGAGGAAATAAAAGTTTAGAGAAATAAAGTAAGTTGCTTAGTTTCAAATAGCTAACATCCAGATCATGTGGTACACATCCCACCTAATTCTCAGTTTCCCTGATTATTCCTCCAATCCTGGCATTATAACTTAAGAAGGACATGGATAGACTAGAGTGTCCAGATAGTCTGGCCACATGAGGAAGGAAACCAAACCATCTTCATCACCTTCATTAATGATGAACATTTATAAAGTGGTAAAGTGCCACCTCTATACCTAGTCCTCCTGTGTGTTTTACGTAGATTATCTGCATGCAAGTGAAACAGTACAAGAACTTTATGAAATATGCCACATTATAACAATCCAATTCACAGATGAGGAAAATGAAGTATAGAGACATTAATTATGTAACTTGCCCAAGACAGCCCAGCTAGTAAATGATAAAGGCAGGACTCCAGTGCCAAAGCTTGTAATTCTACAGAAGGGTATAGAGGTTGATAGGAAAGAAAGAAGATAGGAATATTTCGGTTGATGAAGAAATATCATTTAGAAAGGAAAAAAAAAATTTAAATTGTAAACCTCCCAAGAATAGAACTAGAACTATGGTGGGTTGTTATAGGGAGGTAGACTTCTGTACAATATAATAAAGAACTTTCCGGCAATTACTTTTGTCCAATAATGCTACAGACTGCCACACAAAACAAGAGTATGGATTCTATGGCACTGGAAATGTGTGGATGTGAAAGAAATTTCCTAAATTGAAAAGAACACTGGAGAGTGCATTACCTCTTAGATAATATATAACCTCTAAGATGCTTTGGATCTAAGAGTCAGCTTATTTAAACCATCATAGCAGCCTAGCAGACAGAACAGATAGAAGGTTGTAATTTTATAAGTGGCCATATTTAAACATGATGAGGAAAAATGGTTGAATCTGAATCTAGTCTCTGATTCTGTCAGCATTTCCTCAAACTGTCTCCTGACAAATTACCTGGCAAAAAAGCCAGCCAAAAGCAGCCTGTGTTCCAATTAAGCAGGACTTGTTGTTCTTCCAGAATTTATTTTTGTGTTAGGAAGACACATTTCTTCCTCCGCAGTTTAATGGGAGTACTAATGGTGGTAACAAAAGGAGATGTCATTTGCAGCAAGTAGTGAAAGCTAATACTGACCTCATAAGACCTGGGAAAATGAGTAGTAATGTCATGTCTGAGAGGAACACTGTGTGTGTGGAAAGTCATGTGTCTCTCCCAGCAAAAGACAGATTACTTTAGGAAAATGGTGAGGGGGAACAAGGAGGCAAGTGTAGGGTACTAAACCCAGGCAAACAGGGTCCTTTCCTTGCAGAACCACTGGCGTCATTATGCAAGGTTAGAGCAGGAATAAGATGGCAAAACCCAAATGCCTTTGTTAAAGTACATTCGAATAAGTAATAACAATGGCTACCATTCTTACATTTCATAGATTATAATGCATGTTCAGATATAGTATCTTACCCCAGCCTTCCCAACGTTTTACATACAAAGGAAACTGAACCTAAAGGCTTACAAGGATTCTTTCTATATAGTGTCTCATTTATCATCCAAATGACCTTAAGATGAAGTTCTTATTACACTATATTTTTAACTAAGCCAAGAAAAACTATATTAAATGCACAAGCGATAGTACCTATTCTGAGTGTATCTATGGCTGTTGTTTTGTTTCTATCGTCAAAGTCATAAACATCAGGCAATTAAGAAATATAGGGACATTTATAGAACTAATGTTTAAAAAAATTTATGATTATGAAAATAGTATTCTTATTACAAAAAATGTTTACAAAAAACACTGCAAAAGTGTACGGAAATAAATTAAAATCATTCACAATACAACTGCCCAAACCAACTACTCTTAAATATTTGATACAGTCATTTTCAACACACACACACACACACACATATATATATATATATATATATATATATATATATATATATATATTCAGATTATGCAGAGATCAGTGTATAAACAGTCTTCTTTATCACACGAATCTTCTATTTTATTTAATATAAGCATAATTTCAGAGGATTAATAGGTCATGTGGGTGTAGCATAATTATTTTTTTAAGTTTATTTATTTTGGGAGAGCACGCACAAGCTTGAAGGAGTGGGAGAGGGGCAGAGAATAAGGGAGAGAGAGAATCCCAAGCAGACTCCATGCTGTCAGCACAGAGCTTGATATGGGTCTCGAACTCACAAAACTGAGATCATGACCTGAGCTGAAATCAAGAGTCAGACCCTTAACTGACTGAGCTACCCAGACACCCCAAGATCTTACCATTTTAATTTTCACTTATTTGAAAACCATTGATGTCAGGTCTCTTTACCTTGTCAACACAATTCATTAAAGGCACAGATGAAAGAAGTATCTGTAAAGGGCAATCTTAAACTAGATGTTTCCCACCAAAAGTGAAGATCAGATCACAAGTAGCTGCCAGTGGGCGTGGTAAGTAGCTAAGGGCTAAGGGCGAGGGAGGCTTGGGTATTGAATGTGAGGGCAGGGAGCACAGCAGCAGGGACTCAAGTACATCTGTGTCTGTCAGCTGGCCTCTTGTACTTCTGCTGGAAGTATTTCTTATTGAGCGAGCAGTTGTTGAGTGCCTATGGCGTGCCCACAAAGCTAGCACTAACACTCTCTAGGCATTTGTTTCACAGCATGGGTCTTCTGCTCACAAAGCCCTCTCTGCAAGGGGTAAAACAAGGGTTGACTCCAAGTAGACAAAGTGAGGGCACTTGAGGATCTGGAGAGACCCCCCCTCCCACTGGCAATGCTTCCTCTGGAAGCATTGGACTTAACCATATTCACTCTTCATAATAGAAAATGGAAGTATATCTATCTTTCATGGTTTGTATTTTGGAGGAGGGAATGTTTTCTGGCTTCATTCTTTTTAGATTACTGATTATAGAAAAATTGAAATACACAGTACAGTAGGGAGCAATGAACCCCCATGCACCCATTACCCAGCTACGACTTGGCTCGCAGCTGCTCTGGTTTGATTTCTTCCTCTCCCAGCCCCTACAACTCTATCAATTTGAAGAAAACCCCAGATGTAATATCTTATCCATAAATACTTTGATATGTATCTCTAAAGGATAAGGACTCCTTTATTTTTTAAAAATTGTTTAACGTTTATTTATTATTGAGAGACAGAGAGAGACAGAATGTGAGCAGGGGAGGGTCAGAGAGAGAGGGAGACACAGAATCTGAAACAGGCTCCAGGCTCCGAGCTGTCAGCGCAGAGCCCGACGCGGGGCATGAACTCACAAACCGGGAGATCATGACCTCAGCCGAAGTTGGACACTTAACTGACTGAGCCACCCAAGAGCCCCCATGGACTCCTCTAAAAAAAATAACTATAATACAACTATCTTGCTCCAAATAATCCCCTTAGTGTTATAGAAAGCCAGTTATTGTTCAAATTTTCCTGATCACCTCATACTTTTTTCAGTTGGTTTCTTGACTTGGGCTCCAAACAAGGCCTACACACTGCCCTTGTTGATCTGTTTATTACATCTTTTAAAATCTAGAATTCTCTTCTCTCCCTCACTTTTCTCCAACAGGCAGCTCTGGCTTCTTCTAGAGGGAAATTATATTTAAAGCCCATGATCTGGGTGACAGAGATCCTTATTGTTGTTGTGATGGTCATTATTTCTGGACTGAGCTAGGAAGTAGTAGGAAGGTATTTTTGTTTTGCTTACACAATTTTGATTGCTATTTACTTATGTATATAACAGGATAAATTTTTTCCTCCTGAGTTTCAGAATGCCATACCTGTTTCATCAAATATCCCATGTGTTTATTATAACTAGTCGTGTTCTAGTTTCTTTAGGGTGAGAGTGGAGATGACTTACCACAGATCTGGCTCTCAAAGTCTTCCTTTACACTCTATAACAGTCATGAATCAAAAGGGGAAAAAAAGCAGGGGGAGAGATTGATACTATTTGGAGTGAAATAGCAGAATGACAGATCTCCAAAGGCTCTACTGACATCATCCACGTTAACCTCTTCATTTTGTGGACAGAGGGGTGACTTGCTCAAGGTGAATTAAGTCAACAGTCCTCAAATATTAATATGGCCAAGAACCCTCTGGAAAACTTGGTTTAAAAATTGATTGCTGAGCCTCAGCCCAGAGATTCTCATTCAGTCAGCCTGGATAGGGCCCTAGTGAAGTTGATGCTGTCAATGCACAGACTAACCTTGAATGGCACCAATCTAGAGGTTTCCTGATAAATGACCAAAGTGAGCATTTCATTGGCTACAGCTCTGTTAAAAGTACAGATGAACTCACCGTGAGCTACATGGAAAAACACTGTGAGCACATGCTGGAAAAATCAGGTCATAGGGTCCGGAGCAGACGAATTATGAATTGGCTAGATACCTCCCCAAATCTACTGGGTATCTTCAATTTTTCATCAGAAATTAATTCCTGTAGGTTAATTCCACCTTAAAAATCTCGTTCTTAAAATTCTACCTCTGCTAGCAAATTTAAGCCATTGATTTGAATTTAAGCCTATTTGAAACACCACCAGGAAATTTTATATGAGTCTCCTAACTGCAGGAAATCTTTCTCTGAAATCTCACAACTTCTGCCTGTATCCTTTTCTTGGCCCTGAATACTTTCTGCACGATATGTTTAGATCTTCTTGAATGAGGTATGATCTAGCAAACTAGGTATCCTAGACATGCAAATTTCCAACTCCAGATAAAGATAAAATTATTTACCTGAATAATAGCCTCAAGGTTTGATTAAATACAGCCAGAAGTGTCAGAGGTCTGGAAATCTGAGTCCTCTGTGTATGATGAAAATAGATGATAGAGGGGCACCTGGGTGGCTCAGTGGGTTAAGCATCTGACTCTTGATTTCATCTCAGGTCATGATCTCACAGGGTGGATCAGTGGGTTAAGAATCCAGCTCTTGATTTTGGCTCAGGTCTCTATCTCATGGTTTGTGAGATTGAGCCCCAAGTAAGTCTCTATGCTGACAGCACGAAGCCTGCTTAGGATTCTTTCTCTACCCCTCCCCCGCTCATCACACATGTATGTGCGCATGTACGTGTGCGTGCACACACTCTCCCAAAATAAATAGATAAACATTTTTTTAAAAATAGATGACAGATACCCAAAAGGCAGGATAAATACCATTACTTCATAACAACTCAGCAATCTCGGAATAACTGACTTATTCTTTAATAAGGTCACCTTATTCAAGATTCTAGAGGCTTTGTATTATAAGTTTCCATAGGTTGTGGGACACAAGAGAGGAGTGACTGAGTTCCTGCCTCTGGTCCCTTTGATAACAGTGACTTATTCACCTCCAAATTTCCTAGGCTTGCCTAAATAGGTGCATATGTTGTTGTATGGAAAAGGACCCAAGGGTTAGTATTGGTGGTTAAGAGACTCAGGTTACTCACATGTTTACCAGTGGGGAGTCAATAAGAGAGGTACCAAAAAGTTTGGAAGAAACAAAAACAAAAAGGGTAATATGGTGATTGACTTTCCATACTTAATATTACTTTTGTTTGGACCATAAAAACTAGACTGCCATTCACTCTTCATATCACCTTTCTCTTCTTCTCTAGATAATGTATAAGTCATGAATCAAAGGACTTTTTTTTTTTTTAAAGCATACCTTGACACCTGAAGGATGGCAAACAGTGGTTGCCTTTCTGATGGCAATGAATAAGCAGATAGGGACAATACTTTATTTTTATTTATTTATTTATTTTTTAATATATGAAATTTATTGTCAAATTGGTTTCCATACAACACCCAGTGCTCATCCCAAAAGGTGCCCTCCTCAATACCCATCACCCACCCTCCCCTCCCTTCCACCCCCCCATCAACCCTCAGTTTGTTCTCAGTTTTTAAGAGTCTCTTATGCTTTGGCTCTCTCCCACTCTAACCTCTTTTTTTTTTTTCCCTTCCCCTCCCCCATGGGTTTCTGTTAAGTTTCTCAGGATCCACATAAGAGTGAAAACATATGGTATCTGTCTTTCTCTGTATGGCTTATTTCACTTAGCATCACACTCTCCAGTTCCATCCACGTTGCTACAAAAGGCCATATTTCATTCTTTCTCATTGCCACTTAGTATTCCATTGTGTATATAAACCACAATTTCTTATCCATTCATCAGTGGATGGACATTTAGGCTCTTTCCATAATTTGGCTATTGTTGAGAGTGCTGCTATAAACATAGGGGTACAAGTGCCCCTATGCATCAGTACTCCTGTATCCCTTGGGTAAATTCCTAGCAGTGCTATTGCTGGGTCATAGGGTAGGTCTATTTTTAATTTTCTGAGGAACCTCCACACTGCTTTCCAGAGAGGCTGCACCAATTTGCATTCCCACCAACAGTGCAAGAGGGTTCCCGTTTCTCCACATCCTCTCCAGCATCTATAGTCTGATTTGTTCATTTTGGCCACTCTGACTGGCGTGAGGTGATATCTGAGTGTGGTTTTGATTTGTATTTCAGATAGGGACAATACTTTAAAAAGCAAGATGCCTCTTAAGAACAGTGTAGTCAGTTAGCTATTGCCAGCAAAATGCTTGCAATAAGTCATTCCAAGACTCAAAAGCATAAAGAAGCAATCGTTTATCTTTATGGACCTACGTACTGGCTAAGGGTCAGCCAATTGGTCTAGGCTTAGCAGGGTGGCTCTGCAGATCCCATTTCAGCTTGCACCCACTTCTGGTGTCTGCTGACAAAAGCTGGGTTCTATTGGATGGTTTATTTCCACTTCATGTGTCTTTCACCTTCCTCCTGGGACCAGGGGCTAACCCAGCATGCTCTTCTCCTGGTAATGGCAGAGACAGGGAATATGCAGAGACATTGCTTCTTAAGGTCTAAGCTCAAGACTGGCACACTGTCACTTTTACCTTAGCCTATTTGCCAAAGCAAGTTACCTGGCCAAACATAAAGTCACGGGGGCTGGAAATACAAGCTGGTCCTATAGTGGGAGGGACTGCAAAGTCACACGTCAGAGTGTGTGCACATGGGGTAGGAGAGTGAGGAGGTAGGCAAATAATGCCCCTGCCACAAATATAGTGTGTGCATGCTATCAATAATTAAGTCCAACATTATTACATATTTAAAAATTCAGATAAAATTCCATTGGACTCTGATGCTACTCTATAATGTTTTTTCATGGGTAAATTGTTAAAAAACACTTCAGCCAATATATCCAAGGGTATCTGTTAGGTCTCTTGTTTAGATTTCTCTTCCTCTTTTGTTGCCTAGAGTGTTTTAATTCTTTTCCTGTATTCCACATGGTGCCAATGTTACACTTGTCTGTGTTGAGACTTATGAGTTAATGAAAGTTCCCAACTTCATAGCTTCAATTGATCCATCACTTTAAGTATATGCCATCTCCAGTATATGCTGTCTTGCTGCTAAAGAACCTCCAATTCATGGCTCAAAGTACCCATTAGTTATATATTTTCATGACTGAAACCTTATTTCTCTACTTGAATATTCTGTGTAATTTCAGCTACAATTTATTAACAAATTCCTAAAGCAAGACTCTATAGTAAGCCCTTTATATCCCTTTGTTGTTTCATTTAACACTTTTGCAATATTGATAATATAATATTCCATTATATAAATCGGGGAACTGAACCCAAGGAGATTAAATAAATTGCTTAAGATCAAACTAGTAATAGTGTCAGAATTCAAATATGGTTGTGTTCAGCTGCAAAGCTAATGATTTTCCTATTCTTTTCTTTTTTAAGCTTATTTATTTTGAGATAGAGACAGCATGAGTGGGGGGAGGAGCAGTGAGAGGGACAGAGAGTGAATCCTAAGCAGGCTCCATGCTGCCAGCACAGAGCCCGATGTGGGGCTCGAACTCATGAACAGTGAGATCATGACCTGAGTCGAAACCAAAAGATGGGACGCTTTACCGACTCAGCCAAGCAGGCACACTATTTTCTTTTTTTTTTTTAAGTTTATTTTTATTTATTTTAAGAGAGAGATAGAGAGCAAGCAGGGGAGGTGCAGAGAGAGAAGGAGACAGAATCCCAGGCAGGCTCCACGCTGACAGCACAGAGCCCAATCTGATGCAGGGTTCAAACTCATGAACCATGAGATCATCATCTAAGCCGAAATCAAGAGTTGGATGCTTAACTGACTGAGCCACCCAGACGCCCCTTTCCTATTATTTTCTGAATGACTTTTGTTTCATTCCCCCTCCCCCATCACCTGCCACCTACCCCCAACCTGGGTTCTAGATGCAGTTAAGGTTAGGTTTTATGCCAGGTATTTTGGTGGCAAATATTGTTGGGAATCCTTTTTATTCTCTTGAGAGCCCATGGGTTTGGCAGGGCATGTACTATTATCATTATCCTCTATAAAGCTGAGAGGGCTAATACTTTGAAGTAAAGAGATTTAAACAGTTAATAATCCACAGAGCTGGGACCTAGGCTCAGGCTATTTTTCTCTTATATCACCTAAATTACTACATTTAATCATGGTAATTGGAAAAAATGATAGTATACATTTTTGCTAATAGAACTAGCCAGATAACTTGACTCCAAAGGACTATATTTTCCTATAAGGCTCTAGAAGAATTTGGGAATAATAATAGTGAGAATTCCTCCCACTGTAACAAAATAATTACAAATATCTTGGTAGAAGACAGTTACTATGCAGTTTTACAGTGTACTAGGTTCTAGAGTGTTATATTTGTAACAGAATTTTTTAATAACTTGGAACTCTTGGTAGCTAATTGCTGGTTACATAACTTCTTGGACAATTAAAGTTAAAGAATAATCCTAAAAGAAGCCAAACAAACTTGAATTTATCCAAATAACCTTAAATAAATCAAATTGAAGTTTCTTCCTTTACATTACCCTCATTTTCCAATGAACCTTTTTTAACGTAAAAATCTGGCCCAAGGAATCAAGAGTTTACTTTTCTTTGTGTTTTCATCTGCCATTTTTGTAGCAAGCATTGTTGCACCATGGTTTGTTACTCTGATGTGTAGAAACAGGATGTAAGCTATTACCTTATTTGTAATGACAAAGTTTCACAAAAGTATATGAGTCCTGATTTGGTTAGTCTTCTCCTTGCAAAAACTGGAAGATGAAGTTTCTTTCCTGAGCATTATCTAGTTTTATCCTGAGTTCTTCAAAACATGTTATTACAAGAATTTTTCATTATTGATATATTTCAGCTTTGGGAGTTTATTTGTTTGTTTGTTTTTAAAGACTTCTAGATGGGGAGGAAAAGAAAGGGAAATTATTGAGATTTATGGAGTAGCTGTTCAGTGTTTAGCTCCATGCTGGGTGCTTTACATAATTTATCTCATTCTTGGTCCCATATTACATATGAGGAAATAATGACATTTTTAGTAATGCAAACTGAAGAGAACTCTAATTTGACTTTTTGTTGTTGTTGTTATCAGATGGGCTCAAAATTTGGGATTTTTCCTCCTGTTCTCTTTTCCTCCTGTTCCTATATGTTATATAAGAACATAGTTCCTATACCAGATACCTATGCTTGTTTCTTGCCAAGCCGTATCAGCAACATGAGCCTACTGTAATGTTGACTTCTGTTATGCCAGTAAAATGACCACAGCACTTCTAAGTCTCAAATACATATACCTCTAAACAAGAGAATTTGCCTTTGCCCAGCATAGCCAGAAAGAGTCCTGAAATCTTTCCAACTAGACCATCCTAGGTCATACCTCCATCTTGAAGCAGTAATTATGATTAGGTGTGAGTTGGGGGATGAAATGTACTGCTCAGTTTACCTTAGCCCAAGGCTAGCGTCCCATCTTTGGAGTTGAGACATGGAGTCAACGTCTTCAGAATGACACAGATCCTAAAATGGAAATGATGGGTTTTGAGGAGGGCAGAACTGATGTCTGAGGAGGCAGACAAACACAACCATCCACAACATCATTCATTCTTTCAGTGAGCCATGCAAACCACAGTCTTGCTAAGAACTGAGGGGAAAACTAAAAAAAAATTAAACATAGTTCCTTCTCTGGGTATCTATATATTTATTATGTAGAGGGAGGAGCCAAATCAAAAAGCTATACTAAAACTTGCAATGATGTGAATCAAAAGTGATACAACTATTAGAGTGGGAAAGATCATTACGTTTCTGGAGGAATAACAGAAAATTCTTGAGAGAGTTGAAAGATGACTTAGAACATAAAGGACTAGTTCGGAATTTTTTGGGTCATGTGTGATATATTGCTGGGAGAAATCAGGACATAGGAAAAAGTCAGCTTTGTTAAAGGAATGGGATGGACAGAGAAATTAGAAGAACAAGTAATAGGGCTTTAGTAGAAATGTAGCACCCTAAAAAACAAAAATTACCCTATTTCATTGTTTTATTTGGGATTAGTGTTTTTAATAAAGATGGTCAAAAAAATAAGTATATGGATGAAAGTATGATTTCTTGTTGGCCTAAAGTAGTAACTTCTATATTCTTTAGTTGAGTTAGTTCTTTTGCTCAGGAAGCCAGTACAAATTGTTTTTTTTTGTTTGTTTGTTTGTTTGTTTGTTTAAATGGTTCCTTTCTTAAGAATTTCTTTTTTAAAAATGTTCATTTATTTATTTTGAGAGAGAGAGAGAGAGAGAGAGAGAGAGAGAGAGCGCATGTGCATGCATGTATGGGGGAGAAGCAGAGAGAAACGGAGAGAGGATCCCAAACAGGCTCCACACTGTTGCTATCAGTGTGGAACCCGATGCAGGGCTTGATCTCACGAACCATGAGATTATGAATCAAGAGTCAGATGCTTAACAAAACTGAGCCATCTAGGAGCTCCCTGCCTTCTTAAGAGTTTCTATTTAAGAATGAAGTTTCCATTTTAGTCATTTGCTTGGGTCTCATGTGTTATAAAAGAGCATGTAAAGTTGCTGAAATTTTGGCTAGATTTTCAACTCAAGCTGTGTATCTAAACATTAAAATGAAGTTTTCCCTTATAGACTGGAGATTGATAAAGTGATAAAGTGTTTCCCAAGGGGCCAAGGGTGTTATGAGCATTCATTAGAGACCAGCTCTATAGAAGGTGCCTAGGAAGGTATACGGAAGGTCGCCTAGGTCATGAGCCTCAATTTTTCATGATGGGTATGATTAAAAGGGAACAAGGCCCTGTCTAAACCATGGGGGGTGTCTGATTACAGATGGACCTTCCTAATTATGTGTGTCTGACTATGGTTAACATTTATGTCATTTCTTAAACACATGATACCTCTCAGCAGGGAATGTGGCCAGAAAATATAGATTGAGGCCTTGGGAGAATGAGAAGCTGCTTTCAAATCTACAGAAAGGAAACACTATGCTTCTTTCCTCTAGTCTACAGTATATGGTCTAAAATAGAAGCAATTAAAGAGAAATACAAATATATCTCTTACTGTCACCTCCCTCCCCCCTCCAAAATTAAGTAGATTGAGGACATCTCTGAACAACAAGGACTAAATAATCAAAACTTACAGAGAGGTTGTATATTTGCTGATTGATTTATTCATGGTTTTAATGAAGAAGACCAAGTTGTTCATCAACAAACCTTTCAAAGTTTGGTGTCTGTCTTTTATGGCTCATGTTGTTTCATCCCCTGACATTTTCTGTCTTCTCCTTCTGTCCCCTACTCTCTTTTTGTCTACCAAATCCTTTCCATCCTTCAATTCCATTTCACAAGCAGCCTCTCCGTGAAGCTTTCCTGGATTTCTCCTTCTCCCAGTTTGGCTTCTCTCATCACTCTGCTCTCAAGGCACTCTCTCATTCTACCTTCGTGTATTTCTACTACATGTATCTGCCTCTTTCAGGAGAGGATAAGCTGCTTGAGGGCAGGACTGTGTCTTCTTTTACTTTGTGCCCCTAATTCATTACTATATAATCTTTACACATCTCTTGGGAACATATATGCACCTTAAATATAATTGTTCAAAGGTAATATACCAGGAAATCAGTCTCTGCTCTCATAGCCTTGCAATGCATTGTTTCTTCTCTCTGGGATAAAATAGATTAATTACATTGAAAGTTGCCACCATTAATAGATTTATACCTAGTAAGGGAGGTAAAAAGCCTTAAATTCAACAAATATCTAACAAAATATTTAGTGTTTACTATGTATCCAGCATCAGACTAGTAATGGACTAAACAGCCATGGTCACTGCCCTATGGGAGATTCTTGCTTAGTAAGGGAAATGGTCAATCAATATACAAAACAACAGGCACTTTTGCAGTTAGATACTACATTAAATGTTATATAGAAAGTGAATGGTGATTCAGGATGAAATAGAAGCTTTAGGAAAAAAATGAGGGTTAGAAAATCATTTCTGCTAGTGAGCCTTGATTTGAAGTAAATGTAATGATGACATATGCATTCATGGAACTTCTTGAAAAAGCCTCTCATGGGCAAAGGAAACATGACATTTGCCCTAAGCAGGAATGAGAGATGAACTAATGCTAGAACCTCATCTACCTAATGTGGGTTCTTCTGAGATAACAAGGGTGAGAGAGTATATGAAAATACTTTGAGGATATTAAGTTTCAGATGCCTACCACAGCATGGAATTTGAAGATACAGTATCTCAAGCAGAGCTCAAATTCACAATACTCTTTTGTTGTTGCTGAGAGACAGAGAGTGTGCATCTGCATGATCAAGAAGTCAGACAGAAGTGGGGGGAGAGAGAGAGAGACAGAGAGAGAGAGAGAGACAGAGAGAGAGAGAGAGACAGAGAGAGAGAGAGAGAGAGAGAGAATCTCAAGCAAGATCCATCTCCAGCGCTGACCCTGTCATGGGGCTTGATCTCACAACCATGAGATCATGACCTGAGCCAAAGTCAAGAATTGGATGCTCAACTGACTAAACCACACAGGCACCTCCATAACACTCTTCTATTTTAAGTTTTCCTGGTAAGTTTTGTGGGGGACATTACAGAGGCCTGAAGAGTAAGCTTTACTATTTATAAATGGGGAGTTTCATCAGATGATCTTAACTTTCTCCTGTAATCTGGGAAGGCTGTGGTATGTAGCACAATTTGTACTTGAATATGTCCCCACAGATCTGGGTGATTCTGACATTACAGACCCAGAGGTTCTGCCAGAATTAAGATTTCTTCCCCTTGTGATAATGTAAACATTAAAATTATGGCCACCTGTATTAGTGTCATAACAAATTACCACAAACTTGGTGGCTTAAAACAATAGAAGTTTATCCCCTCACAGCTTTGGAGCTAGACATCTGAAATCAAGGTGCCAGTATGGTCATACTCCCTCTGAGGGCTCTAAAGAAGAATCCTTCCTTGCCTCTTCCAGCTTCTTATTGGCTCCAGGCACTTCTTCGCTTATGGCTGTATATTTTCAATTTCTGCCTCTGTCTTCTCATGGCCTTCTCCTCTTCTCCTGTCTCTTCACTGTGTGTCTTTTTTAAGGACACCTGTCATTGGATTTAGAGCCCACATGGATAATCCAGGATAATCTCATCTTGAGATCCTCAGTCACATCTACAAAGATTCTTTTACTAAATAAGATCACATTCATAGACTTGGATATATATCTTTGGGGGCTGGCCAACATTCAATTCCCATCTCACTCAGAAAATATGGGAAAGACAAGGCATTTCTACTCTCATTGTACATGGCAGTTGTAGCCATAAATAAATGAATATAGAATATTAACAGTAATACTAGCATGTCATCTGTGATGAAAAAACATCATCCATGGGAAAATGTTTAAGCCAAGTCAATGACACAAGTTTGAGATCTCTAGTGAATTCTGCCTTTCCCCCTCAGCCAGTCTTGGAACTTTAAGGTCTAAGTCCTTTCTGAATATTCTATTTTAAAGCCCTTCAGGACTGAGGTTAATTCTGTGGCCAGAATCCAGAGAAGCTGCTGATTTGCTATCAGGTACCTTTAAGAAAATGAAGAGTGAACCAGAAAGCCCCAAAGAAGTGCCTTTGGCTGCTTGGTAACCAGGACTACTACAAAGTAGTTCTGTTGTTTGAGATTAAGGTGGAAGTCCGAATGAGCTAAGAGATGGAGTAAGGCATGACTGAAAAAGCCAGGTCTTTGTTGAGTCACAGGATCTCAAGATTGGTCATTTTATTTGACCATCAGATGCAGTGATGAGTCTTCTGTACAACAATCTGCCAAGAAGCTTTCTGATCCATTGTTAGATATCTGGTGGCTCTTCCTTCATCCAGCATTAATAATAGCTTCCTCTATTATAAAATGGATTTTACCCTCTGTTTATTAATAGACAAACTGGCCTTCATTTTCCTGTATAAAGGGCCAAAATGATCCTAGTGACTTAGTTCCTCTCTTCAAAAATATTAAAACTTGGGGCATCTGAGTGGCTCAGTGGATTAAGCCTCTGACTCTTGATCTCGGTTCAGGTCATGATCTCGCAGTTTGTGACATCCATTGAGCCCCCCATCTGACTCTGCACTGGCAGTGTGGAACATGCTTGGGATTCTCTCTCTGGCCTTCTCCATCATGTGCACACTTTCTCTCTCTCTCTCTCTAAATAAGCTTAAAAAAACTTTTAAAAAACATTGAAATTTACCTTTTGCCACACATATCTGAGAGTCATGAGTCACTGTTGTAAGAAGGGTCTAAAATTGTCTAATCTTAGAGTTCACCTTGGCCATGGTTAGAATGTGCAGTTCAGGGGCAGCTGGGTAGCAAAACAGGAACAAAGAAGCTGAGATTTAAACACAAAACTGGGGAAATTAGTGGTATCTCTTACTCTGGGGATTTCAGCAGGATACTATTTCAGTCCCTGTGGGATAGGGTGGGGAATAAACTTTGAAAGGAAGTGGTAAGGAAATTAGAACATAAGGCAAAGATTGAATCTTTCCAGGGATTCTATTAGAAATAAGTTAAGGATGAAGAGAAGCAGGAACAGCCCTTGGAAACAGGGGCCAGCAGGAATAATAGAGGAAGTAGGGCCTAAAGAACTTTATAGTCAGGCTGAACCAAGATCTGAAGAGTTGGCTGGTCCTGGGAGGGTCATTGATCTGAAAGCTACAACTAAATTAATGGGTGAAAAGAATTAATGGAGTGAAAGAAAGGAGTGCCAGAACATGGAGAAATGGATGGGGTTCAGGGAGGCTCAAGATCTAGGGAGTCTGTGAAGTTAATTAGGAACCAGGGAGTCAGAGGAAAGATGTGGCATGATTCGAGCCTGGCACTCCCAGGGGAGGGGTGTGTCCCAGCTGTTTATCCAGGGATTCCTGGGCACACAGCAGCAGATACTTGCAGATACCAGCCCCTTGTGCCCATCGATGGTTACACATGGACTTCCCTGGGCTAGATCTGTCTGGGGTTGAGCAGTTTGACAAGGCCCACCATAACAATCTCTCAGTACAATTTTCAATCTCAAAAAGGGCGGGGTGGTTAAGGACATAGTTCAAAAAGTAAAAAGGAATTAAGAAAAAGTTTCAGGAGTCTATCTTTAGGACAAATTAAATTTTAGTAATTAAATTTTAATTCAGTTTTTTCTATTATATTGCAATCTGACGAACTGCTTCGCAAATATTGACTTTAGAGAATGTTGAGTGGACCTATTTTAATTACTTCTCCAAGTCTCTTGCTAGTATTCAAATTAATTGCCCTTAAATACTCTGGTCACAAGACATAAACAAATGCAGTGGAGAAACAAGGATCAACTGTCTAGCAGATTCCCCAACTCAGAGGAGAGCAGCGATGCAGCAGCAGTGGAATGCCCACTTTTTTGTTCAGGAGGACTCTACTGCTACAACCCAGTGAAGTGACACTCAGCATTTGGGCTCTAGTGCTGCCACTTGTTAGCTGAGTAACCTTGGAAAAGTTGCTTAACCTTCTTGAGTCTCAATTTCTGATCTGATACTTGGGATAGAAAATACCCATGTCCTAGACTTCTTAGGAGGATTATAAATAATGTATGTGAAATTTCCATCACAGTGTCAGGAACGGACGCAGGGCAGCTATCATAACCAACACACTGTGTTGAACAGACACACCCGTTGTTGATAAAAAAGCATACATTCAGAGGCACCTGGGACTAAAGAAGGGAGGAGAGTGAGCCTTGGCTAATTTCTGACTAAATTGTCTGGCTAATTTCTCAGCAGCTTTGACTTGAGGAAAGTTCTTCTGAGTAAGCTTATATTTTCCATTACCCTTGAAGCTATGGTACCTTCCTACCACAGATGTTGGTAATTCCCAAATGAAATGCCATCTTTCCCTTAATGAAGAGGTTCAACATTCTCTAAAGTAATTTTCCATTCCTGGTCCTCCTAGGTGTTCTGTTGGCCATTGCATCTTGACTTGTTGGTAGATTATATGCAGCTGAGATCAAGGATTTCCCAGAGCTCTATTTAGATATGAAGGGGAGCCATGGTTTGAACAGAAGAACCTGTAGAACTTCTGACAGTTTTCTTTCATTGTTGGCTTTGCTTGTTGAGGGCTGAGAGTATAGTGTAGGATCAAGAATTCATAGCACATTTTAATACCTATAGGCCTAGAGATGTGTGCAAAGTTCTCCCCAGGAATGGAAAGACCTCACAGATTTCTCCTTATTTGGGGAGAAAATAGGTGGTAAATAGTGTGCCAAGATGGCTTACTAAGCAGTGTAACTCTCGCTCTGTACAAAACCTCTGAGTTTCAACCTCATGGGATTCTGACATCAGCTTTCACTTCCCTTATGGGTAACCAGAAGTTGTGAAGTCAGGAACAATGTTTAACAACTCAATTAACTGGACAGATAATAGCTCAAACCCAGAATGTTATTGTTGGCTGGAATTGATTTTTTTGATTAGTGAGACTACAGATGTAACTTTATTTGACACTGCCTAAGCAAGCATTTTTTATAATTTTAGTTGAACACCCAGGAGACTCCTTTCAAACAGAAATAGAATAGCAAAGATGAGGACTGTGAGAGAAGGCAAACATACACACACAAATGTAGGGGGATTTTTTTTTTCATGTATATTACTTAGGCATATAATTCTCTCAAATGGATTTCTGTTGACCTGACATTTATGTTTTGTTGTTTTTCACACTGCCTCTGGTATTTTCGGAAAGATTTTTTTTATTTATTATTTATTTTTTTTTAGCTACCCTGAAGTTATCCTTAATGTGGAGCTCTCATTCCAGAGTCTTTTCTCAAAATATTTTGGATAAAATGCTGCTTGATTTTTCCCAGAGTGATTAAAGTGAATGCTCCTATTTTTTTTTTTCAATAAACATAACAAAATGTAATTTGTTCCGAGGATATCTCACAGGCAGGGAAGCTGTTTGTCCATCAACAACCTTTTCTCATTGTTCCGCCTCTTCTACCTGGGCAGAATATTCATCCTGGCTCCTAACTGATATCCTTGAAGAAGTATCCTTGGGGGAGGGCTTCAATCATGGCTCTGCCACTCAGAAGCTGTCTTTAATGTCTCTGGACCTCTGTACTCTTTCCATAGTGGTCTTGTGTCATGAAAACAGTTCTGGACTAGAACAGGAGACCTGAGGTTTAGATAGTGACTACTTTGTTAGGTTAACAAAAAGTCCCTGTGTGGTCTGCAGTGTCTTCCTCTGTTTAAATGGTGGTAATCTCTAGATTTCATTCTGATTCTAAGATTTTGTGATGTTGTCTTCTGATCCCTGGTACAGGTGTCCCTCTGGCCTTGGTGACACAGTGGTAAATCACACATCTTTTGTGGATCCTTCATTTCTGGGGACAAGGATGGGTGTGAAACATAATGAGGAAAAAGAGAGACAACAGTGACAAGTGCTCTTGTTCTCTCATATTGAATGGATTCACCCACAGGCCCATCTGTGCAGTGCGGTAGGAGGAAGTGAATCCAGGGATGGAGTGGGAAGCAAAGAGGAATGAAGTGTAGGGTCAAAGGGACCAGGCCTCTGAGCTATCTGTCTAGCCAGGACTCTTAAGTTACACTTCTCTTCTCTCCTCCCAACAGGAAGGGAGTAAGTTGCTTAGCACCATTGTTTCTGTCTTAATTCTTTACCTTGTCAGTAATAATTCTCTTTCTCCTTCTCATTACCATTTCTCCTTCTCCTCTCTCCTATCTCATTACTCAGTTCAGATAGTTTCTCTCTTTCTAAATAATGGCTTTATTGAGATATTATCTGTATACCATAAAATGCACTGTTTTAAAGTGTACAATTCAGGGGTGCCTGGGCGCCTCAGTCAATTGAGCATCTAACTCTTGGTTTGGGCTCAGGTCATAATCTCACAGTAATGGGATTGAGCCCCATATCAGGCTCTGTGCTGGGTGTAGAGCCTGCTTGGAATTCTCTCTCTCTCTCTCTCTCTCTCTCTCTCTCACTCTCTCAAAATAAATAAAATAAACATTAAAAAAGGGTGTACAATTCAGTGGGTTTTAGTATATTCACAGAAATGCATACAATTCTTTTTAGTAAGTAGAGGAAGGAACAATATAGTGATTTCAGAGGTGTCTGCACTAATTTTCTCCTTTTTAAATTTGTCTACTTACCATTTTTTCTTGTTTGTTTTCTGTTTTATTGTTTCCCCTCCCTTCCTTTGCTTAGATTTATTGGCTTTACTGTATTTCATTTTTCCTTATAGTTTGTAAGGCATACCAACATCTATTCACCAAGTTGACCATTCTTAAATTTCATCAAAAGTTTAAACTCATAGTTTTTGGATTCTCTGCAATTAAATACTACCTTTAATCCCTTCCCCAATAAAACAAAAATCTTAACATAGAACTTTTCCTTTTTATTTTCACCACCCCCACCACACTGAAACCATATTTTAGTTTTGTGTGGTAACATTATAGATTTCGCTGTGTTTCACTTATATTTTGGTTCACTATTCTATTTTTGGTATCCCATACATCTTTTCTCATTTTGCTGGAATTTACATTAATAATTCAGGAAAGATCTGAGAGAGGTAAACTTTCTGAGTGTTCATGTATCAGGAAATGCTTTTCTACTCTTCTGAATGCAGGTTTGGTTGCAAGCAGAATTCTAAATTCAAAATCATCTTTCAAAACCATTCAGATTCTTTTCCCCCCAGCATTTAATATGTCAGAAGTCTAATGCTGGTTTGCTTCTAATTCTTTTATAGATTATCTGTGTTTTTTTTTCCTCTATGGGAACTTTTAGGATGTTTGGTTCCATTCATTCAATAATTATTTATTAAGAAGCTACTAGGCACAAAGCGCTATTACAGATGCTAGAGGTAAAAAAGTGAAAAAAACCAGAATTCTTTGTCCTCAAGGACTTGATTCTAGTGGAGGCAACAAGAAGACAAACAAACAAACAAACAAAACATATGGTGGGTCAGTGATAAATGCTGTGGAGAATGATAAAGTAGAAAAAGGAGATGAGGTGTGCTGTGTGAAAGTGGAGTATTGACATACTAAATATGAAAGCGAGGAAGTGAATTACTGAGACGACCTTTGGCCAGAGACATGAAGGGGGTAAAGGACAGATCAAGCTGTGCAGATATCTGGGAAGAATACTCCTGAGGAGGAAACTTCATGTGCAAAGGCCCTGAGGTGAGAACATTCCAGGGAAGTTTGAGAAAAAGCAAGGAGTTATTATGCCTAGTTGGAATATACCAATGAAAGTGATAGTTGTAGGAGATAAGATCAAAGAGAGAATGTGGGGGATGTGGGGTTAAATTCTGTAGGGCCTAATAGACCATTTTCAAAATTTTGATTTGAGTCTGAGTGAAATAAGAAGCCATTAGAAAATTGTGATAAGAAGAATGGCATTGAAAGAGCATGCTGGTTGCTGAGTTGAGAATAGACAACAAGGGAGACAAGAGTCAAAGAAAGGAGAATTTATGGGTTTGTCTAATATTCCTAGGGAAAGATGATGCAACTTGAATCACAGTTATAGCAATGTAAGTGGTGAAGAGTAGACATATTTTAGATTCTCCTTTTCATAATTTTAACTTAGAAATAATGTTTTAGGAGTTTATTTTTAAGTAATCTCTACACACAACATGGGGCTTGAACTCACAACCTCCAAGATCAAGAGTCACATGCTCTACCAACTGAGCCAGCCAGGTGCCCTTAACTTAGAAATAATTAAAAAAAATTTTTTTTAATGTTTATTTACTCTTGAGAGAGACAGAGACAGAGACAGAGTGTGAGTGGATGAGGGTCAGGGAGAGAGAGGGAGAGACGGAATCTGAAGCAGGCTCCAGGCTCTGAGCTGTCAGCACAGAGCCTGACGCGGGGCTCGAACTCACAAACTGTGAGATTATGACCTGAGCTTAAGTCGGATGCTTAACCGACTGAGCCACCCAGGTGCCCCAGAAATAATTTTGTTTATACCTGTTAAAAGCATAAGAATGGTACAAAGGACTCCAATATACCCTTCACACAGATTCCCCAATTGTAATAATTATCACATTTGGTTTTCAATTTATATATATGTATCTATGCATGCATGTATGTGTATGTATATATACATATATAGATACATATATATTTATTATTACGATTTTTTGATTTAAGAGTAAGTTGAAGACATGATGCCTTTATGATATATAGTGTATATTTTCTAAGAACATGACATACTCTTATATAATGACATAGAATGATCAAAGTCAAGAAAAAAAACATTGATGCAATGCTATTATTTAATCTAGAGACTGTTCATGTTTTGCCAATTGTCTCAGTAATGTCCTTTATAGAAAAACATCTGGTCCACTAGATTATTTTTAAGGAGGAAGGATTAGGGTTGGTTAAGGAGTGTAGGTTAATTTGGGGAGAAAAAGAAGAATCAAGGATGACTTTCAGGTTTTCTACTCAAGCAACTGGAGAATGTAGTTGCTATTACCTGAGCCTGGGAGGGTATCAGGAAGAATGGTGTATGTGTGCTTGGGAGATGGGGAGGAAGAGCACAGCAGTTCAGCTTTAGATATACTAAATTTGAAATGTTTGTTAGACATCCAAGTGGATATGTGAGTTTGTCTTCTGTGATCTGAAATTCCATCCTGATGTGCCTAATGTGAGTCTTTTCTATTAATTCAGCTAAGCACTGGTTAGATCCTTCAACATAAAGATATCATCTTTTTTTACGTGTAAGGAATGTTCTTCGACTCTTTATCTGAATGTTTCATTCCATTCTGCTATTTCCAGATGATGTTGGAACTTCTAAATTTGCCCTAGGTGTTTCTTAGATTCTTTTTTTTTTTTTTTTTTTTTTTTGAGAGAGAGAGAGAGAGAGAGAGAATGAGGCAGGGAGAGGAGCAGGAGAGAGAGAGAGAAAGAGAGAGAAGCTGAAGGAGGCTCCACACACAGCACGGAGCCCAACATGGGGCTCAATCCCACAACCCTGGGATCACAACTCCAGCCAAAATCAAGAGTTGGATGCTGAACCGACTGAGCCACCCAGGCACCCCTCTTAGAATTTCTTTTACATCTCCTATCTCTTAGGCTTTTTGTTGTTGTTCCAGCTGTGGGAATCCTTCTGAACATTCTTACAAGCTCACTAATTGTGTTGGTTCAGTACATCTTTTATTCAATAACAACTATAATTGAATTTCACATCATTCTCTTCTCTTTGACAGTATCAATTACATTTAAAGTTACTTTTTCCTCTTTTCTCTTTCAGAAAACTAACTAGACTCTCAGTTCTTTGCCTGAGGGGTTTAATGACTTTTTAATACGGCATTTGTTCTCTTAAAATATTCAGTGACTATTCCTGTCCTTTTATCATTGATTTGATATGAAGATGTCACTATTTGCTAATGGACATACCTGAAGCACACAGTCTTCTCCAACCCCAGAGTCTTCAATTCTGTTTAGTCTGGGTGCAAAAAATTCCCCAAAACTCCCCTAGGTGGTACCAACTTGCACCAATCTTTATGATATTTAAACTTGATCAGCATAATAGCCTCCTAATGGTATCACTCTTTTTGTCTTGCCCCGCTTCAATCTTTTCTCCATTCTGTTGCCAAAACCCAGCTTTTGGAATTGAAATATTAAATGGCATTTTACATTTTAAAATTTACATCTCTCATAATTTTCAGGATAAAATAGGAAATCCTCAGAGTGGCAACATGAGGGCAACATGATGACAAGTGTCATCTACAGACATTTGCCTGTATTCTGCTTATTTGCCTAATGTTCCAGGCACATCAAACTACAGGTGATTCTCTGAACATGGATCCATGCTTTTTATCAGCCTCTTGTCTACACCTGGAGTGCTCTACCTCTTCTCTGCTTCTGGAACTTCAAAACAACCTTCAAGATGCAGCATCTGTTGTACACCTGTGCCCAAGAACTACTCTATTGCCACTACATTCTGTCTCCACTGTGTTAATCACTCCCCTTTCTGAATTATGGTGCATTTTTAAATATACCTGTAGGTGTTATAAATAATTTATGTACGTCTTCTCCCCCCTATCAGATAGAAAGAGATTTAAATGTAGAGGTGTGTTTTATTCACCTCAGAATCTTCACTATGTACTATACATACATAAGAAACATCGATGCGATGCTATTACTTAATCTATAGACTGTGGCAGGGAGTCCCTTAAATGAAATGGAAAATCCCAAGTTGATTATAGCTGCTTTTCTGTTTAGAAAGAAGGGGATCTGGGACCTGATGTCTACGTACTCATGAGGATGTGGACTAATTAATGCCATTTTGTAGGACTCTAACAATTTTTTAGGACTTTCACTTTGAGATTGGTCTCTGATGTTGGCTCTACCATGGATTCCTTATAAAATAGCCACAGAGGCCACTTCCATGTCTCGCTTTTGATATTAAAGTAGTCCTCGAGCCTTGGGCAATGACCAATGAGGCCCAAGCAAGTATGTGGGAAGGGAAATGCCAAGACACAAGGAAACAGCCCCCAGCCAAACCACAGGGTAAACCCAGGAGTTCTGCTATGCGTGGGTTGAGGTCAAAACAGAACAATGAAGAAATCTTTCAGGCAGAGCAGGGGAATCCTGGTGCTCTAGTGGCAGAGAAGCTAGGTACAGAATGATAAAAGTCCAGTGGCAGGGATCTAGCATGGCATGCTAAGAAGTTTATACACCTCCAAGAGAAAACGGGAGGCCAGGGGAAGTTTTTAAATAAGAGATATAAAACCGTTTATCATACAACCTAGACTTCAGTGTCCAGTGTCCAGCTGTACGTTTGGGGTCTGTGGAGAGAAGAAATGACCTGGAGGTTTAAAAGAGAACATTCTAAGAATGGCATGAAGGTCTGTAAGTCCAAGGCACAGGATGAGGAAACAGGGGTAGGGAGAAGGTCATAACAGGAGGTTCACCTTGAAACATAAGTTGGGGTCAGATTGCAAAAGGTTTTATGGCATGGTAGATGTCATACTTCATTCTTTTCACTAAAAGGAACGAAGAAGGATTTTAAAGAGGGGAATGAAAGAGGGCAGAGGGAAACTGGTTTGAGGCCAGGCTTCTTGCTGAGCATCAGGGTTCAATCACAGATAAAGAAGAGATCCCTGCCAAGGCAAGGTGGTTCATGGAGAAACAGGGAGACAATCTTACTCCCTTAGGAGAGTCTGCTCTGGGTCTATAGTTTATTTCTGGGATCTTGACATTAGTTACTGGATTAGATCCAAATGGGGCCCTATCAAGAATGTGTTTAATAAAGTCAAAGCAGTCTTTTACCATTATTTCACTCATTCAATTAACAACTCATGCCTACTATTAAAAAAATAATGTTACTTCTGAAAGAAATCCAGTGTCTAAAACAAGTACACAAATGACTAAAATAAAGAATTAAACTAGGAATTAATAAAGCAGTGAAGAAAGGAATGAGGCACCTAAGTAAAGCATTTTGAGAAAGCAGCTGAAATGTCTAAGGGGCAGGAAGGAGTCCTGAAGGAAATGGAACCTGAGTTTAGATCTCAAGGATACACAAAGGGGATTAAATAGGATAGAATATTTCGAGAAGAGGAAAAACGATGAAGATATATGGATGAGATATCTAAATAGCATCAGCAAATAAATGTTATAGATGTTGTTTAAAGAAATTTCCTGACTCCTTGTACTAGTAATGGATTATCTCCATGGAAGTGCAACTATATCCCTTACCATCTTTCAGGTCCTTTTTTAAAAAAAAAGAAAAATTATTTTTGAGAGAGAGAGAGAGAGAGAGAGCAAGCGCATGGGCAGAGTAGGGCAGAAAGAGAGGGAAATAGAGAATCTGAAGCAGGCTCTGCACTGTCTGCAAAAAGCCCGATGTGGGGCTTGAACCCACGTATCATGAGATCATGACTTGAGGCCAAATGACTGAGCCACCCAAATGCTCCACCTTCTTTCAGGTCTTAAAGAGATCGGCTGCACTTTTTTTTTTTTTTTTTTTTAATGTTTATTTATTATTGAGAGACAGAGAAAGAGCATGAGCATGGGAGGGGCAGAAAGAGGGGAGACAGAATCCGAAGCAGGCTACAGGCTCTGAGCTGTCAGCACAGAGCCCGACGCGTGGCTCGAACTCACAAACCATGAGATCATGACCTGAGCCAAAGTCAACACCCAACAGACTGAGCCAGCCAGGCACCCCCGGCTGCACTCTTTAACAACAATTCATATTATATTAGACAATCAACTAGGTAAATAAAGACATTTGTATAATTTCCAGGTGTAAAGACTTTGACCCCAGGAAAATAGGTATACCCTCTGATCCATCAAATCCACACCTAGGTAAACTTCCAACAGAATACATACTTATTTTTACAAAAGATATTTATAAGAATGTTCAGAGTAACATTATCTATAATAGCCTTATAACTGGAAATAATATATTATCCATTAAAAATATAGCTGTGACATATTCATACAATAATCTAATATACCACAAAAAGAATGAACTACAACTATACACGTGAATGAATCTCAAAGCATAATGTTGAGTGAACGAAGCTAGATACACACAAACAAAGGACATTAAACTCATATAAAATTCAAAGTTGACAGACCTACTCTATGGTGTTAGTTATGAAGATAGAGGTTACCTTTGGTGAGGCTATGTTTACTCTTAAAATTCATTGAGCTATATACATACAGCTGAGCACTCTACTATATATGCATGTTAGTTTTCAATAACGATATTTACATTCATTTTAAAAATTCATTAGTTTCTGTGGATAAAAGGAAAACATGATTCTTCTGTAGTTAGTCTTGTTTGGAGGCAGCGTAACTGAGAATTATGGTCTATGTCCTAAGTGACATAATAGAAGCAAGCGTGGTACATTTTCCATGGGGCCAAAGAGGAATGGTACACTATCTGAATTGCAAATGGAGATTATCAAAGGCTTCCTGAAGGACACCCTGCTTCTGTGGATTCTTTTTTTTTAATTTATTTTTATTTTTTTAATGTTTTATTTTATTTTTTGAGAGACAGAGAGAGACAGAGCATGAGCAGGGGAGGGGAAGAGAGAGAGGGAGACACAGAATCCAAAGCAGGCTCCAGGCTCTGAGCACAGAGCCTGATGTGGGTCTTGAACCCACAAATGCGAGATCATGACCTAAGCCAAAGTCAGAGGCTCAACCGCTCGACCAAATGGGCCACCCAGGGGTCCCCCTGCTTCAGCGGATTCTTAAAGGAGAAATAGGAATTGATCAGCTTTGCCAGGGTTATTAACTGAAGACAACAAAATCCACTTTAGCTGGTGCAAGCAGGTGTCTAGGGGCTCTTGGGTGGCTCAGTTGGTTAAGTGTCCAACTTCAGCTCAGGTCATGATCTCACAGTTTATGGGTTCAAGTCCCACATTGGGCACTGTGCTGACAGATCAGAGCCTGGAGCCTGCTTCAGATTCTGTGATTCCCTCTCTCTCTGCCCCTCCCCTACTAGTGCTCAGTCTCTCTCTCTCAAAAATAAATGAACATTAAAGAAAAAAAAAAAAGCAGGTGTCTACTCTGTAATAGTTTACACAGTATCTTGTAATGTCTGGGAACTAGGGAACAGAGATCATAGCAGTTTATACATAAGAAAGAAGGAGTATTTGAGACAAATGACTCAAATAAGACTGATTATACTTTCTTCTCTCAGAAATCAGTCCAGATTCTAGTTCAATAGCTGAAGAAAATGATGGACAGAACTACAGTGACACATTTACTATTAATTCAGATACAAACACAATATAATTAAATGTTTACTTTTCAAAGGGAAGAATAAAAGGGAAATACAAAGATTACACAGCACATAGAACAAATATAACATGAAAGAATCTTTTAAGTGGGTCACATGGAAATTCTATTCCATGCCCACAAAAGCAGAGGTTTCCTGGGGTCAGGTTATTATTATTTTTTTTTTTAAATTAGTTTTATTAAGGTATAAGTTATATGCCAGGAAATTCACCAACTTTAAGTGTGCAATTTGTTGAGCTTTGACAAATAACTAGAATTGTAACCAACATGATATAAAACGTTCCATCTCTGCATCAACTCTCCCAGACCCCTTTGAAGCCAATCCTACCCCTGTTACCTGTGTCCTGGACTACACTCACCTTTTGCCTCATTAATTTTGATTTTCTAGAAAAAAAAAAAGAACAATATGTAGTCTTTTGTGGCTGCCATCTTTTATTTAGTACAGTGTTTCTTTAACTTTTAAAATTATCTCCCCCTTAAAGAACATTTTTAGCCATTTGTTACCTAATTGTTTCTCCCCTCTTTATGAAGTTTTCATGCCATAGATATACTCTTGTCCATTTGTGTACCTATGTATATTTGTGTTTCATACATGGAAAGATTTTTTTCACACCTTAAGAATGGACTTCTGAGAATATATGATTTACATGTACACCAGTATAATGTTTTTGTAATTTATCGGTGGTTCATTTTAACTGCTGGGTAATTTTGATTATATGAAGAGACATCCGTGAAGTGAGTAAGAATAACTGCAAATGTGTTACAAAGGTCAGATACTAAGAGTATAATTCAATCACTGCTCTTCCTCAGATATGATCCTCAGTCTCCCTGGTGTCAGTAAACAGATCTCTAATCACACAATTGTTCAAGTTAGAAATTTGGGAGTGACTGAGATACTTCCCCCCCCCCCCCCCTTCATTTCCCTATATACAATCTATTAAATTCTGTCAATTTCACCTCTAGATCATTTTTAAAATCTGGTCTCAAGGGATCAGATTTTGCCATGACCCAGAACATTGCAGACATGGAAGGATTTTTTAAAAAATGTTTATTATTCTGAGAGAGAGAGAGAGAGAGAGAGAGAGAGAGGAGAATGCATGCACAAGCAGAGGGGGTGGTGGCAGAGAAAGAGGGAGAGAATTCCAAGCAGGCTCTACACTGTTAGCACAGAGCCTGATGGAGGGTTGGATCCCATTACCCTGGGATCATGACCTGAGCCACCCAGGAGCCCCAGGATTTTTTTACTCTGAAAGAAATGGGAAGCCACTGAAGGAATTTAAATAAGAAAAGAAATGACTTAGTGTAACTAAAGGATTACTAACTCTTTCATTTAATAAATAATAAATTAGAATGTGGATAATGGGTTAGAAGGGACTAAGACTATTTAGGGAAAGGATCTTTTCAGAGGAAAAGTGATAGTGGTTCTTCCACGAATTTGAAGGTGTGGGAATGGGAGAATTGGGAGATATGCTGTGTTTTCAGTGGGACCCATGAGAATTTAGCCAAGGCCTCATTGCTAGATTACAACATAACTATGGTGAGAAATTCACATATACACTCCTATTGTTTATTGCTGCTTCGATGTAGTTGATTTTCCTTGGCCAAACTATTTAGCATCCTAAATGAATTATGAATACTCTTGCATCATTTGCTGATGAGTTGGAAGGAATTAGAGAATTAGAATCATACTTAAAAGAGAAATATTTTGTGCACTTAATGCATCTACTCAACTTTCCTTCCATGCTATAATTTTTCCCCACTGGCTGTCACAGTAATAGTATCCATGTGTCAGCTTCAGATGGTCTGCAATCCAGTTTTATGCAAACTGTTTTGACTATGTACATACATACATGTTTCTGGGGGCCTCTCGATGAAGTCTTTAACCTATTAAAGCTTAACAATCAATGACTTAACTATGTTTTCAGTCTCAAGTATACAGATATGCATATGACATAGTCTTTATTCTTAAGGTACATAAAGTTTATATCATATACACAGATAAGTGACAAAGTCATATTGCCAATGCTAGGAAGGAGATATGAACAAAGCTCTGGAAGTTTTGTCAGTTATATTTGTGTTTTGTCTCTTCTAGGCGACTTCTGAAATATGGCTGACCACAACAGTTCTTCCTGCCGTCCTATATTGACACCCCATTTAACCAGGCTCTACTTCATAGTGCTCATTGGAGGACTGGTGGGCATCATCTCTATTTTGTTCCTGCTGGTGAAAATGAACACGCGGTCGGTGACTACCACAGCAGTCGTTAACCTGGTGGTGGTCCACAGTGTTTTCTTGGTGACAGTGCCTTTTCGCTTGACATATCTCATCAAGCACATCTGGACATTTGGGTTGCCCTTCTGCAAATTTGTGAGCGCCATGCTACACATCCACATGTACCTCACATTCCTGTTCTATGTGGTGATCCTGGTCATCAGGTACCTCATCTTCTTCAAGCGCAAGGACAAAGTGGAATTCTACAGAAAACTGCATGCTGTGGCGGCCAGTACTGGCATGTGGCTGCTGGTGATTGTCATTGTGGTACCCCTGGTTATTTCTCAGTATGGAAGTAATGAGACGTATGATGAGAAACACTGTTTTAAATTCCACAAAGAACTTGCTCGTGCCCACGTGCAAGTTATCAACTATATGATAGTCACTATTGTTATAGCCATTGCAGTGATTCTCTTGGTCTTCCAGATCTTCATCATTATGTCAATGGTGCGGAAGCTACGCCACTCCTTGTTGTCCCACCAGGAGTTCTGGGCCCAGCTGAAAAACCTTTTTTTTATAGGAGTCATCCTTGTTTGCTTCCTTCCCTACCAGTTCTTTAGGATCTATTACTTATATGTGGTGGCACAGTCAAGCGACTGTAACAACACTGTTGCATTTTATAATGAAATCTTCTTGAGTGTAACAGCAATTAGCTGCTTTGATTTGCTGCTCTTTGTTCTTGGGGGAAGCCATTGTAAACAAAAGATAATTGACCTTTGGAATTGCTTTTTGTGCCGCTAGCCACAAACCACAGTATTCAGAATTCCTTTATATTGGGAGTAAAAATGGGCACAGAGAGGCAGGAAGTGTTATTTCCTTACTTGATTAAAACCATGCCTTGATGCAGCCAAACAAAAAGACTATAAAATGTCAGAGCATTCATGCCAGTTCTTATTTAATCCCTGCCATCTCTAAATGATGTCTATAGAAAGACTAGTGATGTTCAGTCCTCTTGGAGCTGCACTACAGCATTATTTTCCAGTATAAAATGTCTACTTGGCCCATGTAGGTACCATGGGTTTAATGGTTTCTGAGTTTCACCAGCTTATTTTGGTTTCATCAGTTTGAAACATGGTCTTTTTCAGGCTTTGGACAGATTTAGCCCTCTAGTTCTTTTCATTCCACTTAACCTTAGGTAAGTTAATCCTGGCAATGAATCAGCCCCAAAGGCACAAACTCTACTTGGTTAACCAGATAAGATGTCCATTCAATTCCCACCCTGACAAATAACAGATAAGGGTGGAGAGCAGTAAGACATTTTTCTAGATTATCATAACTTTGGTAGGAAGTCACTTATCTAGCAATAAAGAGAAACAGAACTCCTTGCAGCCTTCTGCGGTAACAAGGCTATCTAGATTTGTCCTTTAAAAAGTCAAGTTTAAGAACATGGGATCAACATCCTCAATAAATCCAAAAATCATTTAAAAGTTTACTAAACATATATAAATGAGGGTGAAACTATAAGTTAAATAATATTCCTCACCAATATGCTGGTAAGCATTAAAATGAGTTCCTAAGGAAATGATTAATTTTTTTTCCCTTTATGTTTTTTGAAAATAACTCTAGATATCTTGAGCCACAGTTAATTTAGATTTTCCTTGGAAACAGAATGTTATACTTTTTAGAGTTACCTTCTACTCTTAAAGTTACAAGTCTTTAAACAAAAACAATATTCTTAAAAAAGACCTTTTGAGAAATCTAAATAAAAATTAATTTAAGGGGCACCTGGGTGGCTCAGCAGGTTAAGTTGGCCCTTGTCTGACTCTTGACTTTGGCTCGGGTCCTGATCCCATGGTTCCTGAGTTCAAGCCAGACTCCACGTTCACAGCATGGAACTTATTTGGGATCCTCTCTCTCTCTCTCTCTCTCTCTCTCTCTCTCTCTCTCTCTCTCTCTCTGCCTCTCCCCAGCTCATGCTCTCTCAAAATAAATAAATAAACTTAAAAAAAAAAAAAGGAAAAATTAATTTAGACTATGAGATTAGGCTGCTAAGTTGATACATAGGTTTGTGGGTTTTTTTCCCTTCTTGCTCATATTTCTACTATTTTCCCCAAAGTTTTATAATTTTGAAACTCTCCGAGGAACTGATGCAGTTTCATTTTTAATATTTCAGAAAACCTAAAGTGATTGGTGCTAGGGATAAAAGAATGGAATGAATTAAGTTAAGGTTTTTTTCCCAGCAAAATAAATGTTCAGAATTTAAAGATTTCTCTTAATTTGTTATACTCTATGGATCCATAAATTTATCAGATGAATAAGAAATATCCCTGTGAGTTTCTATGATCACTAAAATTACTAATTCATAGAAAATAATTTTGAGGAAGACAAAGCAGCAACATGCTGTATCGATGACTTGTTACCAAAATTTTCCTGTTTTGAAATTTCTTTTATCTATTCTTTTTTTTTTAAGGTTATATTTCCTTTATTTCTTATTTGCCTTCTTTTACCATTTTTTCTTATTTTTTTTTTCCTTCTCATGACTCATAAAAGTTGTAAGGAAATTTCTAAGATCTACAAAAGTTTTAAGAAAATCTGTTACATCCATAAAACTTGTAGGAAAATAATTAGTAAAATATAACAAAAATAAATAGCATAGAATAATACAAATAGTAAAACATTAAAATTTCCAAACAGTTATTTACAGAAATTACATCAAATTTCTTTTCTTATATATCTATGTCTTACTATCATAATATCTGCTAGCTTGTAAAATAAATGTATTATAACCTCTTCCAGGTTTTTAATATGTTAAGCTCAGACATTATGCTTTTCCCTATATTATTATATATCATAATAAAGGGCCTATTTCTGTGGACCTCTATGAAATATTACCCAAAATATAGAAATGCAATATTCCATAACATAAAATAACTTAATCATCAATATTTAGAAAATAAGTGGATATTTTCAATTTGTCTGTTTGCTGTTTCTCATTACTATGAAAATGAATCTCATGCAGGAGTGGGGGCATTACTGGCCTCTCTGGCCATTTTTGAATATCCAAATCATAAGAGTATACTACTGGCAATTGTGGCTGGGGTCAGAGACATTTTGCCTTGCACACAACTGTCTGCATAATAAATAATTACCAGGTCTCGCTGTGTATTTGAATGTTCTTCCAGACATTTATGAAGTGAAACATATGTAAATAATAATTAGAGCAGTTAGTCAGGTTTTATTCTATTTTCATAAACACATAGTGTTTTTTGGTATAGTTTTAATTTTCTGAATTTTCCAGAAATGTAGATACCATGGCATGGATATTGAGGAAAGATTTTATTATGTTTTCCTCAGAACTTTACCAAGAGTTGTTCATTCCTTTGTAAAATCACATTATCAATGGTGACACCATCTATGGCATTAAAATACAACAGAACAAACCTGTAAACAATATTTGTAGCTGTTGTATTCAGATAGATACTAGAAATAGGTGCCAACATCAGACTGCCTGATTTTGTCTCCTTTGGTGATGTCTGAGCATTTACACATTGAAATATATTAAATATATATATATATATATATATATATATATATACTACTTTATTACAAATAACTGTCATCTTCATTATTCATTTGTTACAGTTAGAACATTATATATTTAATACTGTAAGAAGGTTATATTATCTGTGAATTTTGTTTTAAAATGGTAAAAGTGTTACCAAATATTTGCAATAAAAAGTAAGGTTTGGGGTCTGCAATCATTGAGACCAACTGAGAAAGCAAAGAGTCAATTTAAAAGGCGGATTTATCAATTATGACATTATGAACAGAAAAAATATTCTTATATTTCAGGAATACTTAAACCTCAGGTTGATTCAATTCTAAACTATTTCTTTCATTTCTGCAGTGATTAAAAGAGTAAATGTAACTTTTTAGAAAACATATATGTGTATTTTCTTTTTTGATAAGACAAAGGCACTTCCCTTTGAGGGAACTCACGACTCTCAAATTGGCTCATGGTCAATATCTACCAGATTTTAAACCCAGGGATAATGACAATTTTTTTTTTAAATTTTTTTTTTTTTTAACGTTTATTTATTTTTGAGACAGAGAGAGACAGAGCATGAATGGGGGAGGGTCAGAGAGAGGGAGACACAGAATCCGAAGCAGGCTCCAGGCTCTGAGCTATCAGCACAGAGCCCGACGCGGGGCTCGAACTCACGGACGGCGAGATCATGACCCGAGCTGAAGTTGGCCGCTCAACCGACTGAGCCACCCAGGCGCCCCGATAATGACAATTTTTGAGGCACCGACAGAAAGATTGTTTCTGGCATCCGTCAAGAAAAGCTCTCTACTCAGCCTTTGTTCATTTCTTAATTTTCCTCTGAAAAGGTCTTTGGGTCCCTTTCCTCCTTAACCTGACATAGATTAGGTAGAAAGAAACTATTTTGCCTGTAATCTTTGTGTGGAATTATTCAACAAGTGGTGAAAATAAGTAAATCCTCCTCTAATCCTCCTCATTGGGGCTGCCAGTAAAACTGCTTTCCTAAGCTAATAAAGGGGTTGTGAAGGAGAGCACTGAGCCAAGACATTCTCAGTCATCAACTCTTGAGTGGAAGGTCAGTGAGGTGAAACTGTGAAATTGCCATTTATTAGATTATGCAGATTTTGCTCACGTAACCTCTAATAAGATGAGGCATGGACTGAGGACTCTCACACCTTTTGGGGGTGACAGGAACAGGAAATTCTCTTTGTAATAGGGGCTGGTTATAGCACTTTGGAGATAGTTGGTAACAAAAGCCCTATGGTAACAGGGCACAGTGATGGTGGATTTACTTGGATAATGCCAAAAAAGAAAACCCTGAAGACTCCCCCCAAAAACTGTTATAATAAAGGAAATCAGTAGTTACAAAATACAAAATCAATAGTCAAAAATCAGTTGCATTACTATCTACTATCAATAAGCTATCAGAAAAAGAAATTAAGACAACAATCACATTTACAATTACATGAAAAAGAATAAAATACTTAGAAATAAATTTAACCAAGAGGTAAAAGAGCTGTACAAAGAAAACTCTAAGACATTAATAAAAGAAACTAAGGAAGATGCACGGAAAGATATTCCATGCTCATGGACTGGAAGAATTATTATTGTTAAAATGTCCATATCACCAAAAGCAATCTACTGATTCAATGCAGAATCAAAACTCCAATGGCATTTGTCACAGAAATAGAAAAAAACAATCCTAAAATTTGTATGCAACTACAAGAGATCCCCAAAAGCCAAAGCAATATTGAGAAAGAAGAACCAAGCTGGAGGCATCACTCTTCCTGATTTTAAACTATATTACAAAGCTATAGTAATCAAAACAGCATAATACCGGCTTAAAAACAGACCCATAGATCAATGGAGAATAGAGCCCAGAAATAAACTAATGCATTTATAATCAATTACTTTATGGCAAAGGAGCCAAGAATATACAATGGGGAAAGGACAATCTCCAGTAAATGGTTGGGAAAACTGGACCACCACATGCAACATAATGAAATGGGACTCTTATCTTATGCCAGGTGCAAAAATCAGCTTAAAATGGATTAGACTTAAATTTAAGATATGAAACCATAAAACTCCTGGAAGAAAACATAGGAAGTAAGCTCCTTCACACTGGTCTTGGCAATGATTTTTTTTTTCGATTTGAAACCAAGAGTAAAGGTAACAAATGCAAAAATAAAAAAGTGGGACTACATCAAATTAAAAGGCATCTTTACTGTGAAGGAAACCATCAACAAAATGAAACAGCAACCTGTCAAATGAAAGAAAATATTTGCAATCAAATAGCCAATAAGGGATTGAAATCCGAAATACATAAAGAACACATAATTCAATAGCAACCCCCCCCCAATCTGATTAAAAATGGGCAGAGGAACTGAATTGATGTTTTTCTAATTAAGACTTACAAATGGCCAACTGGTACATGAAAAGATGCTCAGTGTCACTAATCTTCAGGGAAATGCAAAGCAGAACCACAAAATGAGATATTACTTCGCACTGTTAGAATTGCTGTCACCAAAAACACAAGAGATAATAAATGTTGGTAAGGATGTGGAGAAAAGATAACCTATGTGCATTGTTGCTGGAATGTGGATTGGGAGAGCCACTATGGAAAAAAGTACAAAGGTTCCTCAAAAAATTAAAAATAGAACTATCATATGTTCCAGCAATCCAATTTCTGGGCATATATCCAAAGAAGTTGAAAACAAGATCTCAAAGAGATATCTGTACTCCCATATTCATTGCAGCATTATTCACAATAGCCAAGATATGGAAACAACACAAGTGCCCATCAATAGATAAATGGATAAAGAAGATATGTACAGTTGACCCTTGAACAACGTGAATTTGAACTGGGTATGTCCACTTATGCACAGATTTTTTTCAATAAATACAGTACAGTTTTGTAAATGTATTTTCTCTTCCTTACGATTTTCTTAACATTTTCTTTTCTCTAGCTTACTTTTTGTAGGAATACATATATAAAACAGGTAACATACAAAATATGTGTTAATCAACTTTTTTTTATTGGTGAGGCTTCTGATGGGATTTTAGAGTAATGGGGGTCCAGAGTTGATGGCCAAGAAAAAATTCTTGAAATGTCTTTGGTGCAAAAAAGGTGATTTTATTAAAGCACAGGGGACAGGGCCTGTGGACAGAAAGACAGGCACTGGGATTGTGAAGAGTGACTGGTTATACACATGGAGTTGGGGGAGATAAAATCAAGAGGAAGTTTCTTAATGGGATTTCCATATGCTAAAGAAGATTCAAGTATTACTGGATTACTATTGTCAAGCTAAGGCTGTTTTTTCCTCTAGCAAAGCACTATCATTTAGACAGTGGGGAGTTCCTGGAGATTAGGCTATTGATAAGATTGCCTTTTTCTTGTAATTTACTAAAACATTTGTAAACTGATGGAGACTCATACCTTGCATGACTGTGATCTCTATCAGTTAACCAGTTAACCATTTGTTTTCTTTCCTTTGTTCTTTGGTAGCCAGGAGTGCCTGAGGAATGTCACACATATCCCACCTGGGGGAAGGTGATTTGGGGGGTGGGGGGTCAGCTTGCCTTATGTGGCCTCATCAGCTTCCAAGTCTACAGCAGACTGTAAGTATTAAGTTTTGGGGGAGTTAAAAATTATACATGCATTTTTGACCAGGCAAGGGGTTAATGCACCAACCCCTGTATTGTTCAAGGGTCAAATATGTGTGAAGTTAAAAAAAAAAAAAAAAAAAGTAAAAGTTATAGAAGTCGAGAGTAAAATGGTGGTTGGTGGGGAAATGGAGAGATGTGGGTCAAAAGGTACAAATTTGTAGTTATATAGGATAAGTTTAGAGATCTAATGTAAAGGCATGACTATATTTGATTTTGTTTTGAACACTGGAAATATGTTAAAAGAGTAGATTTCAAGTGCATTCCTCACAAATGTGGTAACTATGTGAGGAGATATGTTAACTGGCTTAACTGTAGTAATCTTGCACTATGTATATGTGTATCAAATCAACATGTTATACACTTCAAATATACTTAATTTTTATTTAAAAAATCTTTTATCCTGGGAGCACCTGGGTGCCTCAATCGGTTGGGTGTTCAACTTCGGCTCAGATCATGATCTCATGGTTTGTGAGTTTGAGCCCTACGTCAGGCTTTGTGCTGATAGCTTGGAACCTGGAGCCTGCTTCAGATTCTGTCTCTCTCTGTCTCCCTCTGTCCCTCCTCCACTTGTGCTGTCTCTCTCTCTCTCTCTCTCTCAAAAATGAATAAACATTAAAACAAATAAAAAAAAATTTTAGCGTCTTCCTCTCTGCCCTCCCCCCTCAAAAATAAATAAACTTTAAAAAAAAAAGGGGCTGCCTGGGTGGCTCAGTCAATTAAGTATCCAACTTGGGACTCAGGTCATGATCTCGCAGTTCCTGAGGTCAAGCCCAGCGACTGGCTCTGTGCTGACAGCTCAGAACCTGGAGCCTACTTTGGATTCTGTGTCTCCCAGTCTCTCTCCTCTCCCCTGCTCACACCCTGTCTCTCTCTTTCTCAAAAATAAATAAACTAACATTAAAAAAATTTTTTTAATATTTTAAGGATAGTATTTGCTTTCACCTTTTGTCATATTGAAACCACTGTCAATATAAAAAAGGTAAATATTTTCTTTAACACTAGATGGCAGCCCAAAGTAACCAATTGTATCTGCTTTTCAAAGCTTGTTTACTTGAGTTTTAAGCTTAATTTACTTACCAAAAAAAAAAAAAAAAAAAAGGAGGTTGGGGAGAAGAGAAAATTAAGTAAGAAAAATAAACTTTTAGCATTTTCAGAACCCTACACAAAAGATTGTTTTTCTTAAAAAAACTATTTCATAAAAACTGTGTTTTTTTTGTAGCAGGTTGGTTGAGAAGATACTGTTAAAATATATCTCTAGCTATAAGAGCAAAAATAATTCTGAAAGAAAGTATTTTTTTTAGTTCATATTTAGAGGTTTTAGTACTTTATTTTAATAATGGTTTGTTGCAACTAATTTTTTGATCCCAAATTAAGTTAATTCTTAGAAATAATGTATAGAGCACAAACAAAACACCATTGTTTTTGTAGAGGATTGGGATTTTGGTAACCTGTTTTTGTTTCATTTTGTTTTGAATGCTTGCCAATTAGCAAAACATTTGAATGCTTTTAAGACAGGGTTTCTGGGCTCCTGGGTAGCTCAGTCTTTTAACCATCTAAGCTGACAGCTCAGAACCTGGAGGCTATTTCAGATTCTGTGTCTCTGGCTCTCTCTGCCCCTCCCCTGCTCGCACTGTGTCTCTCAAAAATAATAAAATAAAATACTAAAAAAAATTAAAAAAAAAACAAAACAAAACAGGGTTTCAGGAAACTCCCCTACATTTGAAATCCTGAAAAGGCTAGAGTTTATGCGAAGCAAGCCAGTACCTTACTTAAGTCTTTCTCTCCAATGACACAGCCTTTGACTAGCTCTCAGAACCTTTATTTTTCTAACTTGTAGATAGTGTGATGAGATATTTCTCTAACCACTATGATATGATTTATCACTGCTGAAACCTGTATCAGAAAAAAAAAAAACAATCCAGGGAAGAGAAAGCAAGTTAAGATTTATCCTCTCTGTCACAAGAATAAATATATGGTGTCCGTTGGATGCCAAGTAGAGAAGTATTCCTGAGGAATATGTATTGTGATTTCTGATGTGAAAAAGTTGGTTGTTGTTTTAATAATCTCAAGCTTTAAGAAAAATTACAAATAAAATATAAGTAACTTCTTTTTCCTGAACAATTTCAGGACAAGTTACTGACCTGTTGCCATATCACTTCCTAATGTTTTAGTGAGAATTTCTCATCAACAAGGTCTGTTTCTCCTATAAATGATTATACAAGCTTAAAAATCAGTAAGTTATTGATTCATGACTACTATCTAATCCAAAGACCCCACTGCTTCTGTCTCCTTCACTCTGGAATAGTTCTTTGGTCATTCCTTATTTTACACGACCTTAATACAAACACGTGTTTTGTAGTTTGTCTCTTAGTTTGGGTTTGCCTCATGATTAGATTCAGATTATGTATCTTTGGTAGAAATATCACAGAAATGCTGCTGCTTTCTTTCTTTTTTTTTCTTAAAGTTTATTTATTTTGAGAGAGAGAGTGCATGTACCAGGGAGGGCAGAGAGAGAGGGAGAGAGAGGGAGAGACGGAGAGAGAGACGGAGAGAGAATCCCAAGCTGACAGTGAGGAGCCCGACACCAGGTTTGGTCTCACAAACCCGAACCTGTGAGATCATGACCTGAGCTGAAACCAAGAGTTGGACACTTAGCTTAACCGATTAACTCACCCAGGTGCTGAAAGGGCGGACCTACGCCGCCGACTCCATCTTGTTCTGTGTCCTCCACCTTGAGTGACTATGTCCCCGACATGCCCCTTTCCGGGAAAATCGCAGAGGGGCGCCTGGGTGGCTCAGTCGGTTAAGCAGCCGACTTTGGCTCAGGTCATGATCTCGCGGTCCATGAGTTTGAGCCCCGCGTCGGGCTCTGTGCTGACAGCTCAGAGCCTGGAGCCTGTTTCAGATTCTGTGTCTCCCTCTCTCTGACCCTCCCCTGTTCATGCTCTGTCTCTCCCTGTCTCAAAAATAAATAAACGTTAAAAAAAAAAAAAATTATAAAAAAAAAAAGAAAATCGCAGAAACCTCAGACCACGCCTCCTCCCCTTGAGTAACCTCCCGCTCACCCGTTCAAACTTCCCGATCAAAACACGCCTGGCGACCTGCGTAAGAGGACTCCGACCCTTCCCCAGCCAATCGGCCGAGGCCATGACCCTTCTCCAGCCAATCGGCTGAGGCCACAGCCATTACGTCACCAACTGCCCCTAGACCCCAACAAAACCTTTGTGCTTTAGAAACTCGCTCTCTCTCCCCGGCATCTCACCGCTGCGTCGTCGTCGGTGCAGGTAGGGGATTGAACTCAAGCTAGCTCGAATAAAGGCTCTTTGCTTTTGCATCGGACTCGGCTCCCTGGTGGTCTTTGGGGATCACAAATTCTGGGCATAACAGTACCACATTGTTTCTTATTATATCTCATTACCATGAGGTGGTCTACAATTTTGACTTGTCCCATTGATGTGGGAAACAAAGGCAAATGAAAAATTAAATTACCTTACTGCCTACAACCCACTGACAAGTCCTTGAAACAGGCAGAGCAACCTTCCTTTGGGACCTCAGCTGCCTTGATGCTGACACTTTGCTAAGGACAAAACGCAATCTTAGCACAACCCTCAGGATCCTGTGAGTCTTTGGCATATGAAAGTCCTTTTGAAAACTTCCCCTTATCGTTACTTCCCCCAACTGTATAACCAGGTATATAATCAGTCACCCCTCACAACCCTAGTGTAGCACTTTCTGCCCAAGGGTCCTGTCCCCATGCTTTAATAAAACCACCTTTTTGTAACAAAGATGTCTCAAGAATTCTCTCTTGGCTGTCAGCTCTGAACCCCAACACTTCAAACCACATCACCATTACTGATGACAGTCACTTTGGTCACTTAATTAAGGTAGTGTTTGCCAGATTTCTCTACTGTGAAGTTCCTTTTTTTTTCTTTGTAATTAAGTATTTTGTGGGAGCTATTTTGAATCTATGTGTAATCATATTCCTCATCAAACAATGGCCAACTATCATGGAAAGATGCTCAATATCACTAGCATTCAGAGAAAAGCAAATAACATTTTTATCAGAATATTTTTTAAAGTTTAATAATATTTCTTCATTGTGAGGGTAAAAGTCACTGTTGTTGGAAGGGCATATTAATATTGCTTTTTGGGAGAGGAATTTGGAAATATTTATAGAAGTTTTAAAGGTACCTATCTCTTGGTATAGTAATTCTACTTCTATAAATATGTCCTCAAGAAATCCACAATGCACAAAGATAGAGGATGTATAGTGCAAGAGTACACTGCAGCATTATTTATATTAGCAAAAAGCCAGAAAGGAACTAAATGTCTTCAAGTGGGGTGATTAACTAATAAGCCATGGCATATTCATGTTTTGGAATTGTGTGAATTAACTGAAAACAGAAGTCTATGTTTTGACTTGGAAGAAAACCTCCATATTATTAAGGGTAAAAAAGCAAGTTGTATCCCTTCTTCATATCTCAGGTTGTATGCACACAACCAATCTTTAAGCAGATCCTGTCAAAATATATCCCAAATCCAAGCACTTCTTATCACCATTATCACTCTGTGCCATCATGGCCCAGCAAGAAACAGGTCGCTCATTAAAGCACAGTAATTTGGGGAGGGTGTATGAAAGGCACTATTTAAACGTATAAATTGAGTTAGAAAACTCAACAAGAGATAGTATGAAATCTCAGGCTTAGCAACCTTGCAGAGCCCTCATTAGCATAGGTTAAAGGGGTGAATGTTAGACGTTATAGAACCTAGAAAGCAAAGGCATTTGAAGAGGGTTGCCTAGGAGGAGCTATGGATAGAGGCACACATCAATTCCTGTGACCCTGCAGGAAGTGAATCAGGACAATAAATAACCCTCCTCACTCTCTTCTTGCTCTCCAATTTCTGCCAGTGTCCCTCACTGGCTGAATCAAACCAGCCTCCTAGGGCACAAAACACCATGGTGAAGGATGGAAAGTGAATCTGGAGAAGCAAACAGAAAACATCTAGAACACACCTTTATCCAAGGCACCATCTTCTTTTGCCATAGCCTCCTGCAGGTTCTTGATTGCTCTCAGGGCTTTTTCATTTGCCACTATGTTGTCATTTATGTAGCAGTTAAAGGAATCTTTTATTTCTCTGCTCAAAACTTTTTAATGGCTTCTTATCACACAGTAAAATCCAAAGCTACTGGGCATTTCTCCAGCATCATGGTGATCATTCCCTAGGTCACTTCAACCTCACAGGTCTTGCTATTCCTTGAATTTACCAATCAAGTTCCAGCCTCAGGATTTTACACCTGCTGTTCCTGCCTGAAACACTCTTTCCCCAGATATTCCCAGAGTTTTCCCCTTTATTTCATTTACATTTCGTCTAAAGTGTCACCTCAGGGCACCTGGCTGACTCAGTCGGTAGAGCATGTGACTCTTGATCTCTGGGGTTGTATGTTTGAGCTTCACATTGGGCACAGAGCTTACTTCCATACAAAACCAAACCAAACCAAACCAAACCAAACCAAACCAAACCAAACCAAACACACAAATACCTAAAAAAAGAAGTGTCCCCTCTCCAGAAAGACCTTCACTGATCATCTCATCAAAAATGTACTCCTTTTACACTCTATTCCATACCTTGCTTTATTTTTCTTCACACTATTTCTTACTCTCTGGCATTGTATAATTCATTTATTTGCAATTTTAAGTTAATTTTCTCTCTTTAGATTGAATGTCAGCCTCAAGATAACAGGAATTTTTTTTTTTTCTGGTTTGTTTATTGTTGCAAACTCAGAATATAGAACAGTTTTTAGCAATACATGCTCATTAAATGTTGATAAAGGAACAAATGAATTAATGAATCCTCCAGGGTGCATGAGGGAGCAATAGCTTCCACAATGCACAGGAACAATCCATAATGTACCTTTTTATATATACATAAATAACCAGAAGTAACAGCTTTTATTATGGCTTTTATTGCATTACAATGTAATCATAAGCCATGAAACAATTTGGTCTGCTCAGTAAGTAAAGTATATCTATATTTTACTAGCCTTAAGTGATAAGATAGCTTTTCTACTCATTTGCCAACAACAGTTGTCAAATACAAGCCATTTGACTATTGATATGGGCCTTTGTGTATCCTGAGAAATGGATGCATTCTATGGTGACTATTATGAACTAATGAAGCCATTGGGCTTTGGGATAGATATGATTTAGTATTTACAAGCCATTTTCTTTAAAAAGTCTGTCCTGGATTTAATTACTTTTGTTATGGCAATGGAAAAACACTTTAACAATTGCCTAATGAGCTAAAAACATGGCTGGAAATTTCAGTCATTCAGCTGTTTCCTTTCAGTGGGCATGTGAGCCAGTTCACCTTCTCTTATTTTCTTCAGATCTGAACAATTGTGATAGTAGCACTTTAAAGCTACATAAAAAGAGCTATATAGAAACGTGGCATTCATTGAAGGCTTATAATGATTTTTAATATGCCTCAAGGAAAGGACTCTTTAATGATAACTATTTCTTCACATGTATTTTTGTTTGTTTAATGAGAATGATTCCTGGTTGAGCCAAGAAGGAATCAATGACTTTAGATATTGACTGTGTTTTCTGTTGCTATACAATTATTCTTCATTAAAGAATAAAAAGAAGGATTAAAAACTCAGGACAGACACACTGAATTACTTTATATACACTTTCCAATTAAATTCTCACCAAGCCAAATTAGGTATGAGGCTTTTACTAAAAGTAATTTATGATCCAGGATGTTGTTTAAAAAGCACTAGATATTTGGTTAAATTTAGCAGTCATTGCTTTTTATATGTTAACCTTTGTTATATTGTTTATGATCTTATTGGCTAAAAGGGGCTGCAAAGCACAGACTAATCTTAAGTTGCATGAGACACCATGGATATCCAACATAAAGCTTTTTAACACTCCAGGAAGAGATAATTCTCTCAGAAAGCAAATCCTCTATTACAGATCCATTCATTCACAGAGATTTGTTTCAAAGCATCCTGAAATATGAGCTAGTCCAGTATGTTTAGAGCCAAAATCTAAAAGCTCAAGCCTTACATTACAACTCGAATATACCCTTACACATGAAGATGTTTTTATTTTCTCTCCAAGATGACAACCAATAATCAGAAAGTCTTGTTCATTATAATATCTTAAACATAAAAACAAGTTTAAAAATATATTTATTTAGAGAGAGCGAGCAAGCATGTGTACATGTGCATGCAGAAGGGCAGAGAGAGAGGAACAGAGAGAATTCCAAGCAGGTTCTATACTGTCCGTGTAGAGCCCCATGTGAGGCTCGATCTCATGAACTGGGAGATGATGAACTGAGCCGAAACCAAAAGGATGCTTAACTGACTGAGCCACCCAGGTGCCCTTCAAGTCTTTTTATTTTTTTCTTTTTTAAGTTTATTTATTTTGAGAGAGAGAGAGAGAAGGAGAGAGAGAGAGAGAGTGAGTGAGAGTGAGCATGGTGGGGTGGGGAGGCAGAGAGAGAGGAGATAGAGACAATCCCAAGCACTGTCAGCATGGAGCCTGATGTGGGCTCAAACCCACTAACTTCAAGATCATGACGTGAGCCGAAATCAAGAGTCTGAAACTCAAGTGGCTGAGTCACCTAGCTGCCCCTAAAAACAAGTCTTTACCGGCTGAAGACCAGAAATAGTCAATAATATTAAATTGAAATAACTGTGTTGGCAAGAACTGTTATAAATTTTAGAAACTGTATTGTCATCTTAGCTCTGTGGAGGAGAACAAAGTTGTCTAGGATATACCACTTAGCATGTCAGATTTGATGGTATTTTTCTAGGTTCTCTTTCAACTAATCAGGAGTCTCACATAAGTCTTTATAAAGCTAAATGTTAGGGATGTTTTCCATCATTTACATAATAGTCATTGTTCTGGTTATCCTCTGTGTAACAGTCCTAAGCCTTAGTGGTTTAGAACAATAAGCATTTTATTACATTTCAAAATTTCATGGGTCAGGTATTCGGGCATAGTTTGGTTTCTTCTGTTCCATATGGCATTGACTGAAGTTACTTGGTGGCATTTAGCTGGCAGATGGGCCAGTCTGGAGGGTTCAAGGTGGATTCACTTACATGTCTGGTGCCTTGGTGGGTATGGCCACAACTCTAAGCTCAGACTATTAACTGAAGTACCTTCATATAGCTTCTAGAATGTGGTGAGATCAGGATACTCTGACTTCCTATGTTGTAACCGGTCTCCCCAAGACAAAGTGTTGTAAGAGGCCCAAGCAGAAGCTGCAAGGCTTTTTATGCCCTAGCTGTGCAAGTCCCAGAACATTGCATCTGTCACATTTTATTCATTAAGCAAGTCACTAAGGCCATCGCAGATTCAAAGGAAGGTAAGGAATAGGTTCTATCTGCTATTTCTTGATGGGAGTATGATGTGCTTATATGGAGAGGGAAAAAATTGATGATAGCCATCTACCATCATGATAGTACTAGAATCATGATGACTATAGACCAATGCCAAGCAGTCCATCACCAAATGATTACTTTCCAAAAGAAAAGTTATCTTTAAAATACTGCAACTTACAGCAACTGTTATCTTTAGTTTTTCAATTCTAGGTCTGAAATATTTCCAAGTATTTTTGATAGCTATACTGAATTGTTCTAGTCAACAGTTATCCACGACTTACTTGGCATGAATTTTCCTTCATATTATTTTTCATCCCAGCTATAGTTTTGACTGCTTGTCAAATAAAATTTTGTGAGATATTTCAGGTAAACATATATACAGAAAAACACAGTGCACTGCAAATCAGAGGTTAATAACAAATCATACCATCTTGAGCCAGCAAGTTATGTAAGTCACCACTGGGGCTCGTTTTCCCACATGTAAAGGGGGTTAAAGATGTTACTTAATGCAGGGATCAATCAATAACAGGAATAAAAAAAGGGTTAGATATCATTACAAATCCTACAGACATCAAAAAGATAATAAAAGGGTGTTATGAACAAAACATTTGACAACTTAGATGAAATGGACAAAACCTTTGAAAAACAGATCTTTCCAAAACAAACACATGACCAAAAGAAAATATGAATAGCCTCATTTCTTTTTTAAAAATTGAGGGGTGCCTGGGTGGCTCAGTTGGTTAAGCCCCTGACCTCGGCTCAGGTCATGATCTCACGCTTCGTGAATTCAAGCCCTGCATTGGACTCTATGCTGACAACTCAGAACCTGAAGCCTGCTTTGGATTGTGTCTCCCTCTCTCTCTGCCCCTCCCTCACTCATGCTCTGTGTCTCTCTCTCTCTCAAAAATAAACAAATATTAAAAAAAAAATGAATTTGTTCTCAGAAACCTCTTTAAAAACAAACAAACGAAACAAAACAAAACCTTTAGGTCCAGGGAATTTTGCAACCAAATATTAAAGGGAGAAAATAAGGTAATCCATAATTGAAACTTTCAGGTTTTCTTTTTAAGTTTATTTATTCATTTTGACAGAGAGAGAGAGAGAGAGAGAGAGAGAGCAGGGTAGGGGCAGACAGAGGGACAGAGAGAATCCCAAGCAGACTCCACTCTGTTAGCGCAGAGCCCGATGCAGGGCTTAAACCCACAAACCACATGAGATCATATGACCTGAGCCGAAACCACGTGTTGGATGCTCTGACTGAGCCATCCAGGTGCTCCAAAACTTTCAATCTTCTAAATAAAAAAGGTCATTAACATTAAAATAAGATAAAAAACCCCAAAAGACAAAAAACCAAAGGAGTTGTAAGAATGAGTGTGAAACAAACTTTCTGGGCGTAAAGATTTTCTTCTACTTAAGATTTTCTCTCTCCCTCTACCACCTTCACTGCTCACCCTCCCCTCCCCACTTTCTCATGCATGCTCCTGTACTCTCTGTCTCTAAAAATAAACAAACAAACAAATAAACAAATAAATAAAACCAACACAGGAAATGCAGTAAAACAAGTTTAGGAGGAAGAGATAGTCAAACGTGCTAGATACATGTCTCAGGAAAGATAATTCCAAATTATATTTGGTTTCATTTTGCCTTATTCAAAGAAATGTAACTTGCCATAGTTTATGTGGGATTTGATGCTATATTTAAAAAAAATAGACACACTTCTAAGAATGACAAAACAGTTGAATTACTCCAGAAAATGAACTGATACAAGATTTAAGATAAGTAAATGAAGCAAAGTATTATTCAGGTTAAAATGAGCTTTCAGAAAATCCATATTCTTTTATAGTGTAATGAAAGTGATTTTTCATGTCTAAATAGGTAAGTGTAGTTCCCAGAACAATCATAAACAGTAAATATGTGTCACTTTAAGAGAGTCGGTAGAAAACATTCCATGGCAACAAGACCAAATGGCAGGTTCTCTATAAAGCTCAAACAAAGTACACTTAATATGCTCTCAGTTCAGTTGTGAAAATCAAGACGGACTAAAATAAACACTTCTAGAAATAATATATATTTGAAGTTATAGAATAAATGTAGGTGAAGTTTAAACTTCATAAAATAAAATCTAAATCAAGAGATAAATTACTTAAGATGAAGATAATTGATAAAGAATTAAAGGCTTGACTTAAAAAATTTCAACTTAGATTTTAGGTAAATCCAACATAAGGAAGATTTAGTAATCACCAGTAAGGTATCTTTAGCACTACTAGATTTTAGATTTTTGAGACTTATTTATTTTTAAATCATTTTACATATTGCAATTGAAAACTGAAATCTTGGAGTAAATATTTTGTGACTTTCTAGATGAGGCCTCAAATTGAAAAGAGTGATATCCCTATTCTTAACTATCTTAAACTTCTATTTGCTGTTAACAGGTAAATTTGAGATACACGTTAGGGCAAAAGAGCCAGCACTGAATTAGAATAGGCTTTGAAACTGAGCAATTTAAAATTCTTATTAAGTTAGTGTTCTATAGCATTTAAAAGTAATTAGACATAAGCATAATGCTATATACTTTATCCACCATCTGTCATTCAAATATAGCCACAAGAGACAGCATATTATTGTGTTTTCCCAAAACTAATTGAGGGCCTACTAGGTGCTAAAGGGGGTCAGATTATGTCACCCCAAAACATATCACTTTGCTTTCAGTTGAGGACAACTGAGAAGAAGCAGACACACACACACACACACACACACACACACACACACACACACACACACACAAAACCTTCTGGCTCTCTCCTATATTAGGAAGAACAGGATAATTCGTAATTACCAGAGACAACTCTAGACTTACCAGCATCAGAGTAAGCTACATAAAAAAACTTACTAAAACAACCCTATCTTCCCTAAGTTTCCTCCATATATTTACCTTGCCATAACTTGCCATCCCTACCGACCTAAACCCCTTTACCTTTGTCTTACACTGCTCTTTGTTTTTTTGTTTTACCCGAGAGAGAGACAGAGAGAGAGAGAGGGAGAGAATGAGTGGGGGAGAGTGGTAGAGGGAGAGAATCCTAAGCAGGCTCTGCAACAATGCAAGGCTCAATTCCACGACCCTGGGATCATGATCTGAGCCAAAATCAAAGGTCGGACGCTCAACCAACCGAGCCACCCAGGTGCCCCTCACTTCTCTTTGTTAAGATGCTATATAAGCCCCAAGTTCTGACCACCCGTTTTAGTTACCCATTGCGGAGTTATCCCACATGTATGTGCCATGCACGTGTTCATGTGCTAATAAACTGTTTTTCTCTTGTCAGTTTGTTTCACAGGCCCACACAATCTAAGAAGGCAGAGAAATTTTTTCCTCCCCTATAGTGCCAAAGATGAGTGTTAATCTCCACTTCTTAGTAACTTGCAATGTAATCAGAGAGACCTGATATGTAAGGTGGTAATTACAACAAAGAATTATCTAGTTATAATGATATAGAGTTTGTAAAGACAGAGGAGTGAAAAACTAAGCGGTGTGTGTGTGTATGTGTGTCCACATGGAAAAGGTGACATTGCAACTGGTTCTTCAGTGATACATAGGCCCCACCACCCATGAAGTTCTTGTTTCAGTTCTGCCCAGATTAACAAAAGAAAGACAGAAAGGGGACATTTGTGGGAATACTTAATCTAAGTTTGGAAGCAATTTCTCCTGAGCCAAACATAACTTGTTAAAACCAAATGCTCCACTCCCTGTTCTTAGTAATGGTGTCTCTTCATCCTCAGTATTTTGCTATTGCTAAAGAAGGAGCAGCTTACCTCACTGTGCCTTGGACTGGCTTTGCTGTCTTTCTCAGTAAAAGGCTTTGTTTACAGTATTTGTCTTCAGGAATGCATTTCTGTGATGATACCCAGTAATGTGCTTCTGCCTGACAAAGGAGATTAGATTATAATTCTGAGGCAAGACGGATTGCTCAGTCTTCTGAGTCTCAGCTCTATGCCCCTCCTATATTCTACCACATATTTTCCCTTCATATTTTCTCATTTCCCAAGTTAATAAAACTAAACTTGCATGTGGACTGTAAGTTAATATGCCAAAAGATGTTTCAGACCTCGAAAGCACCAAATTTTAACATAGCAAACCAAATCTCTCTTTAACATAGTACACTTAGCGTTCCAGGGAGGAATAGATGAATGCTTTCTTATTTAATGATTGTCTGAGGATTATCTGGAAAATCTGAATGAGGCTCTTTGCTCTCCCACCTCATTCCTCCCAAACTCCTTCTCATATTTTAATACCCCATCATTGAACTGATTGACTTCTTTTTTCATCCATGGTTCAGATATGTTCTAGTCTCATGTCAGTAAATTCATTTTCCCTAGACTAAGCATATTGGCAAGTTCAATAAAATTAACCTCATTTCACATTTTTGATATTCTAGTCTGTTGTGCATATTAAAAACACTATGCATTTTTATTAATGTAAAACCTGAACCATGCACTGAGAAAAACAAAGATTAGGCTCGCTCTGAAATTGGCTCCTGTTACATTGCTTCTTATTTTGAATTATATTTCAATAACCAAGAAACAAGTGTACTTAAATAGTATTTTCCAAAAATCAAAATAGTACTTATATAATCTCTGAATTTGTTTTTCTGACAGTCTATATACTAATTTGAACATTAAAATCTATTTTTCAGAAAATATGAAATAACACTGGTTGGAAACTCTTAAAAATTGTGTAGAATTTACCCAGCCCACTTTTGGATATGGGCCGATTTTCCTTTTAATCCCAGTTCTATTCCACAGAGCTAAATTGGTGGGGGTTTTGTGTATTCAAATCTAGAATACACATTTTCTTATGTTTTTGTTGCAGAGTGCTTAGGAAATAAAGTATGTAAAGAGCTTTATGATCTATGGCACAATGTAGAATGTAAGGTATTATTGCATTGTCTAAATTTTTTGGAGTCATTTATCCCTTTTCTAATATAATAGAAATTATTATGGCTTCTCTTTCCAGAAAAATGTCTATATACATAAGATGTCGCATTAAATTTTAGGGGATACAGTGACCCTCCTGGAGACTTCCTAAAGTCCAGACTTCCAAGTTACAAAACTCTTGTCTGGAAGAAATGGTACTTCACATTTACTAGGTACTATTTATAGCATGCCAATGAAAGATTTAAAGTAGCATTCCATATGTCAAAGCTATGTTCTCAAGCTTTTGTGAGATTTACAGAACATTTGTGTGGATTATAAGCTGCAGGCCACTGGATGCTATAATGTCTCCAAATATAAAAAAAAAAATTAAAAATAAAGTAGCATTATTTGCATTATAATTCAAGTTAGTAATTTAACAGAGCCTGCTTGAATAATGGGGCAATAATGCATCATGGAGCTGCAAATTGGTTAACTTATCTAGTGACTGTCTCAATGTGGAGACAGAATTAGACCCAACAAAATAATTCCTGAAATATGGTTTAGTAGGTGACAAGTTACTTACTTGACAAGTATTTATGGAGCTCCTACTCTGTATGAGAAATTGTGCTACACAATGAAGCTTTTATTAAAAGCATGTAAAAAGCTTATACTTTGAAGGTATGAAAATTTATATTGGGGATATGAGAACAAGTAAAGAAGCAATAATGACGCTGGAAGATAGATATTATGATAGGGAAAAGTAAAGGTAGCTAATAGACTAAAAAGGGCATCTGGAAAGGCAAATGAAGGCTTTGTAGATAAAATAATGAATAGGTCAGTCCTAAAGGATGAATAGAAATAAACCCATTACTCTTAAACATGTGCTTAAAAAGTCAGCATCCTATAAGCCTTGAAACAAAAAACTGCAGTCCTTCTCCATTTCTTACTCCTGAGTCAACAATTTCCAATGACATATGTGGATTCTTTATGTATTTACCTATTTAACTCAAAATAATATGCTTAATTTGCTATTTTTAAAGTTTTTGCATTTAGGCATTATCTTTTGATATCCCGCTACGGTTGATGAGGATTTTGCTTCAATTACATCATCCCACTCCTTGCTCCTGGCCCCAGCACAATTATATATGCACGCCTCTGGATGCGCATGGCACACACACCCCCTGCCCCATACTATCTTCCTAATATATCAGTGTTTATATTGTATTTACATTATTTTAACGATGTACTAAGTATTTTTTAACTATGTATTTTTTAACTACATTATTTTAACTATGTATCTTAGTATGTACTAAGAAATAACGGCTTGACCATTCTACATATTTTGTGTATTTGTTCCGATTTGTTTGCATAGTTTTCTCTGTATTTACTATTAATTCAACTCTAAATTCTACCCCAGTCAGTTATTCCATCAATTTTTATCTTCTTGAAGAACTCCCTGAGCCTTCTGCCCTACTCTAATTTGGACTGGTGGTCAGGCTATTAAATTGGGACCTCCCTTAACTACCAACTTGGGATTCTCTCTGCTTCTCTCTCAGTTTGAATTTCCTTTTTCCTATTTCTAATGTCGGGATCAATTGAATGATAAAATATCATCACAGGTATAATTTTATAAGACAGGCCATTCTCTTAATTTTCTTTTACAGCCTTGTTTCCCTAGGATGCATTTTCCAATAGCTGCCTTAGAAAAGAGAGGATGCTATATTTTGAGACTTTGGATACAGGATTTGATCTTGGAAACCTTTTTCTCATAATTTTCAAATCATTGATCTCTTGTCTTGCTTCCAGTGTAGCCATTCAGAAGTTTGAAGCTGTCCTATTCTTGACCCTTTGTGGATTTTTTCTTGATGAAGTAAGATCCTCTTTTTGTGTCTAAAGTTTTGATTTTTAAAAATGATGTGCCTCGGTGTGTCCCTAATATCACACTTTAAATTACTAGGGTTCTTTTTAATACTCCTTTTTAAAGATGTATTGTTAGGGGGCCCGGGTGGCTCACTCAGTTGAGTGTCCGACTTCAGCTCAGGTTCTGATCTCACAGCTCCTGAGTTGGAGCCCCGTGTCGGGCTCTGTGCTGACAGCTCAGAGCCTGGAGCCTGTTTCAGATTCATCTCCCTGTCTCTCTTTCCCAACCCACTCGCATTCTGTCTGTCTCAGAAATAAACATTAAAAAATTTCTTAAATAAATAAAAATGTATTGTTTTTGTTTTCAGGTATACAATATACATCTCTTTTTAGCAAGAGTATTAAGTATAGTTTGGTTCTTTCCCCTAACTCTTCTTCTACTTAACAGTATTTTCTCTAAATTGCTGTTTTGTACTTATTTTAGTTGCTATCTCTAATACAATTGACTGTCAACTGTCAGCAGGACACTGATGAGAAACTCTTCACTCGGGGATGAGCCATGTCCATAAGCTTTACTGTAGAGCAATGATTCTCAACTTTTGCTGTATAGGAGAATCACCTGGGAAAAATTTTAAACCACAGATACTCAGGTTTTATACCTAACTGAATCAGATTGAGTAATGAAACATTTTAAAACCTCTCGAGTGATTTTGATGCAGTGAAGGGTTAAGAATCACTACTGAAGAGTGACTTAGCTGGACCCAGCTGGAACTCCCAATGTGAAATCTTGTTTCATCATCATGAGTTTGTCAAATTCCCAAGAGAAAATTAAAAGGTTTAAGTTTGGTTGCCACAGTTCTGGGAACTGAATATATGTTAGAGGCTAGGTTGGAGCTCACTATTCAGCTTTCACTTAATGATACAAATTTTCACTATAAACTTTCACTTAATACCTCTTTTTCAGTACGGTATAGGGATACCCATGATCTTTTCTGAAGAATTTGTTTTGTCCTCTCCAGAGAATAAACTTGCAAACCTTTGAATTTAGGAAAGGGACACCTGCCAAGCTGTGTGAGGACTACTGCTTGTTAATATCAATTCTATTCTTTTAAAAAAACATGTCTTCACACCTCTTCCTCCAATTCCAGAGATACCTGTTGACTCCAATTACTGTCTTTCAGGACTCTGTGATACAAACTGAGTTGCTTTTTGGCTTCTTCACATTTTCTAGAGCCTCTCCATGTGGCTTTGGCTTTTCCAGTATGGTATCAGCGTAATCACATATTTTAGAGGGCATCTAGCATTTGAAGAGATACTGTTCCAAAGAAGTAAAAGCTGCCAACCCAATTAAGGGCTAAGTTTGGAACTGGCTGCATGGCTTTCACTGTATTCTATTGGTCAAAGCATTCACATAGCCCACCAGATTAAGAAAGGTAGAGAAATAAATTTCACCTCTTGATAAGGGAGTGGTAAGGTCACAGTGTAGGAAAGAATATAGAATGAGATATATTCTATAGCCATACTTGGACTTACTTCCTTTTTAATTATATAGGATAGAAAACAGAAAATATTTGAGTGGGGATAGTCTACCACACACACACACACACACACACACACACACACACACACACACAAAATTCAGAGATGGCATAGCAGATAATTGGTAAACTGTATTGTCCACTGGAGACATGGAATGTTTCAACAATTATGTAAAGACCTATAACTTTCCCTAAACATTCTAAGGTATCAAGGACCCATTCTGTTAAGAAGGTTCTTGATTTTAAGTGACAAGAATCAAGTAGGCAAATTCAAAATGTTCATCCAAACATTTATTGAGTGAATATTACATTGTCAAAGAAATAAGTGATTAATGAAAATTCTGCTTTATAAAGCTTGCAATCTGGTCAAAAAACAGCCATAAATATCATGAAGTAAAAAAGTATACAGCAAACGCTGTTATGGTGTTATAAAATGAAGCCCCGTAGGAGCAGAGAGAAAACAATTTTGACTGGAAAAAAGGAGATGGAATTCAATCAAATTGCAATTTTGACTGGTTAAATTTCAGGAAGAAAGTCACCTCTATATTTGGAAAATGCTAAATAAGTAGTGCAGCTAGAACACATGATGAAGCCAATCACGTAGGATCACATATAGTAACAAGTTTGGTTTTATTCTATAGGTATTCAAGAGTAATTTCAGATTTCTGAGTTGGGAAAGTTAAGTAGTGGGTGGATGCTATAGTTAGATCTATAGTTGAAGTAAAAAGCTGACAGAATCCATAATGATATGGAAGGGATTAAAAATATGGCAAGATTAGCTAAGAGATTGCTATAATAATGCAAGTAAGAAATAAAATTCATCAGAATCCCCAAATATATTTAGAAGTTAACAGGTTGGAAACATCCCGAATTGAATATAGGCAGGCCAAGAAAATATCTTAAATATTTATAATTTATTAAATTTAAAGAAATACAATGAGTTTAAATTATTCCTGAGTAAACTACAACTTCAAACAAATGGAAAATAACTACAATATACACAGTTAAAAACAGAGTTGAAACATTACTTCATAATGACTTATCAAGGTTATTTTCATCTATACTATTTTTATTAAAGTACTGTAAAAATGAAATATAAGAATACTTAAAGGTAACCATATTAATTCTACCAATTATCTGCACACAATTTATGAAAAAATTTAAACTTTTTTCTTTTTTTCTCCCATGAGCACATAAGGACATGTCTAAATCAACTTTTTGTATTTAGCAGACACATATTTATATAATACCAATTAACTTTATCAGCTTAAAAAAACTAAAATGTGGTCAGAAACAATCACCGTGAATTTACAAAACAATTAGTATACTATTTGCTGTGCAGTCAACTAATATTTATTGAGCACCTCCTATCTTCCAGGACCAAAAACATGCTACCTCAAGAATTCTCAAAATCTTTCTTGAATAGTATTTTTTACTTAAAAAAAAAAAAAAAAGATGAAAAAAATATGAATCACACTGATCAGAACTTGCTCAATACCACCATCAGTAACATTTTAATTATGTGAAGTGACAATTTTACAAGATCTTTTTTGTTTTCACATTTCTGTTGTTCCCATTAAGTCTTTGCTTTCACATTTTAAAAAATTCATATGGATATAAGCAGTATTTTTATTTATATCACCATTTCTCTCCTACTTGCCTAAGAACATCACCAAATATCTATAATTTCTTATGTATTTTAATAAAATATATGTAAGTGGGCATGTAGAATATTAAGTACTACTCTATCATTCTGGAATAATGACAAAAGCACACATTTTTAAAAGTTACACATTAAACAGATAAAAAGGTATGATTTCTAAAATAAAGTAATATATAGATTTTTAAAAATTAACCTCATTAAAACTTTTGGTTTGCAAATTATAACCTTAAATACAGAATGTTAAGATTAAGTGACTCTGTATTATGATGGTCAGCTACATATACGGTACTGAAATACATGTTCTTTGAAGTTTAAGGTACCTCTTCTATGAACTGGCTAAAGGATGGCTATTTTAGTTCAAGTGGATAAAATTATAAAGAGTACCTTCCTTTGTTACTACAGATTACTATATAGCCAAAACGTCACACACCACAGAATTTTGAGGATAATCCAATAGTTAATAACATCAAATGCTAGCCAATATCTATTATTACGTATTTATTACCTTATAGAAAATTTGTTCTATTAGAAGTACGTGAATAGAAAGGAAAAGAACTATAAACAGACTAGATTTAGGAAGTGCCCTTATTTTACAGATTACAGACTGATATTCAATAGTAACTTGCCCAAGTCATAAGCTAATAGTAGAACCAGGACTGATACCAGAGTCTATTTCTCTTCTGGATCCCTTTCACCATATCCATGCTCTCCCATTTTATGAATCATATTACCATATTATTTATTCACTCTATCTTAACTTTAATTTAGAAGATTACCAAATAGTGAAACTTTTTCTCTACAGCCCAACAACTCTCTAGTTTTTCCCAAAAATGAACATTATAAGAACAGGATACAGTTCACAATATTAGAACACTTAGCTTCATTAAGATGAGAACTTTATACAGGAAAAAAGTTCACTTTACATATAATTTGGTTTGGCTGCAAAAAGCTTATATGAAAGTCACAGCTTTAAAACCTCTTAACACTCTATATCATAGTAACTTCATATGTTGTGAAGTGGTTTTCTATAATCTTGACATTTTCTTCAGATAGCCAGTTTTCTTGTTTTAGCTGCCTTATAAGAGCTTCCAAAGACTTCAATCTTCCAAGAGTCTGTTGTTCTTGTAGTTCAAGAAGAGTTATTTTTGAATGTAGTTTAGAGACTTTCTGCCAGAGATGTTCCTTATTTATATCTTGTCTGCAGTAAGAATGTTCAATTTGTAAAACTTCTGTCTCATAGTCTACATCCTTATATAAGGAGTCTTCAACGTCTAGATCTTCCATTTCCACAGTTTCTTTTTGAGCAGGTACAAAAGAATCAATCGTAGGTTTGGAATTTTCTGTGGGTACAAAAATGGCAATAACAGATTCTTTATTTGTATTTAATTCTTCAACTGTTTGAGTAATTGTACTGAGTAAGAATGGACTTTCCTGTGCTGACTTTATTTCCACAGAATTATTTGTAAAGTTTGCATTAGCAAGATGATTCGTAGTGATTTCGAGTACTTCTTGGGTTTCCAAAGATGGTTGAATATCTTCTGAATTTGAAGTTGTCAAAGTAATAGTTGTAGAATTGAGATTCTCAAAAGATGTGTGAAAACCACCTATGTTTTGGGTAACTGATGTTTCCAAGGTAGATGCTGGTTTTCCAGTATCTTGTTTAATCAGATTAAGAGTTAATATGTTATTTTGTATACCTTCTGTTTTTGCAGCTGGTGGCTTCACCAAGGTAGAAGAATTAAGTAATTCTGTGTGTTCAGGGAAAATATCTGTATTAACTGTATTTTTCTTTAGCTCATTTGATGCAAATGATTCTTGTGACTTGGCTTTTAGGCATACTTCTTTCTCATCATCTAATTTTTTCTTCTGAGATATTTTTTTGGAAGGGTCTTTTTCCTAGAAAATAATATTTTCAAATTCTAAAGATGTCCTCACTAACCTTATTCTCTTATTAGTCAGTGCTGAATATTTAATTATAAATTGGCCAAGCAAATTTATGCAGTTAAAAAAGTTCTAAGCACATAACAACTCAAATTACTTCAAAGTGTTTTTTATAAAGTATTAAGCACATTCAATATATGATGGAAATATTTCAGATCACTCAAAGACCAATAACAAAATCTTAGATCACTATCTTATGTCAATAACTTAATGATTTATGCACATGTTATCTTTGGTTCTTAAGGTATGCTTCACAATGGTTTAATTTTTTTTTTTTTAATTATCATACTTTTAGTAAAAGCATAAATTAGTTCTTCCTTTTTCTCAAGCATCTGTTTCCCCAGCAGTTATCTTTCCCTCTCCCTCCCTTAACCTCATTACCTGCGACCCTGCAACCTACCACCCTGCATTATCCCCCTCTCCCCTATGCTCTGCCTCCAATACCTGATTATCTTCAGGCAAAGAAAATATTGTTGGAATTGCAGTTTGTTTCAAATATCGAATACCCCATCTGATGTCAAGAGAGTCAGGAGTAAAATGGTCACTACACAGGAACTGGTATTTACTGGGAACCCATGAATCACGTTTCATATTCTTTAACCATTTTTCAAGTCTTTCTTTGTCATGTAGAGGAAACCTGAAATTAAAAAAGGAAAACTTTGCTATATTTTTACAATTTTGCCAAGTTTCAGGACTGCATACATAGGGTAACCTATGCACTGAGTGCTGCAAAAGCAAGGCAACAGTCCCTACCATGTAAGAGCATCTTTGTGATAATTACTACATCCCCTCTCGAGGAAAGATGAGTAAGCTCTAAGACATGTAGCCAAAGCTTTTGAGAAGACTGGCTGGTAAAACAGAACTCAGAGTCTCTTCAAGTAAAATATGTGTGTTCCAACAAAGGATAAAATCTACTCATATTTTCTGTGGATTATATTATATTTTTATTTCGTTGTATATTTTGCCTAGAACTGGGAAAGAGCTTGGCATAAACTACAAAGTCCTATCCAAATGTATTCTATACTGATACTATATACTAATAAGTCAAATGGTGTCTTTTCTATATTTCAAGGGAGTATTTAACTTTAGGCCCTTATTAACATTTTTTTAAAAAAAGTTAGTTCAAGTAAGTGATTTAGTTGACAATGAATACTATATTTTATAAAAGTACTAATATTCCATGCCCTTTACCAGAATCAGCCTCAAGTCTATCCATACATAATTTAGTCTACTATTTCTAAACTTATATGACCAATAAACTAAGAACCCTAAAATTCAAGTTATGAAAGAAAACTGACACAAGAACTAAAAATGTTGTAAAGAACAGGCTCATATTTTATTTTATTTATTTATTTATTTATTTATTTATTTATTTATTAAAAAAAAATTTTTTTTTTAACATTTATTTATTTTTGAGACAGAGAGAGACAGAGCATGAACAGGGGAGGGGCAGAGAGAGAGGGGGACACAGAATCCGAAGCAGGCTCCAGGCTCTGAGTTGTCAGCACAGAGCCCGACGCGGGGCTCGAACTCACGGACCACGAGATCATGACCTGAGCCGAAGTCGGCCGCTTAACCGACCGAGCCACCCAGGCGCCCCTGAACAGACTCATATTTTATAACATGAAATTGAAATCAAAGAGAAAAGACAGAGAAAAGTAAGACAGTTCTTTTTTGTGCTCTTCCTGGGCTGAAAATAACCTCTGTTTAGAGTTGGTGCTAACATAATGAAATGTGTGTTATAGGCAAAATTAAGCTAATGACAGAATCTGAGAGAAAACTTTTCCTACCAATCTAAATAGGTTTCAGTTAAACTCCATTAAACAAAAGTTAACAGTAATTCATATTTCAATGATTTTATGAGAAGTCTCAATTCTTATTTTTAAAAAATAGTTAACGACATAAGGTTTCTTATATAGAAAGCAGCAATTATACATTCCCTCTCAATCCCAACCATTTAGGTTATGCTTTGTAATAGCATGCCTCCCCCGCACCCCTGCAAATATTGATAACTTTAGAAGATGCTAAGGAGGGGTGCCTGGTGGCTCAGTCGGTTGAGCATCCGACTTCAGCTCAGGTCACGATCTCGCAGTTGACGAGTTCGAGCCTGGCGTCGGGCTCTGTGCTGACAGCTCAGAACCTGGAGCCTGCTTCGGATTCTGTGTCTGCCTCTCTCTCTGCCCCTCCCCCACTCATGTTCTGTCTCTCTCTGTCTCAAAAATAAAGATAAACATTAAAATAAAAAAATTTTTAGAAGATGCTAAGGAAAAGGAGTCTGGGTACTTTGTAGGAAACAATTTTTAACCCAGATACCCTTATATGGAATAATCAGATCATCTACCTTTGTAAGTTCTTACCATAGATACAATATTCATACATGGCTTGAAAAACTTTTAACCTTGCATGTATCAGTAATTTAGGTTGTAAGTATAACACACATAACCAGAAAAGACATTTAAAGGCAAAAATAATTTTCTTTTCAGAAGACCTAAATTCTGTTAGCCATAGGTAAGTTCATACTTTTTCTGCTACATCTAAAAAGGGAATATGCCTTTTACAATATTTTTAAATGTCATTTTATGTATAAGCACACTGTTTGCAGATTTCTATTGTACCTATACTAAGTTACCAAACTAAAAAAAAATAAATAAATAAATAATTAAAAAAAATCAGTTTGTGCATATCCTCATTAGTAACTGGACCGCAATACTTTCTCAGCAGGTAAATCTCTAAGAAATCTCCTGGAATAGGTTTCCTGAACAACTTCGTATCTTTACAGTGTGGTTCAATTTGCTCAGCAATTTGGTTTCAATGCCATATTAATCCCCCAAAAAGTATAAAATAATCACAGTATAAACTGAATATTATATACACACGTAAACTGAATTATCAAATTAGTATACAGTAGAGCTTATTACAGTGTTAGCATTAACAAATTCAATTCTTCAAGTTTGGTGCTATTAGGGGACTAAAACTAATTCAATTTTTATTTTTCAGACTACATATGGAAATAAAAAACATAAAAAACCCACTTGCAGTAAATTCATAATTGGAGGAAAAAAATCTTTACAATTGACCTCCTCTGGCATTATTATTTTTCCCTCCTTAAAAACAGTAACTATGGAAAGATTAACTTAAAAGAATTTGGAGTCTGGCATTATTCCCCCTAAATCCAAGGCCAAATAAATCTGGGAAATATGAGGCTAAATCAAGTTTAACATGATTTTTTGCTACAAACCTTCTCAGAGTCACAGCTATTGATAACTAACAACTCCTCTCAAAAATCACTCTGCATCTTGTGGGCTACGGGTGGGAGACAATCCTGGAAATATTGCCATATGTAAGTTATTTGGGGTTACCAGGGTTTTTTGGGGGTTTTTTTGTTTGTTTTTTTTTCCATTAGTTAAGATCATGGAAAGCAACTGTATCCACGAACACAGAGTTTCTGGTTTAAAGTAAAACAGGCTTCAAAAAATAGCTGGTGAAAATCTACAAGAGTAAAAGACGACCAGGTTAGAGCTAAACGAATTATTTTTACAAACAAGAAAAAAAGGAAACAAAATATTGCAAATACGTTGATTCTCACATATATTAAGCACGTACTGACTGTCAAGTGCAGCTTTACCTATTTACACACAAAGTGTGAAGTAGGTACAATTAATAACTCCACGGGTGAGAGATCTCAGGCACAGAGAGTTCAAACTTTGCAGAAGGTCATTCAGCTACAGAGTAGGGGAGCCAGGTTGTGAACCTACTAAGTCTGGCTTTGGAGCTTGGACTCCGAGTTACTACTGCTTCCCTCTTCTTCTGAATAAAAACGAACACTTCTGTGGGTTCACGGAAATATTTCGTGGCAGTAGTAGTTTGGAACAACACTTAGCCTGTTGTCTGTACGAATGAAGAGTCTACAGAGCCCTGAGCAGGGCACAGGTTGTAATTCTGGCTTTGTCACAGAACTTCAAGGTAACCTACTTTCTGAAGGGCCTTAGTTTCGTCGGGAGAAGACGGACTTAAGAACATCTATGCAACCTAACTCACAGAAGGTGTAAATTAACTGTGAATGCAACGTCCCACTTGGCGGGTTTGATGTGTGCCTTAAGTGGTGGTTAACGTCGTACAATAAAATGAGATCAGGTGAGGTGGGGAAACGCTCGGAAATCCACGGAGCACCGCCCAAACTCTACTGTTTTTAGGGGGCTATTTAACACCCAAAAAGGCCCCTATATGCCTCGCCACCAGCCCAGTGTCCTAGCCCAGGGCATTTCTAGGTAAACTCAACTCGACCCTTAACATCCTCCTCCCGCGCAGTGAAGAGCCACGCCCGGAGAGCCGAGGACGAATTTCCAGATAACCCCAAACCGTGGCTACAACGGCCACAGGACAGTGGCCCAAAGACAAGGCGTCTGACGCTTCTGCTCGAAGGACAACTTACGGATAAAAACTCAGCTTCCGGTCCTTACTGTTTCGTCCCCGACGGTTCTTACAGCAAATCGCTGCGCAATAGCGAGGCATCGCTCGGGTGCGGCCCAGAAGGCCCAGGCCGACGAGGGGCGCTGGCGGAACCTCCTTGCCAAGGTGGGGCCGCCAAGTCCAGGCCGTCCGAGGCCACCGCGCCTGCGCCGGAATGGGCCGAGAGGAAAGACGCTGCAATCGTCGACTCACTTCCGCTTCTTCAGGCTTCAGCACGGCCCTTTCTGGAGGTTGGGGCCGGAAGTGACGCACCGGCTGAGCGGCAACAACAGTTTTCCACGTGCGCGTAGGGCGCCAGGGTCAGGTGGGGAAGCGGGAGCCAATAGGGAAGCGTTTCGTGTAGGTCTTCTCCTGAGGTGGCGGAGCCAGTAGCGGCCGCTGGCCAGTGGGGAGCGGGCTGAGAGGGGTCGCGGCGGCGGCGGCGGCAGGCGGAGCGTCAGGTCGGTGTGCAACCGGCAGTGGGGCGCCCGCCGGCTAGGGGAGGCCGTGGAGACCTGGGCGAACGGCCGGGCCGAGCAGCTGTGCGGAGACGGTCGTCAGTCTCCCGGCGCCTCTGCTCTGTTGAGCAGCAGCAGTCGGAGGGTGAGGATGTGGGGAGAGGCCGGGAGGTCGCGGGGAGGGGTGTTTAGAGTGTCCCCAGGGCTTCGGCCGGTCTTTGTAGACTGACCTCTCGGTGGTCGCCACGGTCGTCGCGAGCGCTTCAGGCTGCCTGGTGTTCTTGAGGGACGAGGAAAAAGGAGATGACCGAACCACAGAATAGGGCGTTTTGTGTTTTGGGTTGGCCGCTGGCTTTTTCGGGCGTCGGACAGCTCTTCCCAGGGCTGGCCTCCGGGCCGCGTACAGCCGCGAGGGCGGTGCCTGGACGGACGGGACGCGTATGGGGTCGTCTTGGGGTAAGGGCTGGACAGTGCAGCCCAACCGCCCACCGGCTCTGGGGAGTAAGGCCCAGGCTGCTGTCCGATGGGTCCCTCTTGGGAAGGAGAAGTATGATACAAAAGTCGGTCTCCTAAAAAAAAGTGTCAGATACTAAACTGTGGAGTATCCTTCATTAAACCAGTAATATGTGCCTCCCTGTCAGTTTCAGACCCACTCTCTGACTAGGGAAGTACCTGCAGTCTTTGTGGCGTCCGCAGTACTCCCTCTGCGTTCTTTAGACGGTCGTACTTGATCCTCGGTGCCCGTGACTATGAGTAACTCTCTGGAAAGGAGGAATCCATCTGCTAATTACGCTCAGAAAATGCCACAGGAGAGAAAGGCAGGCAGTTTCCACAAACCGTACTGTCTTTCGTCAGCCTTGTAATGTCATCATAGGTTATTAAGAACTCCTGTAGTAGAGTTCAAAAAACAGGGTCACATTCGTTTTGAATCCCAAGTCATTAAATCTATACTACCCAGAATTCTAAGCTGAATTCTAATGTAAAACTTCTTTAAGGTTAGAGAGATATTTTAATGACTACTGAGAAGTTTGAAAATAACTAGCTTATCCAAAGTAAAGACTATGACAGTTCGTTTTTCTGGTAGCCTTAGGAGAAATGTTAAATTCTGTTAATTACAAGTTTTTAACAAAACCCATTTTTCTGTTAAATATTTGGGATGTTACGATTAAAAAATCATTACATTCTACTGTATTGTCAATACTATTATGATGAGATTTTCCTATTTGCAATACTTGGCTCACCTTGCCAAAACGAAGGCTGAAGTTGGTACATTCTTAGGAAGGGAAGATTATCAATTCAGACCTACTGGGCTGTTTACCTTGGTAATGTACTTTTTCTGTGAAGTTAAATACTTTTATTTTTAATCCTTTTAGAATATGAATTTTTGAAAGGGAAATTGACATCCTTTGAAAAATTACTTGGATTTCCCACCCTTTTTACAATGTTTGCAAATGATGAATCTTCAATATTAACTGGCAAAAATCAGTTATTGAGTATTTTTGTGTCTACTCTGTGTATGACCAGAGTATTAGTGGAAAGGTAAAGCAAAGGAGATTTTTTCCCACTTTGGTTGAATTATATTTGCCTTCAAGAAGATTACAACCAATGTAGGGGTAATAAAACCTGTAAACTGAAATAACATGGAAACAAGTACAAGATACTATATGCTTAACAGTTTTAATACTGCAGGAAGTATAGCTTGTATCCTAAAAGTTCACTGGGTTTCATTTTAAAAAATCTTAACGTTAGCTCCATGGATAATTTTTTTTTTTCTTTTTTAGGATATTAAAAATGGCTACTCCCCAGTCAGTTTTCGTCTTTGCAATCTGCATTTTAATGATAACGGAATTAATTTTGGCCTCCAAAAGTTACTATGATATCTTAGGTGTGCCAAAATCAGCCTCAGAGCGCCAAATCAAGAAAGCTTTTCACAAGTTGGCCATGAAGTACCATCCTGACAAAAATAAGAGCCCTGATGCTGAAGCAAAATTCAGAGAGATTGCAGAAGGTAAGTAAATGACTGTCTCTGAGGCCTCACAGATATTAACTAGTAAAGGAGAATGATAGCTAAGAAGTGTATGTATTTGGAGATACTGTGGAGGTGGGTGGCAGAGAGGGATCTACATTTAAATAAAGGGAGATTCTTGAGACTATTTTCTTATGATAAGTACTTTGATTCCTGGATGGATGGATAAATGGTAGTATGCATTTTTATTGACATATAGATCTTAAAATGTTGATAATGTATTACTTCTTTCTTTTATTGTTTATGAAGTAGCTTATTGTTTACATGTTAAAAGGAATTTTAGGTTCCCAAAACTTATAAGCTAACCTATGAAACATGGTTTTTACTAAGTATGGAGATTAAATATAAAAATATTAAGTGTAAAAAGTTTAAATAGACTTTGAAATGTGGGTTTTTTCTTCATATATGTTTAAAAACGACATTTGTCTTTAAAGAAAAAATATGAAACAAATTTTAGCTTAAGACTAGCCCTGAAACAAGTTGCACTGAGCATATGGTAATTAATGGTGGATGGGGGTAATTGAATAGACAGTTGGAATTAAACATTTACTTCAACTAGTAAGGAAGTGAGAAATCTTAATTCTTCTAAATATAACTAATTAAAGTTATATTGAGCCATTAAGTTATTTAATACAAGAATAGTTTTACCCAAATAATATGAAAAATAACTAATTGTTACCCATATGCTTACCTTTAAGTAATGGTAGCATTCATTTAACAAATATTTATTGGATATTTATTGGGGGCAGGCATATGCTAACGGCCGATACTGTACAGTGAACAAGACAAAGGCCCTGCCTATTGTAACTTTCATTTTACCTTTTTCCTACGTTTATAATGTTTTGGTTTTATTGATGGTATGATATTCTTCCCTAAAATAGAGAATTGAATTCACTTATTTGAAGAGGTTGGGTTATATGTAATTTTGATTACCTTCAGTTACTAATATTTTTATTTCCTTTAGCATATGAAACACTCTCAGATGCTAACAGGCGAAAAGAGTATGATACACTTGGACACAGTGCTTTTACTAATGGTAAAGGACAAAGAGCTAACGGAAGCCCTTTTGAGCAATCATTTAACTTTAATTTTGATGATTTATTTAAAGACTTTGGATTTTTTGGTCAAAACCAAAACACTCGGTCCAAGAAGCCTTTTGAAAATCACTTCCAGACACGCCAGGATGGTTCCAGTAGACAAAGACATCATTTCCAGGAATTTTCTTTTGGAGGTGGACTGTTTGATGACATGTTTGAAGATATGGAGAAAATGTTTTCTTTTAGTGGTTTTGACACCACCAATCGGCACACAGTACAGACTGAAAATAGATTCCATGGATCTAGCAAGCACTGCAGGACTGTCACACAACGAAGAGGAAATATGGTTACTACATACACTGACTGTTCAGGACAGTAGTTCACTGTTTGTCCTCACTAAATCCAACTAGTTGACTCTTCAATATCTTTGATGCAAAACAGTTTTCTGTGAACTATTTTGACAAGTGCATGATTTCACTTAACTTGATATAGATATTAAATGTATTTAAATGGTTTTTGAAAATTCAGCAACATTCAGTTAGAGAAATAGATAATTATTAATTTTCCTGATTAGGAAACATTCTTTTAAAAAAAAACAAAAGATATTATAATTCTGCCTGGTCTTTCTTTCTCTACTTGCCCTTGGGCTTACTTGCGTGGCCAGTTTTATTACCAAGAAAAGATTGAGTTTGCCTGATACGTATTTAAAAGTTAAACTTTAAAACTTACTGTAGATTTAAATTTGTGAACTTCAGTGGTTTTTGCAGTGAAACCTTTGCTAATTTAAAGTTGCATGCTCTGCAGCATCTCTGATTTGGGTTGCTAAATGTACATGAAACTGCAATTGAGTCACTCAACAAAGGATAATAGTATCTTTCCACTGAAAGTTTCAGAAAGTCACGGTTTAATATTTACCACAGAACCATACCTTTCTGTAGTAAAATTGGAGTAAGGGAAATGATTGTATTGCTTATAGCCATTTAGGCTGAAAGACAGTTGAAAACTTTTGAAATATTGCCAAGACATTGTTACATGTTTGGTCCCTGGCTAATTATTTTGTAGTGTTGAAATCATAGCTCATTTACACATCTTTTCACATTTTTCTTAGTCGTTGGCGCGCTAGGTCTTCTATGGATTTATGTATCTCTTGTGTGTGGCTCCTCTTCTTTGCACTCATCTTTATCTAGAGATTGACTAATACCTCATTCTGTTGATACAGCCAGTAATTTCTGTGCAAACTTATTATGTGCAATATTTTTAAATCCTAAGAAACGTGTGCTTTTGTTTTCATTTGACTTCTTTAGTTCTGCACTTTTTGCATTCTACTCCATATGAGTATTAATCCTATGGATACATTAAAACTAGTAAATGTCTCATAAAACATTGTGTGTGAGTGAGAGAAATATAATATTTACAATATAACGTCAGTTGTCACTTTATTGTTAAGTTTATTCTGTAGTCTGGAGCTATGGAGGATATATAAACAATGGGGCTGCTTATGCTGACCATAGACCATATTCCAGAAATTATTTTTGACCTGAAACCCTGAAAAACTCTTACTTTCTTATCATCCTTCCCTCACAAGTTTTTGTAGTTTAAAGATTTTGTTAATTATGATTTTGATGTATTTGCTTGCTAGGAGCAAGTATTCTTTCCTCTTTAGGCCTGATTGGGAAAAAGAGATTTTACATAAAGCTATATTTGTTAATAATTGTCTTTAATTTTCAAACTGAAGAAAATGGAATTATGCTATTAATTTATGAATCTTAATTATTTCCTGGAAGATATACCTACTACTTTTTTTTTTTAATGTTTATTAGTTTTTGAGAGAGAGCAGGGGGTGGGGCAGAGAAGGAGGAAGAGAGAACGGGAGCACTGACAGCTCCGAGATCCATGCTGGGCTCAATCTCATGAACCTCAGGAACCATGAGATGATGACCCAAGCTGAAATCAAGAGTTGGTGGCTTAACTGACTAAGCTACCCAAGTGCCCCATCTACCTCTTTTGCTTGATAAGAAAATGGCCATACCTTGAATTTTGGTCTGAGGATTATCTGTAGCCTATGAACAGAACAAATGCAGCAAAAAGCAAAAACAAAAAACCTCAAACAGGATTAACTTTACGTTGTCAGCATCTGTCCCCTTTTTCTTCTGGACCAGATTACCCCTTGTTTTCCCATTCTGAACATTGATTTGAATGTCCCCTTTTTTTTTTTTTTTTAAACCTCCCTTTTGACTCTTTGGTATAATTTTTGCAAGGAAAAAATGGACCCTGAGTCATGCACACCTTAGATACAAACTAAATATCAAAAATATACTTAGGTAATCTATGGGGGTATGTGTATTATGTGTGTATAGTTTGATATATAAGCAACTGGAAGGCCAGGAATCAACATAAAAGTTTTCTCAATAACTTACGTGTTTTCTTCTTTTTAGTCTGTACAGGTGTATGGTAAAAAATAGAAAACTATATTTAAGAAATGATCAATACAATAGCTTAATCTATCTTCCCTACACAAATCGATACATGAAATCTACCAGTCTTTTTTTTCCTTCTGGGCAAAATAGTAATATCTATAACGTGACTTTTAGTCTTTTTCTTGAATGAATTTTTATAATTCTTCAAGTTTTCTGGATTGAATATGTCTTGAATTAGATACTATAGGGCATATAGTAGCCATGAGATTTTTTTGGTGTTCCAGAATTGGCATAATTAACTCCTGATCTGACGGTTGGTTTTAGGCAATTGTTTGTGCTATGAGTTTCAGTTTCAATTCTGAGATCAGTTCTTTGAGAATTCAGGTTGCTGAAGGACAATTAAAAATTTGTACATTCTTAGGGTAGTTATTTTAATTTTCTGAAGTGAAAGTTTATTTAGCAATTAAAAGAACACACTAGGAAAGAAGATGTTGGTACCACCAGTAGATCTCCAAAGTTTTTATATTTATGTTAATGCTGGTACCTTCAATTCCAGATGACAGATTGAGTATAATCAACCATGATTGTTTTCCCCCTTTCTTGGTCCCAATAACAGAAAATATAAGAATGAAGTCCTAAAAGTTCTGGAGAAGAGGAGGATTTTTGAGACATTCCAGGAGGGAATAAAGCAGAAGGGATTGGATTGAGAGAAAAGAGAACCATGGCCAGGTATCCTAGAGACACTTTAAGGCTCAGATTTGGGTGGTGGGGGTGCGGGGAGACAAAAGGAATGGGCCAGTGTTCAGTCATGCTGATTAATTGAAGAACTGCATTGGGAACCCCTGCCCTTCTTTCCTCCAGCTAAACTGCTATTAACTGAGATAGCTTTTTCTTTAGGGTAAAACCTAAAACAATAAATTTTCAAGGAAACAGATTATCCTATTCCCAGGGAGGCTCCTCAGTGAGGGTATTGGGGTGCTATAGAAAGTAGAGTAGAGGTGAAGTAAATTTTCGCTTGGGGAAGGGAAGGATGAGTAATGACACCATTCCACTCCCAGAGTAAAGCCTCCTTACTTGGGCATGTGTAGGAAACAATAGCTTCTGTAAGTCATCCACATACCAGGTGCCTGCTGGTTGAGATGCCCTGACAACTTACACAGAACCATAGCTTCTGTTCAAATGGCTATCTAATTGCTGAGGAAACTTGCTTTTCACAGCAATCTGGAATTTGATGTAGTCCTTCATAAACACAGGTGTCCAAGGAATATCAGACATTTAAGGAAAACCCAACATCCAACCCTGACAAAGAACTATAATTCAGGAAATAATTGTGATACTAGGAGATAATTTAAATTTAAAAATTTAGTAGTACTAGACTTATGATAAAATATTTCATCAGTGAATCAGGCAGAGGTCCTTGTCTTACTTAACCTGCTTCTCCCAAGATTTCTTTCCATGTGATGATGGTGTCAGACAGGATAGATGAAGCGGTATGAATTTACATGAACATCAACTACAACCAAAGTCACTGGAAGATAACTGTAGATGTGTGGTATATATGTTCCCTATCATGCAGGACTTACTTGGACCCTTCTACAAAATTCAGATTCTCCTCTCAACTTTGCTACTCAAACTCCTCCCCTGCTTTTCTCCAGACCTTGCTGTATGGGAAACTACCTAGTGAAGAGCAGAATTTGCCACCTCTAAATATGCCTTTTAGGTCTAAAAAGTATTTTAGGCTGATTACTTTTCTTAAAAAACAAAAACAAAAACTATAGACATGGAAGACACTCTGAAAAACAAGAGGATGTTTTTGTAAAAGATATTTATATTTGAAAGGAAAATCTCAATTTGTAAGGGTGTCTCCCCTTGTACTAGGAAGAGGAAGATAACTAAATCACTAGAAACTCTGATGAATGGAGAAGACGTGGACTTAAACCTGTGTAATAACCTTACTCTTCTTTACTGTGCTTTATCTGAACATCTTCCATAACTGGCTCCCCCAACCATAACATCTTTTGTCTTTCTCTCGAGATGGTTGGGCCATTTTGGAAAGTTACTCAGTTTTCCTGAGTGTCTCACATGTATACTGGAGGTATACATGTTATTAAATATCTTTGGTTTTTTTTCCTGTTAATCTGGTTTTTTAATTTTTTTTAAATTTTTTTTTATTACAGGGTGAGGGATGGGGAAAGAGGAGTCTCAGTCAAGAACCTAGAGAGGAAGAGGGAAAATTATTTTTACTCCTCCATGCTAGATAATTTGTTGTGCAGTCCTATTTATTGTTATTCATTATAATAATAGGGTGCCAGTGCTTACATTCTAGTGGAAGGAGACCTGCAATAACCACAATAAGTAAATTACCATGTTAGGTGATAAACTCTACAGAAAAAATGTAGCACGGAGGAGGGATATGGGATATTGAGAGGGCAGGCAGATCAAGCAATTTTCAACAGGATGGCCAGTGCAGGCCTCACTATGAAGGTGAATCTGCACAGGTTTGAGTTATTTGCATGGAAGATGGAAGCATGTGAGAGAAGTTCTAGGAACAGCAAAGAAGCCAGTGTAGCTAGAGGTCAGTGAACAAGGAGAGTAGCTAGACATGAGTTTATAAATGTGGTGAGGATTAGGAGCATATCACATAGGGCTTTTGCCTTTTATAAAGAAGTTGGCCTTGCAATGTGATGTGATAACTGAGTTATGAACAAATAAATGACTTTATCTTCCATACATGTTAGATCATTTTAGCACTGTGTTGATAATGGGCTGTGGAGGGGCAACAGTGGAATAGAGACATGAGTTAAATTATTTTAGTATTCCAGAATGAGAAATTGGTGTAGCTCATGCAGTGTTCCAGGACGATAGCAGTAGAGATGGTGGAAAGTGGTTGGATTCCACATGCAATCTGCAGGTAGAGCCAGCAAGATTTGCCTATGGTTTGGATATAGACATGAAAGAGAAAAGGATGATTCCAAGCTTTGTGTTTATAGAGAACTGGAAAGATAGTTGCTATTAACTAAGAGGGGGAGGGCTAAAGGAGAAAGACATTTGAGAGGGAAGATCAGAAGTTCAATTTGGACATATCAACTTTGAGAAAATATCTAGAGGGTGGAGATATGCCTGGAATTTGAAAAGAGAGCTGAACTTGAAATGTATACTTTGGAATTGTCAGAATATAATTTAATTGTCAAAATATAATTTAAAATATTTTAAACCTTGAGACTAAATGAAATCACCAAGGGAATATTTTTAGATATAAAAAGAAGCAATCTAAGAACCGAACCCTCAGGGCACTCTAAAAGTGCAAGGAGAAAATGAGGAACCTACAAAGGTACATGAGAAGAAACAGCCAGTGAATTAAGAGTTTTGTGTCCTGGGAGAAAGTGGAAAAACAAAAACTAAAATCTATCAAAAAGTAGAAACTGATTGGGGATGTTTTTACAAACATCCCCAATCCCTGAGAACTGACCATTGTGGGTTGTTTGTTTGTTTGTTTGTTTGTTTTTTAGCATATGGAGGTCAGAAATGACTTTGACAAGACCAGTTCCTGTCAGGTGGTGGGGATGCCCCACCTGTTCGGAGCAGGTTGAAGAGACAATGGCAGCCAAACTAAGTGCTTTCAAAGAAATTATTTGGAAAGTAATTTATAGCGAATGTATTTCTGGACAGAATTCTTAACATGGATATTTTAATTGAGTTTCAGTTATGACTCCATCTGTGTAGCAAATAGCTTGTTGTTCAGAATAGTGTTATATAGGATGTTAATAAGTATGCTGCAAAAAAAAAATGATGTTTAAATAATTTTGTGAAATCCAGGTTAAGATTCAAACCTTGTTAAATATGTTTATAGGTAGGCACTATATTGTGAATTATAAGAAATATGTATTTGGTCATTTAAATGATCATAATATGTTTTTCATATATCCTTGGTTTTTGTCCCCAGTTTTTAGCTCACAGCTTGCAAACCCCTTGGAATTTCCAGTAATGAGAGTGATAACTCTGTCTCTTGTTTTATTAATGAAGTGATTTTGGGACTACACCCAAGAAGGGGGCTGGTTGCCAGGAGAGCCAACCCTGTGTTTAAAGGGTTGGAATTTTCAGACCCATCCCCAGTCCTCCAGATAGGGCACAGGGACAGGAGGTTGAATCCATAGCTAATGGCAATGATTGAATCTATTGTGCCTAAGTTATGAAGTCTCCATAAAAGCCCAAAAAGAGAAGGTTCAGAGACCTTCCTTCCCAGTTGGGGAACACATAGAGATTTGGGGAGAGTGGTGTGTCTAGAGAGGACATGGAATGTCCCTGCCCTGTCCCCATATTTTTCCCTATATCTCTTCCATCTGGCTGTTTCTGGGTTATATCCTTTACAATAACCTGTAATCTAGGAAATAAAATGTTTTTCTGAGTTCTATGAGCTGCTCAACAAATTAATCAAACCTGAGGAGGGAGTGGTGGGAAACTCCAATCATGTAGCTAGTTGGGCAGAAACACAAGTAATGTGCTGGGCTTGCATTTGGCATCTGAAGGGAGGGGCAGTCTTATAGGACTGAGCCCTTAACCTATGGGATCTGATGCTGTCTACGGGTAGATAGTGTCAGAATTGAGCTGAATTGTAGGACACCCAGCTAGTGTCCAGAGCATTGCCTTGTGGTGTGGGGAGAAAACATGCTCCCACGCTTTTGAAATTTGGGTCCCAGAATACACCGTCTTAGTGGCTTCTCAGAGCTTTCAATATGCTAGTCTATATCATTAATCTCTAGTCAATATACCAAGTATTGTTTGCCAAACTTATTGGACCATGGAACTATTTTTACCTAGTGCCTTTAACTATATCCAAGTGTGCCACCAACAGAGTTTGGTAAATACCAACCTAAATTGAGTAAAAAATCATAACGAATCATTTGTGAACACATATTAAATAGTATGTGTTCTTAAAGTAGAGCAAAAATGATATGCTTGTGTTCCCATTCTCTCTCTATTTGAATTAACTATGACCTGAAAAAGATCCCATCAGACCCTTTATAATTTTATTTATTCTAGCTTACATTTCATCACCATGCTTTTCTTTTGATCACTGCTATAGCTATTTAAATAGCATTGTTTTTTCAGGACTATATACCCTATAAAAGCCATCATCAAACAAATATACAATTTAATTTAAAAAATTCCTTTCATATTGCCCCAAGAAAATAAAAACTAGTCATTGTTACTAAATTGTATTTTTAAAATAAGATAGTATTGGCGAACAGAAGAATCAAAATGAGATTATTAGGATAAAGAGCAAACGATTCTTATAATCTAGTCTCATCCTTTACTAACTGGACCAGTATTAGCAGTTTGTGGTATCAAACAGGTTCTGACAGTCGAGTAGTGAATTCAGGTTATATCTAGTCAGTGAGGAATAGAATAATCACACCACTTCTATACATATACATATATTTTCTTGGTGAAATATCCTTTGGGTCTGTAAAATAATGGGGTAAATGGAAACAGATCAAAATACTAATATAAGTGAATAATTTATCACAGTCTCTTGAGAATTCCTTACAATTTGGAATTGCAATACAATTTGAGAATTCCATAATAAAGCTTCTAGCATGTGCGGGCAAGATGGTCTCATCTTGTGGGAGAATATAAGGATTAGTTTCTCTCCCAATCCCAACCAAACCAAAAAAAATATTGCAAAATAGAAGGAGAAAGAGGATAGAAGACACCAAGTCTAGAAAAGCGATGTATAGTTTTCTTGGGAAGAGCTACAGAGAAATGAAAAGTATTTGGTGGGGGAAGTGGGGTTAAAAGAAGTTTCCCTACATAATAGCAAGAATTAATTTAATAGATAGCTGAAAAATAATACCAGGTACTGGAGTGGAATGGAGCAATGTCTTCAAAGAGCTTAGGGAAAAATGCTTTTGAACTTAAAACTTTGTAACCAGATAAATTATTAACAGAAGGGGAGACAAAAATGAAGGCATTTCAAAAATGCAAGAACTCAGGATGCCTGGGTGGCTTAGTTGGTTGGGCATCTGACTCTTGATTTCGGCTCAGGTCATGATCTCACCTCACAGTTTGTTGGGTCAAGCCCCATGTCGGCTCTGAGCCTCCATGTGGAGACTGCTTGGGATTCTTTCTCCCTCTCTCTGCCCCAACCCTGCTCACACACGGTCATGCTTGCTCTTTCAAAATAAGTAGACAAACTTTTAAAGAAATCCAAGAACTCAAAGATTATTACCCACATATGCTATATGCTGATTTTTACTTTAAATTACAATGTAATAGAAAGGGTACAGCATGGGAAATGAGACAGTGGCAGGTGCGTATATATCTTCATGAAGAAATAAGGAAAGTTAGAAAGCAAGAGCATAGATTAGAATTTGACATGGGAATTTCTCATTCAGAAAACAAAACTTTTGTTTCCTTCATGGATCTATTACTCAACTTAACAATTAAGTTGTAATTTACAATTAAATTGTACACAAGATTTATTTTTATAGGAATTATCTAAAATGTACCTCACATTAGGGAATAGAAAGAGAAAGAAGACAAGGCAAGGTGGAAGAAAAGGTTAGTGTATTAATTATATCATCTTTCATGGTAGGTAATCAATTGATTCTGTTGAAAGGTAATAAATCAAAGACCAGTGATTTAAGCATATATCACTTGGAATTTTAATGATAAACACCAGAACACCTGCTAACCTGATAACTTCTGAGATGTGGCACTGAGAGGGCAGGGAAGACTTACTTGCATTTTACAGGAACCTGTGATGTTTGTCTTTTTTTATTTTTGAGAGAGAGAGACAGAGCACGAGTAGGGGAGGGGCAGAGAGAGGGAGACACAGAATCTGAAGCAGGCTCCAGGCTCTGAGCTGTCAGCATAAAGCCTGATGCAGGGCTTGAACCCACAAACCATGAGATCATGACCTGAGCTGAAGACAAGACGCTTAACCATCTGAACCACCCAGGTACCCTGAACCTGTGATGTTTGAATTCTGTTTGTGAAAAGACTTTTTTCTACATTAGAATGTATTTAGAGAAAAAAAACTTGGTCTATTACTTAGGATGCCTGCAGCTAATAGAAAACCCCTAAAATTAAATTTACAAAGCAATAAAATGCTTATTCTCTTTTCTAGCAAAGAGTCCAGAGGTCAGTCAGGCAGCTCTAGGAGTTTGCCAGGAATCTGGCTTTGCTTCTTTGTAGTTGTCTTCCTCTGATCAGAGGAAGTGTTGGCTTCATTATGAGCAATAAAACCTTCTCTGGAAGACCTTCAAAAAAAACTTTCCCTCCCATCTTAGTGGCCAGAAATGTTCCATGTTGTTACTTACATGTCCATAGCTAGACTAGTCACTAACAAGGGAAATATGACCACCATGATTGGTTTGGGCCAATCATGACCACCTGCTGGGGCTGGGGCTATTCTCCCCCCTAAAACTCGTGGTGTCCTGCAAAAATACTGACACCTGGAGAAAAAAGGTACTCTATTAGGAATTGGAAGAATGGAGGGGAGGAATTGGAAGAATGTGAATAGTATTCACTATGAATAGTTGAATACTAAAAAACAAAGACTTCGGTAGCCTTGAACGGTTTTGCTTTATGATTTATTCTTCACTATGAGATAGATGTTTTAACAGAGGATTGGGCTCTTCTCGTTGTATCCCCAAGTGGTGGCTGAGTTTTTGTGTGAGTCAGGAACCAACCTCACTTTAAATACTGTAGAATCTTGGCATTGGCATTGGTTTAACATTTATGCTTTCAACTATTTGGAACAGACCTCAAAGTTCCATAATATAGTAATTTGTGATTTTTCTGAAGTACAAAATTGAATTCTCTGCCTTACTAGTCTACTACTATTCATGAGACAGTCATTTAGGTAGAAAGCAGGCCTAGCCACCTATTCAACATCTATATATCAAAAGATCTTCTGATAACTTGTATTTGTCATGATGTAGGCATTTTAAGAGGGAAGTTATTTGCTAAATGGTGTACACTAAATTAGAGGTTCAAGTCCCTTTCATCAAAGTCAAGTCTATTCTATTTTTTTCTTTCTTCCTTTTGTGTGTGTGTGTGTGTGTGTGTGTGAGAGAGAGAGAGAGAGAGAGTGAAGATGGTTGCTACCATGGCCCATTAACCTCATCATATCTTTCGCCACCCACTCCTCTCTGTTCCGCCCCATCCTACCTCAGTCAAACCTCAATTTTCCTCATTAATTTGAATATTGGCTTTGAATTTTTATCTACTGGCCTATAGGGAGTCAAATCTACATCTGGATTATTTCCCTTAATCTTGATGCTGCCAACTCATTGTTTTCATCTTTTCCCCCAGCAACCTATGCTGCTGAGGCCCCATGGATGCCTCATGATAGAATCTTTTTTGGGATGTGACACATTATGTAATTATCACTTAATAAATTAGCAGTTTAAATCAGTATTGCAAACATTTTCAACTATTCAATATTTTAAACTTAATTTCCTGTTATTTAAATATAATTTTGCATAGCAATAGTCACTTGAAGCATTACATGATTCATTGCCTATATTAGGGAAAAGTCATTAAAATAAAATTTTCTGCCAATATTTTACAATTGACTTTTAGTTACAACTAAATGTATTAATATGTAGATAATTAAAAGTGCTACAACATTTTCTTGTTTTAAATGAGTTTTACCTTAGCATTTTCTATGTTATATATTTCATAATTAGAAATGGAATGAACCAGAGTTTGCTAATGCATATTATTTGATTATTTGTGTTCATTCTTGTCATTTAGATAATACCGAATCTCCTTCTCTGACACATAGACCAGGAGCACTGTATAGGCCTACATAGATCTGGGATATAAGATATGGAGAAAAACATTTTTCTTTGCTTTTTCAGGGAAGGCTATGATCAATTCCTCTCTGTTTTTTTCCCTGTGTAGGTAGAGGTGTATGTTAGTTGGCATAGACTAGAGGTAGAGGTGTATGTTAGTTGGCATAGACTAGACATGCTGCAATAATGTATTAGTCACATCCATTTTCTTAAATATTACCAAAATAAAATATGTCTTATGATTTTATTAGGAATACTATATTTTCACAAAAGGAACGGCACTAAACTAGCTTTTTGTAAAGTGTGTAATATGTGTGTTTAATGAAAATAAGAACTCCATAGTCAAATACGGGAAACACTGGATTATGAAAGTCTTAGGACTTCTCGAAGTCATTAATATGCTAATTTATGTTAGATATCTCCATGAAGCAGATACAGTTTGAGGCATTTCTAAAATCTGTCATCAACAAACCCTTTTGCAAGAGCAGCTTGCTGGACCAGTGTGATACTGTGTGATACTCTTTGGAAACCGTGGACTAGACATATCTTTCATTAAAGAACAAACATTTGTAGAAAAGGCAAACTTCTAAAAACTTTACTCTAGAAGCTTTCCATGCACAAGTATTAGGACTAATGTATCCACAGAGCTACTGTAGTTAGTAGAGAGAGATTTATTAGAAGAGTGATTTGAGGAGGGTTATGATGTTAAAAGTGCAAAGTACACATATATTACCTCATTTTTCTTTGTTATGAATATTAGGAAGTTCCAGATTAAACTTGGATGTTGTTATAAAGATAGACTGCCTGTGATTATGGCAATGCCATAATCTCAAAAGTAGAAGCCCAAAAGTCCTCCTTTTCTTATTCCCATAGTGCTCTTTGATGTCTCTGTTTGCCACTTGGAAAATGACATAAAAATTATGAATGTAGAAAGCCAGTACTGGGGAAATTAGAAACTTCACCTGTACAGGAAAAACATGCAAAGGTAAATGCATCCATATTCATTCATTGCTGGAAATCTATCTTCACTGAAAAAAACTGAAGCAATCTGAAAAGAACTTCCCAAGTTTCCCACCATCATTTGGTAGCACAAGCTCTACTCTCTCTGCCTTTGCATGAACCCATTACCATCGACAAACTCTTCATGTTCCCACTTAAAGCCAAGCCCTCCACTGCACTTGGTCATGTCATTCAGAGCATTCAATACATTGCTCCAGAAGTTCTTCCCTTTTATCAAGACTTTGCTTTCCATTCAATAATTCCCACCAACAAACAAACCTATTGCTGTTTCTTCCGCATTAAAAACAAATTCTCTTTACTCTATTTTTCCAACTAATTGCTGTCTCGTATGTATACTTCTTTGGAGAAGTTTGGCTACACCACTCCACCAACACTTTCTTGTCGGGGTTCTCTTGTTGATGAGCTCTACTGTACAAAATCAGTGTCAAATAATAAATAAGTTGATCATTTCTCAGGCCTCATCTTATACAATTCAATTCTCTCCTTAATCTTCTTTCCTCACTTAGCTGTCAGAACACAAACTCTTGGTCTTTCGTGTCCCTCAATAGTTGTTCATTGGCAGTCTCTTTTGTTCTATTCCCCTTGTCCTTTGCATCTTCTTAGTCCTAGTCCTTCCCTCCCTTCCACTTCTTTCTTCTTCTCCTCCCTTTCCTCTTCTTCCTTTTCCTTCCCCTTTCCTTTCTTCTATTCTCTTCTGATTATGCTCATTCCTTATGTGTCCTCTTTTCATAGTTCAAAAACTGTCAATTTACCTGCATTTCCAAATTTCTATCTCCAAGTCAGGTCTCTCCTAAACTCCATATTCATATATCCAACTATATAAAGTACAACTCTACTCAACATGTCCAAAATACAATTTGTGATATTCTGATTGAAATCTGTTCCATCTCAGATGATTGCAAATCCACCTTTCCAGTTGCTTAGGTTGAAACCTTGGAGCGATTCTTGATTCTTTTCATGCTCTTGCACTCGCACCCCATAGCCAGTCCTAATGGCTATACCTTCAAAATATATCCACAATCTTACAACTTTATATCACCTCCAATGCAAATATCATTATCATCTCATATGGATTATTGAGTAAAGGTAAATTTCCATCCTTTACCCCTTATAGTCTGTTATCAAACCAGCAACTAGGATTATTCTTGTAAGGTAAATCAGAGATTATTATTTCTTTACCTAAAACTTTTCATTTACTCCCTTCTCACAATTAAAGCTAAATCCTTTATAATGGTCTACTAATCCTTTATAATCATCCCACCCCTTCCCTTTAACTCACTAATTCTATCCCCTTGTTCACTGTGTTCCTACCATATTGAACTCTTTACGCCTCTAGGAACATGCCAGGCATGCTTCCTCTTTAGGGCTTTTGCACTAGTGTTTCCTCTTTTTGGGTCATTTTTCTACCATATGGCCAATCCTTTTACCTTCTTCCAGTCTTAGCTCAAATGTTATTTTTTCAGTGGACTTCCTGGGCCATCCTATTTAATACCATAGTGTCTGTCCACCTCCACAGTCCTTATCTCTTTTCATCTCCATTTTTTCACAGTACTCATTTGCTTACTTATGTTATCTGTTTCCTCTTGATAGACTGTAAATTCCATGAGGATAGGAATCTCTGTTTTGTTCATTGATGTGTCTTAAGTGCTTAGATCTATGACTGCTATAGAGTGAATACTCAATAAATACTTAACGAATGAATTAGATAATTTACACGATGCACATTATCTCAGCAATTTGATTTTCTGAAACATTACAGAATCCTTCAACTCATGAAAGATTAATCTGAATAGAGCTATTTCGATTATACTAAATAAGGGACATCTGTACATAAAGACACTGATAATCTGACATAGTCATCCAGCATTTTTTTAAATCCCAAGTAACATCTCTTTTACTATTAATTTTTTATCATTATTTTTTTGTCAGATCTTAGTGTTAGAAAATAATTTTCATATACCATCTCCAAACTGTCAGAGATACTATCTCAAGAGATCATTCTTGAAAGGAGATAAATCAGTTTATATATGGATACTGGTGGATCTTTGGATAGTCAGAAAACTAAGACACTGCCCCTCAGGCATAAGAGGATCAAAGGGGAACTTTAGAAAAACTTTTATTGAGTTAAGAAATTAAAGTTGAGTGTTAACTCTTTTTAAATAGACATTCTTCCCTGAATAGGGTTGTGTGAGCTTATCTTTTAAAACCCTTTAAAAGAATCCTACTTCTCCCAACCCCTTTGAGCTATATGCATTGGCACAGACACCTAAACATGTGATTTAAATTTCATTTTAAAGCCATAATAAATGGTGTACTGATAATTTCCCCTATTTGGTATTTATAAACAAAAGAACTTTTTGTCTTTTCCAACACTTCTAGAGTATTTTCAAACAGATCATAAAGTAGGTCAAAAGAAATCTCAATTAATTCATGTTTAGATTATAAAATATCTTTTCTCCTGGGACTGCTAACAGAAAGACTGACGTCAACCTGATTCTGTCAAGAGCTACTTCAAGGGAACTTAAAAAAAGTGTCCACAGAGAATTTCAGGGCCATTTAGCTCTGGATCTAGCTATGCCTGAAGCCAGAACTCCCCTTGGACTCTTCAGTTATGGAAGACCAAAGATGTCCTCTTTTTGCTTAAGATAGTCTGAGATGAATTCTAGCACTTGTCACTCAAACCCTTCATGAAGTGTCAGGAGCAGCAAGGAATCACATTAAGTTGCCCCCATAGGAAGAAGGGGTAGTAGACAGGAACACAAGGGAAGGTAATGCTTAGGTAGGAAGATGAATATGTGCTGGTCTGGTGGAGAGAGTGATCCCCTGAGAATGGGAGGAAGTAGGATGGCAAATCAAATGGCAGAGCTTCCCTTCCCACTTATCTGCCTTGGAAGACTCTATGGAGACAGTACATGCTGGTCTATGAGGGCCTCAGCCTTAACAGGAGTAGTAGTGTGAGCCACTATGATCAATCCTGTGGTCAGTGTAGACTGCAGGGGTTCTCAAAAAATTGTGCTGGGGCATGACCAGGTTATCCAGTTGTTAAAAAATAGCCTCAATATTCCATAAAGTATTTTCATTTTCATATTGTCATAAAATAAATTCATTTCCCCTGTGTTCCCTGGTGTAAAAAGAGGTTGGGAAGCACTAGAAGAGGGTTGCCATGCAGAGCTTCTGTCACAGTGTCTGTAGTAGGTAGAGTAATGGCCCTCCAAACATGTCTGTATTAATCCCAGAGTCTGTAAATATGTTCAGGTACAGAACAAGGGGGAATCAAATTTGCAGATGGAATTAAGATCGCCACTCAGCTGACTTTAACATAACGAGATTGTCCTAGGCTGTCCTCGTGAACCTAATGCAATCACAAGAGTCTCTAAATGGGAAAGAGAGAGCAGAAGAGTCAGATCTGAGAAATGAATATCCTGAGAAGGACTTAACTTTGAAGATGACAGGAATAAGGGCAGCCTCTAGAAGCTGGAATGGGGCAAGAAAAGGGTTCTCCCTAGAGCTTCCAGAAAAGAATACAGACCTACCAAACCTTGATTTTAACCCATGAGATCCATTTCAGACTTCTGACCTTTAGAACTATAAAATAATAAATTTGTGTTGTTTTTAAACCACTAAATTTACACTAAGTTTGTTACAGCTGCAATAGGAAATAATACGGTGTCTCATAGAGAGTAGAGTTTCAGTGCTTAATGGCAAAATCAGGCAGCAGAAGGTGGATGATGAGAGATGTGGACTAAAGGCCAGGCCTGACCTGTTTTGCTGTCACTTGTTAGCCCAGGATTCCTGTACATTTCTCAGAGGGTGGCAGAGTTGTTGTGTTTTTTTTTTTTTTTTTTCTAAACCTTATTGGTTGTAGTTTGTTGAATGCTTTCTTTTTATTCCATTCTCTAACTTTATTTTCTTCTAACTTTCCACTGAATTCTAAACACATTATTAAAAAAATACAATAAAACCTTGGTTTGTGAGCATAATTTCTTCTGGAAACATGCTTATAATCCAAGGCAAATTTCAAGAACAATTGGCTCAGTTGTGATCATGTGACATTTGGCATCATGTACTACTCATATTGCAAGACTTCACTCGTTTATCAAGTTAAAATTTATTAGAAATGTTTGCTCATCTTGCAGAACACTTGCAGGACAAGTTACTTGCAATCCAGGGTTTTAATCTATATGAAAATTAGCATCTGTCCACCCAAGACACAATCAACAAGTAAAATTAAAGGTCTGAGGGTGTAGTCTACCCCTTCCTATCACTACTCAGAGTAGATGGGGGGAAAAAGTGGTCCAGCAAAAATATAACCAATATAAGAGCTTATTAGTCCAATTAGTGGTATGTTTCCACATGAAATGAAATTGAATGTAATTTTCCATGTTTTTATTACACAGCAGAAACTGAATAAACTGTTTCAAGTCAATTTCTAATTAAAAACTTTGGGCAGTTGCTAGACCAATGACTACCTTGGATTATAAGGTTTGGATTACAAGCATGTTTCCAGAACGAATTCTGCTCTCAAACCAAGGTCTTACCAGTGTCTTGACGAATTTTCCACATTAAACTACAGCATAAAGAGTGACTTTGCAGTCTTGCCAGTATTTCTTATTTAAAAAATCACTTGGTATATATTGGTTGAATTGTAGTTTGAAATGTATTGTTTGTTTTAATTAGATGGATTAAAATATATATTGCCTAAAGGTGAAAAGACTTTTTTTTTTTTTTTTTTTTTTAAATAGGGAAGTTGCTATTTTTTTTTTTTTTTTAAATTTTTTTTTCAACGTTTTTTATTTATTTTTGGGACAGAGAGAGACAGAGCATGAACGGGGGAGGGGCAGAGAGAGAGGGAGACACACAGAATTGGAAACAGGCTCCAGGCTCCGAGCCATCAGCCCAGAGCCTGACGCGGGGCTCGAACTCACAGACCGCGAGATCGTGACCTGGCTGAAGTCGGAAGCTTAACCGACTGCGCCACCCAGGCGCCCCGAAAAGACTTTTTTCAAAATGATCAGATTCTTCACTTTTTCCATTATTACTAGTAAAGAAGAAAAAATTACCTTTATTCTGTTTAGCCTACTCCCCGAGGGACAGATATTTTTCATTGAGTTTCACTGATGCATTAGCATCTGTGACACAGCAGAAGCTGGAACATTACAAATGTCTGTAATTGTTTGCATTGCTGTAGGGAATATAATGTTGTTAATATCTATTACTGGACTAAATGAATGAATTAAGTAGCCAGAAACAAATATGATTGTCAAGCATGATTTAGTTGGCATATAGCTTTAGAACAGCTGCCAAATTTAATATGGAGGGTGGAGGAAGGTTTCATAAATTTGCAACTAACATTTGCAATGTTGGACACCCCTGCTTCCCCACTAGATGGAGGCCTTGCTTTGCTTTAAAGCTATGAGCAGCCTGGGTGTGCTGTAAAATGAATACCATTCTACAGGGTTTTTCCTTTTCCTTCTGTGTTCTATTGCTCTTTCTATTGTTCACCATCAGTTGTGCATTGTGCATGTTCTTGTCCTTTGGAGTAGGCCATAAAAGGAAGAGAGGATGAAGTCAGAAGCGGGGAGAGCAGGGAAATCAGAGGGTAGAACTCGTACTAGTACAAGCTCCCCTGTGAGGAAGGCTGAGGTTTTCTTTTAGTTTCTCCATTTTCCCATCACATCACCCCCACCTGTCCCCTGCTCTTGGACATACAGGACACATGTACAGCATTCCTGATCTGTGTCAAGACATACCTTTTCAGTGTCCTATTTCTTCATTTGGATTCATATGTATATCTGGTTCATCTAATACTGTGTTCATTGAACAGTTTTTATGCATTGAGCTTCTCCGCTGCAATGTTTTGGGCTGCAGGGGTGTGTCCTGCTGATGGAGGAAGGGAGAGGGGAGTAAAACTGGATGCAGACTAAAATTTTAGACTTAAATTTGGTCAGATATTCTGTTGCCCAAAGTGCTTAAAGGACTTAAATGTTTTTATTATGATAAAAGATACATAATAGAAAGTTTACCATCTTAACCATTTTAAGTGTGTAGTTCAGTGGTATTTGGTGCATTCACATTGTTATGCAACCATCACCACTATCCATTTCCAGACCTTTTTCTTCATCTAAACTGAAACCCTGTACCCACTGGACAGTAACTCCCCGTTCCTTTTCCCCTCAGCCCCTTGTAAACACAATTCTACTTTCTGACTCTGCAAATTTGACTACTATAGGTATACTTCGTATAAGTAGAGTCATACAGTTTTTGTCCTTTGGTGACTGATTTCACTTAGCATAATGTCTTCAAGGTTCATCCATGTTGTAGCATGTGTCAGAATTTTCTTCCATTTTAAGGCTGAATAGTATTCCATTGTAGGTACATGTACCACATTTTGTTTATCCATTTAACTGCGGATGGACACTTGGATGACATCCACCTTTTTGGCTGTTGTGCATAACACTGCCTGTGAACATGGGCCTACGAGTATTTGAGTTCCTGTTTTTAATTCTGTGGGGTATACACCTAGGAGTAGAATTGCTAGATTATGTTGATTCTGTTTAACTTATTGTGTAACTGCCAAACTTTTTTTTCTTAGCGGCTGCACCGTTTTACATTCCCACCAGTAAAGCACAGGGATTCCACTATCTCCACATCCTCACCAACACTTTGGAAGACTTTTTGTTACCTATATAGACCTGAATACCTATAGACCTGCCCAGGATTTCCTCCAAGGGCACAGAAGAGCAAACTGTGAGAGCCAGTGTGAAGAGTTGAGGGCAGTCCAGATAGCTGTTTTCTGCTTGCACTCTGTGTTCTGTGGGGTTCAGTTTGTCCAACAAACTGAGCAGCAGACAGTGGCTGAGGCTGGTCTAATTTCCTCAGTCAATAGCATCCTAAAGTAGCAAGTCTTTTTTCTTAAGAACTAAGAGCAAGGAGGGCCCAGAGCTCTGGGTCATATTCTACCTTTTTACTTCCATGCCTATAGGTCGACAAAGTAAGTAAAGCCAAGGCCTGCAAGTAAGTTTGTTTTGTCCTTTCAATTCTTCTCAAAAATCAAGATTAAAAGATTTAGAAAGAGTTAGAGAGATAGACTCTCACAAATCAGAAATTATCAACCCTCTTTTTCAATTAGAGCCTTTATTTATCATATAGCTGGTTTTGAGGTCAGAATGAAGACTACTAAAATCTGCAACTTAAATATTCATTGTTTCTTTCCTTCTTGTTGTCCAAATTTGTCCTCCTTGGAGTTTCCTGTAGAATTCATGGTGGTATCTAGGTGCCATATCCTATTTCCCCAGCTTTCTTAGTGGTGGAAATTAGTTCTAATTTCATCCTTTTCATGAATTTACTAATCTGTTCATAAAATGTGTTCATAAACTCCTACAGTCATGGTCCACGGTTAAGCAATTAAAGATAGACAAAATGATCATTTTCTGGCTGATAATGACTGAATGAAATAGCTAAGGGCCTAAGGTGAAACCGAGGCTCTCCCACCCAGGATTAACCAGCAGTATTAATTGATAATCCTCAACAGTTATCCTTAGCACTTCGTAAACATTAATTAAACCTCATGACACTCTTATGAGGCAGATTTTGCTATCTCTGTTTTTACAGATGAGGAAACTATCTTAAAAAGACAAACAAATTGCTGAAAGAGTATCCACCTAAGCCTTTGACTTTTCACGGTCATGTAAGTGGGGAAAAATGGTGACAAATAGATCATTTTTCTCTCTCCACCTTCTTTCCCTCAACTAAAAGGCTGCTTGGAATTTCAAGGACGTTTTGAAGCAACACTACTTTTATTTTACTTTTTCTCCTTTTTGCCCAGGTCTTTGAAGAATTTAGAAATCAAGAAAAATCTATTCCCGTAATTAAAATGTGAAGACAAAAGCTATTTGTAGCGGAAAAACATCCCATTAATGTGATTTCCTTGTGGTGGATTGACAAGTTCAAAGCAGGAATGTATGTTGCCATGGGCACCAGATTCTATTTGCTCTGCTGGTTCATTTTACTTAGCTGCTGAAGGAGGAGGGTAGCATTCAGCTAGGAATCACTGAGCATTGTTAGAATAGATTTGTAATTTTTATGTAATACTTTCTCTTTATAGATCTATACAGAAAACAGCAGCAAACTGTTTACAGTCACTTTAGGGGCTGAGTTTTCAGAATCTCTCAGGCATATAAGCTGCGGAAGGGGGTCTGAGGGAGTGCTTTTTCTCCCTTCTCAAACATCTCATCCATAACAGGCTGTAAATAAATATTTGTCAAAAAGATGGGGGATGGATGAATAGAGGACTTGTTATCATGCACCAGCTGTCTGAATTAGACTTTAGGTTTATGGGAAGGAAGGTTGGGAAGAAAGGGAAGGGGAAAAGGAGGAATGTCAGGGGAAGGAAGCAAGCCGACATTCTGGAGTGGTCTGTACTCACTCAGACACAAGAAGGCAGAATCAAAGCTGTCCTGCAGTGACAGAGGCAGACAGAGCAAGAGTGAGAGATTTGTGCTACTTTCCTAAGGCAACTGAAGTGAAATACACAAAAAGTAGTTAATTTTCATTAGCTCGATGATCCCATTGTCCTCTCTCTTCCATCACTACGCTTATAAGGGTCTAATAGCAAGTGAGAAATGGTGAGGGGTGGAAACTCACCCTCTCTAGAGGGACAGGAGTGGTTCCCTGGCACTGAACCAAAGAATGAAGTTTTGCTTCATTTGTTTCAAGTTATCAGGGCCAGGTGACTTTCATTTTGAATTAGGCATTTTCCTTCCCTGACAAATGAAGCCTTCTGCCAATGCCTTTGAATCAGGAAAGGCTCCTGCCCCTTATACGCAGCAGCAAGCATTTCACAATTTAGAATGATGGTTACAGAATTGCAGTGGAAGTGGCAATATTTCATAGTGATTTTCTCCCTTCCTTCTCACTCTTATCCCATGTTCAGTGTTGTCTAAGCAAATTCTGGCGGTGTCTTTTGTATCTGCATGATGCCTAAGTAAGCAAAAGGCTGGATAAAGCAAATGTCTTCCAAATCTCCATCTATCATGAACAAGGATTGTAGTCTCAGCTCTTCTGCTTGATGCAAACAAGCTGACAGATGTATTTCAGCAGCAGCAAATCTGATGACTGACATAGCACTGTCTGCTGGTAAATTTACATCTGTATTTTTTCTGGGAAGGGATAAAATTGTGTAATAAAACTATTTGGTGTTAATGCTCCCTGACCTATCTGCTCCACTCTTCCTATTCAGCCCCCAAGGCACACCACTTCAGAGCTCTAGTCCCCTAACCTGAGAGCTCAAGGGTTGGCTGCCCCCAGGGTTCAGGGTATTCCTTCTCAGTTTGCCTTTTAGTTCCAGACCATTCTTTCTCTCCTTGCATTTCCTACTCAAAGCTCCCAACCACTAGATGCCACCAGTTACATCCTCTTCTCACTCCTTGGCCCTTGTAGGTAATTGTCGCATCATGATTGCTGATAATCTGATGAGCTAATTCACAACAAGAATTAATGCACAGTAATGCAGCAGGCATAACTTCTCATATGTTCCCACTAAAATCAAGGGGCTGAGGGGGAGGTAGGGCGGGAGGCAGCTCCAAAAGGGTTGGGAAAGGAAGACCAGGGGGGAAACTGCTTCAACATCTATTTTAAATTGCTTACCATTTAGGTTGCTCAGTGCTGTAACCCATCTGAAATTCTCAGCAAAATTCAGTCTTAAAGTGGCTTGTTCATTCTGTGCTTTTCCAAATCCCCAGCACACTGCTGTATACTTCTGAAGGCATGCAGAGGTCAATCCCTATTTCTGAATAAATCTCCATTATCATGTATCCCATCCTTTAAAAAATTTCATTAGTATAAATATATATTACAAAAATAATGTTTGCTTTTGTAAACATATAATACAGGAGAGTGTGAAAAAAAAGTCCCTTCTTCCTAATTCCATTCTTTTTGGAGAATACCACTAATAGTAATTTACTGGTTATTCTTCAGATTATTTAGGTAAAGGCATAAGATTATATGCTCTATAACTTATTATAAATTACTTAAGTATATGTGTTGGCTTTAATCAATACCGTAGAGCTGATTAGTTAATCTTTGACATATACTAATCAATCAGTTACCATTGAAAGGCCACACACTAGAAGAACCACTATAAGATCTCCAGTCATTTATTTTTTAGCATACAATGGATATTAGAAATAATTTTTTCTTTGTAAAATTATTAGTATTCCAGATGTGTGAATTGGCTAGAAATGTTATGCAGGCACACCTGCACTTGATGAATAGGGAGCAAGAATTTATTAAATCCAATCCTATGCTCTTTGCCTGGCATATGAGGTTGAGGATTCCATTCTGTCCTGTGTGCACTTTGAGCAGAGAGAAGTGAGCATGCCTGTGTTTGTACCTGCATGCTAATAAATTTTTGTCTCTTGTACAAAAGTCCATCTGAGATCTGGGTTCACTGTACCAGACACCCCCTGATAAGGCAGCTGTGGGAAAAGAGACCCTTGCTATCACCTACTTCCAACCTTTAGAGCCCACAGCTGTTTATCAAAAAGAAGCTAATGTTTGTGAACCAACTGGGTTGGGTCAGTTCCCAGCACATGTATAATAATATAAATAAGTAAAGATAAATAAGTATTAGGATATATACTTACTTAAAAGACAAGAAGAAATAGGATTATACAATATATGTATTGTTTGCTCAAAATATGCTGTGAAATCAATTTATAATTATAGGAATTTGGGGCACCTGCAGGATACTGGTAGAAGAGATTTGGGTTAAGACGGACTTTTAAAAGTGTTAAATTAGTATCACATGAGTGAATGTCCTGTGAGATGAGTTATCTCTTCAGAGTAGGCTAGGAATTTACAAACATTTCTTTTTGATTTTCATAGTAAGATACATTAATCATAGAAAGATTGAAAAAAGTCAAGAAAATTAAATCATCCCCAATGCTCCTCCCATCTGGATATAACAATGTTATCAACACTTGGGAGTGTTTCCCTCCAGTGTTCGTGTGTGTTTGTGTGTGTGTGTGTGTGTAGATATCTGTACATACACTCTCATAAATAAAATCATACTGCAGGGGTAGTTTTGTATTATGCTTTCACTTCATTATATAGTGAGCATTTCCCTGATCATCAAAATTACTTGAAAGCCTAATTCTAGGAAGATAACCATCTAGGAAGATGGTTATCTAATAATTCCGCCACATAGATATAATTAAACCATTTCCCTGTCATTGGACATTTACATATCTGGATTTTTTGCTTTAGTATTATCATATTTTGACATATTTTAGTACTTAAAGCTTTGTTCTCCTTTCTGATGCTGGAATCCTGCATATTGTTTGGAAAGCATAGTTTATACATGATCTATTTCAACCTTCTCATTCATCTGTCATCTTCCAAAACTAAACAAACAGAAAACTCTCTGACCTCATGCTCTGTCATTTAAAAATATTTGAAAGGTTTTTAGAAAAAAATTAGATTGCTGTAAGAGTATTGTTAGTGTTATAAGTTATGCTTTTGTTTTGAAGAAAAAGAAAAAAGCCTCCTCATTCTCTTTCTGATGGCTAATTCTGGGAAGCATGGGTTTAGGATTCCAGTCTGACTTAACCATCAGAATCCTCCTTATTCAGGTTCTGTTCCAGCTCCATTCTCTCCCAATGGATCCGGCCTGTCCTGCCATTACAATGCCATCCACTGAAGCACCATTCCTTCAGTCACTGAATTCAGATGGTTCCTTCCTTTTTCATTCCTGTTTTTCTTGAGGGGAATAAACACTTAAAGCTTTTGTTGCACCCAGCAGATGCCAGTGATGTCCATGGAGCATCCCAGCCCCAAGCTCTGAAAAGCAGGAGTGAGGTGGCACTAACCATCTTGTTTCACAGTGAAGCAGAGAGAACTCGCAGCTGTTCTCGGCCAGCCTTCTCATCTCGTGAGTCTGTGAAGTGACAGTTTCCATGGGCTCCAAGTAGATGTTAGGAAGCTTTTTAGAGTCCTCTGACCCTGGAAGCTGCTAATTAAGGTGCCACCAAGATGCTTCCATTGGCTCTGAGCTAGTTACATGTACATTTTAAAGAGCTGACCTTTCTCCTTTCTGTCTCTTGTACCCCATTGTGAGTGCTGTGGGTGGTCAGCAAATAATAACAGATAATAACCCTCTCCTATTCTTTCAAACCTCTACAGAAATGCAAATCACTGCCTTCAGAAGGAAGCACACAGGCATATGAATTTTATATCAGCAGGGATTACCAATGAGTCATGCTTGATGCTGTTGTAAAAACTATTCAGGTGGGAAGCCGAGTGCTGCAGTAAGAGAATACAATGGGGAGTGTCTCTCTCTCCTGAATGTGCAATTATCAAAGAGCACACAACACAAACGCAACCACACACTTGTCCCAACTTACAAAAACAATTATATAAATATATCCTGAAGTCTCCACAGGAAGGAAAGCTAAACTCTCCAAAATCAAATGATTCTTACAATGCAGAAGAGAATAAATCTGGAAGATGGTAAGCAGAGTTAATACCTGAGTGAGCGCCAGAACTCATGCAGATGTGTGTTATTTATGCCCTTAATTGTTATTTCTAATAGGTGCCTGGCTGCCAGTGCACGTGAGTTAAGTACTGTAAAATAACAGATGTCACATATCGGAAGAACCACAGGGAGTCAACATAAGCAGCAGCGTAAATCCGATTACTTTAGATATGAGGGGAACGAAGAGAAAGTATACAAAAACAGATGAGCCTGTGGCTGTAATTTATAAAACAAATTATCCCATTCAAATATGTCCTACACTAATTATGTATCTGCATTAAGTACATGAAGGAAGAAAAGCCATCTTGGAATAACAGAGCTTACTTGGGTAACAGTTTCCCTTCATTCTTAAAAGGACAAAGAGAGAATGAATGACAGAGAACAAAGGGAGAGAACTAGCCAAGTGGTGTCATTTTCTAGAGAAAAGCATGTGGATGTAAGAAAAAGACTGAAAAAAGTCTTGGATGTAAATTTTAAAAGCATCATTAATGATCTAGCAGAGAGAATACATGCAATGAAGCTTACAATATAGCACCAAATGACGGCGCTAACACCACAGACCGAGATCATTTACAAAGACTGAAGGGAGCTCAGAGATTTGAACAAAAACATAACAAGATTCAACTCAGAAAAGTGAACAGAAATACACCTGGGGAAAATAATCTTAAATAAAGATGCCCAGTTGGAGAAGAAATGTGTAAAGTCGGGACCTGGAGTGAAAGTAGATAGGTAATTCTATCTGAATTGCAAGGTATTACAACAGCTCCATAAGAGGAGAATTCCCTTTGGGGTTTTAAATGCAGAGGTGTCTCATTATGAGGCATTGACAAAGGAACTCATGTCCCTCTTATGCTAACAGAATGAGGTCCTCTTCTGGATACATGAACCTTGTTCAGAATACAAAATACATTCTGGGACATGTAAATATGCACATATGGCTGAAACTGTTCTATCACTTCTACTCAGACAATAGAAATTTGATTATACCAACCCATAATTTTCAGAGCTTAAGGAACTATTTAATAATAATAGCACTTACTACGTGCCAGGCACTGTTGTAAGCACTTTACATATTAACTAAATCCTCTTAACAAATCCTCAAATAGATGCAGTTGTTTCTCTTCCTCAGCAAATGAGGAGCCAGGGTGTAGAGAGCTTAATGAAACTTCCCAAAGACATACATTTAATAAATGGTGATTTGGACAACTTAACACCAAAAACCATCCCACTAAAAAGACAGAGAACCTGAGTAGAAATTTTTCCAAAGACATACAGATGGCTAACAGACAAATGAAAAGATGTTCAACATCACTAATCATCGGGGACATGCAAATCAGAACCACAGGTATTACCTTAAACTTGCCAAAATGGCTATAATGAAAAAGACAAGAAATAACAAGTGTTGGTAAGGACGTGGAGAAAAAGAAACCCTCATGCACTGTTGATGGGAATGCAAATTGGTGCTGCTACCGTGGAAGATGTGTGCAAGTTCCTCAAAAAACTAAAACTAAAAATGCCACATGATCCAATAATTCCACTACTAGGTATTTATTTATCAAAAGAAAACAAAAACACTAATTTGAAAAGTTATATGCATCCTATGTTTGCAGCAGCCTTCTTTACAATAGCCAAGATATACATATGGAATATTACACATTATAAAGGGTGACATCATGCCATTTGCAACAACATGGATAGACCTAGAGGTACTGTGCTAGGTGAAATAAGTCAGACTGAGAAAAGATAAATGCCATATGATTTCACTCACATGTGGAATCTAAAAAAAAAACAAAAAAACCCCACAAATGAACAAACGAAAAACAATCAGACCTATAAATACAGAGAACAAACTGATCGTTGCCAGAGGAAAGGGGGCATGGGAGGGTTGGATAAAATGGGTGAAGGGAAGTGAAAGATAGAAGCTTCCAGTTATGGAATGCCTAAGTCACAGGAATAAAAGGGACAGCATAGGGAATATAGTCAATGGTGTTGTAATAGCAGTGTGTGATGACAGATGGTATAGCTACGCTTATGGTGAGTGCAACATAACATACCGATGTTGAATCACTACGTTGTACACCTGAAACTTATGTAACATCGTGTGTCAACTCTCCTCAAATAAAATGTAATAAAAAATAAACAAGTGATCATTCTGGAATTCAAACCCAGACAATCTCCCAAGTTCATGATCCTTTAGCACTAAATAAGATTTCCTATCTGTGGCAGAAAAGGAGGCTTACTTGATAAGTTCCTTCACTTTGTAGATACACTTTATCTCTGAATGTGACTGGAAGGTCTGACATATCTCTAGGCTATACCATTCATCCTGATGTATGCCTTCTTGTCTCCTCACTCCCAAATATTTATTTCTCTTCCAAAGAGGATTTAAGTGGTTTGTAGGACACAGAATCAAAGGTTAAATTTTGTGATTCCAGTCCCTGGACATTCCTCATATCTGACCCATTGAGCTATGATGGTCTTTATGCTGGAGACTATGAAGAGCCTATTTAGATCTATGATCCCTCATGAATTTTGTTACTTAGTTGAGAAATTAGAACTGTGGTTAATATTAGGAGGTTGTTTAAAATAACTGCAGTAGGTAATTTTTGAAAATTATTCCATGCAAACACATATAAATGTATATTATTTATGAAGTATTGGTTTCTTTGGGGGAACTCTTTCTGTCCCCAGAATCTTGAAATGCAGATAGTTGCCCTGTGACTTTGAAGGAATTGTGTATTTTGTGACTGTGTATTTTGAAGGAATCCCTAAGATTTTCACTGCTGAAGAATGCATTTCCTACTGGGCTGTCATGGTACTATTCTTTTTTTCCCTGGCTTGAGTCTCTTACCAGTAGAGTCATGACTTTTTCTAAGTAGGCTCCATACCCAGTGCAGAGTCAAACATGGGGCTCAAATCCATGACCCTGGGCTGAGGTCAAGAGGTAGATGCTCAACCGACCAAGCCACCCAGGCACCCCTAGAGTCATGACTTTTTAATTAGACAACAACACCACACTGCCTGTGGAAGAACATCATTTAAATCCATGCACAAGCATGATGAATGTCTTGTAACCGATCAAGCTTCTCTCTCTGTGCTAGCAACTATGAGCCTCAGAGGCAGAGTTGGGGCCCAACCTTGATAAATGTCTCATTCTTTATTCTCATCATTTTTTCAGTTTCTTGACTTATTATTTTACTGTTATGGGCTGAATTTTGTCCCCCCTAAAATTCATATGTTGAAGAACTAGCTCCTGGTACCTCAGAATGTAACTGTATTTGGCGACTGGGTCTTTAAAGAGGTAATTAAGTAAAATGAGGTCACTAGGATAAGCCCTCATCCAATATTATTGGTGTCCTTATAAGAAGAGGAAATTTTGGCACAAACCTGTACAGAAGGATGACCATGTGAAGTCACAAAAGATGGCCATTTGCAAGCCAATTAGAAGCCTCAGAAGAAACCAATCTAAACTGTGAGAAAATAAATTCCTTTTGTTTAAGCCTCCCAATCTGTGGGCCTTTGTTATGGGCTGCCTTGTATGTCTACCCCCAGCTCCCAAAGCCAGGAAGATACATCTTACCAGAAACTGACCCTGATAGCACCTTGATGTTGGACTTCTACCCTCAAGAACCGTGAGAAAATAATTTTCTTCCTGTAATTATTAAACCCCTATTTCTCTGAGTGGTGCTTAGGGGTAAGCAAGTCAATGAAAATGGAACTCTGATTTTGAGGAGGAGTGGGTAACCTGGAGTGGATGGATCAGAAAATGGTCTGAGGTCCAACCCAACACTACTATGTCATAGGGACATTTTTGCCATTCACAGTGCAATAGACTGAATGTTTGTGTCCCCCCAAATTCATGTGTTGAAATCCAACCCTCAATGTGGTGGTACTAGGAGGTGGAGCCTTTGGGAGGTAATTAGGTCATAAGCCCTCATAAATGGGATTAGTGTCCTTATTAAATAGATGTCAAAGAGCTCTCTTGCTCTTTTTCTGCCATGTGAAAATACAATGAGAAGTTGGCAGTGTGCCTCCTGGAAGAGGGTTCTCACCAGAACCCAGTTGTGCTGGCACACTGATCTAGGTCTTTCAACCTCCAGAACAGTGAGAAGTAAATTTCTGTTGTTTATAAGCCACTCAATGTATTTTGTTATAGCACCCAGGAACTAAAACACACAGGAAATGACAAGACTTGGTCTTTTCAGCTCTTGCATGGGAGCCTTAGTGGCGATCCAGTCCAGTGACAGTCCAAAAGGATTCATTTTATTTTTATTTATTTTTTAACGTTTATTTATTTTTGAGACAGAGAGAGACAGAGCATGAACGGGGGAGGGTCAGAGAGAGAGGGAGACACAGAATCTGAAACAGGCTCCAGGCTCTGAGCGGTCAGCACAGAGCCCAACGCGGGGCTTGAACTCATGGACCTCGAGATCATGACCTGAGCTGAAGTCGGCTGCTTAACCGACTGAGCCACCCAGGCGCCCCTAAAAGGATTCATTTTAATGTGAATCTGCTGCCTGCCACATCTACTCTGAGGTAAAATGCCCTAAAGGTATTGATTCCTTTACTTCATCTAAGAAATAACCTCTCTCCCTTTCAAGACACTGAGATTGAGTTCTCCATTCAATAGGTCCATGCAATGAGGTCAAGAGGATTACGCTCAACATTCTATTTGCTTCTGTTTTTCTGGCTCACTCAGAGATCATCCAGAATAAGAGGCTGGAAATACGTTGATAAAACAGCACATGACATACCCACAGAAAAATGAATTGCATGTCTGGTTACCTCAATTTGCTTACTATGGGCATCTTCAATCGGTCTAAGGTACCTGGTATAGGTGAGTAACCAGATTTATTATATAGTTATATATGTACATGTGTATGTGTTACAATGCGTATTAGTCAGGCCTCCTTAGTTATAAGTAACCTGAACTGGTTATTGCTAAGCCTAGAGAAAGCAAATTTATTGGAGGGATTCATCATAGAATACATAGGCTTAGAAATGCGATGACTTCCACACAATAATAGAATAAGAACAAAAACCAGGGCAGTCTTGCCAGTCTTGGCAATAGAAAGTATCTGACCATCTTTTACAGGTTCTGCCCTGGAATGAATGTGCCCCAAACTTTGTTTTTTAAATAAAAATTACTCTTCTCCATATTCAATATTTGTAGCACCCCTCTCAGTATATACAGAATACAGGGAGTGGACACAGTCCACCCATTCCATGACTTGGTGCCCAATCTCTGGTTTGGGTAAAGGTACAGCTCCACTCAGACTTAATAGAGAGATGGAGAAGCAATTACCCTGAAGGGACTTAGGGTAACATTAGAAGGAAAGAAGAAATCTTGTTTGGCCCAGCAGTAAAAATAACGATGACAACAACAATGACAGCTGTCCACTTGACTCTAATTCCTTGCTTCAGATCTAGTGATCCGTCCACGGTGACTCCTCTCTGGTGTGTTTCAGGCTACTCTTAGAGCCCTGTCTGCAAGAGCAGGTCTCCCTCTTGCTTTAGGATTTGTATTCCTGATCATAGAGAGTTGTCAGCCTTCAGTTAAGCTCTGGCCCAGAGTATGGTTTTGCAGAACTATCTTACCATCTGCTGATTTTCAGGGCATAGTGTCTTTTCAGTGTCCTGTGGAAAATGCTAGATGCTGGCTTTGCTAGTTTATGGAGGAAGCAGGACTGTGTGAAGCTGCCCACTACATCTCCCCCTGGGTCTGTGTGCTCTTAGCTGACTCTTTTCTAGCTGGATAACCAGGCTACTCTGCCCTAAGGCTATGTGATAAAAGCTTTCAAACCTTGGTGGGAATGGCATTTACTGCTTGGAAATTAAGCTGAGGCTGGGTTTGGTTTAATTACAGCCTGCCACATCACATAAACTAGCATATGTTACTTGGGAAGGAAGAAGAACATTCTGAGGGTTGATAGTATAAGGAATGATTTCTCTCTAATTAGTTGTCACTTTGAAGGGGAGGGATCATAGTAATAAACTGTGGGTGGATAGGTGATAGCAGAAAATGTAGAGGAAGGCCAACTGAATGGGTCCCCTCTCAGTCCAAGAATACAGAAGTCTAGAATGGTAGGGCTTCCGTGATTCACTGTCAGAGAATTTATGTTCATTCTCACCCCTCGACACTTGCCTTCTTTTATTAAGTACCCAGAATCTTCATGCTCTTTCTCAGTTCTAGTTAGAACAGATGGGAGGTAGTCTAATAAACATCAGTACTCACCAAGGTGTCAAGAACTGTGTTGGTTGCCCCTCCAAGGGGATAGATATTTCATTTTTAAATGGTTGGGGAAATTTATGGCACAATGGAATCAATTTTATTTTGGTGGATTTTTAGTTAACATAGTTGTGGGGAAAATAGTGGATAATTGGGGTCTTCTTCATATCCTTAAAAAACACATGTTATTGATCACTTTCCAATTCTGCCCATGTGCAAACTTAGCTGGAGGTCATACAGCTATTGTGGAGAAAATAAAATAACATTGATCAAGAAAAGAGGCCCCAGGGCACCTGGGTGGCTCAGTTGATTAAGCATCTGACTTTGGCTTAGATCATGTTCTTGCAGTTCATGAGTTCGAGCCCTGCATCCAGCTCCACACTGACAGTGAAGAGCCTGCTTGGGATTCTCTCTCTCCCTCTCTCTCTGTTCCTCCTGCATTTGCTCATTCTCTCTCTCAAAATAATAAATAAATAAATTAAATTAAAAAAAAAAATAAAGGTGCCCAGTTTCATCTGACTACTGGCAAGTAGTCAGCAAGTTCTGTGCCTTTAAGGAAGAGCCAGTGGAAAAGCTGATTTAAGGGGCATTTAACAAATAAACACCCTCTCTTAGTTCTCCTTAACCCCAGAAGAGATCACATACATTTTATTATACTTCTTACAATCATACAAAGACCAAACCAGTCAATATACACTTAGAGAACCTATGCAGATAAACCATAAACTAATTGAAGGCCAATATTATACTTTCAACTCCTTCGTATCACACCCTTCACCCTCATTTATTCAATTCATTTAGAAAAAAAAAATTTCGAGCACTTACTATATGCTAGGCACTATGCTAGATTTTAGTAATTCTACATGATTAAGATGTGGTTCCTCTCCTCAAAGAGCTCAGAGCCTAGTGAGGAAGACAGCTGGGCACAAAATAGTTATACAATCATGTGTGAAGCATATTCCTAGTTGTAGGAATAAGCACTATCTTACCATTGAAGAGGAAGAATTCATTCTGTCTGGCTTTAGAGATCTGGCATTTGAGCTAGTCCTTGAAGGACAAGATGGTTCATTAGCTCAGCATCCTGAATATAGCAAGTGTTTTAAAAAATGTCACTGCTTAACAATATCAGAGATGAAGGAAACTAGAATTATTTGAAGGTTGAGTCCACGGTTATTTATCCCAGTTTTTTCTTGGATTGAGGTTGGTTATCCTAACCAGTTCACCCTCATTAATCAGACCCCTATATGGTTCATCATTTGCCCCATATAATCAATGCTTTTGAGATTATCACACAGACACTGTATAGGAGTTGACAACTTGAATGCAACATGAATGCAAACATAGCTGTTGAAATTGTCATTTCTTCCCTTATTTTCTTTGACTTCTGAAGGTTTTATATTTTTAAATTGTCAGTCTTGACACCACACTCATAACCCCAGTAATTCAACTCAAAATACATTCTGATGAATGACTGAAATTTGTTGCTGTGATGGCACTTAATCCTGCACCATTGAGAAGTCAACTCTACAGCTGTAAATTTCAGATTTTATAGTGAAATTTTGACTAAACTGGGCCTTTTTTTTTTCTAGTGAGCTATCCATTAACTAGTGCAGTATTTACAAAATAAATGTTGAGAAGCTTACCACAAATTCTCTGTAGAGTCATTAGCGACTTTATATTTAACAGTAATGATTGCATTATTCTGATGCCTTGAATTTCTATTTTCAGGAACACTAAAAAAGTCAACAATTTAATGCTGTTTGAAAAAAAATTGACTGGCTACTCCCATCATTTGTTTTTGTCTGCATCTAGATAATTTCATATATCTGGATGAAAAGGAACAGATTCTACAAACCATCAGGTATTTAAAAAAGATCTGAATTTGAATGTTATAGAGAAATCAATGAAATGATTGGCTGAATTTGTCAATTTCCATTTAAACTTGATGCTGAGTATAAATAAACCTTTGCTGTTCTCTGTCAACCTTTAGATTTCAGAAATAGTAAAAATGCTAATTTTCACCACAAGGGGGAAGTAGAACACTAAAATTGTTATCAAATGGAGCCTAATGAAAGGGAGTAGTATATTTGTGTTAAGAAAAACTGTACTCTGTGGCAAGAAATAAGAACTTTAAAAAATGTTGACTAGAATTCAGCAATCTTTCTAGTATCATGTTCACATTAATTTTAACCTCTTTGTAAATTTCCTACACATTTCACCTTTGAACTAAACATATGGTTTGCAAAATGGACAAAGAAAAGAAGTAACAATTGCCAGTGAGGGAAGTAATTCACATTTCATCTTGAAGGATAACATGTGAAATCTCAAGTATTTGAGAGTGATTATTAGTTTTCTTAAGATAGCTCACTGGCTGCCTGGGGAGTATATATTTTAGGCTGAAATGTCTGTAGAAAATGGATCAGCCAAAGTAGTTGCATGAGACAGTTTAGCATTAAACAGAGCCTAAACTTATCTGAAAGGGTAAATATTTAATCTGGGTTTTTGTGGCCTTGCTTGTAGAGCCTTCTATCAAGAGGGAAAACTGGGCAAGCCTTCTGTTTCTTGTGAAGTCTGACTCAAGATTATCTTCCTTCAAGAAATTTTCCTGATCTCATTCTACTTGAAGCAGATCCTCTTCTTTAGTGTGCGTCGGAAACCCTTGGAAAAGTTGTGAAACCGGATTGCTAGGCTCCTGCCCAAGTTTCTGATTTGGTGAGTCTGGGGAGGGGTCTGGGAATATGTACGTCTAACAAATTCCAGGTGATGCTGATGTTTGGGGTTTGGGACCACACTTTGAGAACCACTGTTTTAGTGTGTATTCCCTTAGTTTATGCTATCAAATATCATCACACCAGAGTCTAGAGAATGTTCCTTCTTTGTTTGGTATGCTGGAATTTGGTTTGCTAAATATTGTTTGAAACCAGGTGGCTGTTGACGGTGGCTCAGAAAGTTTTCTCTTAGCAGTTCTACAGTTGGATTTTATTCGTTAGGATTTGACCTGAATGTTATCACACGCTTTTGGGTACACCAGTTTTTCAGGACATTTTAGGTGTGTATGTTGTGGTTTTTTGAGCACACTGTCACTTGAAGTGGGTCTGGGCCTTTAGTCCCTGTGCTTGCCCTTATGGCCCTGCAGAACCAGTACAGTCCTGGTCTAAAGCATGTTTGCACTCAAATCTTAATATGCAAAACCAAAAGACCAGTACAGGGGCATCTGGCTGGCTCATTTGGTGGAGCATGCAACTCTTGATCTCGGGTTGTGAGTTAGGGCCCTACACTGGGTGTAGAGATTACTTAAAAATTAAAATCTTAAAAATAAAAAAAAATTAAGAAAATAAAAAACCAGTACACATGCTACTAAAGTGCAATTACTTTAGTAAGTAATTCTTGCCAGAAATACTAGTACTGATGTGAATGAGGATTAGGAAAGGATTTGGTCTGAATCATTTAACCTATATATCTATAATCATTAGTTAAGTGGAAATTGGTTAATTGTCCATATTTTTTTACCTTTTGCCTAAGTGAAAGAAAAAATGGGCCAAACACTATGCTGGGTGTCAGCATATGACTTCTGTTTGGGTCATGAGTTTAGTGGGTAAATTGTAGCAATGTGATCTCTGTCAGCCTTCAGGAGTGAAATGAAAATAGCCATACTTACCTAAACAGATCCATTGAAAAGAACAACTAGCAGCAGCAACAACAAAATCTTTTGTAAACATAAAGCACTATAAATTTATGTAGTAAAGATAATTCCACACTATGGGTTTCACTAGTCAGATCTATTTCTTTACAAACCACAATTCTAGAAAGAGAAGGATTATAAACAGATGCATGATCCACTGAGGACAATATAATATAATGGCAACCATTTAAAGGTACTGAAGATTAAAGCTGGCTATTTACCAGTGTGGCATAATGGGTGTAAGACTTTATTTGGCACATGTTCTAATTGCTTAACAAATCAACGCTGGCAAAACAGTTAATCTGGTAGGCCCCATAGACTCTGCCACTGATTCCCTGATTCACAATAAGCAATACATTCATCCTTCAGAGATTCTGGAAACATGTAATTTCTGCCAAAAAAAAAAGCTGTGAGATTCCAATTTCTAAATTACCATTGTTTTCTCTCTGCCCTAGGTCAAAGTGCACAATAACCCACAGGGCCATAGGAAGACACTGGGTTCTTCTCTAATACTCCAACCCTAGCTTCCGGGCACTGAGTAATGATTCTTTTCCCAGGGCCACTGTGAAATGGTTTGAGCTTCTCAGATGAAGACATGCTAGCCACATGTTACCACCCTCTTCTCAAGGGTTTACAAGCAGATTTTAAAATAATAGTTGTTCTAAAATGTGAGGATACCTGAAGGAATTCTGACCTGGGGGGTTTGCTCTTGAATTACCCATATTTGCCAATATGACTATTTCTAGTTATCCCTGCCTGAAGGTGGCTCATAATTGCAGGCGATTAAAGGGAGACAGGCCATAGCTGCTGGATGTGGCTGAGAACAGGCTTCTAAAGCAGCATCACATACCTACCTGCTGGTCCTGGCTATAGGCCTCAGCCCCTTGAACCTTTGCCCACCGTCTCCTTTTGCCCCTCTCTTGATGTCTGGCCAATTAACTCAGTTTTATGTTCATTTTGACTATTTACTCACTTCTGGCCAGTGCTACCAAGAGGTTCTGGCAAAAGCAAGGACTCAGATGTCAGATGCCTGGATTTAATTTTGATTCCACCACTGGCTTCCTGAATCTCAGTTTTGCCCTGAGACAGGGATAGAATGTATCTCAAAGGTTGTCAAGGGTTGCTGAGATACGTACGATTCCTGACAAATATTTATGCTCAGTATATGCCTTCTGTTGTTATCATTATTATGTGTTTATGCTTTTAAGCTTGACCCTATGTCACTGTGGCTTTATGACCTGTGCTGCTTTTCCTGCTTAATTCTGTGGCACTGAGGTCCTGTCCCAGCTTTTCTTGAGCCGAGGACACTCCGCTCCCCTTGCTTCCTCCCATGGAGACAGGGATCCTGAGCTTAGGAGAACTGCTATTTTTCTATTAGCACCAATACATTATGCTTTGATCTCAGAGGAGAGCAAGCACTCTACAGATCCATTACTAAGGGGCCAGGTGAACAGAGCAACTGAGTAAACACTATAGATCACCTCCTGAATGATTTGGATTTAGAAATCAATATTCATTTTCGGTGTGGCTAAAGTGACTGAATCAGTTGGCTATTGTTCCACTCATTACTCATTAACTGATTGATGGTATGATCTCAGAATCCCCATTTCATGAACAATTATTTCAACTCCAGCAAAGTGGACATGAAACTTCCTTTGTCTCCGGCCAAGTTTTAGGTTCAACCACTGTGTGTTTTAATTTTTTATGTCCTCTTGTAGAGAAATCTCATTCAGTTATTAGGTTGAAATATTTTCCTCTGCCCCAAAGCCAAGTATTTGTGCTATTCTGTAGGTTAGAGAGGCCAGGCTTCTGGGGCCTCCAGGAGAACCACAACAAAACTCAAATAATTTCTTTCCTGCTCATACAAAACTGGTGGATAGAAGATTTCTGTCTTTGTGAGACTTTGCAGAATGCATTTCAACACTCTATAGAATTGGCTGGTGAAAAGTGGGGTTAAATAACGAAGAAAATTGCACACTGCGAACAAAAAAGCTTAAAAAAGATTTTTGCCTATAGCATAAGGTATAGAAAAATGCCTCTATTTCCAGATGAATCAATCTTAGCCTTTCCTTAGCATTTCCTTTAACTATAAGTAAATGAGGAATCTAAATCTCCATTAACTTTGAATACCTATGCTACATCACTGTAAGCAATGATTTGTTCTTTTGTCCCATGGATGAGCTGAACACAGGGCCTTACTTTAATATGAAATACACTGATTTTGTTGGATTCTATTACATTCTCATACTGCTAAAAGATCTTTTCATGTTCAAGTTCCAGTGTGTTTTCAAAGTCAGGTTTTTTTCTTTCAAAAGGAAAAGGGTCCCCTGTGGAAGTTTATGAAAGCTGACACATTTTCTTGTAAAATATCCTTCTGAGACCATATGGTTTATCGGTAAGCACATATTTTTGGACCTTTAAAAATGAGTATTATGAAATTAACGTGAGATGTTTTTAGAAAAGTGAATGCCATTGACTCTGTAGGGCAGAATGCCTGTCTCCTTTGTGGTTGTTACTCTTTATAATTCCCTGCAAAAGGCATTTTCAGATAATTAAAAAAGGTATTTGGAACAAAAATACTTATCAAAAGAGGTTATATAACAAATGCATGGCAGCCAGTTGTCAAAGTTAAAAGTACCCATTTATTTTCCCCCAAAGCTATTAGATCTATTACCACCTAATTGCTTGGAAAATTCATTTTCTTTTTCTGAAATCACAACCTTAATTGAGGTCTGAAAGCTCACCACGTGCCTCTTAAATCAGTAAACCTAACTTTTTAAAAAATTCTTCTATAATTTATCTTTGTGGCCAAGAGCATATTTTTTCTTTGAGATAGTTATGGCAGCTCGTCCTAGCAGAAAAGCACTGTTTCTGATAATGCATATTGAGGGCAAGAGTTCGCAGCAAAGTGAACAGATATTAATGCAAGCATATTATTTAATCACACTGAAACCAAAAGATTTTTAACCAATTTTTGTGGTATTTTATCCTAAATGTCAAGATGGGAAACACAAATCTATTCGTCATTCTGGCTGTGGAAATCTGCCCTACATGTCGCCATCAGCAAGAGTAACGTGTGTAACAGATACAACCTATTTGTTGTTATGTAAACTCTGAAGAATGTACATAACAGGAAATAATTTTCAGCTTTGGTTTATGACAGATCAAGCATCAGTGGTGATGAGAGTATCTAAATCAGTGCCTGAAATCAGAATTATTTTTAATTACATAAAGGGGATGAGAATAAATGTGATTAAAATAAATGATCCTAGAAGCAATCATTCAAGTTAGGGTTGCTGTTTCAAGGAATTACCTTGGAAATCTATAAACGAATTTGGAAGATTCTATCAGTTTGCAGAATGTTTTTGAAACTCCTCTCTCAGAATTGCCTCAGAGTTAGTTTATGACCTACTTCTCCTTATTACTTTATTTATTTATTTATTTATTTGTTGGTTGGTTTTAAGAGTTTATCTGGAAAAAAGAAATAAGATTTTACTTGAACAAAAATCAATTGGAACCAGCAGCACCAAACCCAAAGTGATTAGGAGGGCTCCACTGTCAGGAGCTCTGGGAGAGACTTTTATAGGGAAAAGGCTCAAGTAGGGAAATTATTGATTGGCTATGGTGTGGAGTCTAGTTGGCTGTTTGTAATTACTTGTTCTTGAGCTTTGATTTTGCAATGTTGAGGTACTGACGGGATTGGGTTTTGGTTTGCTTACATAGGCTGCCATGGCATTAGAGTCACATCAGTCTAATGGCCTCCTTATTGAATTAATTTGATAATGCCCACCTTTTGGTCATCTTCTCATACATGAGAGATTGACCAAAAATTTGGTATTAACACCACTCTCAGTCACCATTAGAGTTAAGTTGATCTTTTCTCATTGTGAAACTCACAGGTCAAGATGTCAGATCTGGGGAAGAATTGTTTTTGCAGTTTGTCTCTTTGTTTTCTTGTTTCTGTTTCTCCAAGTATAGTGAGATCATCCAATGTACTGCTGATGCTTATGCACATGCATTTTAGACGCATAGGAGAACATTGTGTATCAGGGAGACTACAATGATAACTATTAGGAGGATAATACCAAAAGACTGATGTGTGCTCCTTAGCCAGGGCCCCTAACAACCAAACCAGTCAGTATCAAATAAATCAATGTAATTACCTGAAGTGGATCAACCTGTTTTAGCCAAGTGGCTTGTTTGTTAATTTCCTATATTTACCACAATAGCATAGGTGTTGATCGAGCTACAGCAGAAGATATTTGCCACAGTACTGATTTCTTGTTCAGCCAATAGGTAATCTAAAGCAACTCTATTCTCTAAACCCACCTTAGGAAGAAAATCTAGGGACTTGTGCACCTACAGCCTTAACTATTCAGTGATAGTTGCCAAACTTAAGGAGCACTGTCTTCCCATGTGTGAACAGAGAGAGAGGAAAAGCAAGTAGCAAAAAGGCAGCAGCAATAAAGATTCTATGTTGGAGATAAAGATCTTGATCAGTGATCTTGGGAGAGCTGTCTACTTCAAGATGCTCTCTGCTTCTGGGGAGAAACTTCCCCAATCAATTTAAAATTTAGATCTCCAGCTAGTGTGTAGCTGGAGGAACCCTTTTTGATTGGGGGATGTGGATCCAAGGTTCAAGTATGTGAAGTTTGGCTGCTGTTTGGGTGGTGAGGAGGACCTGGTATGGTCCCTTCCAAAGTGTTCAAGGGAAGTCTTTTTTCTTACTGATTCCAAATCAGAGGGGTGGGAGAAAATTGAAAGTGTTAGCCTGGAGAGTTACAGGATATTAGGAGAAAGTAGAGGAATTACTGATCCAGTTTGGTTTATAGATACTTAATAAAAATCAAAGACAATGAATGGCACTAGAATCTGGTATCCACAAAGTTGTGTTATAATTTTTTACAGAAACATAATTTTTCCCTTACAATCACCATCATCTGTATCAAAGGTAGTGACAGGAAGGCTAATTTGTTTATAAAATAAGTCTGTCGGCCTGATTATTTACAGAAGTACGGCAAGAACAGTGATCATGCAGATAGGCTCTTTTTAAATCTGCTTTGCTGGAACTTTTCATAAAGAATCTTAAACTAGACTTTTAAAAGGCTTTCTAGGGTTAGAAGCCAAGCCAAGAATTCACCATCAGACTCTGCCTGGAATTTCTATAGATTTGGGTGAATTCTTCTCTTCTGGAGGTTGCCTAGATAACCTGAGGTTCCTGGGCCTGCCAGGACTTGACTTTTCATAGTCATGTGGTAAGACTGTTGGGAACTTTGTAAGCCAAGGTACAAGGTCAGGTTTTCCAAGGGGCTTTTATTGGCTCCATAATGTCCACCTTAGTTCCTTAAAACTGTTCTGATTATATCTGATTTTATGCATATTCTCAAATATGACTTTCTAGTCAAAGCCTTAGTGCCTTAGTAAAAACCAATGTTTCCAATTATATCTTGTTACAGGGAGAGCAGATTCTCACTGAACTTATGCAAATAACTGTATTGTCATGAAAATAAGAATATTCAATAGGTTTCTGAATTCTAGATAAATCAGGGACAAAAAAGAAATGTTACAATTTTGTTTACATAGACATACTTTACTGTAGGTCATAGATAGCTTATGAGAAAAGTGAAAAAGGTTTCCTTAAATCTGCAAAAATATAACATTAAGGAACCAGTAATATTTCAAAGAAAATTTATACAAAATATAATCATCTTCATCAGTTCATTCAATGTCATATTGTTGATTCTGGTTCTGCTTGAGTCCAGTTTTTTATTAGTTCTAAAAATTCTTATCTAGTTCAGTTTTGTGATCTTAAAGTTAACAGAAACCTATATCCAGAGTACTTGTCAGAGTCCTTTCCATGAATTTCTCTGAAGATGAAGCACCCTTGCAAAAGAGTAAGACAATAACCAAATGACAAAAAAGACTTTAAAAATGGTCATGGTTAATGAATGATCTGATGAGAATTCATTTGACAAGGAAATGTAGTTATTTCTGTGGCAGACAATAATTTAGGATAATAGTCGGACAATGAGAGTATTGACAAGTTTCCAGAAACTTTAGACAACTTCTGGGATACACATGTTAGTAACATATCCATACACAGATAACCTAAGATCTGCCGTCTCTTTTTATTTGACAATGCTTCCCACATAATTTACCACGCCAAATACACCACCAAATAAACCTAATAGTTTAACATCTCTCTTTTACAAGGTGAGGCAAATCCTTTGAGACTTTTCAGAGACCCTCTGGGAAATGTCAAAGTAACTTTGAGGTAAAAAAGACTCCATTTAGAACTTTATTTTGAGAATTTGTCAAAAGTTTGAGCATTTGACTACATAGACTCTCAGCTCATTATGAAATAGTACTTAGCTCGTTATGAATAATACTGAGCTCTTTCAATATTGAGAAAACTGGCTTTTCTTAAGGAATCAAAGACCTGATAAAGACAGCATGAAACACAGCAAATTATTTTGGTAAGACACAAATCTTCCTTTCCAGGTAGATTACCCAAAAGGTAGAAAAACACCTCTCACATTCTCTTACCAAGAGCAGACCAAGAAACCACTGTCCTTTTAACAGAGAGAAAACAAAAGTCTAATTTTGTGCCAATGTACTTTTGATATTAAAACTCATACTTTGGGGTATCAGTTAAGCGTCTGGGTCTTCGTTTTGGCTCAGGTCATGATCTCAGGGTTCATGAGTTGAAGCCCCACATTGGGCTCTGTGCTGACATTGTGGAGCCTGCTTGGGATTGTTTCTCTCTGCCTCTCTCTCTCTGTCCCTCCCCTACTCTCTGTCTCTCTCTTTCAAAGTAAATAAATTAATTAAAAAAAAACTCATACTTTAAAAACTTAAATCCATTCCAATTTTGTTACATTGATGCATAAAATTTCTTCTCAAAGATTCCTTGTCCATGTCCCTTCTATATACATATATAGCATAATGCATACTTGTTGAGTCTATGCAACAAGTTATGCAACAAAGTCTATGCAACAAACTTACTATATATATATATATATATATATATATATATATATACACATATATATATATACACACACATATATATATACATATATATGTGTGTGTATATATATGTATATACACATATATATGTGTATATATATACATATATATGTGTGTATATATATGTATATATACATATATATATGTATATATATATCTCCAGTCATGTTTTGTCTTATGTTTTTTGTCTTTCTCTTTCTGGAACAACAGTTGTTCATTCTACTTTCCTTACTAACTTTCATACAAAGTGGTTTCCTTTCACCCTTATTATTTTTAAGTAATTTTAATTCCATATATTGATTAGAATTCTTAACTCTTAGAATCCTTTATTCTTTTTTTTTTTTTTTTTTAAATTTTTTTTTTTTAACATTTATTTATTTTTGGGACAGAGAGAGACAGAGCATGAACGGGGGAGGGGCAGAGAGAGAGGGAGACACAGAATCGGAAGCAGGCTCCAGGCTCTGAGCCATCAGCCCAGAGCCCGACGCGGGGCTCGAACTCGCGGACCGCGAGATCGTGACCCGAGCTGAAGTCGGACGCTTAACCGACTGAGCCACCCAGGCGCCCCTAGAATCCTTTATTCTTAATAAAAACTAAGAAGCAAGGACTGTTACAGTAGCATTCTGTGGATTGGCAACTTGATAAATACATGTTACAATTTCTAGAAGTACATTCTTCCTTGTAATAAATTTTTCAGTGTGGCACAAGACATGTTTACTAATAGATCCAAATATTTCTAGTTCCTTTGTAAGAAAGGAAGTCAACAGTAGATAAACCTATGCTCAGTAATTAATGTTTCAGTAACATTTTATAAGTTGATATCTTATTTGGAAATGGTCTGGATATTCAGTGAATATCCATCATTCAACTTATCTCAGTATAACTTTAAGGTTTCAAGTTACCAAAAGATTTTGGAAATTATTGTTAAGTAGACATACCATAAAGCACAATTATTACTGAAGTTTTATTTGTAAACTTTTATTTTACTTACACCTATTTAGTTTATTTGTCCTTAACAATTATGTTTAGAGAACTCATGAAAATTTCATGAGGTATTAAACAGCTAACTACCATCTTACGTTATCTTTCTTGCTAAAACAAATTCTGTAACAGAGATAGCATGAGTTTATTTGACCATTAGGAAACCTAAGTAGAATAAAAGTATTATATTTGGTGTTGGTAACTAATGACATGCCTGTTTTTATTAAATCAACAAACTTAAACTAGCTTTTATTTACCAAAGATTATCCTAGATCATGTAAACTTAAAATTCTTTAGGGTTAGATACTATATTTCTGAGAGTGTACTTGATTTATTTAAATGCTTGTTTGTCTTTAAGTCAATTAAATAGAGTTCTTTATAAATTAACTTTGATAATACCATTCAGAGGTACAAAAATATCACACATCTGTAACATACATACACAGAGGTCTTACAGCTTTCATGTAAAAATTTTAGCCATGAGACAGGTTGAAAGGTAATACAAAATTCCCCAGTTTATAAAAGAATGGTTGGATTAGAATTGTATTTATGGCAGATAGAATAAGTTAAAGTCACCTGCTCAGATGGTTGAAAAAATGTTTTAGTGTTACTCATCTTTGTTTTTTTTAATTTTTTAAAAGTTTATTGATTTTGAGATAGAGAGAGAATGAGAATGAGTGGGGTAGGGGCCGAGAGAGAGGGATAGAATTCCAAGCAAGCTCATGCTGTCAACACAGAGCCAGACACAAGGCTCGAATCCATGAATTTTTTTTTTATTGAAATATATTTGATATACAATGTTACATCAGTTTCAGGTGTATATCATAGTGATTCAACAAGTCTATGCATTATGCTATGCTCACCACAAATGTAGCTATGATCTATCACCATAAGACATTATTGTAATACCGTTGACTATATTCTCTGTGCTGTACCTTTCATCCCTGTGGCTTATTTGTTCCATAACTGGAAGACTATACTTCTTACATCTATCCACCAATTTTGCCCATCTCCCTACTCCTTCCTCTCTGGCAACCAGCAGTTTGTTTTCCATATTTATGGGCTTGTTTCTGATGTTTGTTTTGTTTTTTAGATTCCACATATAAGTGAAATCATATGGTATTTATCTTTCTTTGACTTATTTCATTTAGCATAATATTCTCTAAGTCCATTCATGTCATGAATGGCAAGAACTCTTTCTTTTCATGGCTGAGTACTATTCCAATATTACTATACATATATATATGTATAAATATATGTACACATATAAATATATAAATATAAATATAAATACACACCCATCTTCTTTATTCATTCATCTGTCTATAGGCGTCTGGGTTACTTCATATCTTGGCAACTGAAAATAATGCTGCAATAAACATAAAGGTGCATATATCTTTCTGGATTGGTGTTTTCATTTGGGGGGGGGGGTGTAAATACCTAGTAGTGTATTATTAGAATTGCATGACATTTCTAGTTTTAATTTTTGAGGAACTTTCATACTACTTTCTATAGTGGCTGAGCCAATTTGCATATTCCCACCAACCAGGCACAAAAGTTTCTTTTTCTCCACATCCTCCCCAACACTTCTTTCTTTCTTCCTTCCTTCCTTTCTTTCTTTCTTTCTTTCTTTCTTTCTTTCTTTCTTTCTTTCTTTCTTTCTTTCTCTTCTCCTTCCTTCCTTCCTTCCTTCCTTCCTTCCTTCCTTCCTTCCTTCCTGTTTTTCTCTTTTAGAGAGAGAAAGACTGTACAAGTGGGGGAGAGGGGCAGAGGGAGACAGAATCTTAAGCAGGCTCCCCAGTAAGCACTCAGCCCAATTCAGGACTTGATTCCACAAAACTAGGTTCACGACCTGAGCCAAATCAAGATTAGGATGCTCAACCGACTGAGCCACCCAGGAGCGCAGTAAAAATTCTTACCTTTTCCTGTTTATTGCCAGTTTTCCGGGATGTAGTCTATAGGTTCTAGAGTGAGTGGGGTGTCTCAGTGTGTCTCATCCTGGTCATCTGAAAGTATAGAGAAGAAAAATAATTTTCCCTCTTCCCTTTTAGAGTGAGCACTTGGCCGAGACCCCTTTTTGTCTAGGGTGCCTCCTAAACGGATAAGTTTACCCAAGATGGTTAAAAGTTCTCCACTGTGAACACTCTAATTCAGCATTAAACAATAGTTTAGCTTAACCTGCTTGTTCAGCATTAAAACAAAATTTTATTCACCTGAGGCCTCATACTTGACTGAGTCCAGTTTAAATCAGACCTAGTCTGTCCTCAGACCCAGTTCGGTTTTTAAGTAACACCTAGTTTGTCCTAGACCCAGTCCGGTTTCTAAGTTGGATCCAGCGCAGTTTCTAAGACAGACCCAGTCAGTCCATGGACCCAGTCTTTCCTGGACCCCATGAGGCTTCCAGGTTGGACCCAGTCTGACCTCGGATCCAGTCCAGTTTTTAAGTCAGACCTTGTCTATTCCCAGACTTAGTCCTTCCTGGACCCAATCCGGGTTCTTAATTGGACCCAGTCTGACTTGAGATCCAGCCCAGTTTTTAAGTAAGACCCTGTCCATTCCGGACCTAGTTCCTCCTGGTCCCAATTGTGTTTCTAAGATGGACCCAGTCTGACCCTGGACCCAGTCTGGTTTTGAAGGTGTGTCCAGCCTTAGTTTGGATTCAGTACTGTTTTCTAAGTCAGACCCTTTCCAACTCCGGCTAGTTTCTGGAACCTGTTGGGGGAGGAGGCCAGAGGTGGGGGTAGGTAGGGAGAAGCTAATATAAAGTCTGAAAACGCATAACGCCAAAGATTTGGAACTAGGATCCAAAATCCGGGAACGGCTTATCCACCACCTCCAGAGGCAGCAAGAAAGCAGCAGAGTTCAAGGTACTTATATCTCGTTGCCTGTTGCTCCTGGGGGCTGCTGGGGGTCTTCTTCGGTTCCCTTTCCTGACACCAGAACTGTTAAAAGATAAACTGAGGAATATTAAACATTTTAAGAATTAATTTGCACACAAATTGATTCTATTTGGGCAATGCCAAATTGGAAGTGGTTTGGAATTCTGTTTTTACTACAGAGAGTGTTGCTCTGCTCAGGTCATCCACTTTATTACCCAAATTTGAGTCAGAATGAATTTTTGTTTGTTTAGAAATTTACAAGGCTGTGGTATAAGCAATTTCAAAAATATTTTTTGTAGCAGCATCCTCTCTGGAATGACTTTGTGCCTCGGCTTCCACCCCAGGATGACTTAGATTTAAAAGTGAGAAGGAAGCTCCGTGATTAATATACATTGCTCTCATTTAATATTCACAGAAGTCCTACGAAGCAAGTATTATCCCTGTCAGTCAGATAAAGAAATAGAATCAAAATGTTTAGGTGATTTTAGGGGCGCCTGGGTGGCTTAGTTAGTTAAGCATCTGGCTTCAGCTCAGGTCATGATCTCGTGGTTTGTGCGTTCGAGCCCCATGTTGGGCTCTGTGCTGGCACCTCAGAGCCTGGAGCCTGTTTCAGCCCTTCCCTCTTTCTGCCTTTCCCTCCCTCACACTCTGTCTCTCTTTCAAAAATAAACAGTAAAATTTTTTTAAAAAAATGTTTAGGTGATTTAAGACCCCTTGGAACTAGGAGAGAATTGGGATGTATCTGGCATGAAAGTTCTGCTCCTTCTCATACTCCCTGTTGTTTCCTTCCAGAGTGACAACATCATTTTGCAATGCTAAGCTCTGTTGTGTTTGTGAAAATTCACATTACTTTTTAATTATGTTATACGCATACATCTCTATGTGAGCTTGGACCAGTGCATAAGAGATATTTTTAATATTGTTTGTGATTATGCAGCTTGTAGAGATGAGGAAGGTGAAGAAATGCCATTTGTTTATGCATAGCAAGCACTATGATGGAAAGCCAAATAACATTGGGCACCGTCGACAGTAATAATATTTTACTTCCTAGTGTTGCAAACATTTGCTTCATTAAACAAGATCAAACAAATGAGCCAATGTGAAGTAAGCCTATTTCTAACCAGCAGGACTGAAGAGTAAATAAACCAATGAGAAGTGAGTTTGTGATTTTAATGTAGGCACCTTGGGAAGATGGAACAGAGGTGATTCAGGCCTCTACTTTGGATAAGTTTGAAGACAAAAGAATCCATAAGCACATTGAGTCCTGGTCTCAGGATGAGCAATTTAGTGGGGAATGCATCTTGCTCAAATGACTTGACTTTTGGGAAAGTAACAGAAATTACAGATATTTAACCATCTATTTATGGTCCAAAAGAACCATCTTTCCATGTTTCGCCAACTACATCAAGCCAAAAAGGCTAACGTGTATATACTGCTTACTGTGTGCCAAGTGAGGTGACCCAACTCATCCTGGTTTGCTTGAAACTTTCCCAGGTTTCAAACTGAAAGTTCTGCACCCTGAGAGCCCTCTCAGTCCTGGGCAAACTAGGACAATTGGTCATCGATGTCAGGTTCTCTTTTAAACACTTCATATTTAGTAATAGTTTTATATGTACTGTTGTCATTTATTATTTAGTATCCTTATTTTACAGAGGAGGAAATGCTTGCATAGAGAGGCTAAGAAACTTGCCTGGGGTCCTACGACCAGTAGTAAGTGACAGGCAGGATTTGAAATCAGGCAGGATGGTTCACTGTCAGGCTGCCTCCAAGTGGACTGCCTCTAAGAGTGTCCTGCTTTGTAACAGAGGAAGAGAAATTGTTGGGGATCAAATAATGGCTAAAAACCTAGTACTGTTCTCGTGGTGCATATGTTGGGTATATAGGCAAGAAAACAGGCAAGCACTGGGTCTGTAAAAGAAGAGAAGTTCCTGTCAGAAAGTAAGTAGAGGGAGCTCTTTCAGCCTGTTGGAAGGTTAATTAACCCAACCTGTGTGGTCAGGGAAGGCATGAAATACTATACAGGAACCCAGTCTCCTGCTTGACATTGTGGTTGCTCAATAAGCCTTCAATAATGGCAGCTATAGGAGAATGGAAACCAGTGACAGTGGCTGCAGAAAAGTGGAAATTGTTGCAAGGGAGGAATATGAACCACTCAGGACTACCAGGGCAGCAGAGGACAGCATGGGGAGTTTTGGGGTAGAATCAGTTACACTGTGATGGTCCCTAAGGCCATGGTAGTGTTTCTCTGCAGGTCTGTGTGGCCCATAGAAACCTGGGTTAAATGAATACATAGATGGGGTTAAGTGATTACTGGGGATTTCTTGGCAAGGAGATTCTTAGACATATCCGGGATGGGCTGCCAATATGTTAACAACAACAACAACCCTACAAAACAACAGACAAACCAATTTGAAATCATTTTTTTCTGGAGGGCAGGAACTGTCCTGTGCTGTGCTCCGTTGCACAGGGATTAGCCAGTTTCAGAGCTTTCCCTGATCTGAAAAACTGTCAGCATTGTAATCTGCTGCTGTTTGTGTGTAATGCCTTCAGTTGGACAATCATGCACAGCCCTGGGGCACATTACATTCTTCCGGAAAGCTCTAAGAAATAACCACATCCAGGCCTTATCCAGACCTTCGTTGTTTTTCAGACATTCCCCAGGTGATTCAAATGTGAAGCCCAGGGTTTGACCCCAATCAGATCATTAACTTAATGAGGGACTATGACCTGAAATTGCTGGATTTTCCTCTTTTCTGTCTGTTGTAAGCAGGAGCCCAGGACACAGAGGGCATTATGGGGCGTTACGATGAGGAACAGTTGATGTGACTTAATGGAAAGTAGCAGATCATTGTACCACACGTGTTAGTGGTATTACCTAACCCAGAACAAATACTCAGTGAGGTCTGATACCGTCTTCCTGGGAGAGTCACTCAGTGCTTTATGTGCTAATTAAATGCGGGTAGAATTTAGCATGTTACAAATGTGCACATCATCAAAAGGATATAGTCTCCTTCAGAAAGGAAGGGATCATATCTTGGTAGACATATTAAAGGAAGTTCTCCACCTCCCAAAAGGGTAGTACTGATCTACAAGCACTGTGGACACAGCTCACTTTGCAAGGTGACACCTTATCTCTCATCTTTCCTTTGGCTTCACTTGTAATGGACCTCAACTCTCTTTCTATTGGATCAGTTGTGGTTATCTGTTATATACCACCTTTATCCAACTGACGTGCATACACTTGTACAGGCTGTAGGATTTTATTTCTGCTTCTGCCCTCATTGTGCTAATGAATGCCCTCTAATGTTTGGACCTTCTGATCCTGAATCCCGGTGGCTACATGGAGCCAGTGCTTGCTGAGCCTGGGAAGGTCTGGACAGGCTCTTCTCTTTGTTGCTTTGCCCACTTGGAATGTTTCTGCGTTTTAGCTCAACCCACCAGATCATGCCCACCAGGCTCAGTGTAGGCTGAATGAAGGTAAGATCCCCTGTTTTCTGTAGCTTTTGTTGGCCTCCTTGCCCTTTGATACCTGTAAGCTGGTTGAGAGCTGCCTTATTCCAGGAAGAACCATTATGCCTGACTTCCTACCTCTCCCACCTTCTCTGAGGGTTTAAATAGATCATAGGCAGAAGTTAATTGGAGATAAAAGTTTACAGTTAAGCAGGCAGGTTGTAGCACAATATCCATATAATGTAAAGTAACTGAGGTTCTCTCAGGGTCATTGAAATGTACAAAGGTATTCTTCCAATGTATTTTTTAAAACCTAGATAAATTGTGTGTCATATAAAATGCATTGTTAAAGTTTCCAATTGAGTCATTGGATTAAATGAACCTTTCAACACCTTTCAGAGGAAAAGAGATGGTATTTGGTGTGATGAAATAGTCAATGCTTGGCTTCATACTTACATGGTGCAGCAATCTTCAGGGAAGACTTTACTTAAAATGAAAAATAAAAAGAAATAAACCAATGAACTCCTGACTCTGTATCAGATATAAATTTTTTTTTTTTTTTTTAATGACAACTTCTGGGATATTCCCGGGAAGGAAAATGGTATCTAAAACTCCTGCCTTCCTTTCATCCACTATTAAAATGATTTCTAATCCTCCTCCCCTGACCCAACATCCAGTACTACCTACTAAGTGATTAATTACTCAAATGCTAAAAGCTGTCTGGATTTCTCTCTTCTCTTCCAAAGCAAGTGTTACATTCTGCTAATGTCACAATTAGCAGGAAGCTGGAAGCCAGTCTCTGACTGGTGAACTAATACAGAGGAGTAAGAACAGATGTGATTAGCGTATTAGAAAGGGTTTAATTTTCTTTTCTTTTTAATTTTCTTTATTCCGAACCTATGTTTTAGAGAAATATTTGAAAGATTCTATCAGTTTGGAATCCATTTACATAGTTTCATATTTGTAGAAGAGTTTAGGGTCACTCTTAGAGATGCTTAATGTCCTTTGAATAACACTGTGCTGTTACCTTTATGGAGAATGACTACCGAGAGAAATTCCCGGATCCTACTTTGCCTGCATTCCAAAGTCCACTTGTCTCAAGCCCTTGTTTCCCTTGTCTCACTGTTAGACTTTTTCTGTGTCTTGACCTTCTCACTGATTTAAAGGTTATATTTTGTTCAAGTATTCTTGTCTGCTTGTTCCTCATTTGTGTATCTATACCATGATTATTTTTCTTAAAATTTAAAATAACTGTGGATAGGGGCCTTGCTCCTGCTAACATGGTGCTCTTGCTTATTCTTCATTCATATATCCATATCATGATTATTTTTCTTAAAGCTTAAAGTATCTGAGGGTAGGGGTCTTATTACTGTAAAATGATGATCCTGTAAAATGGAGGGTGATGATGATAAGCTAAAATAAGTAACCAAATTTGTGTATGTTAAAATGATTATATAAAACATTGAATCTTTGGATAAAATTTATATTTTAATTTATCAGAGCTTCTTGAAAATAATACCTAGGCACTGGTAACATTAAAATGTATAAAAATCTAACTCTTAGAATTCACATTTTTATTGAGCACCTACTGACTTTAGCTCTCCTGGGCTGTCTTTTTGTTCCAGTCCTACTTGGATGGGGTCCCAGATTGTCTTGCAGGCCCTAGAGGGGAGGGGGGAAGAGTAAATGAGGTGAGATTCTAGCATGCCAAGAGTTTCTGTGGCAGAGTGGAGGTGACCTTGTAGCTGAGAGCCATGGATAAACCACCTGGGCCAGGACCACCTGCTTTAGTGATAGAAGATGGGTTTAAATCAGATCATGAGGGCTTAAGGAAACAGAGAGAGGTCAGATCATGAATCCTGTCAACTGCCAAATTTAACAACTGCCAAATTTAACAACAGAACACTGAGGGACAGTCTCAGTTTATGATTGCCAGTGCAGAGAAAAGCCTAAGGATGGAGAATGTAAATCCCAGATGACCTCCTACCGTCAGAAGGACACAGGAAACACACCTCATATGCCCAGATGCCCTCTTGCAGAATAGAAGGAAGAATCAGGACCTCTGAAAGACTGGGCATTTATCCAGAAAAGACTGGGTTCTCCAGAAAAAAGTAGATTAATTTACAAGATAGGAATAAACTCAGCTTTTATCACTACTAACCAGGTGGGTGCTAATGAGAAAGATTAGATCGGTTACAGACAAAATAAAGAAGCTGAATTTTCTCTGCACATTTGTGTGAAGTGAGTGACATTTTGGTACCCTTTTCTGTGTGTGTGTGTGTGTGTGTGTGTGTGTGAGAGAGAGAGAGAGAGAGAGAGAGAGAGAGAGAGAGACAGAGACAGAGAGAGAGACAGAGAGAGGTAGGGCAGTCACTGGGCAAAGGAAGAGGAAATAGTGCTATAGAAGGAAAAATTTGCAATTGGTGTTTGGGTAGTTCTGGCAAGCAGTCACCAGCGCTCCCCACCAACTTTCTCCCATTGCACATGAGCGCTGCCATCTGTTAGAATAGAATGAAAGAAGGGCAACTAGAAATAAAAGCAAGACACATAAGGAGTGTTATTAACATGATTTGGGGAATCATGAAAGACTTTATTGAAGAAGTAGTCTTTGAGATGTATCCCAAAAGATAAAGTAGAATTTCAAAAGGAGACTTTTCAAGAGCTCAGAAGCAAGGGAATTTAAAAACATTCTTGGGAATAAATGAAATGTCTAGTTTGTCCAAAGTGTAGAGAACATGGAGGGAGGAAGTGGAAATGTGTAGCCAGAAGAGGTGGTGCGAGGTCAAGCTGGGAGGGTGGGATGAGGAGTTTGCACTTTATTCTATAGGACTTTGGGATCTGCAAGAGGATTTAGCTCACCTCACTCTCTGGCTGAAGCTCCTTATTCACTCCTCTTAGACAACAACCTCATATCCTAGAATGGGTTGAATGACATGTCTTGTGAGGAGCATGGAAAAAAAGAGGTTCTGAGTCAGGTAAGTTTGGAAAATGTCCTACATCAGATTCTCCTTTTGGAGATTTACAATACACATTTGCATGTTAAAAGTGCTAAGAAATCCTATGGTAAAGAGATCTGTTTGTCACTGTTTACGTTTTTAGACCCAGCATGTTCTGGATCCATTAGATTATGGCATACTTGGTTTTTTTTTTGTTTTGTTTTGTTTTGTTTTGTTTTTAACATCTTTTAATTCTTTTTTTTTTTTTTTTTAAATTTTTTTTTTTTTTTTAACATTTATTTATTTTTGAGACAGAGAGAGACAGAGCATGAACGGGGGAGGGTCAGAGAGAGCGGGAGACACAGAATCAGAAGCAGGCTCCAGGCTCCGAGCTGTCAGCCCAGAGCCCGACGCGGGGCTCGAACTCACGGACCGCAAGATCGTGACCTGAGCCGAAGTCGGCCGCTCAACCGACTGAGCCACCCAGGTGCCCCTAACATCTTTTAATTCTTATTAACATCCCTTAAAAGGAGTGCTTTGCCTCTTTGATTTACATTGCTCCAGTTCCTCCCATGAAAATTGCAAGTTCTTTATGCTCCGGTCTCTGTTCAATGAACTTCTTTTCTTTGAGTATTTTCTTTCTTTTTTTAAAAAATGTTTATGCATTTATTTTGAGAGAGAGAGAGAGAGAGAGAGCGCCCGCGCGTGCGTGCGAGTGTGAGCGGGGGAGGGGCAGAGAAAGAGGGAGAGAATCCCAAGCAGGCTCCATGCTATCAGCATGGAGCTGGAGGGGGGCTCGATCTCATCCACCATGAGATCATGACCTAAGCTGAAATCAAGAGTCCGATACTTAACTGACTGAGCCACCTGGGCACCCCTTCCTTAAGTATTTTCTAAGCTGCAGTATTTCTCAAGACTCACCTGGTGCTTCTTCTTTAGAAACTTTTTTGTTTGCTGACCAAAGAAGAATTGTTTTTTTCTTTGGGGGGGGGAGGGGTCTCCACTGTACATTTTATGGTATATTTTTTCTGATTATTGGTTTTCTCCACTGTTCTTTGGGTCCCTTGAGGGAAGAATACATACCTTGTTAATTTCTATATTTCCATCATTTAAGACAGAGTCTGACACATAGTTTAGATTCAGTGTAATAAAGTTTACATCAAATGTGTGTTTTCTTTTTTAAGATTTTATTTTTAAGTAATCTCTACACCCAACATGGCTTCAATCCCACAACCCTGAGATCAGGAGTCACATGCTCTACTGACCGAGCCAGCCAGATGCCCCTACGTCAAGTGTTTTAATTAGAAAGCTTGATACAACCAATATGCTTTGTGAAATTTTTAACCCTAACAACTTATTTCCTGGAGATGCTTTCTTTTTCTGAGGCCTGGTCTTGTAGCCTGCCATTTCTTGCTTTTTTTTTTTTTCCCTATGTGCCTTAGGCTCTCAGAGTAGTCACAGTGAGCTCTATACTTTTTGGCATGAAGGATAACTTCTAATTTAGGCCCAACCTTATAGGATTTATTTTGGGCAGAGTATGGAAATTATGAAATCTTAGTATCTGCCTGGCGCTATTCTACATGCTTTACATATATTATTTCATCTAACTGTCATAACATCGAAGGTATATATTTAGTTTCTCCATTTTACAGATAAAAAACTGAGGCTCAGAAAGGATAAATGTCACCCAGCCACAGCAAATATCAGGATTTTTTTTAATGTTTGCTTATTTATTTATTTTGAGAGAGAGAGAGAGAGCAGGGAAGGGGCAGAGAGATGTGGAGAGAGAGAGAATCCCAAGCAGGTTCCATGCCATCAGTACAGAACCCGACATGGGGCTTGAACCCATGAACTGTGAGATCATGACCTGAGCCAAAATCAAGAGTCGGATATTCAACTGACTGAGCCACCCAGGCTCCCCAAGTATCAGGATTTTAAACCAGGTCTCTTTGCCTCCAAAGTGTATATCTTAACTCCTTCTGGTTGGATGCATTAATTTTTCTTTTTTAAAGTAGACTTTACTTTTTAGAGTAGTTTTAGGTTCACAGCAAAATTGAATAGAAAGTAGCATATATCCTCTGCCCTCCACAAGCACATCATCCCCTACCATTAACATTCCACACTAGAGGGGTACATTTGTTGCCATCAGTGGAACTTCCTACATTGGAACATCATTATCACACAAAGTCCATAGTTTACATTAGGGTTCACTCTTGCTTGTGTACATTCTATGGGTTTTGACAAATGTATAATGATATGCTACATGTGTTACTTTTGCACCATTTCACACGTTTCTGCAAGCACGGTTCTTTTGAGGACTGATGAAATTCCTGCGGGTCCAGAATCCAGTTTCAAGAAACTTGATGCTCTCAGTTTACTTAGGAATGATGAGCTTCTGGAGATTGACCTTAGGTGAACAAGTCTCGTGGATTTATTTCTAAACAAGTGCTAACTTAATGTTCAGTGGGGATTTGCCTTTCTTGTCACTAGAAAACCCTTATCTAAGGCAGCCCTTCCTGTTACCAGACTTCCCAGGGATCCAAGTTGCTGACAAAGAGACAAACATGAACATATGAGATGATGGTAAAATAAATGGAGTAGTTCTGAAGGCTATTTCTTGGGGATTGTAGAAGACACTAGAGAATTACTCCTGCTCTATTAACCACTGAATGTGTATTTCTAATGACTTGTCTTCCACATCTCTCTGAATAAACCTCAAAAAATTATTCATCTTCAACTCTACATTTTCTAAACTTCATGCCAAATGCTACATCATGTTTGCATTTATTGTGAACATGTGGTCATCCAGGTTATCCAAAGTCAAAGCCCAGGCTATAGTGACTTATATTTGGACTTGAGACCTAAGGAGATTTAGGGACACCTGATCTTTTTCCAAATGCCTCTCAATGGTCATTCCTGCAGAAGCCTAATCACATTCATTCCACATGAATTAATATAAATTTCAGTTGCAGGGGATGACTTTTCTAATTTTGTTCCCATTTTTTATGGGTGACTTTTACTTACACCTTGGAGTTTGTTATGCATTGATTATTCAAAAAAAGTCAGGGGGACCAAAAATCTCATCTTGTCTTTCCTATAGCAGGGTTCATCTGAGCCTGGGAAGATGGTGATAACATGGTATATATGTGTCGCAGCTAGTATGTGTTTAAGGTTTATTTATGTTTATTTAGAGTCTGGAATGAATGTCTCAGATATATTAAAGTAATACCAAAAAAATCACTTGGCCAAGTGCAAATCTTAGAATAATTAAAATAGCAAAAAATAAAAATAAAAACATCAATCCCATAATTTTCCTCAAAATCTGCCTTGCACCAGTTTCACACTGGCTCCCACCTTAGGCTGCTTGTGACATTTTGACAAAGTAAATTCCACCCTGTATCAACCTCTTCCACCCTGTATCAACCTCTTTTGTGTACTTTAGGTTACTAGGACAGATTTATTCTCTCGGGTTCCTAAAACCAAGATCTGCCAAATTAAGTGTCACTTTCCATTGAGTATGGGATGTGAGCCACTACCTTCAAAGGGACATGGTGAGAACTCATTTTCCCAGGCTTCCAGGTGATAAGGCTTTTTGTCAGTTTTAAATTATCACACACAAGATCTGAACATATAAAAGAATGTTAAGTCTGTCACCAATGACTGCATTTGGTTCCAAAAATTAGTGGTTTTCTCTCAGGCTATTCTTTAATTATGATACAAAGCAATTGAAACTTCTATTTTAATGTTTGTTTATTTTTGAGAGAGAGAGAGAGAGAGAGAGAGAGAGAGAGAGAGAGAACGGGTGGGGGCAGAGAGAGAGAGAGAGAGATAGGGACAGAGGATCTGAAGCAGGCTCTGAGCTGGCAGCAGCAAGCACAATGCAGGGCCTGAACTCAACGAACGGAACCGTGAGATCATGCCTTGAGTTGAAGTCAGATGCTCAACTGACTGAACCACCCAGGCGCCCTAGCAATCAAGACTTTTTAAAAACACACATCAAAAGTCACCTTTACCTCCTGGTTAAACTTCCATTTAATACTGTAAAACCTGTGCTGGACTGATGTCCCAAGATTGTGAATCTTCTTGACGGCTCTTCCTTTTAAAAAATACATTGCTATTTAATGGAGAAAAAAATTCCAAGTTGGGTGTCTATTTTCTAGTGGAACACAGTCATACCAGTTAGAAAATTGGTCTCTTCTACTTTGCAAGCACAAGAGTATAGGTTTCCTTAGATTTGTCCCTTTTGAAATTAGTGGCAAAATTGATGTCCCCCTTTCTTAATCACTAAGCCAGACTGGTATAGAAAAAAAGGTCTCATCATTGTATGCCTCTTCTCTTTTCCTTAAGATGCAGCATCAAATTAAAACTGTAAAAATGACAGTCAAGAAAATAATTACAGCCTGCTCATTGTTCTTGCCAGAGGAGGGATTGTAAGTAAACAAAGGAGAGCCCAGTTCTTCAAGCTATAATAAGGTTTCCCTTGTGTGTTTTTCCCTCTGGGCAGACATTAGTTGAGGTAAATCCCATTTCACTTAATAACGGCCTGGATTAAGGAAGTTTTTTGAAGAGACTAATTTACATAAAGTAAACTGATTTGAATGATTGGTGCTAGTTTGGGTATTGAAAACAACACACACCTGCAATTTGATAAAAGATTTTGGCTTGATTGGCATGCCTCAGGTGTTTCTTCCTCTGTGAATGAGGTTAAACTTTACGTACTATATTTATGTATCAGTAGAGAGGGCTGAAGAGAAATTTCCATACAAATAAATTCTTTGGCAACTAGTTATGTGGGCCTTTGCCTAAAAGTCTGTACTTTCTTAAATTACAGAAATGTGAAACCAAAGATAGGAGGAAAAACTAATTCTTTTGAAAGTAAAGATTTAATGTTTATCTTTATAAAATCCTATACAATGGCTAACTATTTAGTTTCATAAAAAATGGATTAATAAGAATTTCTGTATATTTGGAAGTTAAATGCTTTTTGTGATATTCAAACAAAATTTTGTGAAAACTGTTTTGTTCAATTTTGTGAAAGAGCCAAGATGTAATAATAATGTGTAGTTATGTCTAGAGTTTCATAGCGTTTAGGCAGAGGTTCTTGAACTCTCTCTGTAAATAGCAAGTACCCTTAGCGTCTGGTAATTTTTTCACTGTGTTCCTAGGCCAAAAAAATAACTAATATACCTATTTAGTAAGTATTTAGGCCCAAGTAACTTAATGGGTATTTATGCCCTAACATCAAAGAAGCCATTTGGAAAAAATAATACACTTAGAGTAAAAAGAAAAATAATATTTTATTCTTAAATTCCAACAATTATTTACTCATAGTATTGTATGACTGTTGGGCCCTGCATGCATTCTGAAACTGTAAATTCAGATAGAACTACCACTCTCATTTCTTTTTTTTTTTTTAAATGTTTATTCATTTTTTGATGGAGACAGAGCGTGAGTGGGGGAAGGGCAGAGAGAGAGGGAGACACAGAATCTGAAGCAGGCTCCAGGCTGTGAACTGACAGCACAGAGCCCGATGCAGGGCTTGAACCCACGTACCGTGAGATCATAACCTGAGCTGAAGTTGGACGCTCAACTGACTGAGCCAACCAGGCGCCCCATACCACTCTCATTTCTTATTTCACATTAATTTTTGTTTCAATTTGCTTTTCATCACAGAAACATCTGAAAATGTTTCACAAAGATATGATACCATCACGGTAAATCCATATAGGAGATCCTAAAGCTAATACAGTTTTATATGTCAATTATATCTTAATGAAGCTGGGAAAAAAGACATTAACATCATCAAAAGGAGTGTGAGTAGATATAAGATTGAAACTGGATTGTTTTGGAGCTGCAGTTTGTATGGAATCTGACAGTTGCCCCTGTGTTTCCTCTGACAATTAAAATATGCTGTTGTCACCCTTAGGAATTTGCTTTGTCTCCCCTGGGTAGCTCTGTAGTTTGAGAAGGGCAGTGTTTAGGACAAGGTATTTTAGAAACTTTTTAAATACATCTTAAAATGGCTTAACTATCCAAAGCTAAATTTCTAGCAGTGTTCTCAGTTCTGGCACTGATGTTAGTCATTGACTGCTAAAGAATGTATTGGCTATATTCATATACTCAATTACCGTCTGTCATAATTACATCAATCTATTTCAGGAATAATGGCAATGTTTTGCAATTTAAATATTTTCAGAAAGATTGACTTACTTTAACTTTCCAGAAGAGCAGCATATAAGCAGCCCTCAAATGAATCAGAGACCAGGATGGACCCAGTTTTAGAATGGAATAAATGGCCAGATGAAGGAGTGATACCTGAAAGCCCCATTTCCTAAAGTATTACCTGACTCACTGCCATGGCACTCCTGTCTTATGCTTTGTCTGGAATTCTTGTGCTTGGAATTACACCTTTGTGAGTACAAGAAACAGAGTGCATGGGGCTCAGGAGATTAGTGCTAACGTAACCATCTCATCTTGGAGACTACAGTGGATCTGGCCTTCTGCCTGGTGTGTTTCATGTGCTTGAATATCAGATTACCTGTCTGCTACGTAGAGAAGACTAGAGTTGTGAGGATTGGATGAAGAACAGATAAGTAAAATTCAGAGTGCAGACTAGTCTTGGAGAAGGCAGGATTGGATCAAACATGAAATAGGCATGAAGCAACTTAAAGGCAAGAATAAGATCAGGGGAAGGTTAAAGAGATAAAGAAGGACTGGGATCTGTAGATGAAATATGCCCATTTTGAATGGAGGAGATGGACTTCTAGGGATCAGCTACTTCCAGTTACTTACTAAACGATCCCATTGGGTAGTCTTTAAATTCTACACTAATAACTAATAGTGTGCTAGACATCCTCATATATAAATCTTTGTGTACCTCTCTGGGAATTTCTTTAGGACAAATTTCTAGATGGAGAATTGCTAGATCATAGAATATAAGTGTGCTAAGACTTTTTTATTTTTATTTATTTTTATTTTTATTTTTTTTAAGTTTATTTATTTTTGGGACAGAGAGAGACAGAGCATGAATGGGGGAGGGTCAGAGAGAGAGGGAGACACAGAATCTGAAACAGGCTCCAGGCTCCGAGCTGTCAGCACAGAGCCCGACGCGGGGCTCGAACTCACGGACCGCGAGATCATGACCTGAGCCGAAGTCGGCCGCTCAACCGACTGAGCCACCCAGGCGCCCCTTGTGTGCTAAGACTTTTGATACACTTTGTCAAAATTTTCCTTAGAAAGGTAATAACCATTCAAAGTCCACCATTAGTGTATGAATCCTGGTGTCTTTGGGCAGGTCCACCCAAGACAGTTATATCTGTACATAGCAATGATAAGAGGGATCCTGCCACCCCTTAAAAGGTCAGAAATTAATTCACTGAGAAATACTAGATTTTCACTAAAAAAACAAACAGTAAGTAAGGTTTAATAATAATTTATAGATACTTCTGAGCATCTGTGAGTACAGTGAGATTCTGGCTACAAGTTGTAGTTCCTCCCAAAGGATGGGAATACCAAGCCAGAGTGGCTGAAGGAGTGGTCTCTCTTTGGTTGGGTTGGGATACTTCTATCTTGCTTAATAGAAGTGTGAAAACTGACCTCATTATTTTACTCAAAAGTCTGCTCTTCTTTCTGTTTTCCTAGCTTTCTGAATAGAACTACTATCCTCACATTTGGCCAACTCATACCTGGGAATTATACAAAAATATTACTTTAAGTCTGCACACAGACCCAGCAGCCAATTTTTACCAATTCCTATCAATTCTATTCCCTGAATATTCCCCAGTTCTAGTGCCCTCATTTACACCTTTGCCATTTCTTGTTTCTCCAATCTATTCCATTGACACTAGAGTGAAATCTCTGAAAGGAATACCAGATTGAGCCATGTTTCTACTCAGGATTCTGAATAGAAAAGAACACTTGCATGGTCCTGTATTAATCATAAAGCCCTTTGCCATGTCACATCATTGGTATTACCTGTGCACTGGTCATAGTTTTCGTCCTGAACTGCTTGCCTGTCCCCTTTTGAGGTACCATATCCTGACGTGGGCCTATCCCTCATACTTTTAATGTATGATTTATCTTCCTAGGCACAGCCTCTCTTTCACCTTCCCACCTGATGCTCAGCACTGTGTCTCTAGCTTTCACTTCTTATACACTGTTCTGCCTATTATTGAGAATCTCCGACCTTGTTGCTGAAAGCTTCTGTGGGAAAAGATATCAAGAGTTCTACTAGAATCAATGCCTCAGTTTTGAGTGAAACTCTGTTCCGACTTGGCCCCCAGCCTGGGGAGGGACAAAGCTTTCCAGAAGAGGTTCAGGGATTCAGGTGTCTGAGCATCAGGATTGAGGATCTCTTGTACCAGAACCAAGGCCAACCATGATTCTTAGGGGCAAAGTTTCATCTTAAAGCTTTGTCTTATTTGTATTTTTTTTCCAAGATACGTATCATAGGAGTTCTGTAGGACAATTAAGCTTTTAGGAACAGAATTTCTTCTGCAGGTTTCTAAAGAATGGTTTCTATTAGCTAAATTATTTGCAAATGAGAAATAGTTTAGGATTTGAAAAAGGAGGAAAGCACAATTTCCTGACTGATCTCTCAGTCCAGTGATAATAAGGCAACAGCTGAAGTAAACTGGCTATCCTAATTTTAATGTTTTTCATGCTGAAATGCAATTGGTTAATGAAAGGAAACAAGAATGTTGCTTATGATAAAAAACATAGACACATATTTATCTATTGAAATACTTTTTCATCATTATGGTTAAAGAAAAATACTTAGAATAAACGCATTTTAAGCCAGTAAAGAATTGACATTAGTGTAGTTTACCTTAATAATATGACTAAAATATTTATAATTTACCTGGTGAGTCTGAAGTGTTTTGCTGCCAATTGCTTTACAAGAATTTATTCTTGATTAGCTTTTCCATGAAAATTCTGACCATTAAATTTTCTTATGTTCATAGAAAATGAATATAAATATTTAAATAAAGTGGTGCCACAAAATGTGCAAATAGGCCTGCAAAAATCAAACTTGTATTTATATCTTTGTTATAGTTTTTCAAATTATCATATATACAATCCTTTCAGTCTAGGAAGATCTTATTGGTATGAATGAATGTTTTTAAAGGTATAAATGAATGAGGATGACTTAATTAGTTCCAAATAAATCAGAGGGTTTATTTTGTCAGGGATGGATGCATGGCAGACCTCAGAAGGAGATCATAGAATGGAGAGAGAAGGCAATATTCATGAAGATCCAAGTCCCAGAGAGGCCACATTAAAGAGATGCTCTCAAACATATGTAAATATATGATCTATAGTTTCACTGAGTGTCAAATAAATATTCACCAGATTAATGGTTAATAAAATGTCAAAGAGTGAGAGATTAGAAGGTATAAGATTACATTTCTTTAATGGGAAAAGAGAGAAAATATTTATGTTTAGGCAAATGTTGTTTATCAAACATATTGTGAACTTTTTCCAGATCAAAATAATTGCCTCTCACTAAGAAAAGCTTTCATTGACACCCCATCTTGAGTAATAAACATATTGTAAAACCCATTCAACTGATTGATAGTTTTTGGCTTTTAGGAGAGTTTTCAATAAGACGAAGAGTGTGGAGTGGAGTGAAAGGAGACCATCTGTTTCAGTGTTGAATGTAATTTTCTATTATTAATATAACAATTAGCAATTGATAATTGTTCCAGATAAAAGCTGAGTTCATAAATATTTAAAACAAGACAAGTGAGTGGGTTGGTTTGAAAAGTTAGAGGGGATTTGGATCAATGAAACCAGAATTTAGTGGTTATGTAGTTTGTGTTTCTTGTTAAATTCTGAGTGGTATTGAGATACAGAATGGCATTAAATTAATTTCTTTTTTTACTCTCATTTTCATGCAATTTCCCACATTATACTCTTTGCTATAAAACATGCCATGTTCGATTAAGGTGTGCTAGCATGTTGAAGCATTTTTCTACAACTCTGTTGAAATCTCATGAATGAGGTCAGCTCACAGGGTCAAACTAATACATGCTAAATGCTTGTATGTAATTTTTTAGCTTGAGACAGGCTCAGAGGCATTTATTTGACGAACTCCTAAGAATAATTGGTTCTCCAAAAACCTTGACAGAACAGGCTTTTCGAGAATAAAATAAGTCCTCTTTCATTGCTTTCCTGTAGCTCATTTTAAGTAGCATCTTACAACAATCCCAATTTTAAAGTTACTTCTATTCACCCAATGAAAGTAACTTGTTTCTTTTGATCCTTTTGGTCCCTGGGTCTTTAAATTGCTTAGAGCTGTTCTTTCAAACTGTCACTGTTAATCATGCATATTTGTTTTGCCTGATGCTATTACTAGGTTGGAATTTACTAACTTCTTTGCATGATCCTGTTATGCTGATACACTTAACATCTGCTATAAATGATTTATTAAGATTTAGTGAAAATTATATTTCAACATATTTCAGGAGTAAACTTCACTGAAAACATAGATGGTTAACTCACATTTCAGTACCTCCAAACCTTATTAATTACAATTAAGATATAATTTTATATCATTATTACTTTGGAGTCCCAAGTTGTCACAACTTATCTTTCCTTTTATGGAGAATTTCCCCCTTACACACATTCAGAAAACTTTCATTTTATCCAGACAAGTACAGGCCTTTGGTTGCAATTTCTTTTTTAGATCAGATGTATGTTTCAGAGTATGGGAGATTTTTAGAGTAATATAAAGACACAGGCTAGGAATTTAACCCAACAGTTGGAATGCACACACACACGCGCGCACATACACACACACACACAGTGGAATTTGATGCTTATTATTATTTTTTTTATATTGTTCACACCAAAGGTTATTTATTCAAATGGGTAAAATCACTTGGGTCACTGAAGCTAATGTAGTAAGTCTAGCCTTTTATGTTAAAGCATTAGCTTAATGGATTAATATGTCTCTTCTGAATAAACAGCCCTCTTGAGAATGTTTCAGCTTGTGAGTTCAAGAACTTTACCATCCCCCCAAAGCATTAGGCTTAAATAGAGTTCTACTCCCTTGGGATATCAGCCTCACAACTGAAAATCAAGCTTTATAAGGGCCACCCATTGCATTTCCTAGCCCATGTTTCCTTTCCTTCCTTGTGTTCTCACTTGTTTCCAGAGACCTTGCAACAAAGGAGACTCTTTGTATACTGTTCAAATCTGTAACAATTTTAATTTATATAATTAGTAATTAGAGTATGCTGCTGTATCCCAAAGGCAAAAGCACCATTTATCTTTGGGCAGCTCAGTCTTTTGGAACCTGAACCACCTTATTGTATTTACCATAAGGGAAGGTTGTATATGTTTTTGTGGGGGAAATGGTTAAAAGGAACATCTCCAGAGTTTCCATGGGGAGGTGGATAATGGGGAAATGCCTTTTTAGTTAAGATAGTCTGTTGAACTGAATCCAGTAAATATTAGCTAATGTTAGTATTTTTTATTATTGCTAACAATAATAAATTTGCAACAACTTTCCACTACACTGACTGGATATGGACATCACAAATTGCTGCAGCAAGGCAGAGCACAGACAAGACAGGATATAGGCTCATAGAAAGAAACCCCATTTTAGTATTAGTAAATTAAATGTCACAGGTTGGGTCTTCTTTTTAAAGAGTACATTGAAGCAAGCATCCATAAAAATCTTTCAATAAATTTTTGTTGCTCAAAGCATACTTTGAATAATCATTAGAGACTGAGAATAATCTACAATAGTAACAAACAAAAAACAAAACAAAACAACAAAACAGTTGTAATCTGGGGGTCCATGAGTGAAAATTTTCCCTTAATATGTTTTGCTTGACTGTCAGGATGACTTAATAAATGAATTTGAAATTAAAGTGAAAACAACTTATCCAGATCTGTAGGCTGCTGCAAGGCAGTGTGTAGAGGGAAATTTATAGCATTAAATGCATATATTAAAAAAGAAAAAAAGATCTAAAATTAATAATCTAAGTTTCCACCTTGGGGAGTACCTGGGTGGCTCAGTTGGTTAAGTGGCTGACTTCGGCTCAGGTCATGATCTCACAGCTTGTGAGTTTGAGCCCTGGATTGGGCTCTGTGCTGATAACTCAGAGCCTGGAGCCTGCTTTGGCTTCTGTGACTTCATCTCTCTCTTCCCCTACCCCACTTGTATTCTGTCTCTTTCTCCTTCTCTCTCTCAAAAATAAATAAACATTAAAAAAGAATTTAAGTTTCCACCTTGGGAAATTAGAAAAAGAAGGGCAAATTAAATCCAATGTAAGCAGAAGAAAAGAAATAGTAAGAATTATAGCAGAAATCAATGAAACCAAAAACAGGAAATCAATAGAGAAGATCAACAAAACCAAAAGCTGGTTCTTAGGAAAGATCAGTAAAATCAATAAACCTCTAGCCAGTCTAACTATGAAAAGAAGAGGACACAAATTACTAATATCAGAAATGAAAGAGGGGACATCACTACAGATCCCAGGGTTGTTAGAAGGATAATAAAGGAATACTTTGAACATCTCTATGTCTACAAATTTGATAATCTAGATGGAATGCGTTATTTCTTTGGAAGACACTATCTGCTAAACTCACAAGAAGAGTTTGATGATCTGAATAGGCCTATATCTATTAAAGAAATTGCATCAATAGTTAATAACCTTCCAAAACAGAAAGCGCCAAGCTCAGATGGATTCCATGGTGAATTACCAAACATTTAAGGAAGAAATTATACCAGTTCTCTACAATCTTTTTCAGAGGACAGAACAGAGAGACTACTTCCTAATTTATTCTATGAGGTGAGTATTACCCTAACACCAACTAGATAAAAAAAAAATTATAAAAAAAGAAAGCTACAAAGCAATATCTCTCATGAATATAGATGCAGAAATCCTCAACACAATATTAGTAAATTGAATCCAACAATTTATAAAAAGTTTTATACATGATGACCAAGTAGGATTTATCCCATTTATGCAAGGTTGGTTCAATGTCAAAAATCAACTAATGTAATCCATTACCTCACCAGACTAGAAATGAAACATCATGTGATCATATCAATAGAGGCAAAAAAATGCATTTGACAAAATCCAAAACCCCTTCATGTTTGGTGGTTTCTTACAAACCCAAACATATTCTTGCCATATAACCCAGCAATTGTACTCCTAGTATTTTTCCCCAAAGGAGTTGAAAACTTATGTCTACACAAATATTGGCACAGGGATATTTATAGGAGCTTTATTCATAATGGCCAAAAGTTGGAAGCAGACAAGATGTCCTACTAAGTGAAAGAAGTCAATCTGAAAATGCTATACACTGGTCTTATTCCAACTATATGACATACCGGAAAAGGCAAAACTATGGGCATAATAAAAAAATCAGTAATTGGGGGGTGGGGAATGAATAGACAGAGGACAGAGAATTTTTTTAGGGCAGTGAAAATACTCTATATAATATTATGATGATGGATATATGTCATTATACATTTGTCCAAACCCATAGACTGTTCCTCACCAAGAATTAATCCTAAGGTAAACTATCAACTTTGGAGATTATAATGTGTCAATGTAGGTTCATCCTTGGTAAAAAAAAAAAAAAAAAAAAAAAAGTACTATTGTGGTAAGTGATGTTAGTAATGAGAGAGGCCATACATGTGTTTGGACAGGGATATATGGGAAATGTCTGTACCTTCCTTCCAATTTTGTTGTAAACCTAAAACTACTCTAAAAAACAGTGTAAAAAAGTATAAAGTATAGTGTAAAAAAGTAAAGTGCCTCCATAATTTAATTTGTCTTTCATGATTAAAAACAACAACAACAAATTTAAATTTGAATTTAAATTACTTCAGTTTGCTACAGACTCCTCAGTGTCCAATGTTTTGAAATTGGCCAAGTTTATATCTTTATATACCTGTCTGGGCTTTATAGCTGGTTGAGTTTATGTTCTCTTATAATCGTGTAGTAAGGGTCCTTTTATCCTATTACAAAGATGTTTGTTTTATTTTTTTAAAGATTTTTTATTTTTAAGTAATCTCTATGGCGAACATGAGCTCAAACTCACAACCCCAAGGTCAAGAGTCACATGCTCCACTGACTGAGTCAGCCAGGCACCCCAATAGGAGGCCTTTTTAAAACAGTAAGAAGTTTCTAGAACAAAAAGAGAAAACTCCTTTAGCTCTGGCTCATTTTGAGTAGGAGCTGGAACTTACTGCTGTAACTTTTCTGTGGAGTATCTATAGATGCTTAGAAGTATTTATAAATGAACATTATTAGTAATGTTCTTATTAGGTCTTATTTTTTAATATAAATCTAATATTTCTCAGTGATCCAACTTTTGGCCTTTAAGAGATGGCAGAAATCCCCTGGCTATTGCTATGTACAGATAGAACTGTCCTGGGTGGACCCCGTCCAAGGATTCCAGTGCCATTTCTGGTATTCATTCCCATATATACTGATGATGGACTTTCAATTGTTACTACCTGAGGAGTACTTTGATAAAGTATATTAAATCTTAACATACTTATATCTGTGATCCAGCAATTCTCCTTCTAGGAATTTGTTCTGTGGCGATGATGTTTATTGTACATAAGGGTATATTTTTAAGGATGTCTACTTCCCTATTAGTTGTAAGAGTGAAAAATCACAACCTAAGTGTGTCAAAATCGGTGTTTATTAAATAAATTCCAGTACAGTAAATTAGAATTTACTACAGAAATTTAAAATCTTGATTAGTATATTTAGTAAGATGGAGTAAATATTTACAATAAAGTATTCTTTGATAAAAGTACATTATGTGTATGCTAATGAACTCACTTGAGTCTTTAAAAAGTCAGTTTAGAGTCACAGAGTAAGTTTAGAACTACGTCCCAAACGTTAACAGTGGCTCTCTAGGTGCGAGGAGTATGGTTGATTTTTATTTCTTCATTGTGCCTTTCTTTCTTGCTTTCTTTTTCTTTCTTCCTTTCTTCCTTCCTTCCCTCCTTCCTTCCTCCCTTTCTTTCTTTCTTTCTTTCTTTCTTTCTTTCTTTCTTTCTTTCTTTCTTTCTATATTTTTAAGAGAGGGAGAGAGAGAGAGAGAGAGAGAGAGAGAGACAGAGAAGGAGAGAGAGCAAGCATGAGCGGGGGAGGGGCAGGAAGAGGGAGACACAGAATCCGAAACAGGCTCCAGGCTCTGAACTGTCAGCACAAGAGCCTGACACAGAACTTGAACTCACGAACCGTGAGATCATGACCTGAGCCAAAGTAGGATGCCTAAACAACTGAGCCACCCAGGTGTCCCTCTTCCCTGTCCTTTCTTATGTGTTCTAACTTTTATTATTTTGTAATGAGAAAAAAATACCAAAAACAAAACCAAAACCAAAAAACTTTTAAAGAGTTATCTGTTGCTCTGATGGCTGATACTAGGCAAGCAGCATCACTTAAGGACTCCTCAGCAGGGCTAGTTTCTGGCTTTGCTCCTTGCCCCAGCCAGAGGACTTGGGCATCAGATCTCTGGAGAGTCTTTTCAGCTACAGGGCTTAATTCTCTGATTTTAAGATAATCATGATTTGTGGATCTCTTGTCATCTAGAGCAACTTTTCAATTGTAGAGGAATTAGAAGCTTTTCACTGTCAGAGCTAATGGTCCATACCAGTGCTGACACCCTGTAGAATAATTATGCTTTTAAGGGGAAAATTCTCTGTTACCCTGTGATGGTTAAGTACAGGATTGTTCTCTTCATTTCAAGAGGAGTGGCTCTAATTTAATGCTTCTGAATGATATTGAAGGGAAGAGATATTTGTTCTCAGAGGGATCTTTTTAATAGGATCACTGGCTTGAAGCAATGTTCCCTTGGAAACTGCTTGATGTCTGTCTGAGCAGCAGGGGTATTAGACTTTTAGAAGGCTGGTGCATGTATATATATGTGAATTTATATTGAAATAATTGAATAAAAGTATGAAAAAAATGCTTTCATATACTAAAATCTCAAAATGATACAATCATTATTTTTCTGGATAGAGAGATAATAAAAGAAGAAAACATTCAATTATTGTAATGCTTTCAAATGTTTATGTCATGGGGAAAATTTATATCTAAAATACACAACTCCCAAGCTCACACTAATTTTTAAATTCTTCTTTCCCTCCATGCTATTGGTTATATGAAGAAAATAATATATGTCATTGCAAAGTTGCTGGCTTGATAGAAGAGCACTTGCATATACGGTATTTTGAGGGTCTGGGAGGGTAAATTAATATGAAGAGTGTTAATATCTAGTGCTTTGATGGATATTATAACAGGCAAAAAGAAAGCTTATATTCACTAGATAGCATAGATAGATTGCATTAGAGATACAAACATTTCAGTTAATATTTTCAGATCACAATCTATAGAAGGTAAACATACCTACTAAGTTTTTAAAGGAATGTTGGAGAATGTCTGCCTTAGTGTTCCTAAATGACCAGTGTGAATGTGTGTCAGGGATGTGCAACAGGGCTTGAGAAAGTAAGAAATCAATTGCTGAGCATTTCAGATTGCCCAAATCCCTCTCTACCCTAAGGCATCATATCAGAGTTAGATGGAGGAATAGGAAGTCTTTTGCTTCTGAATTCTGAAAAATTCCCAGAAGTTTCTGCTCAAAACCCATGAAGTTTAGCTTTCTAAATTTATGAATGCAAATATCAGGATTCAGAGAACTGAAGTGGCATTACATAAAATTACCAAATTAGTGGTTGAGAAAGTTGAGATTGATTTCTCATCTAGCAAATAAACTATTTTAATTTTTAATGTAAAAATTGAAAGGTAGAGAGTTGGATTAAATATTCAATAGATTGGAAATATAGTGCTTCTCAAATTGCTTTACATTTTCTTCCCCAATTCATCCCAACCCTTTACTTGTCACTATGGATGGACTTAGTTGTCATGATTCCTACTGCCACAGCCCTGTGTTGTATCTGCCCTTTTGGTAAAGGAATGAGTGACATTTGAGAAAATGGTCTCTATGATATCAAGATGTAAACTTGATTGGAGGGGGGTTAAACCATGTTGGGAAATGAGTAAAAGAAGACAAATACATGTAGACTATTGCTTCAAGAAGTTATCACTGAAGAAGAGTGATAGTGGTAGCTGGGTACTAGAGAAAGGGTAAAACTCTTTGTGAGATGTAATGGAAAAAAAATAATGGAGAAAGATTGTAGAAACTTTTCTAGATGGTACTGATATTGTGTATAAAAATACTTTCAGGTTTTTGTTGTAGTAATGCTGCATAACAACTCCCCAAATCCAGTGGCTTGTAACAATAAGTGGCTTCCTTTCTTATGGGCTTGCAGGTTGGATATGACTTGCTGGGCTCTGCTGGGCTTCTTGGGCTTGGGTGCTATCTGTGGAATGGTTTAGGTTTGATCCACATGACTCTTATTTGGGGCCAGAAGCAACTCAAGGCATATTCTTTTCAAGGCAAATGCTAAAAGCATGAGTGGTCATGCCAAATCACTACAGCCGGTTTAAAGCTTCTGCTTGCATAATGCCTCTTTACACAACCCACTGGCCAAAGGAAGTCACATGGCTTAGCCACCATCATTGAATAAGGGAAGTACTCATCTCTCACAGGTTGAGGGAGAGACCACTTACCTCTTGGTGATGAATTTCAGGGTTATATGTGACAAAGTATAATGTTCCACTGCTCTTCATTGGCATGTTCTTACTATAAAGGTACTTTATACATTGACTCATAGTTTGGATTGGTGAGCTTCTGGGTTTCCACAGCTATGTTCATCATAGTACTTCCTTGCACTATGCAGTTGGAGTGTGCTATGAAATTGGAGTTTTCAAGGAGGCTTTTCTGAGATGGTGGCATTTGAATAAAGTCCTAAGAAAAGCAGAAAGAGCCATATAGGCAGAGATAAGGGCAAGTACAAGGTCAGTGGGCAAGAATGTATCTGTTGTGTGCACTGATCAGCAGTTAAGTTTGAGTGGAATGGAATGAGGGGGAGAATAGTAGGAGATGATGTCAGAGTGGTAAAGGAGATGATTGGTGGGTTAAGTAGAGGAGTGACACAACATAACTTATTTATTTATTTATTGTAATGTTTATTTTTGAGAGAGAGAAAGAGAGCATGAGCAAGGGAGGGGCAGAGAGAGAGAGGGAGACACAGAATCCAAAGCAGGCTCCAGGCTCTGAGCTGTCAGTACAGGGCTCAATGCGGGGCTTGAACCCATGAACTGTGAGATCATGACCTGAGTCAAAGTCGGATGCTTAACTGACTGACCCACCCAGGCACACCAATATAACTTACTTTTAAAGACTCATACTAGTTGTCACATTGAGAATACACTATAGGAGGATGAGGGTGGAAATTTGGAAACTAGTTAGGGGGTTATTATTATCCTCCTTTTAAGAGATGATGGTGACTTGGACCAAGTTGGTTACAATAGAGGTGATGAGGTCAGATTCTGGACATATTTAAAGGTAAAGGCAATAGGGTTGGATGTTGTATGTGAAAGAAAAATTGTGAGAGAAGCAGGTTTAGGGGATAAAATCAATTTTGTCCATCACAAGTTTTGAGATTTTTGTTTGAGATGTTTTTTGGAAGATGCTGTATAGGGAGTTGGTGCAGTAGATTACATTAAATGGCTTCCCTGGGGTAGAGTACACTTCTTTGACTCATTGAGGCTGGGCTTGGCCATGTGACTTTCTTTCTCCAATTAATTGTTGGTAGAAATAACAGTGTGCCAATTGAGCTGAGGTGATTGGTGATACGATAAAAATGTGGCAATTCCTTTGAAGATGTCTCTCTCTGCCATACAAAGAGCATACATAACCCTTCAGGAACTGCTATTCTTGGAATAAAATATATGTGGAATAGACCAGAACTGATTCTGTAGCATGAAGCAGAGATGCCTTGGCATTCCTGAAGATAAATTGGGAAGAAATGCATCATCATAAGTCACTTCAGTGACCTGATAGACATGAGGTATGTTACATAGCATTATTAAGGCAGAGTATGCCTAATGTAGTTAGATATTGAAACTAGAGTTTATGGGAGAGGTCAGGCTGAAAATATAAATCTGGGAGTTATCAGCTTATAGATTGATAGATCATTAAGAAAATAAATATGGATAGAGGAGAGATCCAGAACAGGAGCTCTAGGTCCCCTCCAGTGTTGTTGTCATAAAGAGGAGGAGGAGCCAGCAAAGGAAACTGAAGAGCATCCCATTGGTAGGAGAGAAACCAGAGTGTCCTGGAAACCAAGTGAATAAAGTCTTTCAAGGCGGAGGATTGACTCAGTCAGATATTGATTAAGTAATTGACTAAGTCAGATATTGCAGACATATCATTTAGTTTGAAGATTGAGATTTGATTTAGCAAAATGGAGATGAAGTTGACAATAGAAGTATTTGTGAATTGGTAATTTTATACCTAACAGAATGATCTAGTAGAGATGAAAAAATCAGGAAAGAGAGGGGAGAATTTCTGGAGCAAAAGCATTTACTTGAGAGATTATGGTCTCCCGTGCTCAAGTAGAGGAGTTGACTAGATGAAAGCATGGAAAATTCACCTCTGGTAATGGAAAAGTAAGGTGGAATACATGAAGCTGGGGTAGGTAGAGGTGGTAGCAGTAGTTTCTGGAACTCTTCTTTCCTTAGAGATACAGGAAGCAAAACTGAGAGTGAAGATGAGGAGCTGCTGGAGTTTTCAGGTGAAGGAATAGGCTTGAAAAAGTCCTTCAGGAGAATGAGAAAATTGAGCAGAGAAATACGGTTTACTCACCAGGCAGCCCTCAAAATATCTGAGATAAGTGATCATGATTTAAAGATCCAGTGAGATGTTTTTCTTCCACTATATTTAGATTCATAGATGTTAGGACAGAGCAGGTAGAGTGTCAGATTTAACTGCGATTAGAGTTTTACCAAGTTAGAACCATGGGGCAAGAGGAAGAAAAAAGAGCTGAGGTTCTATGCAAAAGAGAGATGATGGTCTGTGGATTTTAAACTACATAAAGAGGATATTAAATATATGAATAGAATGTGGGAAAAAGTGATAGGCCCCGATTGGGACTGGGATATTAGAGAACAAGAGGTGATGGTGGGAGAGTGGGATGCTTGATATTGAGCTTATGGGGGAGTTGCTCTTTTGGTAATGAGTAGGTGGCTGGGTTAGGAGGAAGACAAGATTATTAGAGGAGGTAAGTTCAAATGTATTGGAAGGATCATCAAGTGGATATTGAAATTACCCAGAATAATGACAAGCAGGGTGCTGGAAGTGAACAGTGACTTAAGAGATTAATTCTTCAAGGAGTAGAGAAGGACCCAGGTCTGTGGATAATTGCAACAAGGAGGCGTAACGGGTACATAGTCTGATGAGATGAAGCCATGCCATACCCTGGGGAGAAAACCAAGTCAAACTGATGACATATCAATACAAGGGATTTTGCTGACACTTTTTTTTTAATGTTTATTTTTGAGAGAGAGACAGACAGCACGAGCAGGGGCAGGGGACAGAGAGAGAGGGAGACATAGAATTTGAAGCAGGCTCCAGGCTCTGACCTGTCAGCACAGAGCCCGACACGGGGCTTGAACTTGTGAACTGCAAGATCATGACCTGAGCCAAAGTTGGATGCTCAACCGACTGAGCCACCCAGGTGCCTAGATTCTGCTAACACTTAATGGTGGATTTCAGAGGACATATTGGAAGTGTTTCAGGACTTGAGGACAGGTGGGAGATGAATTCATAAAAGAGTAAAGACACAGCCATCTGGTAAGAAGAGCCCAGGGATGAAGGCATATGTAGAGGAGGTGAGTCTGGGCTTGTTGAGGTGATCAATGAATCAAGAATAAAGGGATAAGTCTATCTCAGACTCAAGGCAGATAGGTGGTGAGAGTTAATGTAGTGAAGGATGAAGGTTGGTTTTATATGTAGCATGTAAAGTTTGGAAACCTTCCTCTTCATGTCAAGGATAATGTGGAAATAGGGGAAGAATGGTTTTATCTGGTGCTTGTATAGTTCCAGAGCATGGAATAAGGGTGGGGTTTTGTGAGTGTTTGGGATAATACGTAATATTAGAATCATCTAGCATAATCAATTAACCCGGGCTCCTAATTTTCAAGGCCTTTTAGGTTTAGCATATGGGACTCTTCTTCCTCATCATAATGACTTTTCTCTTGATTATGTCATAAAAGCCATGGTTCAGTAGCCAGGTGTTTGACAATTGAGTTCAAAAACACAATATGTATTGAGAGCATGCATACAAGACAGAGTTACAGGGCTAGTTTAATCTATCGGTCTGTCCATTTCTTTATTTATTGTGTGGAGATATGATTGGGGGTGATACTGTCTACAAATGAATTACAGAGAGAAAAGAATAAATCAGGACCATGAATCCCCTTCCTTCTGTTTCTGACCATATTGTAGCCCTGAGTTAACTTTAAAAGTTGTACTGTACATGAGTTTTTTCAGAGGATCCTGCAGAATAATACCCTTGAAGAAGATTAATTTCACATACCTCATACTGCAAAGAACCTCTTTCCCCAATGGAAAGCTAGGAAAGATTGATGGGGTCATTTTGGCTGTTTCACAATAAAAATTTCCTTTGTTTTGCTTAGCAATTATTTTTAAAGGTACATTTTCAAAACATTTACTTACAATGTACATTTACTTACAATGGTTAATTTTATGATAGGGTTTAAACTTTTTGCCAACTTTAATTTATGGTGTTAAAGTGTTGCATTTGAGTACTTTACTTAATTGGCTTCCAGAGAGTGACGGACGGGCATGGCTTAAGTTAATCAGCTCTGAATCTCTAGAGCAAATTTTCTTTTACCTTCTTTATTAATTTTATGCTTAGGGGTTGTCAGGAAATAGTATAAATTCCTTTGGGAATCCCATATTCTAGAGAAGCTAATGCGCGGAAAGATAATAAACTGTGTGCTTTTTTTGTACATCCCTCCTCCAGGATGAGATTCTTGAATAGTTATACCTTCATAGCTTGAGAAGCACCACTCTATTGTATTTAAAAATGAACTACATTTCAGTTCATTAAGAGAATCCTTTATTTTGGAGTCGTGAGGTAGAGGTTAGAAATACCTCATTTCTTCCTTTGTCTTTCCTGAGGAGAACCAGATCAGAGTTTTATTTTTTCTAGACATCCCCTCACATGGTGGAAGCAGCAAGGGAGTTCTCTGGGATCATTTTAAGGAGAGCATTGATTTCATTCATGAGGGCTCCACCCTCATGACCTACTAACTGCTCAAAACCCTACTTCCTAATATCACCTTGGGCATTAGGATTCCAATACGTGAATTTTGGGGGGAACACAAACATTCTGACCATAGCAATAGCAAACTGTATGTTGGAATTGGTGTGTGTTGTTTTGTGGAATTTTATTTCTCAGATGAAAATGTTAGTTGATTTTAGTGCATAACATAGTTTCTATTAGATAGTAAATTTATGTCATGGTTTTATTTGATAGAAATCAGGTTCACGCATCTCAAGTGTTTTCAAATTATCACTGAGCTCACACATGTTTTTAGACTTTTGTAGCAAATTAAAATGTGCCTTTTGTGGTAATTCACATAGTTTTTCTTATATGCTTAAATGAATGAAGTTTAACATCACAAAATCTGTAGGATTTACTAACGAAGTAGAGTATATTGTGGGTTCAGCCAAAAGGTACTTAGTTGAATGAGATAGAAGAGTTATCATAGGAATGATGGGAAGGTTATCATTGAGGTTATCTAGTTTTTCCTAAAGCTATGTGTATTAGGGTTCTTCAGGGCAACAGAACCTGTGTGTGTGTGTGTGTGTGTGTGTGTGTGTGTGTGTGTGTTAATTTATTTGCTATGAGGAATTGGTGCATGCAGTTATACAAGCTGAGAAGTCCCACTACAGAGTCTCCCCTCTGTAACTGGACATGCAGGAAAGCCAGAAGTGTAATTCCAGTCTGCTGCTTTTTGCTCTATTCAGGCCCTCAACACATTGGACAATGCCCACCCGTATTGAGAAGGGCAATCTACTGGGTCCACCACTGACACAAATGGTAATCTCATCTGGAAACATCCTCACAGCTACACCCAAGAATAATATTTAATCTAGGCACCCTGTGGCCAGGTCGAGTTGACACATAAAATTAACCATCATATTATGTAAATACTTAGAGTACAGTTTAAAATAAAATAATATCAACATTCTTTATTACTTTATTTGTTATTTGTTTTCAAATTCTAAACTGCTTCTCATCCATCACTGGAAATTGAGCATTACATTATTGCCAGGAAGACCATCCACATTAGAAGTCCTGTTAAATAATGAAAGGTGATTATATTAGTTTCCTATTGCCTCTGTAACAAATTACCACAAATTTAGTGGCTTAGAATAACACAAACTTATTACCTTATAGTTCACCCTTGACTCCACTTTTCCTTTTTTATACAAGGTCTAATTTTGATTTAGAATTAATATTGTTGAAATGTCCATACTACCCAAAGCAATCTATAGTTTCAATGCAATCTCTATCAAAATTCCAGTGGCATTTTTCATGGAGAAAAACAATCCTAAAATTTGTACAGAAGTACAGAAAAGCCTGAATAGTTAAAGCAATCTTGAGAAAGAAGAATAAAGGTAGGGGCATCACACTTCCTCTTTTCAAACTAGATTACAAAGCTATAGTAATCAAAACAGTATGGTACTGGCATTAAAAACAGACACATAAATCAATGGAATAGAATAGAGAGCCCAGAAATAAACCCCACATATATATGGTCAATTAATTTTGACAACAAAGCCAAAAATATAAAATGCGGGAAGAATATTCTATTCACACAATGGTATTGGTAAAATTGGATATTCACCTGCAAAAGAATGAAACTGAATCCCTGTTTTATACCATACACAAAAATAAACTCAAAATGGATTGAAGACTTCAATGTAAGACTTAAAACTGTGAAACCCCTAGAAGAAAGCGTAAGGTCCTTGACATCAGTCTTGGCAATGAGTTTTTGGATTTGACATCAAAAGCAAAGGAACAAAAGCAAAAATAAACAAGTGGGACTACATCAAACTAAAAAGCTTCTTCATAGCAAAGTCAACCATCAACAGAATGAAAAGCAACCTATAGAATGGAAGAAAAATATTTGCAAATTACATATACAGAAAGAAGTTAAAATGCAAAATGTACAAGGAACTCATAGAACTTAATAGCAAAAGTCAACCAACCAAACAAAAACGACCCAATTAAAAATAGACAAAGGACCTGAATAGGCATTTTTCCAAAGAAGACACATGACCATTCAAACGGCCAAGAGACACATGAAAAGATGTTTAACATCTCTAGACATCAAAAAATGCATATCAAAGCCATAAGGTATCACCTCATATGTTTTAGAAGATCTATTATTAAAAAAATAGTTAAAAAGTTCTGGTGAGGATGTGAAGAAAAGAGAACTCTTGATGGGGAATTTGTGGGCAGAAAGAGCTGTGCTGCAGTTGTGAAGAATGACTGGTTTTATATTATGGAGTTGGGGGGCGGGGTAGAGTCAACAGGGAGGCCTCTAGAAGGACTTAAGTATGCTAAAGAGGACTCCTAAGATACCTGAGTCCTTGGCTATTGACGAGCTAAGGTTGTTTTTCTCTAGTAAGTCATTAACATTAGAATGGTAGGGGGTTCCTGGACAAACATTATACTCTGTATTTTCCTCAAGTATTTGTCTATGGGCTGCAGGTTATAAGGACATTTAATTTTACCTGCCATTTCCTTCTTGCCTTTGTTCCCCACATCACTATGGAGGGGAGGGTATACTAGGGGCTCCAGGAAACTGAGTCTATAGGTTTCTGGAGATAAGTTTTTTGATAAGATTGTCTTTTTCTTGTAATTTACTCAGATATTTGTAAACTCATGGAGACTCATGTCCTCCATGAGTGTGATCTCTGTCAATTAGCCATTTATTTTCTTTTCTTTCCTTTGTTCTTGGGCATACAGGAGTGCCTGAGGAATGGCACACATATCCCAATTGAGTGTGTGTGTGTGTGTGTGTGTGCGCACACACACTAGTTTGTGCTTGGCTATCAGCTTGCCTTATGGTCCCTCATCAATGACTGTACCACTTTCATTCAACTTTGTGGATATATTAACAACCCACTATATTAACAACCCACTGTTCCCTTTAAAAGGGTGAGTTTTATGGTATGGTTATATTTCAATGAAGACATGCATAGACAATAACTAATAAGGAAAAAAATTATTGATAACTGCTCTGGACTGGGCACTGTTTTTGTTGCTGGGGATTCCTTAGTGAATGAATGAAACAAAGTAGAGCCTAATTTGAATGGGAATAATTCTAGTGGACTTTGTAGTTCAAAGAAGTATCAGTGGAGGGGATGCAAGAGACCTGAGCAAAATTGTAGGCAGAGGAAACGTAACAAAGGAGAGTGAAGCTAAGAAAATTGTAAAAGGGTTACTCTTGGAAGGGAATGATACTTTCTGAAAAGGGAGAAAATAAAGAAAAAGGAGGTCTAGATATTGAAAAAAATTAAGGTAGCAGTACAAGAATTCAATAGTATTTCTGTCTGGTAGCATTATCTCTGTACAGAATGATGAAATTTAATTCCTATATTGACTTACTTTTTATATATATAAGGGAAAATATCAGTTTCATAGTCACAGGACTCCACCATACTTCACCCTGGACTCCCGCCTTTTAGAATCTAAGTGTTTGGCATTGCTTGGCACAGGTGGGGGTTTCCACCTGGGCAGCTGTCCTAGTCCAAGCCTATTTTTACCATCAAAGCAACTGACACATAGTTTTCAGCAGGATGTTCAGTCTTCTGTTTTAGGTTGTAAATTTTTGCTGAAGCAAGCTCTGCATTTTCAAGTGCCCTGTGTCCATGCTTTTCATAATAGCTCAATAAATATTTGATACATTATCACAGTTTTCTTAACAGCTACTTCATTTCCAGAAGAGGAATGAATGTGAATTGCTAGGGTATGTATTCCATCTAGTATTTCAAGTTAGGAGGAGGGTACAATAGATACCTCATTTTTTATTTATGATTATAGTTATGCAATACAACCTAGTGATTAAGTCAGAGGTGTAAGTTCGAAGGGACTCTCCTGGGTGGAAATATCCCAGAAATCCACAAGAGGGAGATATATTGCCACTGAAGGAGAGAATGGAGCTAATGAGATACCAAACTTCTGACTTTTTAGAGCCGTATATTTTAGTGTATTTCCCCAATTGAAAATGAGAAAAGGCTAGGCTTTCTAAAGTTTGGCTTTACTGTTTTCTTTGGGGATGAGAGATTAGATTTCAGGATACAGAGTTATTTTCAGACTCTTGGAATATGCATGATATGTCAAGGTTTGTTGACACGTCAACAGCTTTAATGAGCATATCTACAGGCTTTAAGGATTTTTGTTTTTGATCTGATTGTGGCTCTTTCAAGGATGGATTGCAAAGCTGCCTTTTCTCTGCTTCCTCTTTTCATTTCTTTGGCAGTGGCAGTAGGGAGTTAGTGCTGGACAAATTGGGTTTAATACCCTTGCTGGGAAGTGCCCTCACTAATCTCACTGTCTCCTTTGGGCATGATGTCGCAGCAGGATGAATCATTTTGGTTTCAGTTGCCCTTACCTAGCAATAGGCAAGACTGAACTCCAGGAGAGGAACAGAGGAAACTTTGTTGTAAACAGCATATATTTGTACTTTGAAATTCATACCCATTGCCTGACTGCCTCATGTTTATGTGGTCACTGGGGACAGAAATTATAAAGGGACAGAAATATTAAATAATTTCAATATAAATGTTTGAATGCTGTTATTAGATTGCTTCCAAATTTTATTTATTTATTTTTTTAACGGAGAATTTTCTTTTCTTCTCCTGTGTGTTTACAAATGATAGGATAATGATATTTTCAGTGTTTGACATTCCTGACCTCTTCCAAATTCTTAAAACTATTTCTTCTTTGGCCTTCTCAATCCCTTTTTTTTTTTTATAGCTTCGCATTCTCAATATTCTTCAAATGATTCTTTCCTTTCTCTCACATCATTGCTGTCCAGGGTGCCTCTGTGCCCATCCGTGCCCATGCTGTCTTAGGAAGACTGCATCACTTAGAGATTGAGAGCCCAGGCTGGAGACAATCTGACTGGGTTCATATCCCAGCTGGTACTGATTAGCTATGTGTGACCTCAGGCAAGTTGCTTATATTATCTGTGCCATAGTCTCACAAGCCACAAAAGGGGGATAATGATAATGCCTACCTCATTGGGTTTCTGTGAAAGCATCAGTTAATACATGTAAAGTGTTGGGTATTATTAGTATCAATCTCCTCCATGAGAGACTCTCCTTGCAAGGGCTCATCTACACCCGGGGTCTCAAATATTCCCTATGTATCTTTTCTGAGCTTTAGGCAGATTTCTTAGGATTCTCTACACATTTCCACAGTGACTGACCACAGGTACCTCAGACTCAACATGTTCAAAACGAACTGTCACTCTCCTCTCCTTGCAAACCTGGTTTTTCTCTCTTTCAGCCAGTGGTACTCTTTCTTGTCTGGTGGCCAAAGCCAGGGAACAATGAGTTATCTTTGCCTTCAGTCTTTTACCTCTAACTCACTTGGTTACCAAACTATGTCAATGCACTTATTCAAACTGTACCTGCACTCAAGCTCCTTATTACTATATGGATCCTGAACCCATTTTGTTGCCCCTACTTTTACCTTGTTCTTTCCACCTTGGCCAGAGTGATCTTTTACAAATGAAAATCTGTTCCTGTACCTCCTGAAATGAAAAATTTCCAGTTTTTATAGCTTTCAAGATTATGTATGATCTGACACACAAGATCCTTTGTGATCTGGCCTCTGCTTGCCTCGCTGTGCTGACCTATTGCTTCTCTCTGCCACATAGAAAATGTCATTCTCATGTCAGCTTGGGGACACAAAGGGGAAACCTCATTATCCATGCAGCAGAGAGGGAGTAGTATCTAAATACTTGTGTTTCATAAATACCTGTGTTTAGTAAAGCACATAGTAGGTACTAAATGCATGTTAATATCTATACGAATAAAGCCTGGACTCTGTATGAATGAGAATTATTTATTGTTTGTGGGCTTTAAAACTGTCCTCAATGTGTTGATTGGAATCAGTGTGTTCCACAGCATAATTAAAATGTGAGAAATGTTTCTAGCACATCAGTAATTGAGACACTTTGAAATAACATCTGAGGAAATGCAAGCTGAAACTTACAAATAGCCTTCTACATAAACAACATTCAGAAGTGCATTTTCCCCTTAATGTATGTATATAACTTCCATTAATACTCTTTGTCTCAGTGTTTAGCTTTTATTTTTATGTCTGTTGTATAAATCTGAGTCTTGACACTTTAATGGAAAGATCTTGGTTTGTAATGACATCATATCAAATGTAGAAATGGTTGGATTGTTTGGAAAACTTTCACCTGAAAGTGTCTATTTATAATCCTGAATTCTACTTCTCAAGGGAGCTTCTCCAGATCACAAGTTCCATGTGCTACCTTCAACCCTCCAAATTATATTTCCTTGATGATTTCTTGTCAATCACTGTAGGGAAAAATGGCTTGATGTGGTCCAATCCCACTTGAAAAGCAAAGAACTCAGTCTAGACAGAAATGTTAGACATTGTTATGGCTTCTGTGGGGAAGGGCTGACATGCTGCAGGGGTGGGTGATGAGAAGAATGGGTCATGGGAAGAGAACAACTGTGGCTCTCTTTTCTTTTCTCTCTCTCTCTCCTTCCCCCCTCTTTCTTTTTTCTTTCTTTCTTTCTTTCTTTCTTTCTTTCTTTCTTTCTTTCTTTCTTTCTTTCTATTTCCTTATTCCTTCTTCCCCTTCCTTCCTTCCTCCTTCTTTTTCCTCCCTTTCTTTCTTTTTTTCTTTCTTTCTTTCTCTTTCCTTATTCCTTCTTCCCCTTCCTTCCTTCCTCCTTCTTCTTCCTCCCTTTCTTTCCTTCCTTCCTTCCTTCCTTCCTTCCTTCCTTCCTTCCTTCCTTCTCATCTGTCTGTATTTCTTTCTTGGTATTAGTGTAGTGGTAGAAACCACTCTCATCAGACTTTGTTCTACATCATATAATCTAAACCTTTCACACCAACTTTGGGGCAAGTTTTGAAGATTTGAATGCACCAAATTTTCCTCAGGTTTCTTATGTTGCTCTGAGATCCTGAAAAATTGGAGGTGGGCATAAACCTTTACTTCTCCTTACTGTTGTCTTTAGGCTTTCCTAACTGAGGGTGTGGCTGTTGGATCCTGCTCATCATAAATGGAAGTCTGAAACCCAGCAGTTTCCCTAGGCTACTTTAGCTCACTTTTCACCCCACCTACGCTTGCATAGCAACTGCCTTGATGAATGATGTGTGGCTTTGACCTTCGTGCTGAATTGTGACCCTAACTTTTTATTCTAGCACTTTGTTCACTGGATCAGACAGAGGATGAGGGTTTTTTTTATCTCAGGGAATACCTTTTTTCCAAATGTGAACCTGAATGGATATTTCAAGGATCATAGAATATAAAGTTGGAATCTAGGTCATTGTCCTTTTATTAAGGAGGAAGAAACTGAGACTCACAGAGCTGAAGTTACTTGCTCAAGACCGATGTAGTGACAGAGCTAAAGGATGGGAGCTCAGTTACCCAACTTCCAGCACACACAACCCCCCTCCATTCCATGTTTCTCTCATTCTCTCTCTTTATTTCTTCCTTCCTCTGTCCCTTCCGTTTGATTTCCGTTATCATAGAACACTTGCACAATGTGGAAGACACAATAATTGTTATATTGTAAAAGTCCTAACAAGAATCTCTTAAATGACCACAAAGTATTATTCAAAGTCATGAAGAGATGGACTTTATATTTTGAGGGTTTTATTCACTATTAACTTTCCCTAACTCAGAGAGTTGAGTCCCGACATTTTTTGCTTTCAGCCTGCTCAGCCAGTGAGGTTCGTTTGTTCTCTTTCATGGCTCATTTTTTTTGTAACTTGTGAGGGCACCTCATTGTCTTGCTCTCAGCTCAGCCAGCTCTTTTGTGTCATTTAATATCACCGTGACACTTCTCTCTGCTGACAATCATACACTAGCTGCAGCAATTATTTTTTTTGTAATTTAAAAGGTATTTGAAGCATCTAAATAAGAATAAAAAATATAACAGAAACCCACATTATTCACTATCCAGATTTAATACGTATTAATATTTTGACATAACTTCAGATACTTTTCATGAAATACTACATTGTAGATAGAAAGTCCCTTAACCTCCACATGTCCTCAGGGATAAGCATTGTCTTAAAGTTAATGTGTACCCATTTCTTTATATTATGTCTCCACAAGCAATGTATTTTAGTAATTGAAATAAACAGAATCATTGTGTATGGACTCTTTTGCAACTTTCCCTTTTGACTCAAAATTACTTTCTTTAGATATATGCATCCTGACAAAGTAATTTGTTTTCATTGATCCATATATTATTCACTTGGACTGCTATGTATGATATCATTTTATTAAAAACACCATAATTTTATCTATTCTGCTATTAATAGACATTGAAGGTACATTCAGTTTTTTCTATTATAAACTATGTTGTAGTGGACATCTTTGTATGTATATTTTTAGCAGACTTTTGTGGGAGATTCTGTGGGGCACCCACCTAAGAGCAGAAATTTTGGTTTGTAGAGCATATTTAACTTTGCTAAATATGCTAAATTATTCCAAGTGGTTTTCTGACTTACTTTCTCAGCAGTGGATAAGAGTTCACATTTTCCTCCATTCTCTCTGTTGTAGTAATTAAGTATTGTTCATTTGTGACTTCTAGTTCATGTGGTGGCTTCTAGGCATGTGGTGGCTTGCACTGCCCACCCCCTTTGAAATTAGGCATAGTCATGAGATTTGTTTTGGGCAATAAAATGTGAGTGGAACCTTAAGGACCAGTGAGAAATTTGTCACATTCTCTGGACTCTGCCTCGGTAAATTTTAATGATCCGCGTGGTCACTTCTTCATCACGTTGGGTCTCAGTGAAGATGACATGGAGCAAAGCCTCCAGGTTGACTTGCAATAAAGTATGAGTTATAAGTAAATCAGTGGTAATTACGTCGGAAGTTGGAAAACCATGTCCTACTGGCCACACCTGGCCCACTGCCTGTTTCTGTAAAGTTTTATCAGAACATAGCCATGTCCATTTGTTATATATTGTCTAGGCAGAATTGAGTAGGTGAGACGGAAACTATGCGGCCAACAAAGTTGAAAATATTTACTATTTGGCCCTTTGCAGAAAAAGTTTGCTAACCTCTGTTTTCAACCACAGTTCTAAGAGGTTACTTAGAATAACATTATTCTAAGTATGTTAGATACTGTTGTATAACATAGCACATCCTGCCTGATATATCCACCACTACGTGGTATTAAATGACTGTAAGCTTTTTGCCCAATTTAACAAGTGTCTCAAAATATTTCTCATGGGGGAATTAATTCTTTTTGTGAAAGCCATAGATCTATTTCGCTGACTGTCAAGTACCTAATAGCTCTTTTCTTTTATTATTTATTTTTTTTTTTAGTATACATTTTTGAGATAGAGAGAGAGTGAGTGAGCATGAGCAGGGTAGGGATGGAGAGAGAGGGAGACACAGAATCCGAAGCAGGTTCCAGGGTCTGTGTGAACTGTCAACACAGAGCCTGACATGGGGCTCAAACTCATAGACTGCAAGATCATGAGCTAGCTGAAGTTGGATGCTTAACCGACTGAGCCACCCAGGTGCCCCTGGCTCTTTCTTTTTAAATTTTTTTGTTTTTTCAAACAACTTTAGTAAGGTATAACTATGTACGATAAAATTCACCCCTAAAGTGTCTTAACTTGTAGTAAATTTATAAAGTTGTTGCAATCATTACTTTTCAGTTTTAGAGCAATTTCATCATCTGCCAAAGTTCCCTTGTGCCCATTTTCAGTTAATCCCTACTCCCACCCCGTCCCAGACAACCAATAAGCTGCTTTCCACCTATATACATGTTCCATTTCTGGACATTTCCTTTAAATGGAATCATACTTTTTGAAGAATATAAATCTGAATTGAATCATGCAGTTTTTTGCATTTTTCTTTTTTCACTTAGCATGTTTTTGAGATTCACCCATGTTTTAGCATCCATAGTAGTTTGGTCCTTTTTATTGCTGAATAGTATTATATGGAGATAACACATTTTATTTATACATTCACAAGCTGATGGAAATTTGACTTGTTTCTACTTTTTGGCTATCTGAATAATGTGGCTATAAACATTTGGGTACATGCCTTTACATAGACATATGCCATCATATCCCTTGGGTAAATTTTTTTTTAATGTTTATTCATTTTTGAGAGAGAGAGAGAGAGAGAGAGAGAGAGAGAGAATGTGAGTGTGGGAGGGGCAGAGAGACACACACACAGAATCTGAAGCAGGCCTCAGGCTCTGAGCTGTTAGCACAGAGCCCAATGTGGGGCTTCAACTCACAAACCATGAGGTCACGATCTGAGCCAAAGTTGGACTCAACCAACTGAGCCACTCAGGTGCCCCTGTTTCACTTTTTAAAGGAACTGCCCAACTGTTTTCCAAAGTAACTGTGCCATTTTACATTCCTTCCAGCAATGTATGAGAACTCCAGTTTCTCTACATCCTCACCAACACTTAGTGCTGTCTGTTGTTTTGATTATAGCCATTCAGGTGGGTGCGCACTGGTGTCTCCTTTTAATTTCATTTTCATGTCACTCATCAGTAATGATGTTGGGCAAGTTTTCTTATAATTATTAACCACTCACATGTCTTATTGATGAAATATATATTCAAGTATTCTGCCTATTTTATTTTTATATATTTAAAATTTTTTTTTGAAAATATGTATTTATTTCCGGGAGAGTGAAAGCCAGGGAGGGACAGAGAGAGGAGGACAGAGGATCCAAAGTGGGCTCTGTGCTGACAGGCTGACAGCAGCGAGCCTGATGTGGGGCTCAAACTCAAACTGCAAAATCATGACCTGAGTCGAAGTTGGATGCTCAACTGACTGAGCCTCCTAGGTACCCCTCTGCCCATTTTAAAATTGGGTTGTGTGTTCATATTATTTAGTTGAAATAATCCTTTATGTATATTCTGTGTATAAGTCCTTTCTACAATATATGATTTACACATCCTTTCTCCTAGTTTGTGGCTTGTCCTTTCATTTTCTTAATGATGTCTTTTAAAAGGCAAAAGACTTTACTTTTGATTAAGTTCTGTTAAAAGTTTTCTCTTTTATCATGTTTTTGCTCTTGTTTCTAAGAACTCTTGCTCAACCCACAGTCATGGCACATTTCTTCTAGGTTTTCTTCTAGAAAATGTATAGTTTTAGCTTTTACATTTAGGCCTGTGATCCATTTTGAGTAAATACTGTTTTGAGTACCTGGTGGAGGGGAAGGGACATCAGTGGTGAAAAACTGATGCCTCACAGAGTTTGATAAAGAAAGGAATCAGTCAGAAGCCAGAGAACCCATCTTCCAACTTTCCAAATATGAAAATATAAAACCTTTTAAGTATGAAAATGTGTTTCTTCTGTGGAATATACATTTTAAAACATTATCAGTGTTTATGTGCCAGCAAGTATTAACGAGAGCTTACTCTTTATGTGTGTAAAGTTGTGGATATTTGAAAGGAAACTTTAATTGAAGCTTATGCAACCTTATCTTCCCTTCCGGTTTTACAGACTTCAAGAGAGTTAGGCAAGTCCAGCGAGACTTAAGTTTCCTTCAAAGATTTCAGGACATAACTCAGCAAGGCACGCTTTCATAATTCTTTCATACAACGAGGGGAACACCGATGTCTTTGAGTAGGACTAACACTGCTCTCTATAGAGATTTAATCGTACACGTGGAGATAAGCCTGTTTTCTTTTTTCTTTCTAGCTGCCGCAACTGGAGAGTAGAGTGGGAAATTACACCATGTGTAGTTAGCTGCAGAATTATGCAGTTATGGAACAGTACTTCCCCTCCCCACCAACCTAAAGGGACAGGCATCACGGTCAAAGTAACTGTAGGGACATGAAAAAGAATTCCTCATGAACTCTGCTCACCAGGAAAATGCCCCACCTCCTGCTGTCCCCATGTTTCTCTCCGTCTGGACAGAGTCCTGGGTGCTGTTCCCATTCTCCATCCTGGGCTCATCCAGGGCTGACAGATCATCACCAAGTGCTGTGTTCCAGCCCCTCGGCTCTCTGTCCGCAGCACCCACAGGCCTTGGACTCAAACAGTGACCATGGGCAATCATTTGTCCTCTTTGAGCCTCACTTTCCTGACCTATAAACATGGGACAATAACACACAACTTTCAGGACTGCTATGTGGATTAAAGATGATATAAAGCACCTAGCCCAGTGCCTTGATGGTCATAACACTTTCAGCATAGAAAATAACGTGCTGAGCACATACTATAAATTGCAGCCGAAACAAAACAAAACAGAACAACAACAAAACAGGTAGTTGTGGCAACAGGAGGGCTGAGTCTTCTTTCTTGCTCTCTTCCCTCTCCTCTTCTTCTTCCTTCTCTCCCTTACCATGGACAGATGACATCAATGCCGCAGATGTTTTGATGAGCACCTCTGTGCTCTGAAGGTGAACCACTGTCATTGCCGTAAATGTGTTCTCCTCTCTAGCTAGCGATAATGCCACCCTCTCTACCATTGCCCTGTGCCCCTATAGATGGGGCTGTACCCACCAGAATGAGCAATGCTTTTCATTTCAATGTAGCACAGGCTGAGATGTTGCTAGGGTTGTAAGGGATAAGGCTTTTAGAGCACAGTCTGGGAGCAGAATATCTCTTCTGCAGCCTGAGTTACGCATCTGCAACATGGAGTTTTGAGTGGCTGCTTATCTGGGGAAACCCAGGCTTCTTTCCAATGTGGTCCTCTGGCTGTAATTCTCTCCTCTCCCTCTTTTCCCTCTGGAGTAGAGACATTTTTTTTCTCCATGCTCTGGGATTGCAGTGTCCTATTTTCCATTAATTTTATCACCCATGGATCATCCCCATCAGCATAAGAAAATGCTCCAGGTTTACTATCATTAAGCCACTGCCCTCACCTAACATCTTCCTCCAGCTTGTGCTCCATTTCTCTGTTCTCTTCCCAGAAACAGCTCAGTGCCAGTGTCATTATCAACCCTCACTGTTTTGTCTTCCTCACTGCTGGCCTTTCCATCACTGACTGCTCAGGCTCTGTCCCTTCCCCTCCACTGATACATTTTTCATCGAGCTCATTAATAACGTCCCTGTTGCCAAATTCAACGGTCAATTCCAGACAGAGCTGGAACCAGGGTGAGGCAGTTGTGGCATCTAAGGTGCAAACTTTAAGGAGGCACATGTTGTCAAGGTCTGCCAGTGCCAGGTGGGCACCACATTTGCCCCATCCCAGTCTGACTCTGGTCACTTCTCTGTCTTCACCTCACACGTCTTGGCAGCAGTTGGTAGAGTTGAACTCTCCTTTAAACATTTTCTTCTCTTGGCTTCCATGAGTTTTCATCTCAGGCTCCTTTGCTGGCTCCTCCTTTGCTCTCCCATCTACACATGGTGGTGTGCCCCAGGGCCCAGTCCTAGATGACCTTCCACCTCATTCCTGTCATCTAGTCTCATGTCTTCAGATGTTGGTGACTCCAAGATATTATCCATAATTCCAACCAACCAAGCTCAATGGTCATAAATCTAGCTTTTCTTTGTCCGCTCCTGCAATGGACTAAATGTTTGCATCTCTCTCAAATTCAAATGTTGAAATTCTAACCTGCAGTGTGATGGTAAGTGAGGCCTTTGGGAGATGCCTAGCTCATGAGGGTGGAGTCCTCATGAATGGAATTAATGTCCTTCCTTATGAAAGGGACCTCAGAGAGTTCTCTCAACTGCTTTCTGCCTTTTGAGGATCCAAGAGATTGTCAGTCTGCAGCCCAGCAAAGAGTTCTTACCAGAACCCAACCATGCTAGCACCCTGATTTTGGACTTCTAATCTTCATAACTGTGAGAAATGAGTATCTGTTGCTTGTAAGCCAGCTCATCTGTGGTACTTTATTACAGCAGTCTGGACTGACTAAGGATGCCTCTCCTTCTGTATCTAGAGGCATCTCAAAGTAGCATATCCCAATAAGAATCCTGGATTTCCTCCCTCAGACTAGTTCTTCTTCTGCCTCTCATGTCAGTAAATGCCACTTTAGTCTGTAAATGACATCCCGTGCATCAGCCAGTGTCTCAGTGCCGCCTTCAAAATACACTGTAACTCACTTTATGTAGCCCCTTTGCTACCACTGCAAACCCTAATTCAAGCCAATATTGTGTCTCTTCTAGACATGAGTCTCATTACTGCTATTTCTGCTACCACTTTTGAACCCTGTAATATATACTGCATTTCATAGCCAGCGAGATCTTAAAACATTAATCACACCAGGCATTATCCTACATAAAACCCTCTAATTGCTTTCCATTGCTGTTAGCGTAAAATCCAAACACTTTATCATGCTTTTACACAGTTCTATATATTGTGGTCCCACTAATCTCTGCCATCATCTACTACTTTCATTTGCTGTTTTGTAGGCGCACTGAACACCTTCCTGTTCTTTAACCTAACCCAGTTTATGTACAGCTCAGGATTTTTACACATGCCATTTCCTTTGCCTAGAATCCTCTTACCCTATTTCCTCTCATGACTCCTTTTTTCTTCATATAGATTAAGCTCAAGTATCATGTTGTAAGAGAAGCCTTTTCTGATGGCCCAATCTAAAGAGGTGCCTCCAGTCCCTTAGCCTTTGTTTATTGCACCATCAGTGTTTTAGTTATGCATCTATGTATGTTTTTATTTTTCATTTGTTTGATGTCTGTCTCTCCCAGCTAGTACTTTAGCTCCAGGAGAATAGACATTGTCTTGCTCTTCCCTTTATCCTCAGCTTATAGAACTCTGCCTAGCACATGACTCAGTAATATTTGTTCATTAAATGAATGAACAGATATACATCCAGAGGCTACTTCTCCCCCTTCAGACCACTTTCAATTACTTAGATGTTTTGCTCAATGATTTATCTCTCTTGCCTCTGAGAAATATCCCATCACCCTCCTCTGGGGAGGAGCTGCTGGTGAGGAATATGTCTGGCCTCTTACCCCTTCAAGATCTGAGTAGGATTCCATTCTGTCCATAGTCTGAGTTCTTGTAAATAGTGACAGTCTAGTTGTTGAAGAGTGTTGGTGTCAAAGACAGAATGTTGCGCTGTGAGAAACAATTGGGTTAATCAGGAAAACACAGCTGAAGCATGAAGCAAAATTGGGCATTGGGACTTCGGCTGGTGGACCATCTGTGCTGAAGAAACCAGTGTTGTGAGGCAGCCCAGTGAAAGTGGCCTGGATGAATTCCAGAGTTGGAGTATGGATTCCTGTGGCAATTCCTTATGGAAGCAGAGCATCTATTTAATATTGCTGATTTAGGTTTGTTTAAGGAATTGTAATGCAAAAAGCTTTATGTGGGGCTTCAGCCTCCTTTTGGGACCTGCCTCAACCAGGTTTTTCATGCTACCTTTGCATCTTCGTCACTGAGAAAGACTGTTCAGCTTTCCACAGTAATACCTATATATTTTCTCTAAAGTATGCTCCAAATTTTCTGTTCTTGGAACAACAGAGAAATGTGCTGTTTCATAATCAGATTTTCAAAAGTGAGCCTCGGATGCTGTTTCCAGGTACACTTAATCTTTCTGACCAAACATTGCTTGCCTGTGAGAGGAGATCTTGGCCTGCCATCTATAGGACATATTTGTTTGAGGCAATACGCAGAAATTTCCCTTAAGAAAATCCAGTCCACATAAATCTGAGCTCACTGAACCCTAACACATGTATTAGAGGTGATTATGTTACAAAACAATAAATAGTGGATACTACTATTGATTCAAAATTGTTAGCTTAAAGGAATAAGATCACCATACACATTTATGCCCTGAAATAAAGAAAAGGTATACAAAGAGCCATCACCTCTCCTAAAGTAGAATATTTATGGGCTTTTGTCAGCTCTCCTAGAGACAGTATGAATTTTGGTTGGATTCAGTAGCTGGCAAAGCTATTGTTTGCTTAGGCAGCAGTAGAGAGATAAGGTTCCCTCAATTCTTGCATAGAGAAGTATCACCCAGACCTTCCTTCTCCACATCAGGTTTTCTCATTTGTGCTTACAATGACTAGAGTAGGTGCTATTATGCCCGTTTTACAAATGGGGAACTGGACAGAATAACTGACCTTTTACAAGTGTGGTCAAAACTTCATAAAGTAGGTCTTGCTTTTTGGATAATGGTTGTACCTCTTCTTTCATATCAAAATCTCAGCTGTTTTTCTACTTCACCAATTTTCCCAGTGAGAAGGGAGCTAAATCAATGATGTATCTGTAGAAGTATGAACAAGAACTGTTACCTTAGAGTTTTGCAGAAACAGAAAGATGCAAGAACACTGACTTTTGTTGTTCTTGATGTGTTGGGAAAGTCTATGGACAGTTTTGGGTGTGAAAGAAGTTGACTGAGAAGTGTTAATTTACTGTGTTTTTCTGGCTTCAGAAACATGTTTATACCTCATTTTGACCCTCACTTGCTCGCTCCTATTTTCTGATGACTTATTTCCTGACTATGAGCTGTTGGGCTGTCATTCTCCAGGCATGACTATATTAAAAGAATGGGATTAGTAAAAGCAACGACAGCAGCATTCAGAAAAAAAGACTGAAATATAATATCATCAGTTACTGTTAACGTTTCAATAGTGATTTGTATTTATTCAGATGAATATTCTTACAGGATTTGAAAATGACCATTGAGGAAAAAAAAAGATTGTTTCCATAACACAGAAGATATCCAAAACCTCCCAAACTTTCTAAAATATTGATAGAAAGTTAACCATCTAATTTTCCTGAAGTGACAGCTTGAGAAAGTGTCTCAATAGTTACATCTAATCATATCTTACAGAATTGAATTCTTTTAAAATTGTTGAAGAATTCTGGAAAATTTCTGGAACCATTAGCATTTATTATAGTTACAAATTTTGAGAAAAAATAGATATTGATCTCCTCCTTGGAATCCACCTGCCACAACTATTTAAGAGCAATGAATCCCTATCTGAGGAGAGAGAAATAGCAGCTTTTGGAAAAAGAGGGGGTAAAGGTTTAAGATTATGTGTCTTTGATTTGAGTACCAGTTAGAGAAAATGTGGGAAGGGTGCTATTATTAATTTATGGAATGTTTGGTAAACTGAAGTTTTGGAGCATGGGAAGAAAATAAGAAGAACTTCAGGTGTATGGGTATGAGTCTGTTAAAGTGAGTTTCTTAATGGAAAAAATATGAAGTAAGATAGATGATCAGGGGCCACAGAAACTCTTGGGTGAATGTTAGAGATAACTGGGAAAAAGAGTGCCAAGTAAGAGAGTTGATTAGTTGGATCATGATATAAAGGTGATTTCAGCCTCTAACCATGATTTTAATCCAGCCAGTGTAGAGGGCTTGGTATCCAGAACATGAATTCACAAGCCTAGCTCTCCTGAATCAATTTCTTGGTAGCTGAGGTTTGGGCGAAACACACCGACCCTCCAGAAATGCTTTGAGATGTATCTATGCTTAAATATGAAATGACAATAAGTCAAGTATCGCCTAAAAGCTAGCCAATCCTAATAAAATATAAGCGTATTTTGTGTCTTCATCTCTGTTTTCTTTCTTTCTTTTTTTTTTCTGATAAGCCAAGACTTCAATTCCCCTCAGAAGAGGGGCTAAAATTACTAACTTACTTTTAAATCCAATGATTGGAAGTGACATTTCCTTTCTTTTTATAATTCAGCAGCAACACTGATAGATGCTATCCGGGCAGGTTATCATGATGTTTTCTTCTTATTCGAATTTTTCAAAATCAAGGTATTGATTTCATCTTGTAACACTAATATCTTGTTGCAATGAAAAAGGGATTAATCTCATGAAATAGCTTAAGTACTGTGATTCCGAAGCCAATCTGATGTAGAGTTTTGCAATAGCACTATAGTGAGAAGAGCTCCTTTATAAATAACAGTTGCAAGAAGGAAAGAAGGAAGAGTTAGCCAACTACTGGCTAACTTACTCTCTAAGAATAAGCAAATACAAATAAATAAACTCTCAATGAACTCAATTATGTAATACACAATAGAGTTATAAATATATGTATTATATGTGTATGTAAATACATTGTGTCAACATATTAATATATAACATTAAAATAAGTAGCCCATTTTATGTTCAGAATTTTGATAGAAGGGAGGTATAAATAAATAAATACACCATATTTCAGGATTCTTGTCCTCATCAGAGCTGTACAAACTGATTTCTCATTACCTCTGAAACTGTCTCTTTTGCTTCAGTTCTCTGACTTTTATTCCCAATTCTCTTCTGTAGGTAACAAAATTAAGGTTTCTCTAGATATCTGAGAATTAAAAAAAAACTACAATCAATATGTAATTATAAGAGATAATATGCTTCCTAGATTCAAATCTGAAAGAATAAACCAAGCTTAAGTGTAATATAATCAATAGTATTAACATCGCTACAGGAAGAATTTACCAACAGAGGCAGGCAAGAGCATGAAACCAAAGAAAAATGAGGAGTAAGAGCATCATCTTGGAGAAAAATTGCTTTGAAATTGCCTGGGTATCTGGTCCATAAATTAAGTTTGCATATATGAAGGAGATGGAAGCATCCAGCTCTCCATACTTGCTGTATTAGCCATGGAAATTGTGCAATTAGTTATCCTTGTTTTGATTTTTTACACTAATGTTTGACTATAATCTGGCTTCATATATAGCTTTGCCCTAATGTCAGTATGATATGTGACCCACTAAGCTGATACGTCTCCTTTTGAAAAGGCATTCTTTGGCATTCTGGCTCATACTTCACTATTTTATGAGTCCAGTCATTGAGACAGGTTTCTGAGAGATTGAGCAGTTGATAATTGATATTCTCTAATGTGTAAAATTGAAGGTCATGCTCTGAGTTGTGGGGCTCTCACAAAGTAAATGCCATCACGGGGAGCTCTGACTGGGGTGCCAGGTGGCTGGGGTTTTTGCCAGTAGTACTTTTTGCTCAGCTCACCTCTCCTTTCAAATTATAGCGCCTAACTTTATGCCTCCCATTCTCCCTTCATGATGCGCTTTCTTCTACCCATCCCAATGTGACTGTAGAGGCAGTTCAAGGTTTACAACTATTAGAGCAGTGGTTCTCAACTGTGGTTGCTCACTAGAATTACCTGGGGAGTTAAAAAAAATTTAATGCCAAGCCCACACTTCAGACCAATTAAATCAGAACCTAAATAGAAGGAAATCAAAGTAATTGTAATCTGCATTCAAGGTTCAGAACCACTGCTTTAGAGACTCTGTTAATTTATAAAGCCCACCTGAATTCCCCCTTCTCCCAATTCCTTTTGCACTCAACCTATTTTCATATGTCTTTGTATTTTTTTGTCCTTCTAATTTGAAAATATATTCCTTGCATCCATTGAACTGTGTGTTAAGTGAATTTTATGTATAATTTCTTAAATTACTTCCGATATACATAAATACTTTGGATAAATACTGGACTTGTAGTCTATCTTATTTATAATAAGCCATTCTTCTCCTAGGTTGCTAAAACATATTTCAAAGTTGGTAGGACACAATCCACATTCCTTCTAAATTAGTAATCCCAATCTGTCACTTTTGGCATGAGGTGTATGGTAGAATGTGTGCATATGTGTGCACATATAAATTGAATTCTGTCGAAATTCCAATGCAGCATATTAAATAGTAGAGAGAAAATTTTAATTTTATTATCTTGTATTATTGATAGCCATCTTTCATGATCCTATTTTTTTTCCCACTCAGTACAATCAGAAACTTATGTTTTTATTAAAATGAATCTTCATCAGTATATCATTTAAGTCCTAGGATGATATCCTAGATGAGCAAGGCTGGTGATTTAACTATATGATAATATGCTCTTCTATCCCACATATGAGAACCAGGATTATGACATTCTTAGTTCATGAGTAGACCAAATAAGACTGTAGCCTTTTAATAAAAATATCTATCTCCAGATTTCATCTGAGCTCAAATGAATTGAAATGGTGACTTGGCTCACATGTTTCTTGGTTAGTGTAAAAGGAAAAGTTTAACAAACTCTTTTGGAACTATTTCCCACTTTCATTTTTTGCTTTGGATACAACATCCAGATTTTAGGGGTATGACTAAAGGGTGACTTAAAAAAGCTTAACAAATTACAAAGGTGTTGAGTGAGTAAATGCAGCTCACCCTGGGAGGCTTGTTTTTTTGTTTTTTTGTTTTTTTTTTTCTTTTGTTTTGTTTTTTCTTTTTTCCCCTCTTCACCATGATTCATGGTGAATCATAGTTGCTTGAAAAACTACAGGATTAACTATTTATGATTAGCATGTTATAGGCTGGAGGTGCTTATCATTTTTCTGAGATAGGAACCCTAACAAAATACCCAATTAGGACCTTCTGAAATTAATTAGACTGGAAGATTATATGGTTTTTCCCATGTAAAGTTTTGTCAGGGAAGCTGGTTACTGATTCTTGTTCTCCTATGTATTCTGAGCTACTTAGTGGCTATAAAATAATGTCAGAGTCTGTTTTTAAGGAAAATGTCCTCACAGAATGAAGGGGTTAAAGAACTTTGAATTGCTCACGTGTGGCTGTGACAAATTGCTTTAACCTTTAACTACTCTACCTTACTTCTGAGTCACTTAAAGAGTAGCTAAGCCAAAGCTGAAGAAAGGACTTCATTTTATTCCTGAAAGAAGCAACTATAAGTGAAATGCTTTTAAACTTAACAGTTATGAGTATTAGCCTCACATGTCAGGCAGTACTTAGTATATCGGGATTTCCTTTAGGATCTAGTGTGACATTTCATGCTAGAACTCAGAGTGTACATTTTCTTAAAATCAATTCCACCCAGGTGTCACTTTCCAGGCTCATTCCAAGAGGAGGCACCTTGAGGAACATTTTGTTCTTTCCCATTTGTATACCTCATGCAACAGCACTCTTGCTGATTAAAGGTAATCTGACAAATGGAATTTAAAAGAGGATTATTAAAACAGCAAAAAAAATGCAGCACCAGGAATTCTGGAAACTGACAGAAATGACTTCTTGAATATATTCTTAATAATTTATATTTGACATTTTGGATTCTGAGCAGTTCCTGAGTGAGAAGAAAATTAGAACAGAGACAGTATGTTGCCCAAGATCCGACTTAGCTAGTTGCATCTAGAAAGCCATGTTATAATTAGAGTAAGTTCTGGGAGGTTCATGGCAATGAGGAACTCTGAGCAGTAGAGACACTTGATGCTAATAGGAATTGCATTGTAATCCTGTTGAAAACTTGAGGTCAGTTTGATTTAAGGATACAAGTTGTTATTATTGGTCAGTATTATATTGGTAGCAAGAAGCAGAGACCCTTCTGAAGTGTATAGAACACAAGTGGACTCCTAAGAACAGAAGAGGTCTGGGCTTCACTGGTGGGGTGGGTTTAGATTCAAGGCTGCCCATGAATCCTAGTGATAGGAGCTCATGCATTTTTCCTTTGTGCTTAACCATTTCTGGGATTCAGCTTCACTCCACATGTCTGCATCTTTCTGTCTCCTGGTCCAACCAACTGTGAGTCAGGAGAATCAATGGTCTACTGTCCATTCAGCAGGGGCAATGAGTAGGAAATGATTCCATGATTATACGGCTGAGGCATTATCCCAAAACATGTTATTATCAAAAATGTTACTGGTAACAAAGGGGGAATGACTCACATGGGAATGACTGGTAACAAAGGGAGAAGAAGTATTGTGGGGGAGAAGAGGTCACCTTCAGGTTTGTCTGTATTGAATAGGAGGTGACTGTAGATATCCAGGGGAGTGTATGTAAGAGAGCATTTGGTTGGTCGAGTCTGCAGCTCAGGGCAGAAGGCAGTGCTATAGAACTAGCTTTTGTTGTCCTTAGCACATAAGAGTTCAAATCATTAGCTCCAATGAAGCTACCTGAAAGGAGCATATGGTGAGAAAGGCAGTGTGCTGAAAAAGTGAGAAGAGAATAAAACTCTGTGGGACACCAACTTTTAAGGAACAGGCAGAGGAGAAGCAAAAATACACTTGTAGGAGATAGTAATAGAATAGTCAGAAGGGGGTAAACCTAGGAGAGAATAATACCATGGAAACCAAGGGTTTACAGTTTTAGAAAGGATTGGGTCTCTATCATTCTCAAATGGGACAGAAGGAACCAGTAGAATAAGAATAGACAATTGACAGTTTTGACACTATGGAGATTGTTGGTTGCCATTTCCAGAGCAGTTTTTGCAGAGTGGAGGCAAGTGTGGGATGGGTAGGAGGTGAAAACCAGCTTTTCGTGGTTGGGAGAAAATGGGAATGGGACGCAAGGATGAGGAGATAGCTAGAATAGAATATTTTTCAGAAACAGCTGAACAGAAAACAAGCACAGACTTAGAGGTAGGGACCAAGCAAGGAAATATTTTCAGGATAGAAGAAATCTGGATATGTTTATTAGCCAGGAGAAGGAGACTGGAGATGCAAGGAGACTGGAGATGCAAGACGACTGAAGGGTTGAAAAAAAAATTATGTTTCTAATTAAGCTAAGGGGAAAATAGTGTGGAGCAAGATTTTTTTTTTTCAATGTAGATAGTTTTGGCAGATGTTAAGAGTGCAAAATAGAAACACATCCAGAGACATGAGAAAGGAGCTGGGGCATGGCTCCCTCCCCTAGGCGAGGACCCTGCAACCAGGCCAGTGGAGTGGGAACTCTTGACTGCAGCCACTTTGAGCCCCAATCAAGAGGGATCCTGACAACACGGGGGGAAGGGAGGAGCAACCCACAAGGGGCATGGGCTCTGCCCCATCCCGGAGCTACTTGGTTCCTGCCCAGCACATACCTTGACAGCTTAGAGTGAGGGGATGTTAGGGGGCTGTGAGTTGGATACCAGTAAGTAACTATGAAGTGTATCTATGTATGGTGTATTGTCTAATTAACTTTTAAATTCATTTATTAAGTCACTGATGTCTGCCCCAAGTCAATGTCTCTGATCTATATTGTGATGGCACTTCCTCCCCTTTACCTTTTTTCTTACCTGTAGTATTTTTCAGAAAACAATGTGGTTGATATAATGATGGCAAGAACAATTAAAATCCACAAATAGTTCATTATAAACTATTTTTAAACTACTTTTAACCATTTGTATCTGCTTAATATTTTAGTGAAATTCAAAATAGTGTCATTGACTAACTTATGTTTTGTCTCTGTTCCCTTTCCAACTTACCCCCAGGAAAAAATACTAAGGAGAAAAAAATTCCTAACTTTTCCTTCAAGCAAAAAAAAAAAATTGAACAAAACACTCTCCACCTTCTCCAACTCCAACCAAGTGATTAAAGTGGCCTATTCAGTAGGAAAATTAAAGTTTTTATGATCAGGAGCTTTCTGCCACTTAAGAAGTGGTTTTGGAGGTTCCAGGTCTTTCCTAGTAGAGCTCAGTCACACCGTGTCAGCAGGGTGTGAGAGCAGAGATGGGACTCAGAAAGAGACACAGCATGGGATGTTAACAGAATGAGTTAAGGAAATGTAACCATGTGCCATCTGGCCAGAAAGTAATTTGCAGTCTCAACATAAATTCCTGATATTGCACCTTGGATTCCTTGAGACGTGAAGTTACATATAACAGTTAATTATTTTTTGAAGTGTTTGTCATTAACAGCCTCACTCAGCTATGCATGTTGTGATCAAAGCTCTAAGGATATCTGTAGACTTGTAGCAACCAACGTATCTCTTTTTCTGTTTGAGCAGAGAAAAAGAACTCTGTAGCTCAGCCTGACATCCTGAATGTTTCACATCTACTTCATTTGGTGCTTCTGAATGGAAAAAATTGATGACAAATAATACATGCATTGTTACCACTGGGAAATAGTTACAGAGTTCCTCTTTTTAATACATGGACTCCTCATAATTAAAATTTTAAAATGGGGGAAGATAAAAGCCTCAAGTAGTATTTGAGTAGAGCAAAACTGCTGAGAGTAGGAGAGGCCAATAATAAAGCCTTGAAAATATTCTGCAGTGTTGTGAAGAGAAGGAGGGATTAAAAATAGGTTCTTATAAAAAAAAATAGGTTAACTAGGTTCTTGTATCAGACAAATAGAATGGAATCAGGCAGTGAGTTGTGACTCTAGGGTCAGGCACTTATTAGCCCTGTGACAGTGGACGAATGATACAGGTGTAGAACCCCAGTCTACCCATCTGCAAATGGGTTGCTGTGACTTTTAAATGAAATGTGAAGCGATAAGCATGATGTTTGGCATGTAGGAGATGCTTAATAAGTGTCATATAAGTCATCATAAGTAAAAAGGGGTCCTTCCGGGATATATGAAAACGAAAGTGGATCTGATGAATATTCCAAGATTGTGTGTGTTAGAAACAAGCTGAACTGTGGCTGGACTGAACGGAATGTGTGCTCTGAGTGGGGGGGAGCTAAACACTGGCAACACTAATGAGGAGCAAGCTCTCTCTTTAGCAAGAGATACACCTGTTCAGGTTAGCTAGGGAGTAAGAACAATGGCTACGTGGAAAGTTTAAAAAATTACACATATTCCCAGATTGCCTAACATCCCTTTCACCCCAATTTAAATATCACTGAATTAAGGCTGGGGTAGCATCTTGAAATCTGTATGTTCAGAGTGATCCTCTGTGGGTGTGATTCCTTAGTTCACAAACCACTGGGTTAGGGAACGAGGTGTAGAAGGACAAAGCTAGTTTAGAAAAATCTCTATGTGGAGATGATGTAAAAATATCTGGGTGGGGGTCTCTTGAAGTTCTCTGAAAAATCTGAAATAAAGGCTATGGACCCTTTTTAAAAATGTAGTCTGTACTTGTGAAAATTTGAATACATTTCAAAGTATTCACTTACCTCTGAAGCTCAGCCACACCAGGCTAAAGAAAGCCCACTGTAAGCAATTATTTATGGAAACAGAACTCTTTGTGGCACAGATAACAACTAGTGAAATAAAAGGATTCTTTCCACTGGCTCCTAGTGGGTTGTGACAGTGAGAGCTCGCTCTTCATCACAAATGTGTGTCCTTCCTATTACAGTATAAAACCGTTGCTGGGAAACAACAGCATTTGTTCCAGCCTCCCTTACCCCTAGGTGTGGCCATGCCAATGGCCTTGCCAATGAAACATGAGCAGGGCTGCTGTGTGTCACTGGCAGGAAGAGAGGGTCAAGAGCGAGACCCGCCTTCTCCATCCTGTCTTTTTCTCAGCTGCTGACGGAATGAACACCCCTGGGGTAACCTTGGAAACCACATGTTGAAAATAGAAGAGCAGCAAATTGGATGGAGGTTGGGTCTTCAAACATGGCTCACAGGAATGCTGGCAGCTTATCAGGAATACCCATTTTGTTTTTATGCACAGGAGAAATAAATGTATGTGTTAAGCTGCTGAGATTTCAGGGTTTCTGCTTGTAGAGCCGCCGGTGTTCTCTTAACTAACCACTGTAAGGTTTTGGAACTGCTATAGAGGGTTTAGCCCTACACCACAACTTGAGAAATAAGTAGCAAGTGTAGAGTCTTCTGGCTGTTCAGCAGGTTCAATTTCCCCTCTTGTGGGCAGTGAGTTTCATAGATGGGATACTGTGAAGTAAGCAATGAATGAAGTGAATGGTGGAGCTGGGTCAGTTATTTATTCCTCTGTCTCCTCTCCCCTAGTGTAAGCCATGTTTTCAGCTCACTGTGTTTCATTCTGGCAGGATGGTCATACCAGTCTCAGGCCTAATAGCTTGGAGGTGGGAGATCCCGTTTTGCTTCTGCTGTCAGCACACTGTCTATGCTGTAGCTTTCCCATTTAGAAAACGGGGGCGGTCCTCTTTCTTCCTGTTTCCTAGGTATATGTTTCAGGGGCTGAAAGAAAACGTGCTTTTTTTTTTAAGTTTATTTATTTATTTTGAGAAAGGGAGAGAGAGAGCGAGAGCGTGCATGAGCGAGTGGGGAAGGGGCAGAGATGGAGAGAGGGAAAGTCCCACGAAGTCTCTGCGTGGTCAGTGCACAGAGCCCCACATGGGGCTCGAACCCATGAAGCTGTGAGATCATGACCTGAGCCGAAATCAAGAGTTGGACACCTAACTGACTGAGGCACCCAAGCACCCCTGCAAGAAAGGTTTAATGCTATCATGGCAGAGACTTCTAGATGTTCTTCAAATCCCCAGGTTTTTTTTTTCCTTCATGAACAAACAGCTAGGCTCATTTCCTAGCCTTTGCTGCAGTTCAGTATAGTTATGTGACTTGGTTCTTTAGCTCATAGAATGTAGGTAGAAGTGATATATGCCATATTTTTCTGGCCTTGAAAAATCTTCCAAGTGTGATCTTCCATGCTGTTTTTTCCTGTTTGGCTGTCTAGGAGGGAGATGGCCATGAGAGCCTTGGGAGCTACATATTGAAGATGGCAAAGCATCTGTCACGTTAGGTCCCTGAATGACTGTGAGGATTTGAACCCCACTGATCTGATCACCTGTCCAGCAAGAAATAAAGTCCTATTGAGTTTGATGCAATACACATTGTGGCAGCTAGTATTGCTCTAATCAGTGTAGCCAGTAACTCAACTTTGGACCAAACACTCCTCCTAAAGATCCTTAAAAAGTTTGTAAGTAAATAAATATAAATATACGCATATGTGTATATATGTAATTGACATATATTTCGTATATAAGATATTTACACAGATACAATATATACATAATTACATACACACATGTGTAAAAGGAAAACATTGATGATATTTTAATTAGAATAACTGGAATATAATACTAAGAACAATCAGTAGATACCCGATTTGAGGGCCAAGATGTTTGACATTGGGGAAGTCCTTACTTATCTTAGATAGGACCCCATTTGTTAACGACAAGTAAAGGGATAGCTTTTGAGGCAGAAGTGGCTTTCATATTTTTCTTTTTTTCTGTTTTTAGCAGGGACTTGTTCAAATTAAAATTTCGCAAAAAAAAATTAAAATTTGGGGGAGATTAACTTCAGAATGGCTTCTTTTGAAAGAAGGATGAGGGGCTGACTCCCATCAGATTAGATTAAGGAAGATTGTAGAAGTTTCCTAGAGGACCACTCACAGCATAGTCTGGAAATATCTTCAGTTGCATGAGCTCTTCAGTTGCTGAAGTTTCTTTTGGATATCACATATTTTCATCCTCCTGGCAAAACACAAGTTTTTTCATTTTTTGTTTCCAACTGTGTTTAGTTGATAAATAACACTAAGTTCTGCTTCCACTTTCCTTTTTGATTAATAGTAACCTAACTAGGCTGAACTGATGGGAATCCACTGACATTTTATCTTCTTTTCCAAGGGACCTGCATTTGAAAACAAGTTCCCAGGAGTCTGACCAAATTGCAGTTTAGGATCTGTGTCAACACGTTTGTAATTGCTTTTGTAGAAGAATCTTTGATATCTGCTATTAATGATAGAAATATTGTTACTGTCCCTTAGAGCTTTGAATTGACTTTATTTCTAACTCTGAGTATGTGCATTTGTGCTGTGTGTGTATATGTGTACGTGTTAAATGACAAATATTTATAGCAATGACACATTTGATTAGGGTCCTCTTTACCTCTATGGTGAGATATATCCATTTGTTAGCTTATAGTTTTAAACCTTATTCTAAAGTATTATGAAATGAAAATGTTAACTGATTTTATCAGTCAGTGTCCCAGCTGGAGATGGTTGGGATACTTAAACAGAGTAATAAATAAGGGTGGAGTTTGTGGAGCAAGGTAGAACACAGTTTAAATACCTGAGAGCTGGTAACAGTGGGGTACCATCACTATCTCAGGGCCAGAAGACAGAAAACAGGGTGTTGTTACGAGAACCTGCAGACAGAAAGGCATTTGGAGATGCCAGCCTGACAAGAGCTGTTAGTTGTGGTTGGGGGATATTGCTAGCCCATAGCTACCTTGCAGGAAGGGAACAGGGAGATGAGCAAACCAACTTTGCTCTGCTCCTTGCCTTCCATCTGCTGGGAATTCCCAGTAATCAACCTCCAATGGAAGCCAGAGGGCAATGGAGTCCATTTATATAATCCCTACGTGTCAACCTAAGGCGCCAAGAGTGTTAAAGAAAACAATAGAGGCTTGACTGGGAAGGGCAAAAGAAATATCCAGCCAGTGACCATGGGTCTTTGTTATGAAATTTCAGAGAATTTGTAAAACTAAGAGTAATTAGCTCCCATGATTAAGGCTCTTGTCATTTATTTTAGAGATGCTGTATCATGTGTGATGCCATTCTTAATTATAAAAATACAATAGCTCCAATTCTTCTCTGTCCAGTATGATAGCAAACAGTTACATGTGACTACTTAAATTAGACCTAGTTGAAATTAAATAAAATTGTAAACTTAGTTTCTCAGTTATACTAGCCCCATAGCTTTATGTAGCTAGAGACTGTTGAATTGGACACCACAGATGCAAGACTTTTCCACCATCGCAGAAAGTTTTGTGGACTAGTGGTCCTCTACTTATTTCATTGTTAAATTGCTCAATTTCATTTTGATTCAAAATGGAAGTAAAAGGACTTTGGGGATTATTCATTTTTCCTGAAATCCTGGACCCCAAAGTATAATAGTGGTATCAGAAATTAATGTATCTTGGGGTGCATGGGTGGTTCTGTCAGGTAAGCCTCCAACTCTTGGTTTCAGCTCTGGTCATGATCTCACGGTTCGTGAGTTTGAGCCCTGCATTGGGCTCTGCACTGACAGCATGGAGCCTGCTTGGGATTTTCCGTCTCCCTCTCTCTCTCTCTGACCCTACCCTGCTCATTTTCTACCCCTCTCTCTCAAAATAAAGAAATAAACACAAGAAAAAAGAAATTAAAGTATTTTATTGTGATTGAATTGAAGTTATTTGTGTGCATGCTGAAAGAAAAAATCAGCTCTGGCCAACTCAATCAAAGATGGAATGAATATATTGGAAGGATCTGGTGGATCCAGGAAAGCAGAAGAGCCAGGAATTAAGGAAGTGTGGGCTCTAAGACAGTCTCCTTGCATGCTGAATGAAACCCCAATCCCTTCTTTTTTTCTTGTTCACAGAGAGGAGCTAGTTGACCAACAGATTCCTGCACCCTGACTGGGAGAAAGCAGGCCCCTTGATATATGGGTTCATTAAGGCTGCATGTAATGAAGAAAGGGCCATTCTCTGGAGGAAATCTGGTTTGCTAGTACCAAGAAAAGGGGAGAATGGATGGAAGTGCTCCCAACCCTTGAAGCTGTTCAGTAAAGTCCATCCTTTGGCTACTTAGCACGCACATATATCCTTCCTATATATATAGCATGCATTCTAAATGGTAGTCATATTACCCTCAAAGAGGCAAAATTGGTTCTGGGGGAGGGGAAGGAATATTAGATATTTGTGGTAGGCTGAATATTTGTGGTAGGCTTTTGGCTCCCCCAGCGAGGTGCATGTTCTGATCCTCAGCTTATGTGAGTGACTATGTTACCTTACTTGGTACAAAGGGACTTTGCAGATGTGACTTTGAAAGGAGGAGATTATCTTACATTATGTGAGTGGGCTCAGTGTAATTACAGGGTCCTTCTAAGAGGGAGGCAGAAGGCTCAGAGTCGGTAAAAGGAGACGTGATGACACAAGCAAAAGATCTGAGGGAATTACCCTTCTGGCTTTGAAGATAGAGAAAGGAGCCAGGAGCCAAGGAATACAGGCAGCCTCTAGAATGTGGAATAGGCAAGGAAATGGATTCTTCCCCAGAGCTTCCAGAAGGATCTGAGGCCTGCCAACACCTTGCTTGTCGCCCAGTAGAACTGATTATGGACTTTTGAGCTCCAGGACTATAAGAGAAAAAAAGTATCCTTTGTAAGCTGCTGAATTGTGGTAGTTTGTGCAGAAGTAGGAACCAAATACAGTATCCCAATGGTTTGTGGTTCTCTAAACCTCAACCCTACATGACAAAATCTTCTTCCTTACTATTTAATTTCTCTCATTAGGGAGAATTTAAATTAAATTTATTTATTTATTTATTTATTTATTTATTTATTTATTTAATTTGTTTTTAATGTTTATTTTTGAGAGAGACAGGGACAGAATGTGAGTGGGTTAAGGGCAGAGAGAGAGGAAGACACAGAATCCGAAGCAGGCTCCAGGCTCTGAGCTGTCAGCACAGAGCCCTACGCAGGGCTCGAACCCACGAACCGTGAGATCATGACCTGAGCCGAAGTCGGACGCTTAACTGACTGAGCCACCCAGGCACCCCTGAAATTATATACTAATAAAGGGAGATACTAATAAAAGGTTGAGAAACACTAATAATCGACATTCAAAAATGCTCCTACCTCTTATATTATTTACAACCTAAACTATATTCACTCGTTTCTTAGAGGGAAACAGGCTGAAGTTGTGGCCAATTCCTGCATTTCAATCCATGTGTGAGATATCTGGGTGGCGTTTTGTTCCTTGTGGTCTCCCTGTGATCCGTCCATCCTGATATTACCCACATTACTTACTGAATGACAAATTAATCACTATCACTAAACACCATTTACAGTATTGGTGCAGGGCACCAGCAAAGACAAGGGCAATTACTAAAAGAAAAATGACCCAGCAATAAAGGGAATGTGAGTGAGGGTTAGAATTTTTAGTTCTTGTACTTATGATTTCTTCTGCACTACCCATTACAATTCTGTTTGTATGTGGTAGGCGTTGTTTGCCTGGTTATAGTTTCCAAACACTGCTTCTTTAAATGTCTGAAACCCTGGGCATTGATTCTTCATATAATTTCTGTTACCACCTTTATCAAGGCATAAACAAAAACAGGAAGAACAAAAAAAAACTGTACATGCTTAATGTATGTGAGTTCAGAAACATGCACACACCCTTGAAACCATCATCACGATCAAGGCAGCAAACATCCATCATGACTTCAAAAGTTACCTTGTATGCCCCACCTGTGCCTTTTCTTTTGTGTGGTAGGTAGGAAGCCTTAGTGTAAGGTTTATCCTCTTAATAAATTTTTTAAGTGCACAATACCCTGTTGTTAACTATAGGTGCTATGTTGTACAGTAGATCTCTAGAACGTATTCGTCTTGCATAACTGAAACTCTGTGCCTGTTGAACAATAACATCCCATTTTCCCCTTCCTCATCTGGCAATCATCATTCTGTTCTCTGCTTTCATGAATTTGACTTTTAAATAACCTGTTAGAAGTGGAATCATACAGTATTTGTCCTTCTGAAACTGGCTTATTTCATGCAATATAATGTCCTCCAAGTTAATCTATATTGTTGCAAATGATAGGATTTCCTTCTTTTCAAAGGTTGAATGATATTCCATCGTAGGCATATACAGGTATCCCCCACTTTTTGAAAGTTTGCTTTACAACACTTCGCTTTTATGAAAGCCTCACATTAATACCTGTTTTGATCAATGGAAAGAAATCTGAAAAGGATTTTCACTTTTAGGAAAAAAGATAAAAATAGTGTTCAGTGTTTGTTTTGCAGTGAACCATTATAAGGCAGCGCACACCCCGCCAAGTTCCTTCTCTAAGAACTACCCTTGGCATCTCAGCATCAAGCTGCCATAGCTCTGAACTGTGTCTGTGAGCATCTGTGTTTTATCTCGATTTATTTTGTATATCCATTAGCAAAATATGACCTAAGGTATCAGAAAACCTAAGACAGATTATTTGGGGGTCTGGGAATGCCCCCAATTTTTTTCTGTATGAATTAATGGCAATTATTTCTTTGATTTATGAAAGGTTTCATAGAAATGTTCTATTTATAAGAAGGGAAACCTATGCCACATTTTTTTAATTCACTCATCTGTCAATGGACATTTGATTTGTTTCCATATCCTGGTTATTGTGCATAATGCTCCACTGAACATGGTGGTGAAGATATCTCTTCAAGATCCTGCTTTCATTTTGCCCAGCAGTGGGATTGCTGGATCATATAGTAATTCTATTTTTAATTTTTTGAGAAACATACATACTCGTTTCTGTAGCAGCTATATCACATGCATTCCCACCAATAGCGTACAAGAGTTCCAATTTCTCCACATCCTTGACAATACTTTTCTTTTTGTTGTTGTTATTGATAATAGCCATCCTAACAGATGTGAGGGGATGTTGTGGTTTTTACCTGCATTTCTCCAATGATTAGCCATGTTGAACATCTTTTCTATACCTGGTAGCCATTTATGTGTCTTCTTCTTTTTTTTTTTTTTTAATAAAGTTTACTTATTTATTTTGAGAAAGAGAGTGTGTGTAAGCAGGGGCGGGGCAGAGAGAGAGGGAGGGAGAGGGAGAGAGAGAGGGAGAGAGAGAGAGAGAGAGAGAGAGAGAGAGAGTGAGTCCCAAGCAGCCTCCGTACTGAGTGAATGGAGCCCAACATGGGGCTCAATCTCACAAATCATGAGATCATGACCTGAGACGAAAACAAGTCAGATGCTCAACTGAATGAACTACCCAGGCGCCCCTTCATTTTATTTATTTATTTATTTATTTATTTATTTATTTATTTATTTATTTGAGAGAGAGAGAGAGAGAGAGAGGGAGAGGGAGAGGGAGAGAGGGAGAGAGAAAGAGAATCCCAAGCAGGCTCTGTGCTGTCAACATGGAGCCTGATGTGGGACCCAATCTCATGCATAAACCACGAGATCATGCGCAGAGCCAAAAATCAAGAATCGGATGCTCAACCGACTGAGCCACCCAGGTGCCCCTATATGCCTTCTTTGGAGAAATTTTTATTCAAGTCCATTGCTCATTTAAAAAGTCAAGTTACTAATTTTTATCACTAAGCATGATTGTAAAAGAACGTGTTCCAGGGAATTACCTGGGTTCCAGCCATTCTCCATGAACCCATTTAATAGTAATAACCACTTTGAGATCTTGGTCAACAAGATCTTTTATCTATTTTCCCAATGGCAGAGGATCCCAGCATGGTCTAGCAGTCTGAACTTCCATTTCAGTGCATTGTTATTGGTGCTCCATTGTAGAAATTCCTTCCTTGTATAGGAATCTGCTCCTTTGTGTAGTAAAAACCTCTAAACAACTCTGATGTTTGGGACTAGGAGACAAAACGCTTTGTAGGTGGATCATTATATGTGTGTGACTGGGAGGAAACTGAACAAAGTTTGACTTTTAAAAGGCAATGACAATTTTTTTAAAGCGCAGAACTGATATGATCAGCTTTGTATTTAGAAAGTAAGGCTGCATTTAATTTACTGTCTGAATTATTCTTTAATTAGTTGATGATCAATACACCTCAAAATAAGATTTGCAGTTATTTTGCCAGTTCCCTGGGGCTGCTACCAACCTGAACCACCATAAATTAAAATTTCCTCTTGAGGATTTTTTTCAGATCACATAGATAGTGTGAATACAGATTGCAAATGCGGTTTAGGATGGCTCATGGTTATGAATTACTGGGGTAAATATATGTTTTTTTCCCTTTAAGAGAGCTTAGTTGGCATAGATGAATTTCTTTTCTGTTCTGTTCTGTGCAGTGGGGTTATGTCTCATTTACCCTTCCACAGTGAGGGTGGCAGGGACCACTTATTAGATTAGCCAGATTTGAGGAGCCCTGGGCATTATCTCACATCCCCTACCTCCTAGGCAGGTCTAAGTGGAAGCTTAGGGTCTCCCAACTTCAGTAAAAATCTTCAGGTCAAACTAGATCTTGGCATTCTTTTATCTCCTAGAGCTTCTGGGTTATTTTATGTTTGAGGCTTGACACCCTTATTATTTTTGTGTTAGCTCAGTGATGCATTTAAAAAATACTTTAAAATTTTTATCTGATATTTTATTTTAGTCGAAAGTTTGTTTGGGGTATCAAATCTGCCATACTGTCAGATCCTTAGAGTGAGAAGTCCTTATACCTTTATTTCAAAGGTAAAGAAACATAGACTCAAAGTTACCATGACTTAACTAAGGTCGCAGAGCTCCTTTTGGCAACCACATATCCTGTGTTGGATACTAATTGTAAGACAAGGCCAAAGTCAGCTTTTCTGACAATGCCTGGCACCTCGCTTTTACCTGTATACTGAACAGAAATCAATGTTTGAATCAAATGTGATTTGACTATATGAAGTAGAACCTATTAAAAATATGCCAAGACAGAAGGAAGATTTGGTAGATCTTACAGAACTCAAAGGTAGGATGTGCAGTCTGATCTCAGGAAGGGTTGGCATTGGATGTGTCACTCTGTCTCTCCTGTCCTCAGGGTCTGTATCTCTCCAGTTCTCTTGTGTCTGCTTCATTCTCCCACTTTTTTTGTTAACTGACTCTCTTTACATCATTTTGCATTAGGTGAAAAAATGACCATTCTAGTATTTAGAAAATAATCTCCTAGCTAAAATATTCAACATTGACTCGGCTCTCTTAGTTTAAACTCCAGTAAAATGATGGATGTGAGAAAATATAATTGGCTCCTCTTAGGCTTTTTCTTCCAATCAGCTTTGGCCAGAGTGGCACCTTGGGAAATGACAGTGGACTTTATGAAAATGCAGTATGGACATATTATTTAAAAAGAGAGAAGAGGGAGGAAATAATTAAAAGAATAAATACCCATTTCTAGTATCACTAGGAGAAAAATACATATCTTTATCTCTATCTCTATCTATCTATCTATCTATCTATCTATCTATCTATCTATCTATATTTATCTTTACTGGGCCATGAATTACTATGGAACATTGGGGAACACCAGTAACTTGGATCCTTAAAATAATGCAATGGCTTTTTTTATCTTTTGTTAAACAAAAATAAGATTTATAAAAAAAAGAATATTTGTCTTCATATTAACCTTTTGCTTATCTAATATGCTTAGAAGGGTGACATTTATTTCCTTTTCAAGGTCATTATGAGTTATTAAATGTGGTTTAATGCTTTGTTCCAACCAGTAAATGCCAAATATAAGTTGCAAAAAAATGACCTTTTTGAACCTGACTCATTGTAGAAGGTAGTTGCCAAAAAGAAGCCACCTTAGAGATAGATTTAATGAATTGGACAACCTATCATGAATAGGATAAAACATACTTGAAATTGCTACTGACTGTAAGCTTATTTCAGATGTTTTATTCAGTAAGAGTCTATAGATCAGTTGTTTCCTTGGTTTATTTTATTTCTTGCAGTCATCATATCAGAAATTCAGGTCCTTTTGAATACTGGGTAGAGGAAAAGAAGGTAAATACAAGTGTGCGTGTGTGTGTGGGGTAGTTATTTTGAACAATTAAGGGAAATCTCTTCTAAGGATTAGAAAACTAAATTTTCAGGAGATGATTTGAGAATACTTTTTTACATTTTTTAAACATTGATTTTTTTTAAAAAAGCACAAGTATAATTATATATTTGGAAGCACTTTAGGGATCCAGAATAATTCCTAGAGAAGCACTATGGGAGTGATTGAAAATCTAAGGGCAATAATAAATCTAAACATGGTTTGAGAAGGGAAAAGAAAAATTAGGGTGGATCATTCTCTTTATAGCTTCAAAGAGAATGACAAGAGCAGTGTAGGGGATTGGAAAAGAAATAAATGGAACAATTTAAATATGTTGCAGTTTTTGTTGAGAAGATGTTCTGTCTACCCTTTTAATAATGCCCAAGCTCCCACTACTTACAATTTTGTATTTGCAAAAGAAATTAGCTGTGGATTCTCTGCCCCTTGAACCACATTGTGATAACCATCAAAACATACAATAAACTCATTTGAATCGTGCTACAGATGAGGTTCTTCCATATACCTTTCTTCGTGTGTGGTTTTTTTGGTTTTTTTTTGTGGTATTACGTAATATGACTCCACTAAAATAAACAAGATAATTTATATCCTGAGAAATAGCTCTTTCCTCTTTTCCCCCCAAATATAATTTTAGGAGATAATTAATGTGTGTCTTTCTGAGAATTTACAAACTTTATAAAGAAATGGGATAGATATCATGATGAGCATCAGGTGATACATGGAATTGTTGAATCACTATATTGTACACCTAAAATTAATATAACACTGTATGTTAACTAATTAGAATTAAATTAAAAATTAAAAAAAAATGTGATAGAAATGTACTAAGTTTAGGGGTGCCTGGGTGGCTCAGGGGGTTAAGCACCCGACTATCGATTTTGCCTCAGGTCATGATCTCACGGTTCCTGTGATTGAGCCCCATCCCATGTTAGGTTTCATGCTGACAGCACAGAGCCTGCTTGGGATATTCTCTCTCTCTCTCTGTCTCTCTCTCTCTCTCTCTGTCTCTCTCAAAATAAATAAAATTTAAAAAAAAAAGATATGTACTAAGTTTCTAGGAAGTCCTCAGCACAGACACCATTTTTAACTAATGCAGTCTGTTACAGTGTATATGCTCAGTTATTATTTGTTGGATGAGTAGACAAGGTGCATTTCTATTGGTTCCAAAGAGAATAAATGACACGATATACTGTTTTGGGCTTTTCATTTTATTTTGCAGGGTATAAGCAGGTGAATAAAATAAAAATAAATGTGATATCAAATTGATTTGTAATTCAGGCTTGGAATCTAGGAGTTTCTGGTTCATAAAATGATGGTTGAGGTTGAATCTACATAATCTACATTAACTGCTAGTTTGTCCCTGAAAACTTGTCCAGGGCTCACTGACATTAAAGAGAGCAAGAATTATGAACTGCAGCCTTCCTGGACACATAATTTATCTCTTTTTCTATGACATTTACCTTGAATAGTGATGAGTATATTAAAAATGTCATAAATAATAAGTCATGTAAGCCTGCTTTATTTTGGAGTTTTAAAATTAAAAGAGGAGAGAAAGGATGCAATAATGGAATGAATTGGGCTATGAAGTAACACTTTTTAGTAAAATTAAAATAAAATTTTATTAAAGATGGAGGCCTCTCCATATTTTCTCATGTAATTAGAGCTGAAGAAAATGTCAGCTGACAATTTATGATATTTTACTCTTGATAATCTGCCAGGTTGAATCTCTAAAATGTGGGGATAATATCCTATTCTTTGAATTCCCTAGGTCTAACCTAAAGTCTGGCCCCTCCCTCAAAAGGGAAATGTAACTAATAATAGTGAATTCTCTGTTAATTAACTAATCCCACTGCATTTGGCTGAGAACCTACTCACTAAGACCTTTGTGAATAGTTTGCAGATGAAAGTATTTTAGACTTCTGTTTCAGAAATCCATCTCAGACTTCTTCCTTTTTACTAATAAGATGTTGCAGTGCAATGTTGCTTTAAAAAATGTTTGGGCCATTTGAATGGCAAGAATGTCACCAAAAATATTATATAAAAATTCCATTTTCCACAGGGGTAAAAGGACAAAGTGCTAAAGACAGAGGCTTAAATTTCAGTTTTGAATTGAATGTGTCTTGAAACATGAGGCAATATATCCTTGGTTGACTAAGGCAACGTGTAAGATGAAATACCTTTTATAGAATCCATCTTGAAAAGTATAAGCCAACGACAGGCAATCAGTTGTTTTTCAAGAAGAGATAAGGACGTAGTTAAAAGCCTTAATGTTGATGAGAAATGGGCTTCTGGTACTTTAGGGGACTGACTGCATGGTTTGTAGGAAACAAGCTTTAAGTTTTCAGGAAAATTGTAAGTGCAATAAGATGTCATTGAAACAACGTATTAGAGAATGTTAAATCTCTGGTTAGAGCAATAGGCTCAGTGATCACTTTCTTGAGCTCATCTTTGTCTGCCCCTCCAGATTAAGTGATACTGTTTTGCACTTACTACTCTCTCCTACTTTTGTGCATTAGCTCCTCTTATGTGTCACTGAGCTCTCAGTATCTACCTTTGACATTTCCCTCGACCTTGAGAATCATAGGTACACATTTCTGGTGGATATCTTCTCTTGGGCATCATACATGGCCTGAAATTAATATTATGATCTTCTTCATTTCCCCTCAGTGTGACCCAAGAGTAGTTTCTCTTCTAGTAGTTCAGCCACTGGTACTATCACCAGCATTCAGTTGCTCAAGACGGAAGACTGGAAGTTACCCTAGACAGGGCTGCCACTTGCCAATGTAGTACATTCATGAAAACTGGAAAAAGGTGACTTTTCTCCATGCACATGCAAACCTTACGTGATAAGCAAAGATCAGGTTGGAGGTCAGTCCCCTCTTTCCCCCTCAGTTCAGGGCATGACATGCATAACTGTATGGGACAGTCCTCATTCTAGATTCTTCCACTTTCCTGCCCACATATCTGATCTGTTTTGAACCTTCAAATATTCTGTAATCTGCAACTCTTTTTTTCTTTGCTTAATTCTTTTAGATCAAATATTTAATACCGAAAAAAAGTATGTATGTTATTGTATGTGTGCTTACTCTAATAATGTAGAGAACATCAGTGAACCCAACACCTTCCCAAGAAGCCAGAACATCATTGTTTTTTCGCCCTGTCCTTTTTGATTCTTACTGTCTCTACCCTATTCATGTTCCCAGTATATATCACTTAAACTGTTGCACACATCAATCCATAAACCACATCACCACACATTTAATCTTTTTACTTCAGGCTTGAAACTCTTCTATAGATTTCCATTCCTTAGAGAAGAGCCTCTAAGTTGCTCAGCATGGCAGAAAAGGCTGTCCGAGTTCTGTCTCCCATGAGGCAAAAGCTCTATCTCTTGTCACTTCACAGTTTAGGCAGAACTAAAGGCAGTTCTTCAGACAGCAGTTCACTCCACTGTTTGCTCTGCCACTGCTACCTTCTGCCTTGCTCAGTCAATCCTTTCGCATTGTATTGAAATTACCTCTTTATGTCAGTCTCCCTTATTAGACTACTAGCTCTTTGAAGACAGCAAATCTATCTTATTTGTTTTTGTTTCTAATCCAATCTCTGGATCATAGCAGGCTTTCAAGTGTCTGAATCAAAATGGTGAAGAAAGTACTTTATCTTAATCTCTTTGTGGGTGATGTCAAATCTTCATACTAAATTCTTGTTTGAGATCAGCTGGTCATGTGGATATTTGTTCTGGATGCCTTTCAATGTACATTTTATATATATATGTATATATATACACACACACATTAAATATGTATATTAAATATATATTAAATAAAATATATTAATATATATTTAATAAAAATACATTAAAATTAAGTAAAATATATTAAATAAAATATAGTAAATATATATTTAATAAAATATAAATATATATTTAATAAAAATATATTAAATATATATTATATATATATATCCATCATTTATACATAGCCTCTGAGTTACCTTAGGGAAACTTGTTAATGTGAATCAGGGAATTTGACAGTTAAAGCAGTCAGATAATAGTGATGATTTTTTCCCCACTCCAATATAGTTAAGTGACTGAACCCAAAGGACTTAACCTGGCATCATATAAACTCATCTTATGTGAACATTGTCCCAGGGCTCTGTTGGGTGAGGTTTTAGAAGTTTCATTAGCATACATGTATCTTCTCTTTTGCTCCTCTCTTTCATCCCTGGCGTCTCCTCCCTCCCTAGGTCATAATATCCCAATCGTTGCTGTTCAGGGTCAGCTGGGGCTCCCATCAACAATGTGTTCCCAGGGCAGCATCATGTGTTAGGATTTCCTCTCCACACTCGCTGATTTTTAAACTCTCTTTTCCCAGGGCTAACAATTTTTACTGGACATCAGGAGGGACGCAAGCTTATTCAATTGATTCATTTAGGACATGAATAACTGTTATTTAGCTTAATCTGTGGACTCTCTCAAGTGTAGATTTTAAAAGAGGATACCTCTTGTGCCAAAGAAATGAAGCTTGAATGATGCATTGTATTTAGTGGGTGGTATAACTTGATATTTTTCCAATTATACCAAATAATGAACGTGCCTATTCTTTTTCCACAAATTGGCCTTGCTTGGATGTGAAAACATTCAAATTGATCCTTTCCTGAAAGAAGTGATAAGCTTTGTAAGTATTATTCAGTGACAGAGTCAAACATATGTACAAAGCATTTCAGAATCAACTTGGGTAATTATTATCTGTGGATATCAGCAATAAGAGAAAAACCTCAGCCTCTTTATGTATCTTTGAACTTACAAGAAGCAGGTTTAGTTTTTGACTTCTCTTTCTACTTCCACAGAAATCCCATACTGTGAGAAAGCTTGGTTAGTAATGTAGTCTTTTCTCTTTTCTCCAGTCCTGTCGCATACCAGGGTGGTAAGGGATGTTTGAAACTTCAGTATTTTCAAAGTGACCAATATTTGTCAGAATTACACGATTGTCAGGGCAGTGTGCAGTGAATAAGACATGATTCCTGTCCTCACATAGCTTATTAGAGGTCCACGTGACCAGATAGAAGGCAAGATGTAATGAATGTTACATAGTACAAATAGCCTCCCTAAGTTCCCAGGAGAAGATTGATTCTGTATGGCAAAGACTGAAAAGATTTTGCCAATGGATGAAATCTGAAGAATAGCTATAATCTTAAAATGCAGAGATTTTTAATAGGGTGTTCCAGTAAAAGGGAGGAGTAGTAGGCAAAATACAAAGGCAGGAGGGGAGAGGAGGCCTAGTGTGGAAGCATCTGAGTGGAAGAGAGGTTAGTGGCCTAGTCAACTACTTCAGGTTTTGACAGAAAAACACTCTCAGCGCACAGCAACCTCTTTGTTACTCTCGGAGGAAACAACTCAGGCTTGCTCCTTTTTGCTACTTAACATATTTATAGTTCAATTGTTTTCATTTTCAGTTGGTTTGATTTTAGGGAATAACAAAAAGTCCTTTGTGGTCAACAAATAGAGAAATTTAGGAATTTTAGGAATTGTTTAAATATTACATCTTAAAGCTTCAGATTGTCCAATGAATTTTAAATTTTCTACAGTGGTAGATTGTAACAGACTCTGCTAGTGAGTTTTAACAAGTAATTATTGAGTACCAACTACAAACCAGATGCCATCTTTGGTGCTGTGAATGAGATGAAGTCTTTGCTCTCATGGAGCTTGCCTTTCAGCCAGGGAGATAGACAATAAACAAATAACTCATGGAGTGATAAATGCTCTGAGTTTTTGCTATGGCAACAAAGAATAGTAAATACACAGTGCCTTAAATAAAGAACGTCTATTTCGTGCTCTGAGATCTGGGATTACTTGACTTTGTTCTAAGGTATGAGTGGGTTCTGGTTTGTTCCATGTATCTGTCATTCCAGGACCCAAGTTGAAGGGCAGTGGTTGCCTCAGATAAGCTCTTCTCTTGGGGGTTTGGGGAGAGTGGGAATTAGGAACACAAGAGGGCCGATGAGACTTATGCTCCCTAAAGCTCATTGTCACTTCCAACTACATATCAGTGGCCAAAGGAAGTCATGTGGCCAAATATTAGATCAATGGACTGGGGAAGTACATATCTCTTATAGGGAATACTGTGGGAAAGAGGGACTATTTGCTGAAAATAGTCCAAACTGCATCAAAAAATACAGTAAATGAGTAAAACTTTTTGAGAGTAATGTTTATCATAAAGAAAATAAAATCTGGTAATAGGATTTTTATCTGGAGATACAGCAAGAAGCTCCTTTAGATAATGTGGCCAGACAAGAGGTGACTTTCAATGAAAGTTGAATGACAAGCTGAGAAAGTCATGGGTAGAATTGGAGCAAAGGCAATCCCGACATAGGTAACAATAGTGCAAAGGCCCTATATGGTAGAAATTAGCCTGGCTTGCTCAGAGGGTAGGAAGATGGCAAGATAGCTCAGGCATGGTAAATACTGGTGGTTTGGAGAGGAGCTCAGCATGGCAGACAGGAGCCAGATCATATAGGAGATTGTAGGCCAGGTAAGAAATTTGGGTTTCATTCTTGGTGCAATGGGAAAGCATTAGATTTTCACGGCAAAGCAGTGACATAATATTATCTATATTGAAAACAATTTCTCTTGTTGTTCTGTGGATTAAGGACTGTGGGAATGAGAGCAGGCAAGAGTAGGAGCAGGGAGATGACTATTGGAGAAGTCCAGAGGAGAGATGATGGCAGCTGGCAATCGGGTAATGGGAAGGAAAAGGGGAGAAATCTAATATGAGATATATTTGGAAGTATATTTATTATTATTAAAGTAGGATTTATTAACTCTTCTCTTAGAAGAGATAGTATGCTTTTGAATAGTATGAACAAACACACAATGTGGTGGAGGGGAAGAGCATGGGACTTGGAGTCGGAAGATTTTTCATTATCTAGGCTTTGCTTCTTAGGACATGTCGACCCAGGGCAGCTTAACTATTCTGAAACTTAGTGCCCAGAATTCCAAAAAACAAGCAAACAAATTGAGTAAATAAATGGATAGGGGAATGACCAAAGTAATGTAATTTTCAGAGGATTAAATATTTAATTTAATATTAAATAGAAATTAATATAAAATAAAAATAGTCCACATGGGTAAGGCTTATATTTCTTTGCCTTAATATGATGATTTGTTGGCATTCAAAAAAATGTTCTAGATATAGGCAGTTTCTTAAGTGTGCATTCTGGAAGATGATACAGCGGTGGCAGTACTGGCTTATAAATTTACCTAAACTCTTACATAAAATATCAGTGTTGTTTCTCTCAATCTCCAAGTGAGTGCAGTCACTGGGAAATGCAGGAACTGCTGAAGCTTGAAGTTTTTCTAAGCATGGATCTATGATATATGTTCTTGTAAGTCACCCTCTCATGGGCTGACCTATATGTTGCTGCCAGGGATAAGGGATAGTACACCATAAGCCTTATCAGTTAATAAAGCAGTTTTGCCTGTAATGGAGTGATTAAGCCATTGTTTTGGTGAAAACACCTTAACATCAAATTGAGCTGTTAGGGATTTGCAGGTAATGTAGCAATTTTTCAGACAGGGTTCTGGCATTTTCTGATAACATCACTGTTTTATATGTAATTAATACTACTTCTATTTGGTGTTTTTGAGACATGAACTTCAACTACCTCATAAGTCCAGGATTGGGGAGAGGGGCGACACTTTCCCAAGTATCCGAATCTGTTCTCTGATTCTCTCCCCTATTTGAGCTGGTCTCTGTAGACCTATGACTGTTATTTATGATAAAAAGCACACTCAAGATCCAAAGCAAACTTAAAACTATTTCTACTTGCTGTTTCCATAAAGATTCAGCTAATTGCAGTTATGTATACAGCACTGCAGCTCAGAGGGTGTATATTTGATTGAGTAACCTTAACGTAAATATTGTTTCTATATGCATGTGCCATTCAAGTTCCAGAAGAAAAATAAATAAATCACTTGGCTCAAGCCCTCCACCCCCATGAAGGGTGAACAGCATTAAGGAAATGAATAGGGATGTCAAGGCACCTAGAGACTAGCAACAAAGGAAGCCAGTCTAGCCCCTGTGAAGGGAGATAGTATTACTTGAGCCTAGAGACAGTAGGAGCTTCAGAGAGGGGGTCACCTAATATTAATTGTAGTCCTGGAAGAAAGTAATTGGTGGAAATGTGGTTCAAAGCATAGAGTGTAAAGGGAAGAAATATACTTATTTCTCTCTCCTCCCAGCCTCTGGTTTCCTTCTGGTGATGCCCATGGGCCAAGCCCTATTTAAGTCAGGCCACAAAGGAGGTAAGATGATGTGGGTCATTGGGGCAGGCTTACAGTGACAGATCAGGGAGGAGAAGAGCTAAGAATGAATTTAAGGGACTGAATGAAGAATTTATTCAGTTTATAATTCTTAGCTGCACTATTGTACTCTGGAATATGCTCCCAATTATCTGAAAGGTTTTAATATCTTTCTAAACAATGATTTGCCATCTTGTGGGCTAATGTCCAAGAGATCAACAATAGTATTGCAACTCTCCAAGTTCAGAAATTATTGGGTCATGAGAAATAGTCCAGGCATGCCATTTTGGTTCTACCACTGACTATGCTAAACAGGGGGTTGGGAATTTTGAGCTCTGGTTCCACCACAAAATAAGCATGTGACTGAGTTAAGTCACAGTGACTCTGTGGATTTCTGTTTTCTCATCTGTAATATGAGGAAGATTCTTTATTTCTTAACTTGTGAGGATCATTGTAACCACTGGTGAGTCACAGATAACTTCTGGAGTATGTATTTAGGAAAGGCAAATCCATAGCCAAAAATTTATGTAATAATGAAAGCCATGCATATGTGATTTTAGTTTTAATGCTATTTGAGATTATCCATAATATCAGACATAAAACAGTGAGATTAGTTGAAAGTTGACATAGACACAGATGTCTTTTGGACAGTCTGATATAACTTTGTGATGTGAAATTAAATGCAAATATTTATTACTAATGAAAAGATGAAGCATGGGAGATTGTTGGAATTCGGATACTGCAGAGATGGCTGTATTTATGCTTCCCTTACAACATATACTTGTGAATAAACATCTGTAGAAGGTCAAAGATAACAATAGTGAAGCCATTAACTGTTTTCCATGAGGTCTGTTCTCTTAAACTCAACACAGCCAGAGTTGAGTCTTTGTCTCTTGCTCTTCATGGGGCTAAGACTTATTTTCCTTCTGGCTGTTTTTCCAAACCCTCTGTATGTTCCTTTCCATATTCAACTTCCTTCTTCTTTCAAATTCTGTATTTTTGCCTAATTCTCATGCTTTTGTCCTAAAGGCAGGCATAATTTGGCATGTAGTAGAGGCTGAGGGGTCTTTAAGAGCTGCCAGATTACAGTGAAAGAAAGCAAGATGGATCAAAGTGTTTGCTGATCAAGAAAGCTCAAAGTTATAGGAGTTGCCTATTAAGAGAGAAATTGGTTTTAAGGTAAAAAGGAATGTCTGGTAAATGTCCTTCTTTCCACAGTTGTAGGGAATAAAGTATATGTTAATCACATGATATAATGAGTCAGGGTTAGATGACCTTCCTTCCACTCCCCACAAACCACTTCTGTAACATTTCAGTAGACAGCATCAAAATGCCCAATGTACGGTCATAGGAGTCACTTTCCCTAAACCGTCACACCCAGTCACCCACTGCATTTGACAGAATTCTGTTGATTGCATTTCCTAAATATCTCCTGATGTATTCTCCATTCATTGGCTTGTTCATTCATTCAACAAGTAAGTGTCAGGTACTGTGCTAGTATCTGGAGATTCAGAGGTGAAAAAAATCTTCATGGTCTTAACCTCACAGTGCTGATAATGTAGTAAGACTACATTACAAAAGGGGCTCTGGAGAGCTTCTTTGCCACTTTTGTCGTATGAAGATACAGCAAAAAGATGTCTGTCTACAAACCAGGAAGTAGGTTTTCATCAAACACGGAATCTGCTAGCACCTTCACCTTAAACTTTCCATTCTCTAGAGCTGTGAGAAGTAAATTTATCTTGTTTATAAACCCCTGAATCTATGGTATTCTGTTATGCCAGGGTGAATGAACTAAGACAAGAAGGGTTAGGAAGTAGTAGACATAGTCAGGGTTAGGAATTTGTATTTTATTTAAATTGCAGGGTCAAGTCTCCAGTTGAGAATTGGAGAGTAATAACATGGTCAGCCTCACATTTCAAGAAGATACCTCTGATTGTTTGGTTGAGAATGGATTGGACAGTATCAAGAATGGGGGCAGAGCTAACACATTGTCAAGGTGAGAGATTATAATGGTTTTTAATAATGTTGGTAGCAGTAAAGAAGGAACTGAACAAATATTGACATGGAGGACTCTGTGATATGTCACCCAAAGGCTCCTTTTAGGACTGAGACACTTTCTCCCAGTTACTAGGGGTGTTAACTGCTAACAACATAGAGCTTAGTCTATCCCCAGGACTTGTCCTTTGCCCAACAGAAGTGCCTCCTTCAAGATCATGCCTTCGGGTTGGCTCACAGCCAGTGACCAGTCAATGAGGAAGAATAATAAGGTCCTTGCCTTAAGTCAGGATAACTCAGATAGACCATTCTAGCTACAGAGGTCCCTGTAGGATCAGCTGACACCTCTGTTGCATCTACATGGCAGTTCAACCACTGCCTCTGTTCATCCTGCTTCCCTGTTCCCCTGGAAATATTGTCCTGTGTCATCCCCACTAAACTTCTTGTATATAAATCTTTTTGAGTCTGATTCCAACATGAACCAAGACAATCAAAGACTTTAATTTTGAAGGTAGAATTAATGAGATTTGTGAACAAAGTAGAGTGATATGGGGGAATATGGGGGGCCAATAAGGAAAATAGAAGAATCTATTATGTCTCCAAGGTTCCCAACTTCCAGTTCTAGGGGAATGATTGTGCCTTTTACTGGACTTGGAAAGACTGAAGATCTTTAGTAGGGTTTTGAATATGTTTTGCTTCAGAAGACTCCAACATCTGCCTGCTTAAGCAGGAAATATCAAGTGTGTAGAATGTACCTTTCTGCAGATCTCCACTGCCATTTCTCTTATCTTGACCATCTTCTCTCACTCGCCTGGCATTCTCTAACAGCTCTTGACTTATCTTCCTGGTTATAGTCATGTTTCTCTTAAATCCTTTTTATATTATTCTGTTAGAGCAATATTATGAAACTTCATAATTTAAGTTTCATACACAAATGATTTCCTGATTGTCCTGAGGATGCACTTAAGATCCTTTAATCCAGCTTATAAAATCTGCCACCTGGACCATTTCTAGATTGTTGGCCTCATCTCCTTTCCCTCCCCTCTTTTATAAGTATCACTCTGAACTTTTTCATGCCTTGAATGCAACTTGTTTTGTCTTATCTTATAGTTTTGTTCGTGGTGTTTCCTCTAAGACATTCTTACCACCTCCCACTCTGTTTTCAAAGGGTTCACTTCTAATCATATTTCAGGACCAAGTTTAAATGTTAGCTCCTCAGAAAGGACTCTGTCCTGGAAGACCCCTGTGGCATATTTTCAGAGATCATTGTACTTTGCTTATCATGGTCCTCATTCAATGTTTGTTTTGACAGGTCTCTGGCAACTTGTTACTACATTAAGGGAAAGAAAAGTCTGGTTTAAACTGAAATAAAATTCTGTTTGATTATTCTATAGAGCCCCAGCCCTTCTCTTCATCTCCTTTTATCATCAAATCAAAAAGCACTTAAAACTACTGACAACCCCTTATCTGAAAGTTTGGGGTATAGGTTTCCATTAAAATTGGTTTTCTACATCAGATAAAACGTAATGAACTTGTCTCTTTACAATTCACCAACTCCTCCAGTATCCTCTCCTGGCCATAGACATAGTAGAACCGGGAACCTTAATAGCAGACTTTTCTTCTTGCCCAACTAAGGCATCCTAGAAGAAGGGGAGTTTCCAGGACCTGCCTGCTTTGCTTCCCTTTGCTAAACTTGCCTGCGCATGAAAACATTCTGACTACAAGTTTCCCAAAGCTGTCCATAATTGCATGTATTTATTTTTTAATATAATTTATTGTCAAATTGGCTGACATACAACACCCAGTGCTCATCCCAACAAGTACCCTCCTCAATGCCCATCACCCAATTTCCCCTCTCCCCTACCCCCCATCAACCTGCAGTTTGTTCTCTGTAGTTAAGAGTCTCATATGGTTTGCCTCCCTCCCTCTCTGTTTGTAACTATTTTTCTCCCCTTCCCTAATTGCATTTAAAACAATGCCTATATATTTATTTTGAAAGACAAAGAGTCTTTGTCTTTGCAGAATCCCAAACAGGTTCTGCACTGTCAGCACAGAGCCTGATGTGGGCAGCTCAGTCACACAAACAATGAGATCATGACCTGAGCTGAAATCAAGAGACAGATGCTGAACTGACTGAACACCCCAGGCACTCCCCTAACTGAATTTTGTAATGCAGTTAAAAAATACACCTATTCTGTGTAAGGATCTCTTGTTATAATGCATTATATCAATGTATTTTCTTTTACCACTAATTAGAAATTTCTTCATCAGAAGCTATCCTGTTCAGATGTTTAAGCTCTGAAATGCTGAGAATGTTGGATGAGGGCAGAGCATCAGGGATTTCTGGCTATTAGGGTTGGCACTTGAGCATGGATTTCAATCTGAAATCCTTTATGAATTTCTTAAAAATCTCCAGGGCCCTCTCTAAAGGAAACTTATAGGTGACTAAGGGCATAGCATTCAGTCTTGACTTCAAGCATTGAAAATGCCATGGCTGCCTATTGCACTATTAAAACATGCCTTTGATGCTTACTTCCTGGGTGGCAGTATTCACTAGCCACAGTTGTCAGAGATCATATCTAAACCCTATCTTCTAAATACCAGGGTCCAGTAAGAGTGGACTTTGTAGATGCCAGTCAACAATAGCAGCCTTTGCTACATACATTTAATGGCGATTTATGTTTGCATCTAGCATGTAATCCACTTTATAGGTGATTTTGTGAGAGCTCTGCTTTGGAGATCTGGAGGACAATATTATCTTAGACTTCTTTGACTGAGGGGTAGACAGATTAATCACCAACTCTTGAGTTACACACATTGATTGCCTGATCAACAAGCAAAGTGACCAGCCTGATATCCAGACACAAAGACTTTGTTCATGACCCTAGGTCTCATCCACAGGGATAAATCCTTATAGACTATGGCCCAATTAGTGCTCTTTCTTCAAACGTAAGTAATATCAGGAAGCTTGTGGCAAAAGTTTGTAAAACTATCAGAAGTTCTTGTCATTAGAAGCTAAAGCACAGAATAAGATGGGCAGAGACAGATTTTATGGCCAATCTGTAGAATTCATTGGGTTCTCAAGGAACACTGGGATTAATGGCAACCCCCATTTAGGTTGTCTTCCCTTGTGGAAGTGAGATCCTGTGGGCAAGGACAATGTCTAAGGTGTCACTGCTGTATTCTTGTTACTTATCTGCAGACTTTAGGGTGTCTGCCTAAAGAAGACAGTAAATATTCACGCTGCCAACAATAGATGTCTGACCTATAGATTTCAATAGGATGCATCTTCATTCATGTTTCACTTGGGCCTACTTTTACAATTGGGAGGTTTGTCTCAGCTGCTTCTCCTTCTTAGTCTCATGAGGTTCTGCCCTTTCTAGTCAGTTCTGTGCATTCACCAGGGACAGGTTCTCAGTTTGGATCACAGTGGCTATGGTGCCCACTTTCTTAGAAGTCTGGACTGAAATCTATGAGGAGTGCTGTCCATCCTCTTTCCCTACAAATTGTTGTAGCTATTGACTTAGTCAGCTCAGGCTGCCATAAAATACCATAGATTGAATGGCTTCAACAACAGAAATTTGCCTCCTTACAGTTCTGGAGGCTGGTAAGTCCAACATCAAGTTTCTAGCGGGGTTCAGTTTCTAGCCAGTGCACTCTTCCTGGCTTGTAGACAGCTGCCTTCTTGCTGTATTCTCACATCATACACACACACACACACACACACACACACATACACACAGACAAAGAGGTCTTTTTTTTTTTAAATAAAGCCACAGCCCCACCATTATCACTTCATTTAAACTTCTTTGCTCTTTGAAGACCCTATCTGCAGATAAAGTAATATTGGGAATTAGGGCTTCAACATATGAAAGTCAGGGAACACAATTCAGTCCCCATATCAGGTATTTTAAATGTCTACCTTCTGTAAAAATTGTCATCTCACAAAGGCAAGGATACTGCCATTGACTGTATCATGCAGAGTCCTGGCATACAGTAAGAGCAAAGAAAACCTTGAATTCCTGAAGGGACTGGACATTTCTAGCAAACTAACGGAATAACCTTGGGGAACATCCTTTACCACTTTAGTCCTAAATTTTCCCTTCAGAAAAATGAAAGGTTGAATTCTGATCTCTAAAATTTGATCTGAACCTTGTAATGTATAATTTTCCTTGCCTGAGGGAAATCATTTTAGCTAGCTTGGTAGAGCTCTTTATGCCCTTCTAAGGACTTTATCATTAATCAACAAGGATCTACTAAATGATGTGCAAGGTGCTGTGTGGGATACCAAAGAATTTAGAAAAAGACATTTAACATCTCACTTCCTGCATCTTCCTCATTTTTCCTAAGGGGTTCATAGCGAATGGTGGCTCTCTTTGTTTTGGGTGCTGCTATGCTAATGTAATATAATACTATTAATTTCATCTATCACTGAATAATGTGAAATTTCTGATATCTATGATATAGCCATATTTGAAAAAAATCACTTTTGTTCTTCACAGTGTCAGATATAGTTCTCTTCAACAGTTTTTTTTTGATGGATATTTATCTTTAATATAAAGTTCCATGGTATGTCTTTTTGAGTTTGGTGCTCTAAGGCAGTCATAACTATTGTAGTTACTTTATATTATTTGCTTGGTGGTCTTATGTGTTGGTATAACTTATTCCTCTGAATGGGCTTTGGGTGAGTCTAAGACACACAGATTAGATATGACCTTCTCTCCATCTCTGGATTTAGCACGATCTTATACCCAACAATTAATCGAAAAGTGCAGTCCTCTTCCAAATTTCATTAGCTGGTTGTTATTTTTAGATAAATAGAACTTGTTCTTTTTATATCTCACACCTCCCAATTAGTGAGATGATTTTGGTAATAAGGACAAACCCTTCCAAAGATTGTGCAGGAGACTGGAAACATCTGTTAAATTATTGACGGCATTTCATTCCCCTCATGGAGGCACTGGGAAAATAGAATGACTTTTCAAATGACCTGTGAAACCTATGCTATTCTATGAGCTCAAGATAAGGCAAAAAAAAAGTATGTATACAGATTTATTAGCATTTGTCTCTTCAAGATGTGACACTGTATTTATGCATTTCTTATGAATCTCTTCATGCATCTCTATTTTTTCAGTGGCTGCTCAATATTTGATTTAGAAATCATTCTCCTTTCCTTTCCCTACTTGAAAAATTTCCGTTTTGTGCATGGAAACTTTTTTTTCTTGAGGCTGTTTTTGTTCTGTCTTTGTTTAACTTAATGATTATATCTGGATATAAGTTGTCTCAAGATGAACATTCTGGATCACACCCTAACAGGAACAAACTCTTCTCTTCTTGTGGGTAGGTACGATAGAGTCTATGTTCTTTTGGATTTATAAAGCAAACTTTTTGATACACTATTATAGTTCGACAGCAGCTATGTAGGTATGGAATATGGGGAATATGGTAGGAAGAAGCCAGGTGCATTTAAGAACAGATAGGAAGGATATAAATAAAACAGAATTAGCAATGGCATGAGTTTTGCCATGCACACCAGTAGTGAACCGCAATGGAACCCAAGAAGATTCCTATCACTCAGAGGTATAGTGCTTCTTTGGGCCGGAAAATGCATTCTGCTGTATGAGCTTCATTAGCATCACAGTCTTGAGCTCCTGTCATAACACCCAAATGTGCTGTGAGTACTGCCGTGGGCCTCTCAGCACCTGCCATGCGTGGATCACTGATCAGAGCCAAGATTTCATTGCCTTTGAATTCCTACTCATCAGTTCAGCTTGGGAAGGGAGGTGATGTGCCAAGGCAAAGACAGTAAACAGTGTTTGGAGGAAGTGGTGGATCAAAAGTCCTGTCATCCTTTGTCGTCACAGAGCATGAATGACAATCACAGGCTCAGCGTGAGGTCACCTGAATTTCCCCATCCGTGAATAAGCTGGCTCCTACTCAGAAGGATGAATGGTGCTTCTGGAGAGCCTACCCTGTCACTCTGTGCTGTCATCAACAGTACCAATTAGTGTCAGTTTTAATGATGGCTCTTGAGACCCAAAGGGGACCAGTGTTTTGGCTCCCAAACTAGGAATTTGCTTTTTTATTCAAATGATAAGGAAAATTAGCATTCTTCTTGGGTCTGCAAATGTGGATGGAGAGTGAGTGAGTTAGTCATTTGACTACCATAAACAGCACTTTCATCTGGGTCTGGTTAATACGTATTCTTTGGGTAGTGTTCTGGTGTGTAGACATCTGTGGTCTGAATCTGCATATGAGAAAAGAATGCCCTCAAGTGTATTACTTTATTATTATTATTATTATTATTATTATTATTATTATTATTTTGCACAAATGATGGGCACAAACCTTAAATACATTTTCCAGGTGTAGTGCTGGATTTTGCTAAGACTTATTAACTAAATCTTATTAGCTAACTCTTATTTTACAAAGATTATTTGCATTTTTAAATTGGGCAAAGTCTATGTGGTGTCTGTAGCCATTGGAAAAGAGGTTTAGGTTTGCATTGGTGAACTGTGTCTCCTTAGAACATCATTCTATACTCAGTTAGCTGATGTGTTCTTAATATGGTCTAATCTCTTTAGTGAGTAGGTGCTTGTCCTGGATGTGTTTTTTCATGTTTACCTTCCTTTAATTATTTTTCTCTTTAGGGAAGTGAACTGCCCAAGTGGCAAAAATGAAGAGCATTATCTCTATCCAACACAAATGTCATGTTAATGCTGATAATCCGGTAGCACAGAGATGGTTACAATTATAGCCTAACAACACAGAAAAATACTTTTATAAGCAGAGATTTAATGCTGGGAATGAGAACTAGTTCAAGCAATGAAACTAGTTCACTCTTGCAAGTGAAGCGAATATAGAAATCTGACTAAACATGAAAAGATCCATGACATTTTCTTCTAACATAAAAAGAAGTTGGGTTATTTTCTGGAGAAAGGGGAGCTACCATTTTCTTATCTGCCAAATTCAGAGTGATCCATCACTACACATTTCTCTCTGTGTATAGTAATATTATATACTATCAACAAGATGGTCTGCTCTTTCACTCTAGAAAAAGAATGGATGGTTTTTGAAGTCTATTTAAAGCCTGAGCCTATCCAAACTTAAAAAGGAGTCAGGTAACATTTCCATTTTGTCATATGATGTATTATTCTCCCTTTTAGAATTGTGACAGATTTTAAAAGACCTTGTTGGACTGTCTTGGCATGACATGCTTCCCCTATTATACTCTTTTCAGTAGTGAACTTGACATGCTTCTCAGGGTTCTGCTGAGCAGTTTAAGTTGGTTCTCAGGATGGAAATTTAAATCATGAACTAAGAAACTTTAAGAAATCCACCTTACCAAAGTTCTCTTTAAATGTAAACATAAAGTAAGTGTTTATCAGCAATTTGAAACAAATACCAAATCAACATTGAGTTACCATTACAGGGAAAATGGTTAAAACAGAATGAATTCTGATTTTCAGGTTAACCTAAAAATAATCTGAAAAACTTTATATGTTATTTCTGTATCTTAAACAATGTCTATATAAATGTGGCAATAGTAGCATTTAATTCCCATAAGAGTTGAGTTAACTCCCATAGGATTCCCATTTAAGTCACTTAGGAAGTAGCAGTATCTTTTTTTTTTTTTTAAGTTTATTTATTTATTTTGAGAGAGACAGAGAGTAGGTGTGAGTGGGGCAGGGGCAGAGAGTAGGGTAGGTGCAGAGAGGGGGGAGAAAGAGAATCCCAGGCAGGCTCTGCACTATCAGTGCAGAGCCCAATGAAGGGCTTGATCCTACAAACTATGAGATCATGACCTGAGCTGAAACCAAGAGTTGGACGCTCAGCCGACTAAGCCACATAGGTGCTCCCCTGCCGGAACTAGCAGTATCTACTGCTGATAACTATGAGGGCTCTTGCATACGTGTCAGAGAGAGATGAGGGGAGATTTGGGGCAGGGCAGGAAGGAGTGAGAATGATAATAAAGAGGATAGATTGCTATCAGTTTCTCACCTAGCTCCAGGAACTAAAATTTTGAGCTCCCAGAGAATGGTTGAAGAAGGTGAGAGAACAGTTTAAAGAGATTTTATGAGATTCCGGGTACAGGCAGAATTGCTCTGGGGACAGATATTAAAGAGCAGCACAGTACTGAGTCAGGAAGATGTTCAATATTCTGATACCTTGAGCTAAAGCTCTGGGAAGTCTGCAGGCAGCACCCTCAGCCTCTGGGAACATTTGTGGGTGACACCTGGGTTGGGCATTGGCGTATGTGTGCTGCTGCTGCTTCTGCTGCTGCTGCTGGAGCTTCTCAGAGTAACTTCTGGCTGCACATGTGACCATGTTGGGTAGCCTGGGTCAGGAAGACGATCCGGGTGCAGGAAGATGGCTGGGGAGGCAGACTGCTGTTGAAAGCAGCTAAGACCTCCCCTTTGGGTCCCCCCAAAAGAGCAGAGTAATCAAACCATTGTGTGGGGTAGAAATCATGCCATCATACTTTGTACACAGAGAGGAAATATGACCTTGTTTTGTGCTCAGAAGCTGATGAAAAGAGAGACTTTATCTTGTGGCCAGAGGCTACATTGGAACTAAATGACATAATGTATGTAATAGGCCTCTTTCAGCTTCTAATTCAAGATGGATAATTGAGCACACGTATAACCTCCTTTCCCTCTCAAGACCCAAATGAAATGTTAAAGACTAAGAAATGGAATCTACTTAGTGGTGAAGACAGTGGAGCAACAGCTGACAGGGTATTTCAGTCCTTATCTGGAAGATGGAGCAGACAGGAGCAGGCTGGTACATCCTGCAGGGTTGGGACCAGAGGCCAGAATAAGTCTGGCAGAACCCCTCAAAAGGCACCAGACTTGTCGTGGGCCAGTATAGGAGGGTGAGAATGGGAAAGTGTGTTAACAGGCAGGAGGGAATTAAAAGTGTGCCTGCTGGAACAAAAATACTTTGGTTTCCACACCTCCCTTCCTTTTGCCTTTTCCTGTTCTTTGGCAGGCAGAATGTGGACAACTCAATATTTAAACTTTGACAAGAAAATCCAGAAAATTCTTCTACACAGAAATTAAATAAACTGCCTGGGAAGCGTTAGGGTTGCTATTCTGACATTTGGGGTTCTCTTCGTAGCTACAAGTTGGATCTTTACCCCTTTACTTTAAAGTGAAGTGTGTCAGGTAATTAGTCCTGTCCACATACACAGATTTCCTATTAAGAAGAGACCTAGTAGAGAAAAAAGACAAATGTATATAATAGTAGAAAAACATCTCAAAGGAAAAATAGCTGATTCAGAGGATGAAGTATGGCTTAAAACAAATACAAACAATAAATTACAAACTTCTAATTTGCATATTCAGAAAGGATAAGATATAAGGACTCTGATAAAACCAAGTCAACATCTCATGAAAACAAAACCAAGAACAAGAAGGAACTCTTAAAAATTAGAAATATTCATGCAAAATGAATAAGAACAGGGTAAATTACTCAGAAATTAGAGTCAGGAAGTAAAGTAGAAAATCTCCCAGAGTAGATATAGAGTGCATGAGGGAGAGAGAGAGAGAGAGAAAGAGAGAGAGAGAAATAACTGTAAGAAGGTCAGTATAACATCCATCTAGTAAGAATTTCAGATAGAGAAAAGAAGATAAAATGAGGAAATTATGAAACCAGTAATAGGAAAAATAAATGTCTTTAGACTGAAAAGAGTATAAAGCATAATGAACAAAAATACACACATATGCACACATGCCCATACATACATACCCCTCCAGTCATTATTTTATTATTTTATTTTAGAACACCAAAGATAAAAATACACATCCTCCAGTCAGAAAAAGAAAAAAACAAAACAAAACAAAAAACACTTCAAAAGGAATGAGAATCAGGTTGACATCAAACTCTTCGTGGACAGTCCTCAATACTAGAAAACCATGGGGCAATATCTTTAAACCTCTGCTGGAGGGGCGCCTGGGTGGCTCAGTCAGTTGAGTGACTTTGGGTCAGTTCATGATCTCTCCGTTCATGAGTTCAAGCCTTGAATTGGGCTCTGTGCTGACAGCTCAGAGCCTGGAGCCTGCTTCAGATTCTGTGTCTCCCTCTCTCTCTGCCCCTCCCCTGCTTGCACTCTGTCTCTGTCTCTGCCTCTGTCTCTGTCTCTCTCTCTCTCAAAAATAAATAAACATAAAAAAATCAATACCTCTGATGGACATTATTTTGAATCTAGACTTCCATACCCACTGAGATATGATGGTAATTACCCTTTTGATACGTAAAAATGCAGAAAATTGACCTCCCTTATATATTTTGAAGGAAGTTACTTGAGGATCTTTTCAAGTACTACAAAGTTGAAAAACAATAAAAGGGAAGATGAGACACTCAAAAAATGTAGAAGTAACTCTAGCGTCCATTGGAAACAAATTCAGGATATCAACTATACAGCAGGCCCAGAATCAAGTATCCTGAGGAATTTGCTGAAGAAGAATGGAGAAGAGTCAAAGCAGTAGATAAGAATATCGAGAGTAAAATAAGTGACTGCAAGATGTCATTGATACAGTAGACAAGTTACTTTTCTCAACATGAGAAAATAAGGCAAATGTGTATTCAAGGAAAGGCAAGAGCAATCACCAGCATGCACACAGAATCCTCCGTAAGAAAGCCATAATCCAAATATGAAGCAATTAACAAATTGGCAGGTTTTGGGAAAATAGTAGGGTGTAAAAGAAACTGTATGACCTGGACACTAGGATAACAAATACAGAATCCTAGTACATTTCTTTGCTTTCAGTGAATGATAGGTATATAGCTATAATAATATAAGTGCTATTTGTGGATTTCCAGTTTCAATAATCAACTTATAGACAAAGCATAGTAAACTTTAATAAACAGAATAGATGTAAATGTGATCAACTTTAACAATGTGAAGGTAAAGATATAGCTGACAGATAAGAAAAAGTGCCACTATCTTCATTCTGTAGAGTGGAGGGTACAGAACTATTGTTGCAAATTGGTGGGAAAATAATATTATATCTATATATTTATTATTTAAAATTACATAGATCTCCAGTAGAAATGAATGGTCACTTTATGGTAAAAATTTATAATGGCCATCAAACGTTAGGGGAGGTTAGAGGGAAAAAGTAGAAATAGTGTTAAGCTAAATTTTTATAGTTCATACCAGAGTCAGATTTGACAGATCAAGAGATTATAGTGTTAAGTATATTTTTAAGCATTAAAGAACTAACTACTAAAAGAGCTAAAACAAAAAAGTTAACAGTTGTCACCTTTTGAAATCCAGACTTCAGATAGGAAAAGTGTCTTGTGGGCTATCACTTTTCTATTAAAACACTTATTATTGAATATAATTTTTTTAAAAAGTGCATGTATTACCGTATTGTGTTTTTAGGAAAGAAAAAATCTGAAATCTGGAATAAATATTCCTTTTCCACATATTTTATGTAGAAGTCTCTGAGCAAGTACTTCTAAGTTACTCCTTCGAGAGACTCCCTTGACTAAAAGTTTTAGTTCTGTGTCTCAAATTTTAATGTGCATTTAAACTCCTAGGGGATCTTATTAAAATGCAGATTCTGATTCAGTAGAGCTGAGGTGGGGCCTCAGCTTTTCTGCATTTCTAACAAGATCCCAGGTGACACTGATGCTGCTGGTCTGGGAGCCACATTTTGAATAGAAAGAATATCCCTGGATATCTTCATTTTGCTGCTTCTTTGCATGCATGGTGACTTTTTCCCCTAGTGGCCAACCTCCCAGGCATGGTGACTTTTGATGGGATGCCAGACATGATGAATATTACCTTGTTGGATGCTGGATATTTTTGTATCCTTGTAAATATTCTTGAACTTTGTTCTAGGATGCAGCTAAGTTAACTTGGAAACAATTTGATTCTTTTGGGTCCTACTGGGTCCAGAATAATCTTTAGGGATAATTTTACCATACTACTGAGGCAATACTCTTTCTACTCTATCAATTACAAGTTGTACACTTTGGCTGTTGTGAGCTCAAACTATCCCTTGCTCTGTGCTACACTGCCTGATGTCCGAATGTCTTCGAAGCATTGTTTTCATTTATTATTTTCAGTGTTCTATTTGTTTTAGGCATGAGGATAAATTTGACTCATTACTCTATCTTGGCCAGATGCAGAAATCTGGATATTATTTCCTATCCCAATTATTTTTGCTTATTTAGCTTAGTGTCAACAACTGTGAAGGGCCTGAGATTTTACTCTGCTTGCAAACTAACCAGTTACTTTGCCACAGTTTTAGAATGCTGGCAAAAGACGTGAGACTCCGGTATCAGAGACAAAGGATTTATTACTCATGGCACAGTAAGAAGCTTGAGCTCCACATTCTCAATGGTTCCCCTCTTCCCCCAAGTCCTGTAGAGTGATGTAACCTGGCCTAGTTAAATGGTGTGCACATAGTGGGTCTGTGTCACAGCTGAGTACCAATCCTGAGCCCCATTCTTATAAAGAAGACGCTAGCCAGTTTGCCTAAATTTGTTCCAGAGGGAGATTTTTTTTTTTTTTTTTTAATTCTTGCCACTAAAAAAATCTGCCGTCTTCCCTGGAGGGGAGACCTTATCTTTCTCTTCCAAGACTTCTTGCCTTACAGTTATTCTCAGAAAGGTAGCACAGACAAAAGCTGTCACAATACAGGTTGAAACTCCTCAACGTTGAGCTTTGCTAATTGATCTAGCTGTGGGCTTTTGGTATTGTGGTTATCTCAACTATTTTTAATCAGGTATTGAGAGATGTAGAATATTTATGTAGGATGAGTTAGATAAGGTCCAGTCTCTGACGATGAATAGCACTTAGAACACATACACATTGATTATTTAGCATTAACCTAATTTCAACAAACAGGATTCTTTACCAGCATGAGAAAGCACTCAAGCTACTCTCTTTACCATGCAAGATAGGTTTTTCCATCTTTAGAGTTGATATATAATCTCAAGTTTAACATGGGCATGTATTCACAATGTAGATTCAATGCCAGCTTGTTGAACTTCTTCAATAAGGTATGATGATATTGTTGACCATGGGAAATGATAATTTCCAATGTAAGTTTTATGTAAACATCTCACCATCAAGCTGATTATTTGTTAAACTGGAAAGCTAAAACAGTGAAAGACAAGACTGCTAAGGTGCAGCGAGGATCATGTCTTTTCTTTGGGGGAATTTCTTGGCCTTTGATAATACTTCACATATGACGTCTGAAAGAAGCAACTTTAATTATGTGACACAGGGAGTAGATATAGCACAATTAGACCTGATTGAAGAAACAGCTGATAATGTTGACTTTGTTATTTGGCAAAATCCAATAGGAAGCCAGAACTATTAGGTTAAATTATCTTGACAATATCGTAAGCAAGTCATTGTCACAAAAACCATTTAGTTGGTTTACATAACAATTTAAACATATCACAATTCTCTAAGGAAGCAGGTTTTATCAGGTATTTAAGACCAGCTCATGACAGATAGAGACATTGTGCCCTTTGTACAGCTCTGTGTTAGAGCAGAACTGGGAAGCACTACGATTTGTAAATGGCTTCAAGATTCAGTTTGTATCTATCTGAACTGTAAATGGATCTAAAGCTTTTGGTGGATGGCATGGGAGAAGTCTTTAAATCTGTATCAGCCAGGGGCTCTTCCCTTAGTGTATAAAGACACAAAGGGATGCTTCAGGAAGCCTGTGAATCTGTGTAAAATTTGATGTGTATGGATGCACTGCATTTTGGGAGGAAGAGATTCAGTAACTTTCATCAGGTTCTTTAAGAACATTGTTTCAAAGCCCAGATTAACCAAGGTGTAACTCAGAGACATTTAGCTGTTGCTGTATACTTTCAAAATTATTTTGAATGAAAATTAATACATTCAAATGCTACAGAGAGTTGAAAGACTGAATCAAGGGACAAAGAAAAAAAACAGGACTAAAAGAGAGAGAGGTAAGGGTAATTAAAAACAAAATAGTTAACCTGACAACAAAAAAATCTTGTTTGTACTTTTTTAGGGATAAACTAATTATTTGTCAATAAGCAGAGAGGCCAGGCTGGAGATTTTGTATTTGATCTGGCCAAATAGGGTATCAAAGAAGGCAATTTTAGTTGTTGCTGAATTCATAAAACCTTGAGTGTTCTGCTGTGGTATACACATGACAGACTTTCTCTCTTCATATAGCATCCGTCAGCACCTTCACCACAATTAGGCTAGTTCTGTCTCATTCCCTTCAGAATTTCTCACAGGTCAAGTTGAACAACTATACAAAATCCTTCCTCAGTGATGAGCCTTGAACTTTACCAAACTATTAAATAATTAGTACGACTTTTTCTTATCTCAGAATGGGGATAACTTTATTACTTCAAAATTATGGATAAAGTTTTTTTAGCCTAGAAACAATTGAATTATCATTTCCTCAAGCTGTATTTTATAAATTAAAAAAAATGATTTATTTATTTTTGAGAGAGAGAGACAGAGTTTGAGTGGCAGAGGGGCAAAGAGGAGGGAGACACAGAATCTGAAGCAGACTCCAGGCTCTGAGCTGTCTGCACAGAGCCCGATATGGGGCTTGAACTCATGAACTGTTAGATCATGATCTGAGCTAAAGTCTGACACTTAACCGACTGAGCCCCCCTCAAGCTGTATTTTATTAAAAAAAAGCATAATTCAAGACATGTATTCTATTATTGGTTACTACACAAAGCAATTTCATATTATTAGGAAAATTGCCAAGGATGATTAAGGACTATTTAATGATTAATTGACCCATCAGAATCCTTTCCTCAATATTCAGGAACCATATATTGGCACAGGAAGTTGATCCTGGACTATCATTATTTCTCTAGTCTTTTAAAACATTGTCAAAACTAAGTTAAAGAGAGGAAGGATTTAAAACTATATGGAATTGTATCTTTAATTAACATTAGTCTGGTTTAGGATTCGTTTCTAACATCATGCCTCCAAACCTTGGAATATGCTATTCTGTCTTCCTGGAATACTCTTTCCCAAGATATTTACATTTATGTTGCTGCTCCAAAGTCTTCCTCTTACAGATGTTTTCTCTGGTCACCTTGGAAAGTATCAATCTAAATCATCTAAAATTTAATAATATGTAAAATATTACTTACACTTCTCTCTTCTTCATGCTCCTTTATTTTTCTTCAGGGCATTTACCCCTTATATTCCATATCTACTATTTTTGTTTATATTCTTCTTTAGAATAGAAGGAAACTATGAAGGCAGGCAGCTTCATTATTGAATCTCTTGCTTCTAGAATGGTGTCCAGAACACTGAAGCTTCCCATTGAATATTTATTTAAAAAATGAATATACAGATCTTTATGTGAATATTTTGGAATGGTTTCTGTATATGGATTGCATAGTTGTCCTATATAAAAACTGATGACAGCTTCTTTGACTATGTTGAATAGATTTTCTTATTCTAGTAATTTCTAAAAAATTAGACTTCATGCTTAGCAATTACCAGAGAAAAAGCTATACATCAATAGAATAATCTGAGTTGTCATATTTACCACAAATTTATAAAATACAATTGGTCATTTCTTAACTTACTCACTTGCTTAAAGTTTCAGTATTTAAATCATATTTTTTCTCTTATCTTGCATAGAAATGTGGCATCCTGAGCTATCCCTAATACGTGATATTAAAGATCAAAGATCTAAATTATCCATTTATTATCTTATTCCAGATAATTTTAATATCAAGATAAGATCCATACAAAGAGTAATTGAAATAGTAAAGAGAAATTAGAATCCATACAAAATATAATGAAAAGTATGATGTGAGTGGCTAAAAATGAAAGTTACTGCAATTGTCCATTATTTATATTCTTTGATTCTGGAAACTCAACAGCTAAATTTAGGATTCAGGGAATTTAATCAACTCAACTCAGGTGCTTAAAAGGAGTATTCCACTTACATCCTTCAGGTGATCTGTTTCCTTTTATTCTTAAATACCACATTTTATAATCTGTGATACTTTAAATTACTTCAGGATTTATTTGAAATACATAGGGTGCAGAGTCAAACAAAAAACTGTGAGCTTCATTTTCATAAGAGTTGTATGTGTAACTCGTTATTGCAGATTTTAATATTCATGGTGATAAATTATAGACCAATTCATAATCATCTCAATGCAGAAAATGAACCATTATTCTTAGAATAGAGTAAAAATCATTTTAGAGCTATTTTTTAATCTACAAATCTCAGTTTTGAACAGAGATTTTTTGTAATCATCAACTTTTGTCCTTCTTTTTGATGAAATGGAGTAAAAGTTGAAAAAAAATAATTGAGGAAACAGTTAAAAATGACTTAGTTGTACTGATCCAAATGGTCTTAGCCTGATATCAAGGTTTGCTGCTGAACTTTTCCTATTACCTGTCATCAAGAAGAGGAGAAGTATGGTCCCTATAAATTATGTCACAGAGCAATTGCAGTAGAAAAATGGCAGCCATTATTTTATCAAATTACTTTTTATCTACAGGACTGCTCTCTTTGCTGCCATGGTATTGTAGATTAGGTGGTAATGTTTGAAAAAGGGGGTTGTTACTTAGTTTCTAATCTCTGCTCCTATCACTGACAAAGTAATTTTGTCTTTTAAGTAAATCCCCTAAGACCCCATTGAGTACTTTGTGGTCTGAGCTACTGCACTTGTTTGGTGCTACACTTTCTCATTATAAAAATAAACTTAATGGAATATTTCATTTCATTAGTATTATGGGACTATGAGTTGGACAAGAAGTATTATTAACTTGGAGAATGGTTAATTTAACATAGAGTACCTAAACCTCTTGTTATTCCAACCTCTAACCAAACTGTCTTCATTGATCTAAAATAGACTTTTAGCATAGAAATCTGTATGTTTCAGTGTTTTTCATAAATGTTATTTGGCTATGGATGGGGATTTGGGTTTGAGCCAGAGAACCTAATACTTGTTCAGGGTCTATGATGTATTAGATGTTTCGTTTTGTTATGTGCTCACAGTTCAGTACCTTATAGATATCCAGTAACTTTAGGTGTTATTACACCCGTTTTAAACAAACTTTCATCAGATCATACAGGTTTAAAGAAGCAGACTTAAGACTTATCAGACACTAAAGCTGTGTTTTTATACTACCCCATATTATTTGCACATATTAAAATTTTTTTTTAATGTTTATTTATTATTGAGAGAGAGAGACAGAGTGTGAGCAGGGGAGGGGCAGAGAGAGAGGGAGATATAGAATCTGAAGCAGGCTCCAGGCTCTGAGCTGTCAGCACATAGACCAATTCAAGGCTTGAACTCGTGAACGGAGAGATCATGAACTGACCCAAAGTCACTCAACTGACTGAGCCACCCAGGCGCCCTATTTGCACACATTTTGTATACAAGGAACTATGGGAAAGACGTGGATGATTATGTTTACTTAGTACGCAGAGAAGAGAGGAAGTTTGAATGTGTCTTTAGGAAGGTATAATGTTTAGGAGGTAAGATGATATATGGACATAGTCCTAAAACTGAAGTTTAAGAACTCAAGTCCTGGTTTAGGCACTAAATAACTATTGGAGTGAATAACTAATTTTAACTAAAAAGAGATCTTATTTCCATCTCCATAAAACAAGAAGTTGTTTCAAGTATTTCAAATTCTCTTCTATGCCTGAATTCCTTTGATTCTGTAATTTTGAAAGATTATAACTGCCTTAACTATCTTGATTTACATGAAGAGAGAAAATGATTTAGAAGGAATTTATGAATGGTACAAAGAAATTCTTGTTTACTTAAAGTCGGGGTTATAATCGGAGACCATGGAAACACTTTCGTAAGTATTTTTTAAAATTTGAAGGACACACTTAATTGGAGTGCCTTGAGAGTAGAAAAATCATGTATCATGAACTTGTCATTCATTCTACCAATACACTTCCGAGTCCTTTCTGTGTGCAAAGCACTATGGAAATGTAGAAAATATAACTACTACTTTCAAGGAGACTTTGATCTAGTAGGGGAGATAGATGTACAAATACAAATAGAATATAGTATTTGTATAATAACGGATCTAGTCCTATTGAAGTAGTCAAAGGAATAATTTAGAAAACCAACAGTAATTCTGAATAGTTCTCTCTATACCTGTTTGCTCTAACCACATGAAAGGCATTACATACTCTAAAGCAATACTTTAAATGCTTCCTTTATCTCTTATTTTCTTCACACAAACCCAACACTTCCTTTCTCTTTTCAGAGTTGCCCCAAATCACAACAATGAAGTTGTCCCACCTCAGCCCCTCCCCTCCAGGACTCCCTCATTCTACTGGCCAAAATGATTGGTTCAAGGACATGCACGTGGCCAAAGCTGCATCTGTCAGCCACCCCCTCCCCCCACAACCGTCCCCAGGAGACTGAGTATACAGGCTCTTTCTTCCTTTGTGTATCACAAGCTATGAGGATCACAGTGTGGAATTGTCAGCATCTATTCCCCTCCATTTCCCTGATTGGATGCAATGAATTTGACTCAAGAGGAAGGCAGAACTGGAGAATGGGGAGAAAAAGCAACAGGATGAACCTCTTGGTGTAGCTGTTTTTGAGGCTGATGCACCCTTGAGTTTTTCAGCTCCGTGAGCTAAGAAATCCCATCTTTTTTCCCCCTTCAGCTGATTTAAGTTGATTTTCTGCCTTTTGCAATAGAAGGGGGTCTTGTATAATGTACATCTTTAGTGGCGTTTGTGGGAATATTCACATATTAATAATTCTTGTCCAATACACTTCCCTTGGGTTAGTCTTTATAGAGGGTGGCAAAATTTTAATTCAGAGCACTTAAATCTCTTCATATCTCCAGACTCTGCAACAGTATTTCTCATAATTTTCACAAGTTTCTGGTGGGCACCATTATGTGAAATCAAAAATGTAAGTGATGGCAGTTTTTGTGGGACTGGGACAGGGTTAGCTCTGTTGTGGCACATATGGAGTATGAGTTATCAAATAGGTGTGCCTGTGGGACTGTCACACAAGGGGCTGGAAATGCCGGCCTGGAACTCAGAAGCGTGGCTCTGAATTGCCGTGAGGAGAGTGTTGGAGACATGCTTATAAGAGGAGAGCATCATAGGACAGGGTGGTGATCAGACCAGGTACAAAGGACTTTCCAAGTGTGGTGCTCAGGGGTCATTTTAAGGAAAACCATTTTCCAGATAATTGGCTTCATATATGCTGTTTTCTAAAATGGACTTACTTGAGCAGTTATCTAAGGTAGACGACATTCTCTTTGTTAGCTCTCCGTCCACAGGACCTCTTTACCTGGATTACAAAAGAAAAGCCTACCTTTTCCAATTGTGAGTCTCAGTCTCGGACATGACCTGGGGACTGCAAAGCCTACAGGATAGCAGCAGAGGCACAGTTCAATAATTCTTCTAATTAAGGCATTATAAACTTCCCCTTCTCATGAAGAGATAGCCTCAATAAAGTTTTGCTTTTTGTACTTATAATTTTTACCTCATATATGGACACTTTTATTTTTGTGTTTATCTTTTTGGTTTATATATGCCAATATATGTAGATTATTTTATCAATTTTATACCAATAATAATTTTAATGAATTCTTAATTCACAGAAAATATATAGCCTGTGTTTAAAAGAAATTAAAAATAAATTTCTACATTTTGTGGAAGAGAATCATAAGGTGGTAATGAATGATCCTCAAGTATATGTACATATATGTATGGAAAGAAGGAAGATGTGGAAATAAGGAAGAGAAATACAGATTCAAGGAGAACAGAATTTTCCTCAGATCCCTCAAGCAAAAATATTTGAACCATTTGAACATTATTTATGCAAGTGATTGGTATGTCTTTGACATTAATGTGAGCGATGCCCCCTGAAACTCCAGCTGGCTTCTTAGAATCTATGTTCAAGCCCCAAGTTAGAAATTTATCCCATTATGGCTTCTTTCAATGTTACCTTGGGAAAACCCCAGGGACCTCAATGGTCATCTTGTTTTACCAGTATTAGAAATTGAATAATCTTTTAAACTCCCAGAAAAGGTAGTTCATTCTTCCTTCTATCTCTTCATCTGTCCTTCCCTCCACCCTTCTCCCTGCTTTGCACAAACATGAATATACTTATACTAAGGACTAGTGATAAGAGGATATAACAGGCGAAGAAAATGACCACATTTCGGACTTCTCTGCGCCGACAATTCAGCAGGAAATACAACCAGGGAAACAAGCATTATTGTGAAGTACAAGGGCCATGACAAAGGAAGCATAGGATGTTATGTTGAGAATGTATAAGAAACATGTACCTTAGCTGGGTGAACTAAGGATGAAGGTTGTCAGTGAATGTTTCTAAAAATGTGTCATCTAAATTTACTCATTAATTTGTCATTTTGTCCTTTCTTGCCAGGCACTATTCCAGCAAGGATCAAGACAGATAAACTCATAGGGCTTATATTCTATCTAGGAGGTAGAGATACAGTGAGTGAATAGGCAACTGAGGAAATGAATAGTGTGTTTCAGGTAGTGATGAATGCTGTGTAGAAAAACAAGAGGAGTTACTTATTCATTACATTAAAGTTTAATGAGTGCCCAGTATTTTCTTGGCACTGGTGTAAGAGCTGGGCATACAGAGAGTAAGACAAACTCCCTTTTTCGTGGAGCTTTCATTTATTTCTATTAAGGAAGAGAAACAAGACACAAAAAAATGCGTAGTAGGAAGTCACATCGTGATAAATGTTATGAAATGAAGTAATGGGAGAGAAAGGGAAAGAGCAGGGAGGTCTATTTTTGATAGAGTGATGGTGAGGAACACATCCCAAGGCAGTGGCAATTGAGAATTCTGAATGAAGTGAGAGACCAACTCATGCAAATATCTGGGAAATTTTTGTTCCTGGTACAGGAGCCTGCAGGTGAAAAGATGTGAGGTCAGAAAGATGCATCATGTGTTTGAAGACCAACAAGGAGACCAGCATGGCTAGAGCAGAGAGAAGGGCTGACAGGTAGCAAGTGAGGATGGAGATGGACAGAGGTGAGATCAAGAAGGTTTGCAGATTATGGTGAGGAGGATTTTGTTTTAAATGTGATCAGAAGCCATTGAGGATTTGAGCATGGGAATGAGGTGGTCTGGTTTATGTCTTAAAATGATCACTGCAATTTTGTTTTTGTGTTACTTTATGGGAGCTTGGGGCTGGCTTTAGCTTGGTTGGACAGAGAAGGGATCTGAGCTGGGTACTAAAGTTTCAATCTGTGGACCAAAGGAACTTGCATAGGCACTGAGAAGCCATTGTATTGTATGTGGAGGCCTAAGTGAGAAGTGAAGTCTGGGGTTGAGAGAAGCACGTCCTGTTCAAAGATCTAGAAAACACTTGTTCGAGCTGCAGCCCAGAGCACAAGGTTAGGACTGTGAACAAGAAGGCTGGACACGTAGAGTGGTGAAGGAGGGGTTTGGATTTTGTCCTGAACACAATGGGTGTTTGGAAGGATTTTCAGTGAGGGAATCAGAGAAGTTCTGTATTTTGCTCAGGCTGTTGGAGAAGGGGCTGCTGGAAGCAAGAGACCAAGGAGGGCATGGTAGTAACACAGGCAGAGGAATGGTGACTTGGATTATGGTTGGAATTTGTCTGAACGCCTCTTGGAGCCATCCTCTACTAATCTGGGACAGCTATGATTATTGATTAGGTCTTTCTTCTATAGAGTCAATCCACCATCTTGGAACTCCCACCAATATTTCTTAGTTTCTCCTCTTGTCATACAGAATAAACTAAATTCTGTTTCTGTATGGCAATTCTTTATATAGTTAAAGGCAACCATTATTGTCTCCTTTTCTCATATTTCTTTCTATCACATGGAATCTATTTTTGTGGGTAAATGTCCCAGATTTCTTTTAACTCATGTGAGTTGAGTGTTCCCACATGACAGCTTTGTTCCCTCTCAATATTCTGTTTATTTTTATCTTGACCAATTCTCTTTGGTCTGTGACCTTTCAAAGCATGTACTCTTTTACCTGCATAGTAAAGGGGTGTGTACGTGATTATTTCTTCCCTCTTCCTAATATTATATTTTACAAATAATGACCGATGTTACCAAGAACTTTTCTAGTACTTGTACAACACAACTGTACTTTTCAGTTATGATACCATTAAACCACATTCCCTTCTTTTTTGCACCTGTGATTTCTTAATGTCAAATTATTATGTTTGGTCCATTGTTCCACCCATTTATGATTCTGATTTTGGCACCCACCCTATTAACTCTCTTGCTCCCAGGTTCCTGATATCTACAGTAATGTCAGTGACAGATTTGTTTTTTGCAGCTATTCAGTAACTTACTACTTTGTTTTAATGGACCTTTTGCTTGACTAAGGCTGCCAATGAAGAATCTATTCAGTAAGCTTTCAACTTTTCCTACAACTCTTCCATCAGCTTCCTGTACCCCCCTCAAAAAAAAAAAAAAAAAAAAAAAGCCTGTGTGCTATGTGCTACATAGTCTATGTTCTATATGTATATATGGCAATCATTTAATTAGATAAACATATCTCTGGTATAGTTGCAGCTAGTTAAAATGTATTTTCCCTTAAGTAAGTTTAAGGAGACTTAATTGTTAATGCTTTAAGAATCTATGATTCAGGAAAGCTGACTTTTAAAAAAGGAGAGATATTTAAGATATTTCACTTACAGCCACACAATGGTTTGGTCCTGGGCCTTTATGTCTTTCTCAGGGTTAGGAGCTGAATTTATATGTTTGATAAATATATGAGTGTCTGCTCCATATTAGGAAATGTTCTTGACACTGGTTATTTGTAAATAACAAAGATCCCATCCTCATGGATATTACACTCTGGTGGATGAGACAGGCTATTAACAGAAAAATGTTCTAAGTCAGGGGATAATACATGCAATGGAGAAAAACAAAGCAAAGTAAGGAGGAAAGAGAATTTTGGAACCAAGGTTTACTATTTTATATAGGATAGTCAGGGAAGGCTGTTATATTAGATGGCATTTGTACAGAGACCTAACGGATGTGGAAGAACACCCTTCACAGATATTATGGAAAGAGTTTCATGTGTAGAAGTAGCAAAATGTGCAAAGCACCTGAGATTGGGACATGCTTGGCAAGTTCAAGGCTATTATAACTGGAGCTAAGCAAAATGTGCAAAGGGAAGAATAGGAGACGGGTCAAAGAGGTAGTGAGAAGGGGTGGGATGTGTGGTCCTATAAGTTTGTGGTTCTCAAACATTAGCCTTCATTCCCATCATCTGAAGAGCTTGTTAGAACATATTTCTGGCCCCCAGTCCCAGAGTTTTTATAATTTGGTACTTCTGGAGTAGGACGTGAGAATTTGCATTTCGAACAAACTTTCAGATGATGTTGTTGCTATGTTGTAGGGCATTGTAGGTCATGGTAAACACTTGGGCTTTTACTGAATGATATGAGAACCAGTGGATGAGAGAGAGTAGAGGAATGACATTTTAAAAGCATGAGTCTGCTCTTTAGGACAGATAGATATAGGGGACCAGGGTGAAAGCAGGGTGTCCAAAAAGGAGGCTATTGCAATGATTATATAAGAGAAGATGATAGCTCTGTGCAGAGTGGTAGCAATCTGTTGCAGAAATGGAGAAAAAGTAGTTGAATTCTAGAATTTGAAGGAAAACCCACTCCACATTTTATATACCCTGGAAAATATAAGTAAGTGATGGCATGAAGAGTCTATCTTGACTGTATTATCTCAGGTCACTGGCCCATATTAGTGCCTACTGCATGATTCAAGTTGAAACCTTTAATTTAGTGCATATTTTACATGCACTAATATACATGAATACAATGTGTCAGAATAATTGACTCCTATGATAGGTTGCAAGTATGTATCTTTAAAATACCAGGCATATGCTCTAGATTTTATTTTGTTTCACCTTTGTTTTATTGAGCTAAAGTACGTCCTTTTATGAGACCATTACTGTCAACTTCAAATTTCATTAAATCATTCACATTATAATAGAAGACATTGACAAAGGGCTGGTTGTGCTTTGTGTCTTTTATAGGATTCCTAGGAAATGTCATGATTATGTATTTTTGTTAAATGGTATTTATAAGAACTGCTTAACATTTATAGAGGAGACAACAGCCCCTCCCAGCCAAAACTTACCTCTAAGCTCCATGCCTACGCATCCTGGTGCTTTCGCTTCACAGAAACTCATTCCTATAATGCAGTGTGGTGTCAGACTTCAGTTTTTTATCTGCAAGTCCTGGTGTAACAATGTCAACTTGTCTTGAGCCAGTTCATCTACATATTGAACCATAGCTTTTGCTATCTCTGAATGGTAACACACGGTGAGGGTCATTCTACCTGAGAGTGCTGCCAACTGAAATGCTTAGTGTGTTTTCAAATCATGGGTTATTAGAGCCAAAGGAACTTTATAAATCACCTTGTCTGTTCTCTCATTTTACAGATATGGAAAATGAGACTAGAATACTTAAGCAGAAAGCTTTTTCTTTTCTTTCCTTCCTCCCTCCTTCTCTTCCTCCCTTTCTTCTTTCCTTCCTTCCTTCCTTCCTTCCTTCCTTCCTTCCTTCCTTCCTCCCTCCCTCCCTCCCTCCCTTCCTTCATTTCTTGATTTCTTGATTTCTTTCTTTCTTAACCATTGTTAGAGACAAGAAGGTATACATTAACAAAGCCACTGTCTGTGGTTGAATAGTGAATACTTTAACAAGAAGTCTTGTCAAAAATAGCAGTCACTCTGTGGTCAAAGCCATAATGTTAAAAATGTGGCTTATGAAATTATCTTTGGAGCAACAACATGAGGGGTGGCTGTGAGGTGTCTCTTGCAGGTGGATGTAGCTCCATTGTAATCGGAAGAACAGGCATATGGAAGAGAGGAGAAAGCAGTGTTTTTGTTTCTTCTTGGACAGCAAATCCTTCTTTTAGGTACTTAGAATTGTTTTTTAAAGACTGTCCTATTAAGAATAGTCAATAAAACTCTGGGGGATAAAAGGCAAGGTTAGTAATCAGTTAGTACAAGGGAGAGAATAGTGTGTAACAATGTGTTCCTCCTTCGGGATACTGACCCTTAAACTCACATCATGCCTTAAAGCAGTTCATACATGCCTTCTTTTTGGTCACTAGTCAAGCACCAATTTCATTTTCTCAGATATTTCTAAGCTGTGAAAGGTAGCACCTAAAAGGAAAGCTGGGTGCTGTCCCTAGAACCAGGTGAAAATTGACTGTGAGAGGGAAAACAACAGATATTCCTACAATAGGGAATGGGGAGGGCAAAGAGATTCTCTGAGGACTCCTTTAAGATTGAACCAAAGCTGGTCTACAGACCAGGCTTACTTTCCAAACCAGGATATAGCAAGAGAGGTGGAGAGGGACAGCAGTCTTTTTGGTTTCTGGGACCTCAATTCCTGTTTTTTTTTTTTTGTTTGTTTGTTTATTAAGATCCATATTTCTTGGTCATTTTAAATATTTTTCTAGAATACACCCTTCCACATTTCCACCTGCTGCTGTCCTTATCCTGTTGTGTGCTTCACAAGGACCTACAGACTTTGTGCAGACTTGCTTTACTTCTAGGTGAAGAGAGAGACTTAGAGAGAGAAGGGGAAGTCTGAGACAGTTTCCACTGTTTGTCCTTGTACCTTGTGGGTTATTTTGTGTGTTTCCATGTGAACATGTTTTTATGGGGAACATTGCCTAGAAGATGGTGTATCACTATACTATGTATGTGGGAGAACGTTTTAGAAGAAAATAAAATTATCTGCCACTCAGGATGATCGGACTCAAAAGTGCAGGTACATGAATAGGTAACTCTGGACAATGAACATCTAACAACGTTGGAGAGATGAGGTGCATCGGGGTGACTACTGACTGGATATCCTTATCATATTGGAATATTTACTATTCCCAGAACGTGCTGTGCAGTTTCACCCTCTGCATATGCACACTCGGGTCCCACTAAACCCATCCACTACTCCACAGTCTCTAGTAATTGACAAGGATTTTCCTTAAGGGCTTTGTGAGAACTCTTTCTTGAAGTCTGCCCTTTTCCATTTTAAGTGCTATTTCCTTTGTACTCTGGCAGCAATTTGCTTTTACCTCTACTTGCAGTGCTTATTCCATTTTCCCTTGTGAAATGTTGAGCTGTTTACATGCATGTCTGCACCACTAGATTATAGGCTTCTTGATTACAGGTGCATTATATTTCTTTACTGCGTGACACCTAATACAGCAACTACTTGTACTAGACCACTCAATACATGTTTGCTGAATGAATGAATGTAATGGATCAGTTTTTCCTTCGGATTTATCACTGGAGAGCCCTGAATGAAGCGCAGAGGCTGTATCTTGTCCAAGTTTATATCTCTAGAATGAAAGATGGGAACCAGATGAAACTGTCTTTTTTTTTTTAACTAGCCTTATTTTGATTCAAATAATATTTTGATATTTTGAGTGCATGTGTCATTTCTGCTTTAGCACATTTTATTTAAAAAGTTTTTTTTAAGTTTTATTTATTTTTGAGAGAGAGACAGAGTGAGTGGGGGAGGGGCAGAGAGATAGGGAGAGAGAGAGAGAATCCCAAGTAGGCTCTGTGCTGTCAGCACAGAGCCCAGTGCAGGGCTCGAACTCACACACTGTGAGATCATGACCTGAGCTGAAACTAAGAGACAGATTCTTAACCGACTGAGCCACCCAGGCACCCCTAGCCCATTTTAAAATACATGGCTTGGCTTTGTTTCTTTGTGGATTTGTGTGTGTGTGTGTGTGTGTGTGTGTGTGTGTGTGTGTGTGTGTTAAGACCACTTAACCTGAGGTCTACCCCCTTAACAAAACTGTATCATGTGGTATTGTTAACTATAGGCACTAATGTTGTATAGTAGATCTCTAGAACTTATTTAACTTGTATAACTGAAACTTTACACCCACTAGAGAACAATTCTCCATTTAACTCTCCCTTCATCCCTGGTAACCACCTTCTACTCTCTGTTTTTATGAATTTGACAATTTTAGGTACCTAATGTATATGGGATCATGCAGTATTTGTTCTTTTATGATTGGCTTATTTTACTTAGCATACAGACAGTTTGGCTCATATTGTGGCATATGGCAGGCAGGGTTTCTTTCCTTTTTGAGGCTGAATAATATTTTCTCATATGTACATTTTCTTTTTCTACACACCCGTCAATGAACATTTAGGTTGTTTCCATATCTTGGCTATTGTGAAAAATACTGCAATGGACATGGGAATGCAGATATCTCTTCTTGAGACCTTGATTTCAGTTCTGTATACTCAGGGGTGGGATTGCTGGATCATATGAAATTTTTAATGTTTTAAGGAACCTCAATGCTGTTTTCTGTGGCTGCTGCACCACTTTACATTCCCACCAACAATGCACAAGGATTCTAATTTCTCCACATGCTCACCAACCCTTTATTATTATTAATTATTATTATTATTTTGATAGTAACCATCCCAACAGATATGAGGGGATTTTAAAGAAAAAAGCCCCCTCCCAGTTTGTTTACCTTTGTGACTTAGGGAGCCTCCCCACTCAAACACAAACACAGGCACAAACTTCCATCACCACCATCAAATAAATATGGCGCATAGAATGAAGACAGTTTCTGATTTATGGTTTTAGACTATGATTGACTGAGGTATCTGGATCAGAGTCCAAATTTAATAGCTCCTGTGCTCTTTGTAGCGCTGTGTTAGACTTTTAAAATTCGTATGTATATTTATCAGGGAGAGAGTATCCGTAATCACGCATTTTGAAATCCTTTGTTCTTTCCTAAAGGACCCAGTCTCTCCTCCTTCCCCCTCCTGTTCTCAGAACCCTGCTTGTTCTTCTTTCTTCCTTGTTCTTCTTCAGCACTGCCATTGTTTTTATCATCTTCTTAAAATTCGTCTTCATCTTTGTCTCTTCCTTCTCTTCCTCCTCCTCGGTATTTAGCAATCTGACAACTTGGTGTAAGCTCTTTTGTTCTTTTCGTTGAAGTTTCAAGGTCTCTAGCAACTAAAAACTGAAGTTCATTAGGGGAAAAAGCAGGTTAACCTAAAGAGAATTAAGACAGAAGAAATCTATCTTGGTGTCTCAGTACTTCAAAATTAGTAACCCTGAGGACCAAATGATAACACTGAAATGTTGACAGATGTATATCGATAGTGTGATGGCTGGTTTTTTTTTAAAGTTTATTTATTTATTTTGAAAGACAGAGCCAGTGCACAAGCTTGGGAGGGTCAGAGAGAAAAAAAAAGACAGAATCCCAAGCAGACTCTACACCATCAGTGCAGAGCCCAATGCAGGGCTCGAACTCAGAAACTGTGAGATCACGACCTGAGCCTGAGCCAAGATCAAGAGTTGGGTGATGCATAACCAACTGAGCCACCCAGGCATCCTTGTGATGGTTATTTTTATATCCATGTGTTGAGGCTTTAGTATCCAGTTATTTAATCAAACATTTATGTAGGCGTTTCTGTGGAGGGGTTTTATAGACGTGGTTAACATCTACAAACTTTCGGTAAAGATTACCCTCAATAATGTGTGTGGTCTTCATTCAATCAATTGAAGGCCTTAAGAGCAAAAACCAGGGTTTCCCAAAAGAGGAAGAAATTCTACATCAAGACCACAGCATCAACTCCTGTCTGAGTTTCCAGCTTACTGTCCTGCCCTATGAATTTTGGACTTGTCAGGTCCTATAATCGCATGAGCCAGGTCCTTAAAATAAATCTCTTTTCATATATATTCTATTTGTTTGGTTTTGCTGACATACCAATAGAAGCACTTATTATAGGAATACATGATAAGAAAAATGATTCTTAGAATCTCCACAAACAAGTCACTTTAATGATGCTTTATTTGGTATTCAATAGGCATCAATTGGCTCTGTCTATAAGTGACTAGAAGGAAAGTAGACAGTGCCTGTGTTGTTCAAATAGATGGTGACGACCATAGCAGTTACCTGTTAGCATGCCCAGGATAGTTTATAAATTCAATTAAAGAGGAGCTGTTTTAGAGTGGAAAATATTCCTCTTAGGAGTAATATGTGTTATAAATACAATTTTGATATGCTAAGAGAATTCACAAGTATAGCCAAATAAAATACATCCAGAAGAAAATTCTCAGTTTGTGGAATATTATGTTCAGAGATTTGATGTTCAGTTGTGACTTAAAGCATACTCTTTTACCATCATAGAAATAATGTTGGCTTCTGGGCACAAACATGAAAATTTATTATATAACATGCCCAAAATATTACTGTGTGAATGCTGTTTTAGAAATTAAGCTTTCTATGTAATTATATTTATAATGGGAAAACTCAGTGTTCTACTTTGGAATGCCAGGAACATATCTTTTCTAACTGCAGCTTTGGTTAGCAGGATCTGGGAATTAATGTCTTCACTGACCTGGCAGGCAAAGAAAGAATTTTCCCAACTCAAATCACCAATGTTGGAGTCTGGGTCAGAGATCCCAGCATTTTGCTTCTATATTTAGAATTTATTTACATAATCAGTACACAAATATTGATTAATTATGGAGCACATATTTTATGCCAAGCACTTTTCAAGGCACCAAACTTATAAAAGTGAAGGTGTCTTGTTATTTTCCAGGGATTCAGACATAACCCCCACCCTGTCACTTAAAGAAATAGGATTCAGTGTGGTTAAGTACCACAGAGGAGATACAGGTAGGGCACAGTGGAGTTACGGGGGCAGGAGCTCTTAAGGCAGCCTGACCGGAGCATAGATTTGCCCTAAGGACAAATGTAGGGACCAGATTATGAAGAATCTTCATGCCCCATAGAGGAGTTAAGATCTTAACCTAATAAGAAACCAATGTTTTGCTTGTTCAATACTCTTTCTTCTTCAGAGAGCAATACCCACTTTCTTTGGGGGAATTACTCCTTTTCCAGATTTAGCCATGGGCTTTGGATAGTAGAAGGGTGGACCTCTGTTACAGCTGCAGAAATCATTGTCCCAGCTACTCTATTAGAATAACTTTTCCAAGGATGGGCTCGTGATCCACACTGAGTTGGTCAGAATACTTCTGTGGATTATTCCAATTATGATCTGAGGATGTGTGTTTCATTTCTAAGTCAAAGATCATTAAGGTATAAGTTAGGATTCTTAGCCACTGACTGATTGCTTTGTAGAGAAGCTAGTCTGGGAGAGTGAAGTAGCCTACAGAGAGAAGGGGAAATAAGAGAGAAAAATAATTTCTTTACAGTGCTTGAGAGCTTTCTTTTTGGTGTCTACGGACAAACTGTATCCTCCTTTCCTTGTTTTTTTTTTTTTTTTTTTTTTTTTTTTACACAAGCCAATTTGCATGTGTGTGTTTTTAAATTTAAGCTAATTTGAATCGGGTTTTTGCCATTTGTACCTGAAGACTCTTGATTAACACACATACCTGGAAGAATCAGAGATATGATCTCTGAATATAACAAGAGGTCGTTTTGTCACCAGTGGCAGAATGGAATGAAAAAGAAATACAAGAGGCGGATAGTTCAGTGCTTCCCAAAGTCTGATTGAATGGGTCACCAGGATTGGAATCACCTGCAAAGGATAAAGTAATTTGTTAAAAATGAAGATTCCAGGCAACTGAACAGTATTTCTGAGCAAGGGACACAAAAATCTGCATTTTAAACATGCAAACAAGTGATCCTTTTATAAACAAAGTTTTAGAATCATTGAGTTTGGAAGTTATTGTAATTGTGAAGGTGAAAGCTGAGGTCCTAGATTCAGCAGAGAGGTAGTGGAGATAAAAAAGAGAGAGAGAGATTTGGTTGGTAAAATGCACAGAACTTGATAGTTGTGTGCCTGAGTGAGAGGTACATCTAGGATGATTCTCTCAGGTATTTGGTTACCTGGTAGATGATTGCATTGTTATTCTGATAAACTGGAACCTAGAAGAAAGGAATATGTCCAAGAGGACCGATGAGGATATTGGGGCTTTGATTATTAGTTTAAGGTGTTTATAAAGTAACATAATAGAAATTTACAGCAGAAATAACCATATAGACTTGTAGTTTAGGGGAGCAATCTGAATTAGATAGATTTAGTGGTTATCAGGAAATACGGGAGAAGTTGAATCTATCAGTGGGACTGAGATTTCCCAAAGAGAAAATAAATCAGAGAGAAAGTCTGTGGTGGACCCGAGACCTGGGGACCACTGCTATTTAAGATAATGTGACCAGAAAGTTGGCTGTTGAGCTCCTTTTTTTTCAGAGATAGAAGACTTCTGACTAGATGATAAAATTCATTATATAGTCTTAGAAGAGAAATATTGAAGAAGAGTGAAGGTAATAGCAGTTGAGTAGGTCAAGAGATTATGAGGCTCTCCATTGGTATTATTAGTGTCCCTCTGGATAAAAACTGGAAGTAACCCAAGTGCCCCAGATGCTAACATCTGCACTAAATGTGCAGTAATTTTGAAGCAGCATCATTGGAAAAGGGAGAAGTTAGAGTATCTGATGATTTGGGAATCAAAGGAGAAATGTTTTCTTTTCACACTTGGGTGGAATGAATTAATTGATTTGGAAGTGCCCATGGGAAGCCAAGAAAATACAAATGCCAGCTCCTTTCCTTGGTGTATGTGTGTCATGAGAACAAGGGCAGCTTCCATTCAAAGGAGTTGTAAGAAAAGCCCTATCCAAAGAGAAGACTTCTGTTTTTATGTAAGCACAGGGATGAGAACACCCTGTAAAGCAACCAAGAAGGTGAGGGCTATTTGTCATTGGGGGCTCCAGAATTGGGGAAAAAAATTAAGAAGGAGGTAAGCTATGAGATAGTGAGAGAGAGAGAGAGAGAGAGAGAGAGAGAGAGAGAGAGAGAGAGGAAGGGATGGTCTGGGATGTGGAAGAAGGTGCAGAACTACAGGAGAGGAAAGATGACTAGTGAGGTATAAAATAACATCTCCACTTCATTAGTTAAGGAGAGTATGCACATGTACATAAAGACATTCACAATGTCCTTCAAGACCCTGTATAGAATTGTGCCAATGTATTTTGTATATAAAATAAGTAGAGTTCAAAGGAGACTTAGAGGAGTGCCTGGATGGCTCAATTGGTTAAACATCCAACTCTTGGTTTCAGCTCGGGTCATGATCTCAAGGATCCTGGGATTGAGCCCCACATCAGGCTCTGTTCTGACAGCATGGAGCCTACTTGGCATTCCCTCTCCCTCTCTTTCTGCTCCTCCCCTGCCATCAAAATAAAAAAGGAAACATTAAAAAAAACAACAAAGACATAGAATATGCTGAGAAGTGGCAGTGGAAATATCTTGGGATGGAATGGGGCATATATTGATTAGGTTAATTTATATGAAGCACTGAAAAGTGCAAAGTGCAATGTAACACTATGAGGTGGTGTAGCCAGCCTGTGATCTAGAAGTTTCCAAAGTCCTTTAACAAACTTGGTACATCAGCATTTTTTTTTTTTTTTTTAATTTTGGATGTCTGAGCCCCTACTCTCAATTTACTAAATCAGGCTCCCTGATAGTAAGCCCTGGGACCTCTGATTTTTTTATAGCTCTCTTTCTAGAATATATAATGTATATATCATGTTTATATAAGATATATAACATATATTTTATACATGTAATACATTATATATATCTACTTGATTGTTGATATTATAGTTCAACTTAGATGGCAATTAACACGTATGTGAATGGCAAAAAAAAATTACAATGAATAAATCTCATCATAAAGTTAAGAAATAGTAGATGGTTGGAAAATCATAGAAAGTGATTCCAGAATTTTATTTTGGAGGCAGTGAAATGCCACTGAAATATTTTAGGCAAGTACTGATTCTTTGAATGATGTATTTTAAAGGAATTATTATGGTTTCTGTAAATAGTATTTACCAATAAAATCCAGTGACTCAGAGTTATTCTACTCATGTATTTGGAATTAATCTATTTAGAATAACATGATTTTAAATGAAGTTTATTAAAAATTTTGGTAGTAATGAAAACTCTAGTCTGTAATCCTCTAAGCATATGTTTGTCTCATGTTGAAAATCTGACATACGTTATTATTATTTTACTTTTTTTTTAAATTTTTTTTCAACGTTTTTTATTTATTTTTGGGACAGAGAGAGACAGAGCATGAACGGGGGAGGGGCAGAGAGAGAGGGAGACACAGAATCGGAAACAGGCTCCAGGCTCCAAGCCATCAGCCCAGAGCCCGACGCGGGGCTCGAACTCACGGACCGCGAGATCGTGACCTGGCTGAAGTCGGACGCTTAACCGACTGCGCCACCCAGGCGCCCCTGTTATTATTATTTTAATGCACATAGCTATATTTATATGATAAGAAATTTATTTAAGTGGAAAACCATTAGCTTTTACTGTACTATTGATTTTCAGCTTCTCTCGTGAATTAAAAGTACTGGTTTTTAAACTCAGAAATAAAACTTATATACCAGTGCTTTTTATGCTAAAAAATGATCATCTTTAGCTTAGTTTCTCAGACCAATGAATTCTTTGCTGAAAGAATTAAAAATCACAATTTGGTGAATTAAAAACAGTTGATTTTTTATTACTCTTGGGCATACAGAGTGACTTATTTTATGATTTGCTGAAGCTGTGTATCTTTTCTGATCTTTTCTAAAGCAAAAATTGTGTGCCACCTTTGCTCAAACTTTTCCTTACATCTGGATCTGTCTCTGAAGTGACTTTTAAGAACTATATAATTCTGATCAAGAATTCTGTTTCTCTCTGAAAAACTTCCTTCTGTATCTGATTTTGGATGACATGATGGTGATTACCTTTGTTCCTACTTAGATATGTTGCGATTGCCTGAAGGCTTTGAAGTTCTGAGGTTTAAAGAAAAGATGAAATACAAATATGTATGTGCTGTTTTCATATGGAAATGATATTCTGAATGAGAAATAACTTTTTTGTTGGCATACACTGGGTCTTATAGAATAAATTAAGAAGCAGTTGGAAGATAGGCTCTGTGCTTTTTCTTACAACGACACTGAGATACATTATTGAGTAAATAAAGACCAAATCTTACATGATTTTAAAGAATAATTCAAATTTTCATTAAGTTTTAGCAGTTAAGAATTTGAGGATTTTATTTGTTTATTTCTGTGTTTGAAGTGTGTCCGTTTCATTCTTGAGTTCCAGTTTCTTTTGTAAGTAGTTTTTATTTTACTGTTTTTGATTATTAAAGCTATACGATTTCATGGTACAAAATCAAGTGATGTAGAAGGGTATAGTGAAACTTATAAGTTCTCCACTCAGACTTAATCACTATTAACCTTTTAGTATATGTCCTTTCATACTTTTTCCTGTCTGTATGAATCTGTGTGGGTGTGACTCAATCTGTGCACCTCGTTCTGTGGGTGTCTTTGGTGGCCCTATTTGGGTTGTCCTGTTTCTCTCTTCATTGAGCTTTCTCTCTTTTAACATGCTTTTCTCCACTCTTTTCTGTAAGGGCTTCTGTGTCATTTATTTTGGCTTCTCTGTCCTTCACCTTCTTTCTGTCACATTCTTGCTGTTTTTCACCTTCTCTGTATTCACATTCATATATACGGAGGATGTGAGTATATATATGTGTGTAAGTGTGTGTGTGTGTGTGTGTGTGTGTGTGTGTGTGTGTGTGTGTGTGTGTGTATACATATATTTATGTCAAAGTAGGACCATTGGACCACATGCTGCTTTGTAATTAAAAAGAAAAACAAAACACCTTTCTATAACAATCAATAAAGACTCAAAGCTCCATTTTTGATGACCGAGTGGTATTCTTTAGTATAGTGTGTTATAGATTTAATTTACTTATCCAGTCCTTTTAAACAATTTTTTGGACATTTAGGTTGCTTCCATTTTTTGGTTACTATATTTAGTCCTTTTATTGCACATTTTAATGTATCTGCACAATCATTTCCTAGTAATTGAAATAAGTTACTATTAACTATTACAAATAACCCCTATTGTAACTATCTTTAATCAAATGTTTTAAATTATATAAACTTAGAAATTCACTATCAAACTAAGCTCAAGGTAGTTTTTATGGGACTTCTTGGGAAAGATCGGTTTTCTTTAAATAGTAAAATATTACAAGATGTTGCTAGCAACTGTAGGTGGGATGTGGCTTTGTATTACTGGTGGACATTTCTAACAGTGTGTTTGCTAATGGATATATTCTGAGCTCTCTTCTTTATGACTAACAGGCTCAGTGTTTGGAGAAAGGCAATTAGGGTTATGGCTGTTGTTTGTGATCCAAAGAGTGGAATCAAGCAATACAGTCACGTAAGGAATGAGACTTACCACCCTGCCCTAAACACTTGGATCAATCATATTCTTTTCTCACAACAACAGGCCCTTCTTTTAAGTTTTGGCTCCCCATTCTTTAGTTTTCTGCCTAAATAAGCTCTAAGCTGTTTGAGATAGGAGCCTTGTTTTCACTGTGTTGTTTTGTAAAATGCCATATGCACACATGACATTTTGTAGATAATAAAAACAGCAATGATTATAGGCTGTTGGTAGTCCTCTGTTGATATCCCTGCTGGTAACAATACGCTCAGATATCGCTTGACATTCTATTGAGTTAACAGAAACTGTTGTGTTGATTTTTACTGCTGTTAAGAGCAGGGAGAATATTGATTTTAATCAGAAGAAACAGGGAGAAATTGTTTTGACATGTGTTTTTTACTTGATCTTTGAGAATGTTATGAAAAAATAAAAAGAGTAAATAATAATCTATGTGGGGTTCTTTCAAAAGGGCTGAAAGGTTGTTTGAAAATAGCGACCCAAGGGTAGAAATTTAGTTTGGGAAATGAAATGTTTAATCAGCCATCTCAAAGTAATCTCTTACATGACTATTAAAAGCCTTTCATTGGAATATGAAATAATTAGAATTTTAGTAAAACTGTGATTGACATAGTTTAATTTGTTCATCATTTTAATATTTATATATTTATGTATTCATTCAACAAACACAATAGTCATCTACAATAAGGCTGATGTTGTCCTAAGCTCTGGGGGTACACTAGAGAGCAAAGAAAACAAGAACCTTGTCTTAATGGCGTTTCCATTCTGGAGGAGAAATATTCACAATTTAAAAATGTTAATATAGGGGCACCTGGATGGCTCAGTTGGTTGAGAATCTGACTCTTGATTGGCTCAGGTTGTGATCCCAGGGTTGTGGGATTGCGTCCTGAATTGGGCTCTGTGCTGACCATGGAGCCTGCTTAAGATTCTTTCTCTTTCTCTTTGTCTCTCTCTCTCTCTCTCTGTCTCTCTCTCTCTCTCTCTCCCCCTCTGCTCCTCTCCCCCTGCTTGTGCTCTTTTTCTCTCTAAATTAAAAATAAATAAATAAATAAATAAATAAATAAATAAGTAAGTAAGTCAAGGGGCAATAAATCCAATAGGAAGAAAAACAGAGCAGGGTAGAAAGGTGATATAAAGTGATAGAGGTAAGAGAAGATACCAGTGAATTTTACATTTTGTAGTTAAGGAGAGTCACTCTGGAGACCTAAAGAAGCTGCAAATCAGCCATGTAGGTATTTGTTGAAAGAGTGCTCCAGGCAGAAGGAATAGGAAGGGCAAGTGTCCTGAGGTCAGGGTGTGTTCAAGAGACTGAAGGAAGCCTATGTGGCTGGGAGGATAGCAGACATCAGCAAGGGAGTGGGTGGGTTCAGATCTTGTGAGTTGTTCAGAGAAATGATAGAGACGGGGTCTTTCTGGAATGGGTGTAAAAGATAATAAAATTTAAAAAGTAGCAGTATAAATAATTATTGAGGAGTTTTGCTATAAACAGAATGAAATTTTCGTTTCAACCATGTTGGGTGAATGGCCAGACAGCATACACACCAGGCCTGTTGGAGCAGTGTTTGTTTGGGGACAACTCATAGGGGCAGGGCCAGTATCAGAAGCTTGAGTCCCCCACTGCCTGACGCATTTAGGGCAGTACATAGAGATCTAGCAAGGCTAAGTGTTCTATTCCAGAAGAGCTACTTTGACATGAGGCTGTGGGGCTTTAAAGTTAGTTACACCAGCTCCTCTCCTGATGTTATCTGGGACTACAGTGATACTTTGATTCCAGCCTGATTCCTTCAGTCCCTACCTTAACAGCTCAAAGGGCTGGGGTTCAAGTTTCTCATTGACCAGGATTGATTATAATAAGTACTAGCTCCACAGTTTCCATGGGGTGTTCCGTAGGACAACAAATTCTTTTCTGGGAGCCCAGACTAGAGAAGGTTGGTCTTGACAAGGTAAGCCTTATCTCTTAGGTAACCAGAGAAGCAGTAGAGGGATACGGGAGGTTTTTTTCTTAACTGCTTTCCTCTCCTCTCTTCTCCCCTCCCATCCCCTACTTCCCTTCTCTCCTTTCCTTCCTTTTCTTTGATGTGCAACATTGCAGATTTTTATATGCCCATAGGAATAATCTAGTAAAGAGGAAAAACCATTGAGAATGTGGGAGAAATAGTCACTGGAGTGGTTTCTGTTGAGAAGATAAGAGGATTAAGATTTAGTGTGGATGGAGAGCTTGGACTTTTTGAGGAGAATGGATAGCTCATTCCTGTTAAAGGAGAGAAGGCAGGATTTATAAGCACAGTTGTGTTTTTGCTGTGGTCAGAACTGTGGACGGACATTCTTTTAGGATTGCATCTAATTTCTTTTTTTTTTTTTTTTTAATTTTTTTTTTCAACGTTTTTTATTTATTTTTGGGACAGAGAGAGACAGAGCATGAACGGGGGAGGGGCAGAGAGAGAGGGAGACACAGAATCAGACAGGCTCCAGGCTCCGAGCCATCAGCCCAGAGCCTGACGTGGGGCTCGAACTCACGGACCGCGAGATCGTGACCTGGCTGAAGTCGGACGCTTAACCGACTGCGCCACCCAGGCGCCCCTGCATCTAATTTCTTAGTGAAATGGAAACTTGCATTGAGAGCAAGGAGAGAGAAGCAGGTGTTGGAGTGATTATAACAATGTGTGATTAACAGCTTTATTTTCCCAATGAAAACACATTTTATTAGTTACATGCCCTGAAACAAGAAACTGTTTTCCCTCTCTTGCTAAGGATTGAATATTGTGGCTTTCTGGTGGACAGTCTTGGTTAAATCTGTTTAGCTTTTGGTCATATGTTTATTTCTATGGGGCATGTTCCATATGAAAAAGATCTCATTTTTATGGTGATTTGTGATTTGAGCCTTGTTAGATGATTCTGTAAACATAACACAGAAATAAGCAAAATGTACCTATGCTTATGTGGCATGTGTGTGGAAGAATCTGTATTTATTAAGCGTACAAATATGTTTAAAATTCAGTAACCTTCATGTGGCTCACAGCAGGAAAAAGCATGACATTTCAGATTGTGTCTTCATTGCCTTCTGAGGGCATGGGATGATTGACACATCCTAACCTATTTATAACTGTGAGACTGAACCATTTATTCACATAAATCCTTTTTTCCCCCCACATTTGGAGTTTAGATAATTGGATTAAATTATAGCAAAATAAATTAGGACTGCTATGATTATCCTCCCTCAGTGGATGGGTAGACTGGCTATTTTGGAAAAATGCATTTATTTTATATATGTCATTATTATGTATGATTCTTGAAAAAGCAAGCAAAAATCTTCTATTTCAAAATAAATAAAATAATAGATAATAACTGAATTCCGCAATCCTTGATTTCCTCAGCTTTAATGTGGAGGTTGAGTTAAGGTTTCACTAAATGACTCCTGTACACCCTTCAATTACAAAATGTTATGATCTCTCAAAATAGTTTTAGTGTGTGAGCCTTTTGCAGCTGAGTAAGTTATTAACCTGGATGATGCCATTTACTAGTTTCCCCACATATCTCTGGTTGTTGCCTCTAAGATAGCATTTCCTTAGTTCCTTTTGAGATGATTTTGCCTTCTTACTTCAAGTTGTTAAGGTAGCACAAATAGAAATGGGAGTTATTTCAAACCTCATATCTTAATGGCAGGAGTGTGGAGGCAGACTTTCCATAGAACTTGTTAAAAATGCAAATTTCCAGGACCCATCTTTTGAGCTTCTGAAATAATGGTTTGAAACTAGGCTTAGAAATCTGTATTTTAGTAAGAACTACTCAAGTAGTTCTAAGATGGGTAGCCGATGAAACATATGTTGGAACACAGCCCTAGTTAATATGTAGAATTTATGTAGTTTTGCATTTGCGTGATTTAGTGATACTGGATATCAGGACCAGCTGCCATGACGCTTAGCTAAAAATTAAAAGATAATGAAAATTAGCAAAAGGAGTAGAAACTAAAGGGCTTCATGGCAGGCTGACTCTTACTGATTATTTTCCGGGTTGTCATGATGGTGGGGAGAAGCTGAACCTGGGAAAAGCTTATAATACATTGTAATGGGAGAAGGTGTCTTGCCTAAATTTCATTCAAATATGCAACCCTTGGAGTGGGTTTGGAGACACTCACACATTGAGTTACAGAAGTAACATATCAAGATGTTAAAACAACAACAACAACAACAACAACAACAACAAAAACCTCAGATATTTTATAAACCAGACCAGCTTTGTCTTCTGTTGGTGACTCCAGAACTACAAAGCAACAGCCCCTAAAAACATGGTTCTTGAATCTGTCACATAATCAGCCATACATCCATCCTTGGAATCTCTCTTGAATCCAGAAAGCTATCATGATGAAAGTTTTTGGAGGTTAAGAACCCTTCTGAATTATATTGGTAAATTGTCTTTCCTTCTTCCTCCCCTGATCTCCTATTTATCTGGTAGTTTTTTCATATCTGGGCCTCCTGTATGTGTTCTATAGTCAAGGGAGAAGCCTCATCCATTATTTTGCCTTTAAAAAATTGTGTTTACATTTTTTTTAAATGACAAACTCCAAAAAGTTAAAGAATTATGACAAATATTTGTTTTATAAACCCTTAGTATTTTCCACTATAATTGGCAACATTAGAATTGCAACCAATATTGTATTGCATTTATTTTTTAATGTTTACTTATTTTTAAGAGAGAGAGAATGAGAGCGTGAACAGGAAAGGGGCAGAGAAAGAGACAGAGTGGGAGATAAAGAATTTGAACCAGGCTCCAGGCTCTGAGCTGTCAACACAGAGCCCAACATGGGACTTGAACCCACAAATTGCAAGATCATGACCTGAGCTGAAGTTGGATGCTTAACCGACTGAGCCACCTAGGTGCCTCTGCAACCAGTATTTTAATGAGCTCTTCTCTGTTTTGTTTGCTTGAAGTGTACTTCTCATTTTCTTCCTAGAGGTGAGACACTACCAGTTCTTTGAAGTTTAATTAAAACCTTACTTTCTCTGGAAAGTGTCCCCCGATCACCACCCTCAGACTCCCTGTCCCCCCAGATGAATTGCCTTTTCCTGTGAGTTTTCACAATTTGGTCATGATACTTACCAACTTGTGAGCTCCTTTAAGTAGGGTGACCATATGTCTTAATTTGCATGGGTCAGCTTTTCTGGCATAAGTATTAACAGAAGCCTCTTTCATTAGAAGTGTCTCAGTTTGGATAATAGATAATATCTCCATCCTTTACTGAAAGGGCTTTTTATTTCTAGTACTTAGCCTGTTATCTGGGTCTGAATTGAGTTTATCATTTAATGGCTATAAGGATTATTAGAGGTCTGACAGAATTCTCTGGGTATTTTATAGGTATTATTATTTATATTTATTATTTATAGTTATTAATGTTCAAAGACAGCCAAAGTGGGAACCCATGAAGCCATTTGTTACTCCAAAGAAGGTAGAGATAACCTGGCCCAGACTTTTGAGGAACTGGCTGCACCTAAGTCCAGTGGTATCTTACTGCTAATCCAGAGGAGTGTCCAAAGGAGAGGGAATGCCCTTGAAGATAATTTTGTTTCATGGCAAAAAAATAAAAAAAATAATGAGCAGGTTGTGAGTTAAAATTAAATATATTTATTAGATTATTCTTTATTTTATTTTATGTTTAAAATGTTTATTTATTTTGAGAGAGAGAAGGAGCAACAGAGAGAGAGAGAGAATGAGAGAGAATCCCAAGCAGGCTCCATGCTGTCAGTGCAAAGCCCAGCTTGAGGCTCGATGTTGTAAACCATGAGATCTTGCTTGAGCCAGAACCAAGAATCAGACGCTTTAACCGACTGAGCCGCCCAGGCACCCACGTTGTTCTTTATTTTAAAATTATGTCTAGTGTTAGACTATTGTTTGTATGTTAGGGTTTTCTTCCTTTTCTGAATTCATGGTAATTGAAAAGATCTTTATCTTTCTTTATCAAATAAAATTTGGCAATGCCCAAGTCCAAACATTGGCTAAGAAAACAGGCTGGGAATGGAAAGTGCTATCTGGACACATAAGGAAAGAATAATTGAAGGGCACAAACCTGTGAATGAAGAAAGACCCATTATTTTCCTGTCCACTTCTAGAAAATCAGAGGGATAGTTATGTATTTTGTTCACTGCTTTATCCTTGGGTCTTATACTGCCTAGCACAGAGTAAGTATTCAATAATTATTTATTATATATAAATAAATTCATGGGCTCCATGAATAAATTACTAAAAACATCAGAAGTGATCCAACCTGGCCAACAGTTGAGTTAGTTGGGTATGTTGGGTATGTAGCCCTCACTATGAGGAGGGCTCAGTGACTCCATCAGTTATTGCTTCTTGCCCTTCACCCAATGAAAGTTTTAGCTAAGGGTTCCATGTTTATTGAGTGGATTACTTTAATGGTCTCTCTCTCTCTCTCTATTTTTTCGAAAATTTTTAAATATTGTGGCAAAATACACATAAGATTCACCACATCAACTGTTTTTAGGTTTATTTATTTTTGACAGAGAGAGAGAGAGAGAGAGAGACAGACAGACAGACAGAGACAGAGCATGAGCGGGGGAGGGGCAGAGAGAGAGGGAGACAAAGAATCTGAAACAGGCTCCAGGCTCTGAGCTGTCAGCACAGAGCTCGATGTGGGACTCAAACCCACGAATCACGAGATCATGACCTGAGCTGAAGTGGGACGCTCAACTGACTGAGCCACCTGCGCACTCCGCCACCTTAACTGTTTTTAATGGCATAGTTCAAGGGCATCCAGTGCATTCACAGTGTTGTGCTACCATCACCACCATTTACCCACAGAACTCTTTTCAGCTTGCAAAATGAAAATTGTATACCCATTAAATAATTGCTTCTTGGGGCGCCTGGGTGGCTCAGTCAGTTGAACGTCCGACTTCAGCTCAGGTCACGATCTCGCGGTCTGTGGGTTCCAGCCCCGCGTCGGGCTCTGGGCTGACGGCTCAGAGCCTGGAGCCTGCTTCCGATTCTGTGTCTCCCTCTCTCTCTGACCCTCCCCCGTTCATGCTCTGTCTCTCTCTGTCTCAAAAATAAATAAACTTAAAAAAAAAAATTAAAAAAAATAATAATTGCTTCTTATTCCCTCTTCTTCCAGCACTGGCGGCCATCATTCTACTTTCTGTCTTTGTGAATTTGGCTATTCTAGTTACTTTATATAAGTGGATCATATAACATTTATCCTTTGTGGCTGATGTATTTCACTTAGCATAGCATCCTAAAGGTTCATCCATGATGTAGCATGTTTCAGAACTTTCTTCTTTTTTAAGGCTGAATAATATATGTATATACATTGGGTATATACCCCAAAGTGGAATTTCTGGATTACATGGTAATTTTATTTTTAATATTTTGAGGGATCACCATGGTGTTTTCCATAGCAGCTGCATAATTTTACATTCCTACCAATAGTGCATAAGTGTTCCGATTTCTCCACATGCTCACCAATAATTGCCATTATCTGCTTTTTTAGTAGTAGCCATCATAATGAGCGTGGTGTAATGATGTCTTACCTGGCTTCTTTTTTGCCAGGATATCTCTCTTCTTCTTATTTTTATTTTTAATTTTTTAATTTATTTTTGAGAGAGAGAGAGAGAGAGAGAGAGAGGGAGACACAGAATCTGAAACAGGCTCCAGGCTCTGAGCTGACAGCACAGAGCCTGATGCAGGGCTCCAGTTCATGAACCACGAGATCATGACCTGAGCCAAAGTCAGACACTCAACTGACTGAGCCACCCAGGGACACCAGGATCTCTCTCTTCTGATCCATCCTCTTCACTATAGCTAGAGCATTTTTTATTACCTGTAAATCTGACCATGTCAAAGCTATTAATGACTCCCGATTTCTAATAGAGTTTTAAATTCTAAGCTTCTTAACATGCTAAACTCTCAGGTCTCATTTCTGTCCACTCTATACTCTAGCTATAATGACCTATTTGCTCTTCTTTATACTTACTATTTATTTTCATATCCTTATGACTTTGTACTAGTGATTTCTTCAGGTTGGAGTGCTTTAATTCTGTTTCCTAAATTTCATTTCTTATTTTTGTACTTTTTCCCCGTCAACTCCCCATCTGTACTATTACTTTTCCATGATTTTTTTTTTTTGCATACATATTAAACAGTTCACTTTTAAAAATTTAGTCTCATTCAGGGGTTCCTGGGTGGCTCAGTTGGTTAAGAGTCCGACTTCAGCTCAGGTCTGGATCTCAACACTCGTGGGTTCAAGCCCTGCATCAGGCTCTGTGCCAATAGCTCAGAGCCTAGAGCCTCCTTCCAATTCAGTGTCTCCCTTTCTCTCTGCCCCTCCCCTGCTTGCATTGTCTCTTTCTCTGAAAAATAAATAAATATTTAAAAAAATTAGTCTTATTCCAAACAAAAATATTCATGAAATAATGGGTTTAATAAGCTGGTGATGTTCATTCTTCATACTTCTTAATAAATACATTAGTATTAACATTTTGAAAAATCTGTCCAAAGAGCGCAGAAATTCATTTTGAGCACCACCAGTGCTGTATGTACTACATTTTGTGAAAAACTGTGTGAACCTATCTTCCCCAGTCTATCTGATCAGCTTTACCTCCTCCTTAGGAAAGTAGTGTAGTGAATCACAGTGTTGGCTCTGGAGTTAGAAGAGTGGGTCCAATCCTGACCTATTGCTCACAAATTGTTTGGACTTGGACATGCTATTTAACCTCTGTGAGCTCCAGTTTCCACTTTTGTAAAGAGGGGATGATGATAGCTTTTGTGTAGAGACTTGTGAGGGGTTATTAGGGTAATGCTTACAGAATTCTATATTATCTAACAGTTATATCTCTCCTTTTCTCCCCATATCATTAAAAGATGGTCAACATTTGCTTTATAAATTCATTCAAAGTTTAACAAAAGTAAAGTGGAAGCAATTCAGGACATGCTTTCATGATTATTCTAATATAAGGCAAGTAATTATAGTCATTCAAACTTAACTTTTCTGAGTCCCTAAAAATAATAGTATTTAAAAGCCAAATGGGATGTCAGGTTGACCTTTAGGATGTTTTTCCTACCTGTTTCAGTCAACATCTGCAAGATTAGTTAACAACTCCAAGTGGAACAGAGGCGGAAGGATGTGAAGCCAGTCTTCAACCACTGCCTCTTCCTCTGCAATCCCAATGCCTTCAAAGAAAACCAGATAACAATGAATATTTACTTCATCCTCTGCTAACAAAGAACACAGGAACAGTTGTAGAAATTGGTTCTCTCAACCTTATTCCTTTCTTGGTCTCCTGTGTCCTGGTTAGATTTTTCCCTATTCTCTATTGTATTCTCTGTTGTCTTCTCAGCAGCCCTTTGTGCTTGGAACTGTCCATTTCTTTACTCTTTTGTCCTCAAAATAAAAGTTCTTTTATTTACCCTTCCTGTAAAAATCCCTTGTGCGAAGAAACGGAAAGAAGAAAAAAAATGAAGATACAGGAGGAAGAAAGGGCAAAAAATTTAAGAATTGCTTGAGAGCCTGTACTTCTGTAACTCTGACATTTAACTCAAGTATTGACTTTCTTCTTATATGCAAATGGCTTTGTCTGTATTTCTTAAATGGTAACTCCTTTGGGCAGAAGCCATACCTCTGCCTTCCCTGGCATTGTGCTTAGTACAGGGTGAACATTCCATAAGCAGTGATACCATATTTTCATCTTCAAATTTAAAGATTCTCTTTTCCATATAAGAGATACTTAATAAGGATAATACCAGTTTTTTTGGTACCATTTTTTTCCTTCCATATCTGATGTAGTCAGTCACTGAATAATAATAAAAAAAAAGGTTTACTAAGTAATTATTATTTCCATGTCAATAAAAGAGAAATTGGGCATGTTTTTCTTTTGAAATGATCCTCTTTTGTCCTAAGTTATTAAAAATGTGAAGATTTTTCCTTAATAGTTTCTTAATATATTTATGCATCTAAGACCTTTATCTTACAACTTTATGGACTTCTAACATTTAACCCACGTGAACCTGACATTTAAGATGAAGTGGCTGGTATGGCAGTGATACTTGAAACTCCGGAGGTGTTTACTGCTTTTCAGGCATCTGGTTTCAAGTTTTTATGATCCCTTCAGAGACATTAGACTTTTGATCCTAATACAATATTTTTTATTTAAAAACTAATTAGGTTATTTGTCAATAATGCTCATTAAATGAAAGGTCATATCTTTTGGCAGAAAATATGAATTATGGATCATACAAATAAGTTTACTAGAGAATTCAAATTATATTTATACAGAAGCTCACAAGTTTAGTTTGGTAAATGAGTTCTTAGTACTCTTTGCTAAAATTAATCAATTCTTGCAGAAACAAAGAATAATTTCTTAAACACAAGAAGACTCAGATCACAGTCCTTTTTCTATTGATTGATGTCTCCATAATCTCTATGAAACGTTGTGTGCCAAAGGAAATTTTGTTTTTATGTTGTCATAGCAAAATCTAATAACAATTATTATTTAAAACAACCTCTCAGGCAGCAGAAGAGATTTAATTATATATTTCCATGAGAAATATAATCCAATTTTATAAAATAAAATTAAATAAGGGAAGTAAGTTCACCTTTAGAATAGATGCAAAAGAAAGCATCTTTAGCAAAGAATATGTGAACGATGGGATGGGCTATGGGGTACCTCAGGGAATGAAGACTGCCAAAGAGTTCCAGTTATTAATTTGAATTAAAAGGATGAAAATATAATGTGTATATAATTTTCATAGGGAGAAAGAAGTTCCTTTAAATATGATTTTATTCTTTGCCTGCATTTTCCTCCTCTTTTAATAGTTTATGTGCTGATCTGAGTCTCTTATTTTGATCAACACTGGCTCACTCTACAGAGAACTGGAAACCTAGATTTGGGGGTGTTTGGTTAATCTGAGATATACTCGGGGACCAGGTCAGTTTTTAGACCAAGCCTGAGTTATGCCAGGATTTGGGCTTCATGGCAGCTAAGTTTGTTCTAGTAGCATATATTGGTTATAGCTGAAACTTGACTGGAGCAGAGCTTACAAGGTCTTTCTAAGGAGACATCTATAAAATTGAGAGATTCTAGATTAGCTGCTGCCAACAGTGGCTGAGCCAAGGGGAAGTACTAGTCAAAACTGGTAGAGAACCTATGGTTAGGGACGCAGGAGGTCCTGGGTGAGCAGGTCAGAGAGTGCCTTAATTCAGAAGCATTTCGTGGTGTTGGATGTCTCAGAGTAAATGATTGGGATCTCCAACTCAATGCCAAATTGTTGCTGCCCTTAGCAGGTGTTTTCCCAACAAACATGCAGACAAGCCTCAATATCCAAGAGCAGTAGAGTTCATTTTAAGTGGGTGTCAAAACCACATTATTCTCTCTTGGAAGGAAAGACAAGGGAGCAGCTACAAAAGAAACATTAAGTAACATCACTTAATAGAACAGGGCACTAACGAAAGTTTGAACTGTCATCTGGCTCGGTTCCCTGCTTTTTTTCCTGAAAATCAGTTTGGTCCAAACTCCTTTAATATCATAGAACACCGCAAACATTAATTGTTCAACCTTAAAAAAAATTGATTTTACATTATACAATATGTAGAATGGCTAGGCCTTAAAATCAGCTATAAAACTGATGTTCCTGCACTCCAAGTACACAATAGGGAAAGGAAAGTACTAGTTCTTTGATATTTTCTGATATGATGAGTGATCTGATTGGTGATGATGACTTGCTCTAGATTTTCAGCTGATGGGTCTTTCTACAGGGAAACCACAAGGCCTGCCAATTATATTTCAGCTTTTTCCTCTTAGTCATTTTGTAAGATTAGGTCTCTCATAGCTGAAATGACAAAATTAATGACAGTGTATAATAATGTTTGGATATAATAAATGATGCCAAATGGAATTTCTGTCATCCAGTCCAGTAGATCTGAGACTGACCATTATTCTCCAGTGAAAACTTTGAAAGTACAAATAAAGTCATAATGAAGTACCTTGCTAAGAAGTAATAAAATCTTGGATAAAATTTACCTTCCAACTCAGAGTCAATAATATGTTAGCTGAGTCAGAGTGTGAAGCAAAATAAAACTTCTGAGTTCTCTCCTTTTGGCTTGGCTACTTAAGTTTGAAAAGAGCAGTAGGGAGATTAATCCCATTAAGTAACATTGATAGAACTAATAATGTATAGAAGGCACAATAGGGAACACAAAGGGGAATAAGGCTTAGTACTTTTATTAGATAATTTAACATATTGGGGGAGAGATAGAACCTAAATACAAATGACTATTAATAAAGTGGAATATGATAAATCTTTGAGAATAAGACTGGAGACATGAAGGTCATTACAGTGATGGAAAGAAGGGCATGGAAGAAAATATACCCCTTTCTAAAGGTTTGGTGATTATTACTCCTTATATATTATTTAGTAAATATATAATGTCAGTGACTTGATGTGGAAACTCTGTAGGCTCCCTGCATCTACCTTCCCTCTTCAATCCTCCCCAGGCTGAAAGGATGCTAATTGAATTGATTAAATTTCAGAGCATTGATTGGATAATACTTGCTAGTAGGCAAGAACACAGCACATTGATATATCAAGTACAAAGACCTGTCATGCATTTTCTCCTTCTTGTCCAGTGTAGTTGAAGCAATAAACTGATTCAGGCTGTACTGTCAGAAAAATCCTGACTATGTTTTATCATATACTCCCAAAGAGCTTTGTGCAGCTCTGTAGGAGAAGCTCTGTATAGCCATCTCTTCTCCACTCTGATTTTCCAGCCAGGTGTGGGCTTAAAGCTTTGACGGTGTTTTTTCTAGGTGAACTTGGCATTCGCCTTTGGAGTAAATTCCTCTTGTTCCATCTACTCCAGCGTGTTGGAATGTGTGTCGAATATGGCTTTCAGCATACTGCAATAATAAGATCCTATACTTGGGTCTAGGAGTGATGGGGAAACAGACATTGCATCTTTTCTAGTACCTGGTGTGGTTTTCTTTGGCTGAGTGGGGATATCAGAATGGAGACTTATATTTGGAAACAATGAGCTTCATAGCAAAGGAAGAGTTTCTACATCCAGAAATGGGAGACGCACTGAAGATGGGGACCTCAACATGTAAATAAAGAGCTATGTGGAGCTAGATGGGGAAGAATAAGAAGCTACACTTTGCAGGTGGTGCAAGGTTAAGGGCTAGTATTCTTGGAAATTATGACATTTTTAAGGTATAAAGCATTACACAATTGTAAGTTATTAAGTTGCTAATATAAGAACTTCAAATGGCTTAACCAAGCAATGTGATATTACAGGAAAATTAGACCTCTAGTTGTAGATGCAACTTACTGATAGAGTAACTTTAACCTTGCTTTCCTTAACCTTCAGTTCATTTTGTAAAATGGGAGTAATAAACTTTACTTTATAGAGCTATTGTGAGATTTAAAGTCAATAGAGCACATTAAGCACCTACTGTAGTCCCTGGCACAGTTGGGACCTCAATAAATTGTTGCAGTTGGTAGACATCTCATGGCACTTGGTAGGTTTCCAATAAATGTTAGTTCTTCTAAAGCTTTTAATCATTCTGTAGCTAGTTATGTGCCTAGTTCTGGTAACAAATATGCCATATCAGCAGTAATAAAAACATTCTCTCAATTTTTATTATGATATATATTGGAAATCTTAGTGAGGTTTTGATAGTGGGTGTATGGCATTATTAAGCTAAAGAAATTCAAGGATAATTAAATCCTGCCCCATATTACAGATGGACCTCCCCTGTGGTCCTAAGAAAGATACATACACAAGGAATATAACCATGGGAGCAAAGAAACCCTTTATTACTGACTGGACTTGTGCCTGAAATTCCAACAGAGAGTTCTTATAGCCTGACCTTTTCCTTGCCACTTAGTCCAAGCTTAAGAGTTTACTGTGCTATCGCATGGAAAGATAAAACATTAAAAAAAAAAAAAAAAAAAAAGAATAGACCAGAGTGAAGGAATGGCCATCCATATTTACGGGCCACTTCATTTATTCATTCATTTAAATACATGTGCTTATTTTTCATCAGTATTTTTCCTTTGATAAGGTTTGTTAAAATATTTTGCCCATTTTTTATTGGGTTGTTTTCTATTAATGAGCTGTGAGAATTCTTTATATATTCTAGATAACAGTTCTTCATCAGCAATGAATTTTATAAATAGTTTCTTTCAGTCTGTGGCTTGCACTTTAATCTCACTATATCTTTCAAATAACAAGTGTTCAAATTTTGCTTGTCTCAATTTTTTTTTTTTATGGATTGTGCTTTTGGTATTATACCCAAGAAATCTTTGCCTAGCCCCAAATCACAAAAATGTTTACCAATTTTGAATTAATTTTTACATGTGGTATAAGGTAAGAGTCAAGGATCTTTTTTTTTCCTTTTCTCTTTGTTTGTTTCTCTGTCTCTTTCTGCATTACTATTACACTGCATTAGCTATGTGCCATGTGTGCATGTGGATATCCCAGCTCGATTTCTTAAAAGCTATCTTGTCTTCATTTATCTATGTTTTTAACAACTTTGTCAAAAGTCAATTGACTGTAGACATGTAGACCTATTTCTGAATTCTTCATTATGTTCCATTGATCTACAACATTTGTCCTTAGGCTGATAAATAGTTGATTAGCTTTATACTATTCTTGAAATCAGTGACTGTAAGTCCTCCAGTATTGTTCTTTTAAATATTATTTTGGTTATTCTAAGTCCTTTACATTTCCATATAAAATTTATAATTATGCTTGTTAATTTCTACCAAAAAAAAAACAAACCCTAAAAAACAAAAACAAAAATGCTGCTAGGATGTTGTTTGGATTGAATCTAGACAGCAGTTTGACAGATCTAATATCTTAACAATAATGAGTCTTCCAGTCCATGAACAGGATTTAGTTTGGGTTTTCTTTTATTTTTCTCATCAGTATTTTCTAGCTTGCAGCATATATTTTGTACCTATATTTTATTATACTTATTCCTAAAGAAGTACCTTCTTACTTGCAGTTTTTCTGAAATTCATGAATGGATACTAAATTATGTCTAATGCCTTTTTAGGAGGCATCTATTGAGATCATCATATCATTTCCTCTTTTTATTTTAGTCTTTTGACATTAAATTGACTGATTTTGGTATGTTGAATTTGCATTCCTAGGATCAGGCCCACTTAGTTCTATTTCATAGGATTTTATTTGTCAATATGTTTTGGTAAGAATTTTAATATCTATGTTTAAGAGTAGTTTTTATTTTTTCTTCTTCTAAAACCCTTGTCTAGTGGTGCCTGGGTGGCTCAGTCAGCTCAGTCAGAAATCAATCTGACCCTTGATTTCGGCTAAGGTCATTCAAGAGTTTGAGCCCCAACTTCGGCTGAGGTCATGATCTCGGGGTTCATGGGTTTAAGCCCCACATCGGGCTCTGAGCTGACAGTGCAGAACCTGTTTGGAATTCTCTCTCTCTCTCCTTTTCTTTCTCACCCTCCCCTGCTCTATTGCATAGACATTGGGCTTTTCCATCTTGAGTGAATTTTGATAGTGTCTTGCATGATATTTTTAAATTTCATTTAAGTTATCAAAATTACTGGTATTATGCTGTTTACAATATCCTCTTATTCTCCCTTTAACTATGTGATAGGCAGCGATGCCCCCTTTTCTTATCAAAGTATTGATGGTTTTGTTTTCTGTTTCTTCTTTTTAAAATTATTTATTTTTGAGAAAGAGAGAATACATGCAAGGCAGGGGCAGAGAGAGGCAGGGACAGAAGATCTGAAGCAGGGTCTGTGCTAACAGCAGAGAGCCCAACACAGGGCTTGAACTCATGAACCATGAGATGACCTGAGCCAAAGTCAGATGCTTAACCAGCTGAGCCACCCAGGTGCCCCTGTTTGTTTCCTCTTTTTTGACCAAACTATCTAGAAGTTTGTCAGTATTGTTACTCTTTTAAAATAACTAGTTTTTGTGTTTGTTGATTTTATCTATTGTTTTTCTTTTTTAATTTCATTGTTTACCAGTCTTTATTATTTTCTAGCTCTGTCAGCTTTGGTTTTAATTTGCTCTTATTTTTCTGTAAAAAAAAAATTCTACTTTTCTTTTTTCTAATTAAAGCAATTGATGGTATAAATTTCCCTGTAATCACTGCATTAGCTATGTGCCACAAGTTTTGATATGGTGTGTTTTCATTTCCAGTCATTAAGTGTTTTCTAATTTCCTTTGTGATATTTTTCTTTGATCCATAGATGCACTTAAAATTGTGGTGGTTAATTTCTAAATCTTCAGTGGTTTTCCAGATAGCTTCTGTTACTGATTTTTGGTTTCAGTAAGTTCAAAGCTTAATGCTGTTGATATGAGAGAAGGGTATGGGGAAGTCAGAATTTCATCCTGTTTACAGGGCCGCTGATCACCACATGCACGTGTATGCCACCAAGGGAGGCTCACTTAGTTTCCCACTCTTCTTCAATCATTTTTGTGTTGCTCTATAAACTGTTAATTTATCCTAGTTATTATAAACTGTCATGCTAGCCTTTAACTTTGTATCTGTTTGCCAGATCTCTTCTTATCTGCCTTTACTGAAGTCACTTCCTCCTCCATGCTCTGCTGAGGTGAAAACATTTGTGTGTCCTATTTCTGTGCCAAGATGCGTATCATTCTTTGGAATTTGGATGCCTGGTAGCCTCAGTTCTCTGACAGGGTCACCAAATATTATGATTGTATAAGTTTTCCAGCTTCTTTGCTGTTTTTAGGAACAATGGCTCAAGTGATATTTTCTTGTAGCTTTCTGCATCTTTAGTGAAAGTGGACTTCAATGTCAGGGGTTTTTGGTATTTAGATATTAAGTAAATGATCCAAGCTTCCATAACTAGGAAGTGGTGTCGAACTCCAAAACTCACTTTCCCTCCATGATATCACATTGAATTATAAACTCTTTAAATACCTGAGGTAATGTTGTTATATTTATATAGGGTTTTTCCAGTTAAGAACACTGAAGTTTTGGCAGTTTGTAGCTAATTGAATCTTCGTAGTCTCGTGATTTGCCCATTATTAACGTCCTTATAGGTGAAAAAAATCACTATTTAATAACTTGAGCTGCTAAATAATAAAGATAAAACTAAAACCTGCTTCCAAGCACACAGAGCTTCCCCAATTCCATGTTGATGTGGATATTTAAAATATATATATCCATGTGGATTCTTTAAATGTTGAGTTTACTTCCTAAAAGATAAAAATATTAGTGAGAAGTTTAGTTCTTAAAAAGGACAACTCATTAATGAGAAATTGTACTTAATCCAGTTTACTAATTCTAGAGCTACTTTTAGCCATCAATATCATTCCTTTCTATAGATAAAAGCCAAATGGATGATGCTTTTTGAAACTGTGCTGTTGTTTTAGGAAAAAAAAAAAGATAGATTTTGCTGTTGTTGTAATGAGCTAAACTGCTTCAGAAATAATGTCAACATTTCTTTCCTAGCATTTTTCTATCAGTGGGAGACCATCATTAGAGCACAAATTAGTATTTTATTAATATTATCACTTACACATGCCATTTTTAATAATCCATGCACAATTATACTGAAAAATTAAAGAGACATGCACAATTCATCTAAAGGCAAAGCAAACATTATTTGTAAACTTACAGATATTTTAGACATTGAGATTTATACAATGTTAAATTGAAGCAAGTGGATAGTCTGCTTATGCCAAATGTATGAGATAACATAAATGTGAATAGGGTGTTCTTCCTAGTATAGGTTTTAAGTGAAATGCATTCAATTCCTAAAAATTGTTCCTAAGCCACATGAAATGAAATGGTAAAGTTTTGAGTTTATAGAATGGAAACCTTCTGTCCCAAATATCTTTATATTGTAATAGGTTTCAGGTTAAGATGCTAGAAATAATTAGGAATGTGAAGTGTGTAGTAAGATTTAAAGAACATGACAAGCCCTAGTGTCTCAAAATATATTCTATAGTGCCTAGATTACTGTCATTGAATTATGTTTGTAGGTTTAGTGCATTTCTTCTAATGGACCCTGGCAATTTCACCTTTTTTTCTAGAGGAGGTGAAAAAAAGACCAGGTTAACCAGTTTTCATTTGCAAAAAGGATGGCACTGAGAGAATGGAATTATGGTCAGATGAGTTTGTATAGGAGATAGATCAGAAAGGGTGTAGAACTTATGACGTTTCCTCAGAGTAAGAGACCTTAATAAAGATGAATACATCGGGCATATGAAAGAGGAGCATGGTAGTGGAGTAAAATATTTCATTTCTCTGATCGTTTTTCCCAGACACTTAGTAAAGAACATACTTGCTAACATGGATACTATCTAGTTCTTGTTAAATCCAAATCAAAGAGTGTACACTATTTACCAAATATTCACCATGCATGAGGCATTATTTTGGGAGTGACAGGACATAAAAATAAGAATCTTTGTTCCTTCAGGGAGTCTATGATCTATTTGGGGATATATCATTACAGAAAAAAGCAAAGGTAGGCAACAGCAAAGATAAATATCTGCAAAAGGAACTGACAATGCTCATTGAGTTTTACAGCAAAGTGCTATTTACAGTTCCTAGAATGAGATAATTGGGACCAAATTCCAATGAGGAGGTAGGATTTGAAATAGACCCTGTGACTGAGAAAAGTTTGGATGAGTGTAATACAGAAGTGGCATCTTCCAAAGGGAGTTAATCAGAAGAAGCAAAATACAAGAGCAGGAGATAAATTTGGCTGGAGTGATTCTCAGTGGGGAAAGGTGGAAGATTAGTGAGGAGTTTTAGGACAGGATTCGATTGTGGAGTCTACTGCTCAAGCGCCTCTTACTCTTTCCTTAAATGTAATGTTGCCTTGGTCTCCATCATTATCACTTTGCACAATCTCCCTTGGGACCTCACATCCTCTCCCAAAACTCCAGGTACTAAGAATATGTGTTGAAAATGTTCACACTTGTGTCTCTAGCTATTAATATTTATCTTTTGCTGTACCTCGAGCTAGTACACCCAGTTGTTCATCAGCTTGCTCTACTTGAATGTCTCCTGACTTGAATAGTCTCCGACTATTAGAGAAATAATGGTACTCCAACCTGTTATCATAATCTAGCTCAACCCCCTCTCCAAACTCCTCCTTTTCCTGCACTCTTGTCTTTTGAACTTGTATGATGTTGGGCAAGTTGCTTAAGCTCTGTATACCTCGATATCTTTGAAAAAAATAGGGATAAAATTGTTATTTTTAGGAGTTTCTGGGAGGACAAAAACAAGTCAAAATATGCAAAACTAGAAGAACCGTGCTAACCCCATAATAAATCCTCTCCCTCAAAAAATATCATTTTTAAGCCATTTAAGCCAGTATGTTTCATTACCTATCTGTCAATGTTTAATTGGTCACCAAATGCTATCAAATATATGCTCCTCCATTTCCTTCTCTCAGTCCCTGATGGCATGACCTTAGTCCAGCTGTGCATTATTTCTCAACTGCATTGTTTTGATAATTGTAATAAATTGATAAATGCTCTCCCTATTTCCAATTTCATTCTCTCCCCTCTAATTTAAAAAATGCCACCATTGTGACCTTTTGAAACTGCACTGAACAAAATATTTCAAGGAAAATGAGTTGCATTCATAATGAGACTCAAATTCCCTTCAATAGCACACCAGGCCCTATATGATCTGGCTCCTGTCTGCCTCTTTGTCTGTTACACTGCTTTCCCAGAGACTCCAGATGCTTTAGAGGTATCAAATATTACTTTTCCGGGGCGCCTGGGTGGCGCAGTCGGTTAAGCGTCCGACTTCAGCCAGGTCACGATCTCGCGGTCCGTGAGTTCGAGCCCCGCGTCAGGCTCTGGGCTGATGGCTCGGAGCCTGGA